>NC_065589.1:102168496-102838443 GCF_024542745.1 Macaca thibetana thibetana | reverse complement strand
TCTGTAGTATCTCAGCAAGGTTTTGGTATCAGGATGATGCTGGCCTCATAGAATGAGTTAAGGAGCAATCACTCCTTTTTATTTTTTAAGAATAGTTTCAGTAGGAATGGTACCAGCTCTTCTTTGTAACTCTGGTAGAATTCAGCTGTGAATCCATCTGGTCCTGAGCTTTGGTTTTTTAGGTTGGTAGACGATTTATTATTGCCTCAATTTCAGAACTTGTTATTGGTCTATTCAGGGATTCAATTTCTTTCTAGTTCAGCCTTGGAAGGGTGTATGTGTCCAGGAATTTAACCATTTCTTCTACATTTCCTATTTTATGTGCATAGAGGTGTTTATAGGATTGTCTGATAGTTGTTTGCATTTCTGTGGGATCAGTGGTGATATCTCCTGATATCATTTCTGATAGTATTTCTTTGAATATTTTTTCTTTTTTATTAGTCAAGCTAGCTAGCTATTTTATATTTCTTTAAAAAAACCAGCTCCTGGATTTGTTGGTTTTTTGAAGGATTTTTTTGTGTCTCAATCTCCTTCAGTTCAGTTCTGATCTTGGTCATTTCTTGTCTTCTGATAGCATGGGAATTGTTTACTCTTGGTTCTCTAGTTCTCTTAATTGTGATGTTAGGTTGGTAACTTGAACTCTTTTTGGCATTGTGATGTGGGCATTTAGTGCTACAAATTTCCCTCCTACAACTGCTTTAGCTGCATCACACAGATTTTGGTACACTGTATTTTTGATAGCATTTTTTTCAAATAACTTGATTTCTGTCTTAATTTTATAATTTACCCAAAAGTCATTCAGGAGCAGGTTGTTCAATTTCCATATAGTTGCATTATTTTGAGTGAATTTCTTAATCTTGAGTTCTAATTTGATAGTGCTATATTCTGAGAGACTGTTATGATTTCAGTTCCTTTGCATTTGCTAAGGAGTGTTTTACTTCCAGTTCACTGCCATTCAGGACATAGGCACAGGCAAAGATTTCATGACAATGATGCCAAAAGCAATTGCAACAAAAGAAAAATTGACAAATGGGACCTAATTAAACTAAAGAGCTTCTGCACAGCAAAATAAACCATCAATAGAGCAAGCAGACAACCTACAGAATGGGAGAAAATGTTTGCAATGTATATATCTGACAAACGTCTAATATCCAGCTTCTATAAGGAACTTAAATTTACAAGGAGAA
The DNA here is from genome assembly GCF_024542745.1 of Macaca thibetana thibetana. Classification (NCBI taxonomy): domain Eukaryota; kingdom Metazoa; phylum Chordata; class Mammalia; order Primates; family Cercopithecidae; genus Macaca; species Macaca thibetana. Next base: position 102,837,256 of record NC_065589.1, on the reverse strand, counting down.
AAGAAACAACCCCATTAAAAAGTGAGCAAAGTATATGAACAGACACTTCTCAAAAGAAGACATACATGTGGCCAACAATCATATGAAAAACAGCTTAACACAATTGATCTTAACAGAGAAATGCAAATCAAAACCATAATGAGATGCCATCTCACATCAGTCAGAATGGCTGTTACTAAAAAGTCAAAAAACAACAGATGCTGGTGAGGTTGTGGAGAAAAAGGAATACTTTTACACTGTTAGTGGGAGTATAAATTTGTTTAACCATTGTGGAGGATAGTGTGGTGATTTTTCAAAGACCTAGAGGCAGAAATACCATTCGACCCAGTAATCCCATTACTGCATATATGCCTGAAGGAATGTAACTTGCCCTATAGTAAACATACATGCACATGTGTGTTCACTGCAGCACTATTCACAGTAGCAAAGAAATGGAATCAACCTAAATGCTCATCAATGATAAACCGGATAAAGACAACCTGGTACACATACACTGTGGAATATTATTCAGCCATAAAAAGAGTGAGATCATGTCCTTTGTAGGGACGTGGATGGAGCTGGAAGCCATTATCCTCAGCAAACTAACACAGGAACAGAAAACCAAATCTCACATGTTCTCACTTATAAATGGGAGCTGAATGATAAGAACACACGGACACAGTGATGTGAGGAACAGCACACACTGGAGCCTGTCAGAAGGTTGGAGTGGAAGGAGGTAGAGCATCAGGAAGAATAGCTAATAGATGCTGGGCTTAACACCAAGGTTATGGGATGACGTATACAACAAACCCCTGTGGCACACATGCAGAATGTACAGGTTGTGCTCTACTTCCAACCTGCATGTATCCCTGAACGAAAAATAAGAGTTGGAGGAAAAAAAAGTCATACAAATGGCCAAAAGGTACATAAGAAAATGCTCAACATCAGTAATCATCAGGAAAATGCAAATTAGAACCACAATGATATATCATGTCGTTATAATGGTATTTATCAAAATGGCAAAAGATAACAGTTTTGTACACCATTGGTGAGAAATTAGCACAGTCTTTTTGTAGAACAGTATGGTGATTCCTCAGGAAGTTAAAAATAGAACTACCATATCATTCAGCAATCCCCTTTCTGGATATACATCCAAAATAAATAAAATCAGTGTGCCCAAGGAAAAAAAAGTTTAAGTTGACACAAAAAGCATAAGTAAGAATTAATGTGATGAAAGGCAGGGTGATGCCAGACATAGCCCATTGGCAGCTGATCTCCATGTTGTTAAAGGATACAACTTCTAGGAATAAAACATGAAAGTGAAAGGGAAATAATGATTAGTGAGATTACACGTCCTGTCTCTCACATTTTGCTATTCAATGTCAAGAAATAAAAAGCACCAGAAGTGTCATAACGGGTATAATGTTTCATGGATACAACAGTCCATTTAACAGAGATATAAAAATGGAGTGTTTTTTACTAATTTCTAACCTTGTCAGATGACTTACCACATAAGCTTTCAGGTAAATTCAATTCCATTGAGCAATTTTTCAGGCAACTTCTTAAGAGTTAGCTACATTAGTGGTACTTCAGTGATGCTCAAAGGTTCATCTCCACATCATTGTTTTTCCTTTAAAGAGCCGTCTTCCTTTTCTCCTTCACATCCTACTTTGAAATGCATAGAATTTGGTCTCTGCATGTCAATTCCCAAAAGTATGGTTTAGCATTGAGTATGTATGCTGGTGGTGTGAGAAGGAGAGAGCTCTTTGTGTACTGGAACAAAATACCAGAAGTTAGGTAATTTATAAACAACAGAAATTTATTTCTCACCATTTTGGAGCCTGGAAAGTCCAAGATTAAGGCATCATCAGGAATGACGTCTGGTGAAGGCTGTGCTCTTCTTCCGAGATGACACCTTATTGCTTCATCCTCTGGAAGGGATGAAAGCTACATCCTGACAAGGTGGAAGGGACAAAAAGACAAGAGAAATTTCCTTGTAAAAGGATGCTAATCCCATTGATGAAGGCAGAACCCTCATAGCTTAATCACCTCCCAAAGGCCACGCTTATTAATACTATGGCATTGGAGATTAAGTTCGACATAACATTTGGAAGGGGCACCATCATTCAAACCATAGCAGTTCATTCCATTGGGATATAGCTGACTGACAACATGGTGGGAATTATGCATTCCATCTTGCTAGACTCCAGAGCTTGTCTAGGCTGGCCCATGGGCTGATGTACCTGTATTTTGGCTAGAGTCAGGTGCTGATATTGGTGCACCTTTAGTCCCCTCCCAGCTCCCTATATGCAGTGCATGTCACTTACTTAAAGTGAGCCCCCATTTCCCCACATTGCTGATTCTTGGCGTGGCTTCTTGGCTCTCTTGTCCAGCCAGACTCAGTAGTTTGCTGCGGGCCTATGGGAAAAATACTTCTCCTCGGGTATACCTCACCCTCAGATCTGTGCAAAGCTGAGCAGGTATCTGAGCACCTCCTCATGTCCTCATGTCACCATCTTTTTTTCTGGGGCTTAACTGTGGAACTTCCTTTCTTTTTCTTCTACTGAAAAGTAGCACACCGGCCTCCTCTTCACTTATATTTCCCATAACCTTGCAAGAAACTCCTTTGCTTCTTTCTCATCCTTCTGATTTGCCTCGGGAGAGGAGACACAAACATCAACTTCTGTACCTGGCTTTCCCCACCTCATCTACCCAGGTCCACTAATGCCTCACTCAGGGTTTTTCAACTTTGGCACTATTGATATTTTGGATCCTAGAACCATTGACATTGTTTGTTGTGCGGTCTGTCCTGTGTGTGTCAGATGTTGAACAGCATCTCTGGCCTCTACCCACTAGATGCCAGTAGCATCTCTCCAGTTGCAACAATCAACAATATATTCAATCATTGCTGAATGTCTTCTGCAGACAAAATAGACATTCTTTGCCCCCAACAAAGTAACAGTTTTGTTTACTCTAGGGCAAAGGAGAGAAATGAAGTCTATCAAAATAAATCAATTTTTAAATGTTTCCACTCTCAGTCCTGAAATCTAGGATTTTTTGTTCTCCTCTAATCTCAAGGAGACTGTAAAGTTGGCATTTTTTATTTGCTGAACCCTGGTAAACTCTTGCCTTCTTTTCCACCTCCGGGTAATTATAACCCCAAGTCTCCTAAGCAAGCAGAACAAACATTTCACACCAGTTGGTGCTTCCAGGCCACACGTTAATATTTTACATGTTATCTGCCATATGGTTTTACCAAACATCACAAGAAAGGACTTATAGCACAGAGTTAAATAAAGAAATCATTTCTAACATTTTGATCAGTATAATTATTTGTTTGCTTTTTCTAATGTTAAAATGTTTTCCATTTTGGTGGTATAGAAACCACCAACAATTTTTAAAAGCCAAACAACAGGTATATGGCTATCCCCAATAAATCTCATGTTGCCAAGTCTTACTTTTCAATTTTCTCACCTTGAACTAAGAAATCATTAGATTATTTATATTTAATCCCAAACTGCCATTATTATTCCCTGCTACTGATCTATCATATCTTATTTTCTCAACTTTCTACCCTCTGGTTTTTCCACTGTGACAGAGGCAGAATGATTCTGAGAACAAGTCCCATATACTTTCCTGGTCAGGCCGGGCTGTGCTTTTTGAATGTGGTACATAATCCAGTAGACAGACTTCTAGGAACCACATACATCACTTGGTCTATTTTAAAGCAGTAGTTTTCCATCTATAGCTATGTATTTAGTAGTTTTACACAATTAATTTATGATGTATTTAGGTGTAAAGAAGAAAAGCAGTTTGCAAAGAGAATACAATTTTATGTTTAATGCAACCCAACGTACAATCAATCAGTAGCATTTAACAAAGAGAGAGGGAAAGAGTACTGCAACTGTTCTGACTGTATACTAGTCCAGTTCATCTTAATGTTCCTACTATAAATGTCTGCATTCACATATTATTATAAACAGGAATCGAAATCATTGTAGCTAGTTTTATGGTATAAACAAAACTTTAATAGGAACAACAAATTTAGGAGCGATAATGCATTTTCAAACAAGGGTATTTTTCCTGCCATGTTCTAAAAACTCAAACACACAAATAACCTGATAGCATAATTCTTGAAGTGCATATTATACCAAAGACTAATTATTTTTCTATAAAATATATTGTTGGAAGATTAAATTTTAAAAGGTCACTTCTATTGTGAAATGAAGCTACTTAAAATTATACTTAAAAATTGATGAAGATTAAGTTTGTCTTTGGGACCTTATTTATTTTGGACATTCTAATGCCCACTATAATTTTTGGTACATGGTAGGAGTTTAATAAATATACACTGAGAAAATAAATTATTACAAGTATTACAGTATAATATGTGTGCTGCATAGAGTAATAAAAAAGAAGACATTTGTTATAGTTTTGAAGTGTGCCTGCACAAATTAAGTGCTCAGTAAAAGTTTGTGATCTAAGATGTGATCATGAAGAGATGGAAAAGACTAACCAGAGAGCGCTGACAAAGCATTCACTGCCCATGGTCGCCCCTCAATGAGTTCTGCTTCCTGATATATGCACATCATTGCGTAACTCACTCCCCTTGAGAGTAGATTAGACCTAATTCACTCCCAAAGAACAGAATAAAGTGTGAGGGGACATTGTGTCTGCAACTAGGTTATAAAAAACCAAGACTTCAATCTTGCTCATGCTCCCCCTGACTCTTCTTGCATCCTTACTCAGATGAAGCCAGCTGCCATGCCTAAAGGTCTTTTATGGAGATCCATGTGGCAATAAACTGAGGATGGCCTCTGGCAGCAGCCTGTGAGGAACTAGGTCCCTCAGCCCAACAACTCTCCGGGAACTGAATCTTGATAACAACTATGTGCTGAATCTGGAATGTGTTGCCTCCCTCAGTAGAGCCTTAGGGTGACTACGAGCCCATCCAACACATTGAGTACATACAGCCTGTGAGCAACCTGAATTCATGGGCACAGGGAAGTCATGCCCAGATTCCTGACCAATAACAACTGTGAGAAAATTAATGTTTTAAGTCACTAAGGTTTGAGGTAATTTGTTACACAGCAATATATTTCAAAAGAAGGTCTCTCAAGAAATTATTTTTGCCTTTGTCTATCAAACCACTACAATTCTGAGGTCAGTAAACCAGCTAATTCGTGTGACCTAAAGGCTATACATTAAAGAATAAATTACATTCTGAGCAAACTATCACAAGGACAAATAACCAAACACCACATGTTCTCACTCATAGGTGGGAATTGAGCAATGAGAACACTTGGACACAGGGTGGGGAACATCACACACCGGGGCCTGTCGTGTGGTTGGGGGAGGGAGGAGGGATAGCATTAGGAGATATAGCTAATGTAAATGATGAGTTAGTGGGTTCTGCACACCAACATGGCACATGTATACATATGTAACAAACCTGCATGTTGTGCACATGTACCCTAGAACTTAAGGTATAATGAAAAAAAAAGGAAAGAAATTTAAAAAAAAAAAAACTTTTTTTTCACACCATTTTTTCCCCCACAATTACTAAATTAAGAGTTTTATCTAACATTTTGCAAAGAGATAGGGAAATACACAAGAAAACTCTGGGATTTAGAAAAGGGGTATAAATGGTTGTCATAAACAAAAATAATAGCTGGCAAAGGGATGAGGCAGTTGCTTATAAAGCAATAGAGAAGAAAACGTGATGTGAGTGGTTGGTGAATGGCTAATTTTCTCACTCAAACAGCTGCTGAGCCCTTGCAGTGTACCACTCATTGTGAGAAGCTCTGTGGATACAAAGATGATCAAAAATTGCTCTTTGCTCTAAGAACATTGTGGTATAATGAAAAAGACAGGCACACGCAGACTTGTATGCACACTTTCCACTATGAAACAATATGATGAGTGTGATGAAAGATGTTTGTGTGGTGTGTAACAGAGAAGCATTGACTTCTCAGAGGATATGTCAGGTGTATCCTCTGGGAAGCAGACAGTGAAGCAGTGTTAGGCAGGTATGAGCTTTACTGGAAGCTAACATCTGTGGAAGGTAATAGGCAGAAAAGGCAGAAATGGACAGGGGAAGCCTGAGAACAAAATGTGGAGCTATCAGTGTCTTGTCCAACAGAGAGCTCCTGAGTAAAGATTGTCCTTTGAAAGAGTCTTGCTTTGGCCTAAAGTCTAGCCGTTGTAATTTTTCCTTCCTCAGTAACTGGTTAGAAATAGCCTGATTCTTCATAGTGGAGATTCAAGGAAGGATCTCTTAAACCACGGTGCTCTTGAATTGAGTTGGAACGAGTGGAGACCTAGGAATAAGTGAGGCAAAAAATCCAAAGAATTGCATGTTCAAAGTCACAGAGGCTTGATGTGGCACTCTGTGTGGCTCCAAAAGGCTGGGGAAAGAATATTGTGGAGAAACAAGCAGATTTGAGCATAGAGAGGTGGACAGGTGTTGGATAATAAAAACCCATATATCTTATAGTTCAAGCTTCATCTTAAAAGCTATAATGACATTGAAGTATTATGAATTTTGATTAGAAAATGAAAATAATCAGACTGACATTTTATAAGGTTGTTATTTTGAACCAATGTGAAAAAATAGCCAGTGCATTGTAGGTTGCTGAACTTATGAACCATTTTATGAAATTGTAATGCATTTGTTCCATGAAAACATGTCTGATAGACCGTAAGTATATGGCCCTGTTTCAAACAGCAGCTGATAATTGAATATATTGACTCCTAAAGGTAGTGACCTCCAAGGGATAAAAGACCTTTTCAGTCCCCTTCAGCTACTATATATCTTTTCTGGACATTCTCGGAGTACCCCCACACAATCATGACCACACATTACCCTGGACACATTAGTTTCTCACTGTATTAATGGTCTGTCATTTGTTTTTTATTGTTAAGCACTTAATTGCAAATGAGTATAAGAAAATGATTGCTTGTGAGTAGCATATATTCAGTTAGAAATAACGAAGAAGACCAGCCATGGTGGCTCACACCTGTAATCCCAGCACTTTGGGAGGCCAAGGCAGGCGGATCAGTTGAGGTCAGGAGTTCTAGACCAGCCTGGTCAACATAGTGAAACCCTGTCTCTACTAAAATACAAATATTAGCTGAGGATGGTGGCGGGTGCCTGCTACAATCCAAGCTACTTAGGAGGCTGAGGCAGGAGAATTATTTGAATCCAGGAGGCAGAGGTTGCAGTGATCTGAGATCATGCCATTGCACTCCAGCCTGGGTGCCAGAGACTCTGAAAAAAAAGAAAGAAAGAAAGAAAGAAAGAAAGAAAGAAAGAAAGAAAGAAAGAAAGAAAGAAAGAAAGAAAGAAAGAAAGAAAGAAAGAAAGAAAGAAAGAAAGAAAGAAAGAAAGAAAAAGAAAGAAAGAAAAAGAAAGAAAGAAAGAAAGAAAGAAAGAAAGAGAGAAAGAAAGGCAAGAGGGAAGGAGGGAAGGAGGGAAGGAAGGAAGGAAGGAAGGAAGGAAGAAGGAAGGAAGAAGAAGGAAGGAAGGAAGGAAGGAAGGAAGGAAGGAAGGAAGGAAGGAAGGAAGGAAGAAAGAAGAAAGAAAGAAAGAAAGAAAAGAAAGAAAGAAAGAAAGAAAGAAAGAAAGAAAGAAAGAAAGAAAGAAAGAAAGAAAGAAAGAAAAAGAAAAAGAAAGAAAGAAAGAAAAGAAAGAAAGGCAAGAGGGAAGGAGGGAAGGAAGGAAGGAAGAAAGAAGGAAAGAAAGAGAGAAAGAGAGAAAGAGGGAAAGAGAAAGAAAGAAAGAAAGAAAGAAAGAAAGAAAGAAAGAAAGAAAGAAAGAAAAAGAAAGAAAGAAAGAAAAGAAAGAAAAGAAAAGAAAGTTAGGTGATGCCAAATGACCCCAGATAGAAAGTTAGGTGATGCCAAATGACCCCAGATTGTTCACATGAGTGCCTGAGATAGTGACGTCTTTTCTACCGAATGGTTCAATGTAATTAACTTTGTTACACGCACAAAATTATTAAAAAGTATTGTATAGAATTACCTGCAAGCTGTTTATATAAGGTACATCTGCAACATAAACAACTGTTGTGTTTAGACTTGGGTTCCATTTTCATGGGACCCAAGGAGATCTCGTTATGTCTATGCAAATATTTCAAAATCTGAAAAAAAAACCACAAATCTAAAACACTTCTTGTCCCAAGCATTTTGGATAAGTGATAGCCAACCTGTAACTGTTTTTATCAAAAGTCCTAGATGCACTGTAGCTGAACCCTATTTGTAGTATGTAGATTTGAAAGGACATCTAATGATTACCACTTACTGGAATTCATGCCATTAAATGATACCTTCAAGTTGAGCATAAGCTGAACCTGGTGACTTACTTCCAATGAGTAGAATGTGGCAAAAGTTATATGATGTCACTTTTGAGATTAAGTGGTAGAGATTGTGACTTTCCACTGGCTTGCATTCTTCCTCTTTCCCATTCTTGCTTTTCCTCTAGCTCTTCTCATGTTTTTGTTCTAATGAGTTTCACTATATTGTGAGCTACTCTATGAACAAATCTATGTAACAAGAAACTGAGGACTGCCCCCTGCCAACATCCATCAAAAAATCTAAAATCTACCAACAGCTATGTAAATTTAGAAGCAGATCCTTCTCCAATTGAGCCTTCAGATGAGACCATAGGCTCAAACAATACCTTAATAGCAGCCTTGTGAGAGAGATCCTGAATCAGAGAACCTTGTTAAGCCATGCCTAGATTCCTGACCAAAGAGCCTGTGAGATAATATGTGTGTCTAGTTTTAAGCCACTACATTTTCAGATAAACTGTTACTCAGCAGTAGATAACAAATACATCATACAAAAAGTATTGGCTCCAGGAAAACATTACCTCTAGGAAGAGAAAAATGTTTTCCCAGTAGCTAAAGAGAGGCATGAGGAATTTGAACCTGAAGAAGGTTTCAAGGGTGACAATAGGGAGTGAACAGAGCCCGGAGGATATCAGGGATTACACACAGGTTATTCTATCTTCTTGAACAACCCAAGCATTGTATAAGCAACGTATCTGACTGATAAAATCAAATACTTAGTGGTGTAAATCTAGAAACAACTGTAGTCACTGAGCTGAAGATCTACATGATACAGATAGTAGCTCTGCATTTATGTGAAATACATTTCTCCTTTTTTCTCCCTACAATTCCTCCTTTCACACACACACACACACACACTCACACCTTAAGAAGGGACAAGTGTGAGATCCTGCTGATATAGTTTGAATATTTGTGTTCTTCAAAAGCTCATGTTGAAATTTGATCCCCAATGTTGAAGGTAGGGACTGGTGGGAGGTGCTTTGGTCATCAGGGCAGATCTCTTATGAACTTGGTGGCATCCTCACAGTAATGAATGAGCTCTTGCTCTATCAGCTTCCATGATAACTGATTATTAAAAGGAGCCTGGCACCTCTGCTCTCTCCTCTTTTTCTCACAATAGGATGTCTGCTCCCCTTTGCTTTCTGCCATAAGTGGAAGTTTCATGAAACCTTCACCAGCAGGAGGCACTCCCATGCTTCTTATACAGACTGCAGACCAAAATAGAAAAGAGCCAAATAGACCTCATTTCTTTATAAATTACCCAGCTTCAGGTATTCTTTCATATGATGCAAGAGAAACTAAGACACCTACCATTAGGAATATGCAGCCTATTGATCTGTTACAAAATACTATTTCTCAAGGTTCTCCATTTGGTTTCATTTCTACCACTACCAGACTAGTCTAGGTGCCTATGCTCTCCTGTCTGAACTACTGCAAACATTTTAACTACACTCAGTCTTTCTCCCTGCTCTAATCCATTTCACATAACATGTTACAAGAGGGACATTTCAAAGATACGAATAGGATAGGACATTTTTCTACTTTAAACTTTTCAATGGCTTTCTATTACCTTTAACAACTACTCCAAAAAGTCAATTTGGCCAAGACGAATCCTTGTGTATTTGACGTTTGCTTATCTTGCTAGCTTTAACTTATCTTTCTCATCTTCTGCTTGCCTCTCAGATTCTTTTTTAAATGTTGTAATTTAAGAAAACTTCACTGATCTTCTAGATTAGGTCAATCTCCATGTTACATGATCCGTTTTCTGTCATTACTTTTCTTCAGAGTACTTATAACCTTTGTAATTGAATATATTTTATTTAATGAGTTATTTCATCCATTAGATGATTATTTCAATTGTTCTTTTTTTCTCTTCCATTATACTTTAAGTTCCATCTGCTTTGTTCTTGTATTCTCAGAACTTAGTATAATGCTAGTATAAAATATGTAATGAACAAATATTTGATAAAAGATAAAATAGATATAACTGGATTGTATGAAATATCTACTTCTTTATTCTAGATTTCATTAGCGAACAGTCTCAATTGCCCAGACTGGAATCCTAGGGCTCTATCCAATAAGTCACAGGTTTCTTCAACCAAGACTGTCCTCCCCAGCCACCAATACTCCCCTGATCTCCCCTCAACCTCCACCAGAAACCTGGCCAGGATTCAACAAGCTCTGCCAGTTTTATCTCACAAATACTTGTAAATCCATCTCCTACTCGCTATCACTATTATCACTGATATCTCAGTGGAAAACAGTAAACTTTTAATTTGACAGATATAACCCTTTTTAATTTTACAGATAACATAAACTATAACCTTCTAGTCATCTATATTTCTTTTTTATACAAATAAAAAAGTGTTTATAATTAATATATTTAGTCAAATGTACTTATAATTTACAAATTTAATGACCTTAATACAATAATACATTGATTGAAGCTATACTGCTTTTAATCCTGTTTTTACAGATAAAGAAATTTAGACAGGCAAGTTTTCTAGGACAACATAGCTTATAAATGGAAGTTACCTGTAGATTTAGACATAACAGAGAGTTTGCAAGTAATAGGAACTGTAGAACCAGTGAGATTGGAGTTTAAAAATCTAGTTCCAAATTCCATAGTTCCATCCAAATTCTATGCACATTCCAAATTCTGCAGCACTACTTTTGCTATTTCTTACATAAATGCATCCTTTATTTATTTGGCATTATTATCTTTCTAAAGCACAGATGTGACTATGCCATACTCCTATCCCCAATCCCCTTCATCATTGAAAATTGGACAAAATCTCAGTGTTTTGGTGTGATCTGTAAGTCTTTTCAAACCCTTGTGCCATCCAAATTCCCCTTCCTCATCTCTTGCCCCTCCTGGTTTCTACATTACCCTCCAGTCTTACAAAGTTGGTCATAGATTCTCACTACGTTCTTTCAGGCCTCTGTATATTTACTTATGTTATTCTCTTCCCCAGCAACAATTTTCTTAATTTCTGAGCTTGCATAAATGTCAGTCATCCTTCAAGATTTAGCTTAGCTACTGCCTAATCCGGCCAATTTTCCTAAATTCCACTGTTAGGTGTTTCTATACTTCCATTATTTTCCTTTCTCTATTATTTTGAAAACTTTTCCTTTTCTTTTTGCTTGGGTGTTTGTCTATTCAATAATCTGTAAACACTTTCAGAGTAAGGACTGTGTCACACACTTTGATATCAAATGGTATTCAGAGGGATTGGACATGATAGGCACTCAAAAAATAATTGCCAGAGAGAATGAAGTGGTGATGAGTAGGAAGCAGGGAGATACATATCCTATTGATTTAGACCAAACACAATAATCAACATTTTAATTTCTTAATTTGTCATTTCATACAATACTTGAAAAAATATAACCTATATGGTGTTCATAGTTCTATTTTATAGATGAGGAAACATATGTTCATTGAAATTTAAAAGTTTGTCCAAACTCTATTAGTGGAATTCAAATGTAGATTTGACTATAATATGGAACACATCTTATATATTATATATAATCTTTGGATATTTTATGTAATTCCTGGATATTATAAATAATGCAGATTTCCTGGAAAAAATCTTTGTAATAATAGCTACTGTTTATGGTATAATTACTATGTCCAAAATATTCTGCCAAACACATTTTTTCATTTATTCATATTCTTCAAATAAATGTTTATCAAACCCCTTCTATTACCAGGCAATATTCTAGCAACTAGAGATATAGCAGTAACTAAAATAGAAGAACAAACCTCTGCCCTTATGGAGTTTATTCAAGAATAAAAAGAACAAAACAATACATTTATAAATTTATAAAATATAGCAGTTGTTTAGCAAGTGCTCTAGAGAAAAGTGATATGTAAATGGGGATAACATATGAAGGGGCAAGGGAGAGGATTGCATTTGTAAATAGGGTGGTAAGGAAGGCTTCACTGTGGTGACATTTGATGTAGAACTGGAAAGAGATATCATGTGGTGACTGTCATCTGTACAGTCAGGAAGGTAAAGTGGCAGGAATGGAGAAGGTGGGGTCATATGAGTGGGAAACAAGATAAGAAAAATAGGGACCAGGGTTGGAGGTGGAAACAAGGTATAGTCCTGGATGACACTTCGATGACTTTGGCATTTACTCTTATGAGTTGGAAAATTATTGAGCATGAAGTGACATGATCTGACATTTTGTGAAAATATCACTTTGGCTATTGCGTTGAGAATAGAATACAAAAGGACAAGGCCAAAAGAAAGGACACCAGTTGGAACATATTTTAACAATTCACGTGAGAGATTGAAGTATCAGAAACCAGTTGGCAAGAGAGGAGAGGACGTGGCAAAACAGAAATCATTTGCTATAGATTAGAGTTAGGGTGTGGGAGAAAAAGGAGTCACATGTAAAATATCATTGTTCCCCATTCATTATGGAGGATGGATGTGTAAAATAAAATCCAATAACATGCAATAAAATGTGAAAACATTTTGTATACTTTCTCACTTTTTTAATGAAATAATTTTGACATCTTACTATTATTTGAAATAAAGACTATATTAAGTTTTAATTATTTGAGTGGTAAAAAAATGGTATTTCAAATAAATTTCCAAAAAAATACTATTTTGAAGCATTTAAAATAGTTATCACATTCTTCTTTTCTTATTACTCCGTATTTGTATTGATTGCACTTAGTGAAAATAGAACCTATCTCAAAGAAATTTGTGATTAAGGAAGGCTTTTTCCATTTTTAATCCAGCGCCAATAAGACATCAAATGACTGGCAGCCAGAAACAATCATAAAGTCTCTGCTATGGTATTTGGGACACTGGAGCTGCTTTCATGGCCTATGGAAGGAAGAATGTGTCATGTTTGTTGCCTGTGAAAATCTCAAGCTCTTTTTATCAACTGTGCCTGTATAAAATTAGAGGCTTAACTAAGGATGTTGAGCAGTGATATAAGAATAATGAAGGACACTACCATTTTTGACATGTGTTTTTGTGTAACTGTAAAAATGATATAATAAAGCAATCCAGGGTGAAACCAGAGAGGGAAAAAAATGGCAAGCAGAGTGAATGCGGTAGTAAGAATGCCCCATTCAGATGATAGAACTAGAGGAAATACATCTTTTCTTTCAGGTGGTGTGAACTCCTGAAAAAGAACTCCAATAAGACCAACAGTCAATGGCAATGCTTTCTTGGTTATGCTTATTACGTGATTCTAGTTTAGATTCTAGCTGAACTAGAAGCGTCACAAGAAAAGAACTGTCGGCAGAGTATAATACTATTGATCAGACATTTAGTCCTGAAATTATCTTCCAACAATCTTTGCTCAGGCATCCTATGACTACCTTTATTTGCTTCACAATGCACAGAAAAGTAGGTTCAATTTACCTCTCACTTTAAAAATGCAAAAGGAATTGGGCATAAACTTACATTGCTATTTCAACCCTCCTATTAAGTTGGGTAGGTCAACAGGAGAAATGATGACTGTGAATGGAATTTATCATTTCTCAGGAGAAAACGGGTAAATGATAATGAATAAGACTCAGCTTGGTAGTCAGCATCTGGCCATATGTAAAATGCCTTTGAAATTTTAATCACAGTTGCCAGTACTAGAGAGTCATTTGTCCAATAATGTAAAAGAGTCACTGTTTTAAGTACAAGTATAAGGTGGAAAAATAATAAGACTTGGAAAATAAAAACATATTAGTAGTCACATGAAACCTGTGTTGTCGAATAGTAACTTTGTACATGAATGGAATGAGTATATCACTGATTTTTTGGGGGGGTTGGGGGAGCTATGAAAAATAAAAATGTCTTGATTATCAGTTTTTCATCTAAACATAAAAAATGTGAAAGGTTGATAGAAAACTCAAAATGAAAGATTATTAAAGAGAATGAAGCAGAAAAGTGAAAGCAGCTAACACAAATATCCTTAAATATGGCCTTGGGATAAAGCATGAATTGCCAGCATTAATCTTTTTCCCACTATTCTCCCTTCCCTTTCAACCCAGTACTCCCCAGACAGCAGACACAAGGAATAATAGATTGTTGCTAAAATGACATAATTGCTGAGATTGTATTTAAAAAGTAAGAAAATCAGTTCAAGTCAAAAGCCAAGTAAGTGTTTTCAGCTTGTTCAAATTAAGCAAATCTTGATAAAACTCCCACCTCCTCAGCCCTACCGTAATGACTCTCAGTGATTTCCCCCACAGAATTACCGACAACTTGAATAGTTCCCTTTTAAATAAAGTCAGGTAAAATGAAATGACTTTATTTATTTATGTATTTATTTTGAGACCGAGTCTTCCTCTGTCACCCAGGCTGGAATGCAGTGGTGCAATCTCAGCTCACTTCAACATCCACCTCCAGAGTTCAAGCTATTCTCCTGCCTCAGCCTCCCAAGTAGCTGGGACTACAGGCACATGCCACCACCCCCAGCTAATTTTTTTCTTTTTGTATTTTTTTTAGTAGAGATATATTTTCACCATGTTAGCCAGGGTGGTCTCAATCTCCTGACCTCATGGTCCGCCCACCTCAGCCTCCCAAAATCCTGGGATTACAGGCATGAGCCACCGTACCCGGCCAAAATGACTTTAGACTATGACCCAAATAATCTGAACAAAAGTGAACTTTCAGACTCTTCTGGAAGAGGTATATGTTATCCTGTCATAAGAAAAAATATAATCCCCATTATTCTCTATATAGAAGTTCTAAGGATAAACAAATAACAGTTTATATGTTTGAGTTACTTTCTGATATATCTCATTGTTAACACAATTTAACATTTTAAAATAGGATCTTCTAAATCCTTCTTGATGTCTATGTTCTAAGTGCCCAGACTTTCTACCTCAACTTCATAAACTCTGTAGATAACAAAATATAAAGAGCCTAGTTTCCATTGTCTTTCTTTCTCAACACACACAAGCACACACCACACACACACAGACACACAGACACACAGACACACACACACACACACACATATACAGTAAGGGAATACACACTAGAAAGTTTGCTCCAGAGGTGTGAAGAATTGAAATATTTGTTTTACCTTAGATCACAAGCAGTTTGGAGGGGAAGAGGTGACAGCCCGAGGGTTATGGCACACCTAATGTTCTGAGTAGGTGTTGATGTATTTTTAACTGTTGGGGGAAATGTAGGCTGATTTACTCTGCTTGGAACCAGAAACTAGCCATGGCAGGTGTTTTACTGCATTAGGCATATGGGCATATGGGCCTCAAAATGTCGATGACACCCCTACTGCTTTCATTTTTTAAGTCTGCCTATTAATAACACCTGACAGCTGGGTCAAGAGCATATGCTATTTAGCCTTATTGTGACATTTTGGCTCATCAGGGTACCACCAGTGATTATTCAACCTTGAGAGTTGTGATCTCGTGTCTTTTAAAATTATGACTGCTCAACAGAGTAAAACAACCCATAAATTCTAACCGGAAAACTTTATAAGGTTGTCTGTATACTGTAACTGAATTTACTGGTCCAAGCAGTCAAATCCTTTTTGAAAGTGAAATAAAACCAGTCTCTAGAATGGATGGAGTGGATGAATCTATAATATTAGGACTTAAGTAGTCCTGACATGGAATGCTTTTCAATATTAATACCTCTAGTAATGAACACACAAATTATTCTCTTCTGCTAATACATAATTAGAGAATCTTCACAACTGGCCTGGGTATGCACTAAAGTTTAAAGAGTTTAAGGTGAGGGCCATTTAAGAAAATGAGCACAAATGAAGGACTAGTGAATCTATAATAAAGATGATTTGTACTAAAGATAAAATCTAATACTTATCCAAGACTCAGTGTGTGAACTGTTTTAGACACTGAAAATTCATGGATCCACTTACTCTTCACAATAGAAAAATGCTAAGAACTACATATTAAATGCATAACACAAAACTTCTAAGACTCAAGACCGGCAAAAGTATCAAACACCTGGATTAAAGAACCAAGAGAAATAACCACAGTCAACATCACCCCTTAGAATCCATCTTGAAATGGAAAGCTCAGAAATAGACAGAGAGGAGCACATTACACATGACTGAATACACTCCTTTTCTTGTGAACAAATAACCCAGAACTCTGTCTGTTGGATTCTACAAAACCATAATAAAATCAAAGTCTCACAGAAAACAAAGTGAAAATCCTCCTGGGTACTATTTATTTATTTTGTGTTTGCTTTCTCTCTCAATCTTTTGTAATGAATTCAGATCATTTGTTAGAGGTATCTGGGTGGGCAGAAGTAGGGCTGGAGAGTTGATGCCAGGCCAACACTTATTTTGAGCATGCTATTCAAAGCTGTTGGCATGATTCTGCCAAACATACTTTAAACATTTCCAGCATGATAGGATACAGGATAAGCATATAAGAGTTTCTTACTATAGGAACAATAGCAACAAAACTTGAGTTTTATGGCAATATTTTGATGCTTAGTCCAGACTTCCTGCCAGGATATCTCCTGAAGGGGCTTTCTGAAATGAGTTTTGAGGACTGTGAAAATCTTGGAACACCCTGACCATCAAAGAGTTGGAATAAAGCCAGCACGGAAATTACTGAGGTTTGGGAAGAAAAGCAACAACTGCTTCTTTTCTTGGAAGTTGGAGGCTGTGTGGGGGTCCACAGTGGCAAGACCAACACTGAAATTATACGTACAAACCAGGACAAGATGGCAGCAAGGCATCGTCTTTCAAAGAAGCATGTCTGTTTTGTTTGTTTGGTGCAGTACCAGAGATGGTGACCATTTCCCAGTTTAGCTGATGATAAGTGTAGCCCTAAACCTGCACTAGAAATTTACAGTTCATCATCACACTAGCTAAAGTTTTGCTAACTCCCTGTCTGTTGTAGGAAAGTGTTAAAATGTGTCATTTATTTTAACTTTACTAACTATAACATGCACATACAAAACTGGTTTAACTTTTAATCGAGACTTTGGGCTCATAAGTAAAATTCAAAAAAAAAATCTGGAAATCATTTTAAAAATAAACAACACAGCAACAACAAATCTACTGCTATATGTCAAATCTTGTAAGAATGGTCCTCAGAAGTATGCATTGTAATTGTTTTTGCTTTTTACTACTCTCTTTTTGTTTTAGAATACTTAATAATGTAATTTGTCAGTAAACAGGCTTTCTCTTTTCCAAAGCATGTGCTCTCCATGCACTGAAACTGACTTGCAATGAATCTCAGGTAGAAACGTGCTCCTATTGACAGGTTTTGAGTACTCAGTGCAAAAATGTGTTCTGCTAAACTTGGAGTAATCCCTGGCTGGTGTAGAATTTGAAATCACGTAAACTTCATAGCAACGAATCTTTCTTTTCTTCTAGCAATTGAAAACAGAAAGTGTGTTCCCATTCCCAAACAAAAATGCTGCACAGTAATTATTTATTTTCATTCACTCTTTGATTTGCATTTTACCTGACTTCATTTATTTATCCAAGCTGAGAAAGCACATACTTAAATATTTTAACCAAGATAATATTGGAAAATGATTTCAATCACATAAATTATTTCTCTCATCTTTAAAAGCCGTACGTGTTTTCTTACTCATTGCAAAATGACTGAGGTTGTATAACATTGATCATTCCTCGTATAATTATTTTTAAATGAAATGCTGATGTAAAAAATGCAAGTGTTTAATGTTAACAAGTGCTTCCGTAAAGAAACTGCATGGCGAGAAAAGGGGAGATCAATAAGAGAAATGCCTGGTAGCGTCTGGGGAAATGGAGCCGCCATGAAAAGAAAGGACCACGTACAATGAGGAGAACCATGAACGCTGACGACTCACCTCAGAGTCCTCAAGGTACTTCTGTCTGGTAAGTGCCTCATTACTGGGGCGTCAGGATCTCCTACAACGTAGAAGTTTATAAGAGCTGAGACCTGGGCCAGTCATAGCAATTGTCAATGTAGGCAGTCAAATCACCCCTGGAGATTTTAGAAGCCACACTTAAGGCTTCCTTTCTCCTCATTCTGTTATGAATTTCTCGGGAGAGAGGCAGAGAACATTTTAGCAGCCACCCATGTAGTAAATTGTGTCACTTATCTGGAGAATCTGGTGCATTGAATTTATTTGCTGTGTTGGGACACAGAAAACATGCTAAATTATATATATATATCTTACTCTCTTCAGGACACATTGAGGGTGTCTCCAGATCGATTTCCCACAAAGTAAGTGCATGAAAGCTGGACTGTATTATCCAGCTGCAGGGGTCACAGTGGACCATCATATGAAGGGGTGACATCTGAAGCCACCAGCTGCATCCCACTCCTTTGTCCTCTCACAGCCTCTTACAGGCCTGCCTCAGTTACTGTGTCAGCTGAGTGGAATTGACTGTTTCAGGGAAGGAAGTGAATTGTCATGGGGAAAAAGGCTAGAGCGCAGGATGCCAGCAATGTCTCTGTTGGTATCCTTGAAATCCACAGAACCTAGAGTTGTCAAAGAAACATTATAGCATGCATTAAAACACTACATGTCTTTTTTTCCTGATCTCCAGGAATCTCTCTTTGGTAAGAAGATGGAGAATGAGATTATACTCTCAACTAATATGTAATCAATTCCTTATATTTTATCCTCCTAGTTTCACCTTCCATAGGAAGTAGGACACAGTTTCAGGTGGGAAAGATCCTCTCAAATGTAAATACATGAAATTTTATTCAAGCAACAGCCAGTTCTTGGAGCCCACAACTGAATGAGCGCATGCTTCTCTGACCTCCCAGCCCTAAACTATTGATTCTAGAGACACGGTTTACAGTTTCTAATTTGGGCATTGCCATTCAGTAGCTGAGACTATAAGCACATTTCCTAACATTTCACAGATATAGCTGCACTATGCACAAAATGGAAAAAGTAATTATACTTCCTCATAGATTTTGTCATTATTAAATAAAAACAAAATGTAAAAACATTTAGCACAATATCTGACACATAGTGAGTGCTCAATAAACCAATAAAGGTTAGCTGTTAAAAGCATTACTCTCAAGTCGATGCCTCTCTCTACCCTCTACTGACATACCAATATTCTACCTGTCTTTACTCTCTTCTTTGGTGTTCAAATGCCCTTATATTCTTACTTCTTTTCTCTCACTTTGCTCTTCTTCTATGATTCCAATCTTAGCCCAGTTAACTCTTAGCATTTTCTGTCCCTTGACTTAGTAATCACTTTTTGGCAAAATGTTTCCTAGACTCCTTGAACTTGATCAGATTCTTTGGTTATTTGTTTTCTAAGGACCATATTGCTTTTCTTTAGAGTCAAAATCTCATTGTGTTTCTTCATTTTATGTTTGTTCCAGTCATATGACATTAAACTCCATGAAAACAAGAAGCATGCAATTTCTTGCTCACCATTTTCTTCCCAATGTCTGGAAAGCTGCTTGACTCATGGGAGGAGGTCATGAAAATATCTGGAAGAAAAAGAATGAGTGAACAAATAGGCCATTTATTATTTTTAAGAAACTCTGTAATGACCAATTACACTATTTTGTCGGCATCATTCAGATTACTTTTATAAGTATCTTTAGGATATTATAATAGCTTCTTCCATAATAGCAGCCTCTGACTGAGGTATTTTCTTTTAGTTTGATCCCTTCCACTGTCCTTGATGATGAATAGTTCCTATTGGCAAGTTTGATCATTCCTTCAGTCACTCTTTTGATTCCAAATGTGTCAGAAATGGTACTGAAAGACTGAGGACAAAATGTCATCATTTTATTGTTGTTGCTTGCTCATGTATTTTTATTTGTTTATTTAGTTGAGGGGTGGTAGCAGACATAATGCATATAATAAAGATAGTAAAACAGGTATGATCTAAATAGGCAAGTTCAATAATAATTGTCAGCACAAGGAATTGCAAGAGAATAATAGAGAGATTCTCAACATAATCTGAGAGAATAGTGTCAGGGAACATTCCAGAAGAGGGTAGAGGAGGAAAAGCAAAACAAAGTGGGACTAAACGCATTGAGGGTATGAATACAATGGGACTCCAAGATGATTGTTGTAACTCTAGTGTAAAGTAAGGGGCGGGGAGACTGAGTTCTGAGTTCAGAACATTGCCGAAGTGAGAGCCTGGTGGGCTGTGACTATTCCTCTGAGGAGTTTCTGCTCCCTTCTGAGTAACAGGCATTGCCAGCTTGCAAGAGGAGAGGTACTGTAAGATGCACTTTTCTGCTGAGCTCTGAAGGCTGTGGAGGATGTGAGGGAGACAGAACTGCAGGAACCAGAGGCCATTGCAATAGTGAACTACTGCAGATAGCACCTTCGAAGAGGTGCTAGAAAATCATAGGGATGATGATTTTCCCATAGGTGGGAAATGAAGAGAGAGGTGAGAAAGACTAGAGGTGGTGAAGACAGCCTGGGTTAGGAAGCCTCTGTGTGGCCACAGGAGAGCAGTCATGCCTATTGAGTGGTTCAGATGGGCCACTCTGGCAAGAAAGACAAGTTCCTGCAGTTTACAACTTCTTGAGAAAGAGCAGTTGTGTGTATTCCTGGCAAGAATCACATTCCTCTCACCCTTATTGCTCTCTGGTGGAAGACCACCAGGACTGATTTACTTATACCCTTTGTTCCATATCATTATGCTCTTCACCCCAGAAGTTAGCCCTGGTTCAGTCCCTCACAACCATCATAGGTTTGTTCTAAAAACCTCTAGTTTGGGGAACGTTCTCCAACCACCCAATTTAAAGTATCATTCTCCACAGACAGACTGTCCTTCTCTCCTGTTTTATCTCTGTCTTTCACAGAATTGAATAACATCTGACATGTGTAGGTATTCATTTAATTGATTATCATTTACCTACTCCTGCTATATTTTAAACTCCACAGAACTCTAAATCCTTGTCTATTTTGCCTATTGCTATACCTTCAGTTCTTACAACAATATTTGACACAAAGTAGGTGTTCAAAAAATATCAGTTGTAGAAATAACCTTTGCTGATACTACTTGGTGTCCAAGAAATACAGATTTCTGCAAAATGTTTGAAAGTAAAATGAGCCTCGGATACCTCAGAGAAAGAATCTAGCAGGTTTACAGAGTTACTGGCAAGTGTCCTGTCCTGCACAGGAGGAAGTTGTGCTTAGAGGAGTTTAGAGTGGACACAGAGCTGCAGGGTGAGGTGTTCCATGGGTTTGGGGAGCAGCAGAGAGTTCGTTCTGGTCCAGAGTATTATGGTGTCTACAAGAATTCACTAATCAGGAAGCGGAGCCAGCCATGAGGATTGCTCCTGGGCCATCCTGTGACTACTCTGGATTGCTTTTACTGCTCATTTCTCCAATAGGAAAAGCACCTTACCCTGGCTACACACTGGACTCCTGCTCACCACTGGATTTCTGGTATCTGCTATAAGCAAAAAATGTGCTACCTAAAAAGTCTTCAAATTCATATTTTAAAATTTGAAAAATACAATGCAATTAAAACAGTTCTTTCCTTGTCTTTATTTTATCTTCCCTAACCTCAAGCAAAATACACTTTCTAGTCTTTTGACTATCAGTAAGCATCAGTGGCCAAGAAATCCCTACCCTATGGAGTGCGCCCAACCTCCTGGTCAGTGCTGCTGGCTCTGCTCCCAAGTACCCACTGGCCATATGCGGTACATGGCTTCTCCATCCTGAAGGTAATAAAAGGCTTTGAATATAATGGATTTCTTAAGTAATGACAGAAAATATGGTACTTGCTTTCTTCGGGTTCTTCTGTGTGCATTTATGCTTGACTATTACATCAGCTTTCTTTGTTCGATTATTTGTATTTGTTCAATTATCTACCTGATTTCTTAAGTTTGGTCTTTCTAAAATTTTAATTCTACTAGCTGATGTAGTTAAAAATTCCTATGCTGTTTCCACCTATAAATGCAATAGGGAATACATCCTGTTGTTCTATAATGAGTACTTTCTGCATTCTAAATTGGTTATATTTATTAACTCTTACTAGAAACTGAGAGGGTGAGTCCTGTTTTATTTAGCAGCATGCTACCTGGAAGCCTTGAGATGAATCGGCGTATATTTAATGATAGGATGCAAGCGTGCTTTTCCTGTAAATTACAAATATCTACCCTTAGTTCTTAGTGCCAAACGGCACTGAAAATTCTTCATCAAATCTTCACTGTCTCTTATGTGTTCTTCTAAATTGCAAATTTACAGAGGGCAGGAATGGACGTCTTTGTTAAGTCAGTATTTCTTTTTTTTTTTTTTGAGACGGAGTCTCGCTCTGTCACCAAGGCTGGAGTGCAGACAGGCTGGAGTGCAGTGACCAGATCTCCCTTCACTGCAAGCTCCACCTCCTGGGTTCACACCATTCTCCTGCCTCAGCCTCCCGAGTAGCTGGGACTATAGGCGCCCGCCACCTCGCCCGGCTAGTTTTTTGTATTTTTTTAGTAGAGATGGGGTTTCACGGGGTTAGCCAGGATGGTCTCGGCCTCCCAAAGTGCTGGGATTACAGGCTGGAGCCACCGCGCCCGGCGGTTAAGTCAGTATTTCTAAAGAACCAGACCTCGTGCCATCCCTCTTGGCACTAAATAAATATTGATTTATAAAAACTATAAATTGGGAGCTAATGATCTCGATTAATCACTGAGGTAGAAATTATAGTTGCAGTTCAGGGACAGTGAAATACTGAATGGCATATTTGGATAATTTTGGAATCATCAACAGATCAGAGTTTGTGTATGTGCATGTGTTTGTGGGTGTGTGTGGGGGGTTGTGTGTAGGGTGTGGTGTGTGTGTGCTGTGTGCGTGGGTATGTGTCTCTCTGTGTGTGTTTATATATATATGCTTGAGATTAATTCTAGGCAAAAATGAACGGGAGGAAGAAAATTTTAGTTTTGAAAGTCATAGTGTTTGCTGCTAGATTCAGTAATTTACTCTTCATAGCTTAGCTCTTTTTATTTCATTATTCCTGTAACCTTTTGAGTTCTTAGGCTGCAGACCATAATACCATATTTTTCCTTATTGTAAAGATCTTATACTTTCTTTACTAATAGAAAGGAGAAAAAATTCAAATTCAACTATGACAGTGAAAATAGTCCTACATTTTTGGGTTTTCAAAGACTATTCATGTTTTGTACCTTCTAATTCTCATTTATGAAATGACATAGTTTGGTATTTACTGATTTTTAGGCTTTGAGACGATTTTAGAAAGTACCTCAATTTTATTTATGTTAAACACTAGTCTCATTATGTTTCCTTAACTGTTACTAAATATGTTTCAGAGTGATGCTCAGAGAATCATAATAACTGTGAAATCTAAATCTAAATCTCTCCTTTAGTGATTTGCAACATTCATTCACAAAATTGCAAACTATGCAATAAGAAAAGGTTTTGCCGTTGTTAAAACCAATATTTTCTCATATTATTGTAATGGAGAAACTTTTTTAAACATAGAAATTGCAGTAGCATCCCTTTGGGAAAGCTCTTAAATCTATTTTTTTTTAAACTTTAAAGAGAAGAAAATGAGTTCCCTGCAAGAGAAGCAGTGACAGATAGAAGGTGACTATATCACAGTAGTATTTATCCCAAATTCTATTGGATTTCACAGCAAAGAGACAAGTTGTTATTTCACAAATAATAATTCCTGTATCATTTCCAACACCAGGGTATGAAGTAAGTGTGAAATGAGCCACAGATCTATA
Organism: Macaca thibetana thibetana; assembly: GCF_024542745.1. Classification (NCBI taxonomy): domain Eukaryota; kingdom Metazoa; phylum Chordata; class Mammalia; order Primates; family Cercopithecidae; genus Macaca; species Macaca thibetana. Next base: position 102,813,292 of record NC_065589.1, on the reverse strand, counting down.
AAGGTTAAAGAATATACATAAATGTAGAAAAAATCAATATTCATCTTCTTATCATGTTACAAGACTGCAAATTTAAAGCCACAAGAGGAAAAAGAAAATACATTTTTAAGGAGCTGAAAATGTAAATCCTAAAACATTTTAGTTATTGCTGATATTTTCATTCTTTAGCATCTTAATATCAACTTACTCTTCAATACCCAAAATAACAAACATAAGGAAACAGGAAGAAATGAAATCTTGTTAGACATGTAGGAAATTTCTCTGAGGCACAATCTTGAGTTTTTACATAGATTGACAAAAACAATAATTACTAGGTATTATCTATGTTGAGGATGGCAGAAGAGATCATATATGATTCTTATGAGAAAAATAGAGTGAGAACATTTGTAGAGGTTGAAGGAAAATCACTTGGATCAGTTGGCTATATTTGAGGAACTAAAATCTTAGTAAGTCCTTATTACTAAGGCTGTAAATGAATATGCATCCATTACTAGGTGTTTGTTTGTTTAAGATGAAATCAAGTTTCAGAGTATGAATGAATAAAAAAAATTGTGGTATATACATAAAATTGAATTTTATGGAGTCTCAAAATGGAATGAAGTATTGATACTAGCTACAACATGAATAAGTGTCCAGAACATGATGCTAAGTGGAAAAAGCCTGACACAACATGTCACGTATTATATTATTCCATTTATACAAAACACCTAGACTAAGTCATTCCATACAGATAGAAAGCAGACTGATATTTGGCAGGGGTTGGGGGCAGAGAAAAATGAAGGATTGCTTAATTCATACAGATTTTCTTTTTGAGTTAAGGCATGTTTTGAAACTTGATAGAAGTGGTGGTTGCAAAACATTGTTAATTCGATACTAAACGTCATTGAATTGTTCACTTTAAAATGATTAATTTTATGTTATATGAATGTCACTTTAATTAAAAAAAAAAAAATCTGGCTCCTAGAGTTTTGCTCTAAATGCAGCCTCAGCTTCAGACTGGAAATAACCACATACCTCCTTTGTGTTGCTTGGTGTTAATATAGCATGTTTTTCTTGGCATTGCTCTCTTTCTCTTTTCTGCTTCCCAATCAACATGTCCAACTTGCACAGAAAGGTCTCCTTTCTGTTAAAACAAAAATTAACAGTTTATGTTATTTTAAGAACATCGCAAAAACCAAGTTGAAGTCCAAATTAAATGCATTCTACATTCTTCCTGATTACTCTCTTATGCGTAAGACTAAAATAAAATGCGTAACAATGAGTAGCCAGGAAGCGTAGAAGGGAGGACACACATGTATGAAGCAGCTTTCACTTAGCATCTTATAGAAATGTAAGTGGAGGGCGTAGGATGTTTACCATATGGAGTAAAAGGCAGATTCTTCTGGCTAAGAAGGAAAGGAGGAAAGGATTTCTAGGCTGCCAGGAAGCAGGTAAAATTTCTGCTTGAAATGAGATCTTTCATGGAATAGTAAAAATTTGTTTTGTAGGAAAAAAATATTTGAACTTTTAAAGTTAATATCAACATATTGGTACTAAATGACTAGTTAATGTCATTGTTTCCTTGTTTTGTTTCACATTTTCAAATTTATTGTTGCCAAATTTAGAGTACTCTCTTACAATTGTCACTCTGAAATTTTAAAATCATAGTACAGAAAAGCATAGAAAATTATAGGATGAACACTCATATACCCACCATCCTGGTGCCAAATCTTTTCATCTTGCTGTACGTGTTTTAGATTTAAAAAATAAAACAGTAAAATACCCTTGACACCTTTGTGTACCTATCTGTAACCACATTCTTTTCTCCTTCTCCAGACGTAATTGCTCTCTTGAAATCGTTAATATTCCCACAGACACTTTTATGTTTTTTTACTTCGTTATTTATGCCCCCATCGTAATCCACAGTTTATCATCCTTGTTTGACCCTCAAAAGCAGATACGTCACATGATGGCATCATCATAATTTGTCCATGTAAAGCATGTACTTGTTTTCATATTTTACGTATGTATTTATTCATGCCTTTTTAGCCTAATGCTCCCTACTTCCAATGACAACCCACTCTGACGGACGTTCTATGCATCCTTTGTTCTTGGAGCACGACCATTTTTATAGAGTGATTAAAGGTGACCATTTCTATGAGTTCCATTTTAGTTTTTTTCTTTCTGTTCCTTGTTCTTTGTTATAATTTCTCTTCCAAAATACATTCTCAAAGCAATTTTCCAGACAAACAATAGACTATAGTGGGGGAAGGCCTATTTTTAGGGATAGAAGAAGACTTGTGTGGGATATAAGATGTGGGGAAACTAGCTGCTTCTTTGTTATTAGCAAATGTAATATCAAATGATCTATAAAACCACTCTTTTCAACATTACGGTTTGAATAAAATTGCAATCATGGAAATAGGTAAATCACGCATAAGAAAGCTCTATTCCCATTTTAGTGTGTGAAACCAGTTCTCCCGTGGTGTATAATTCTAATTTAGGGTCCTACCCATAGCTTGTCAATATGAATGTGCTAGAAAACAACTTCATGGAGTGAGATGAGTGTATGAAGTTCCTGGGTTTACAGACAGCTTATGCTTGTAGTTTGTTCATAAGCAAGCTTTTCAAAACTAAGCATGCAATTTCCTATACAGTGAATGCTTAGTAACTGTGAGTATGTCCATAGACTAATTCACGGAACTTAGAAAGCCTTTGGTAACTGAGAAACAATAGCGTGACTAATATAATTAGGACTATATCAAAGAATGCTTGGCGATGCTTATTGAGAATGGAATGTGGAGTAGATGCATCACTTTCCTTTCTTTTCCTTCTTGCTCTCTTCCTTCCTTGCCATGGTTTAGTCCTTAGTGAGAAGAAATCCCATGATCCTGAAATTGCTTCCCTTTTTCTAACTCTTCAGCTTCACTTTCCTGCAGCCATCCCCCATACTTCAGGAATAGTGGCCAGTGTCACTGGGGATGTTCGGTACTCTCCGTCTCAACTTACATCTCTATCCTCCATTAAACACCACACTTGCAAGTCGACAAGTGCTTCTTATAGTTTCTACTATTCAGAAGAACAGTTTCTCTAATGCCAAATCAAAGTCCACTCTTTAGGTTTTATATGACAGTATAATTATATTATGGCATCTTTCCCAATTGCCTATATTCCACATCCAATTGGTAAGAGTCATACCATTTCTACCTTAAAAAATACATTCCAAATTCAGCACTTTTCACCTCCTCCATCATTCAGTGTATTTATTCTTTGCTGTATATATTCTTGCCCTTAAGTAGCTCAATTCTGCATATAATAGTCAAAATAATCCTTTTAAGAGGTTAATGGGATCTTATCACAACTTTAATCAAAATCTTCCATCTTCTTCCTATCACATTTAGAGCAAAATTCAAAGTCTTTATAATCTGATCCATGTCTTCCTCTCCCAGTTCCTATCTCTACCTTCCCCTGCTTACTCCACCAGAGTCCCAGTGTTTGGAGCTCTGTGCCCTGCCCTCTTAGGGCCTTTGCCTCTGTTGCTCTCTCTTTTAGAATGTTCTTCTCTTAGGCTTGAATGGTTCCATCCTTCACTTAGTTTATGGCTCTGCCCATATTTTATCTTCTCACCCAGGCCTTTCCCTGGCACCAAATAGCATCTTCTTCCTTCACCACTCTCTATTGTCCTACATTGCTTAGTTTTTTAGATAGCATGTATTATTGTCAATAAAATTTTATTTATTATTAGTTTATTTGCTAGAAAAGGAAAAGGAGCTTATCTTCATCACTATTCTAGCAACGGCACATAGAATCTGTGCCTGGAATATAGAAGGCAATAGTAAATGCCCACTGAAGAAGTGAATGAATCTATTTCAATACAACTATTTTATTAGCATCCAAGGAGGACAACACATTGGACAGGGATATCCTGGGAATTTAAATAAGTTTACTATCTAAGATGTAGTACAACAACTATAAAATGTATAACAGAGAAAGTAGTAAAGGTTAAGAGGAAAAAAAAAACTTCTCAAATCCAAAGTAAAATGTAGATAGATTTTTTTTTTTAACGGAGGATGAATAAAAAAAAAACTTAAAATGGAATTTAATAGAATCTAAAGTTGAAAATGTGCATGGGATTATATAAATATGCATAGTAAAGGATGTTAATGATGAATATCCAATCAAGAATTTTAGTAATCATTAAGTTTTTAATGCTGAGACACTATTTTCACAAAACATTAAGATATAATGAAAAACTACAGTTCATAAGGATGGTTTGTTCATAGAAACTAAAAATGTTTTCTTCTCAAATCCAAGGACTCTTATTTTACTGTTTTGATTACTATCATGGCCTCTTCTAACATGAATTAAACAAACAAATCTAAAAGAATTGTTGTTATTATTGTTGTTTCTAATCCAGTTGCAATGATATCTTGAGGAAGGAACTGATATAATTGTGTAAATTCTCCTGGATTCCTTTGGAGTGAAGTATACTTGTCCTTTTTAGCAATAATATAAAATATTAAAACATGTGGCATAAAACAAAAAATGTAAGCTTAATGACTGAAATATTATAACGATGCAAATATGTTTGTACAGCAAATCTTTAGGGTTTAATAAGCAATAATAACAATTCTAATAAAATCCAGAAGTAAATAACGAAAATCATCCAAAGTCTACTGTGTAACTATTAAGCTACAAAATGCATATTTTTCTCTTATGGAATGGAGTGAATATATACAGGATCGATATGTTTCATATGTATTTATTGAACACCTAGGAGTTATTCAAGTCATTATGGGAAACACAAATGCCTAACGGAGTCACTGTTGTAAAGAAATATAAAAGCTAATAAACTGTAATGTATAATTATAAGTTGTATTGTTTACCACAAATATTAAGTTACATATAAATGTTTAGCAAGGGAAATAATTAAATAAATGCTGTCATCAAAGTTTTATAATTTGGGAGAGTCATCAGAGGATAGTTTCAGAGTCAGACTGCCACGGTTCAAATCACCCAGGCCTCCCAGTCATTGTCACTTCTCTAAGTTCCAGTGTCCTCTTCCATTAATAGATGACTGAATTTGATCATTTATAAAGATTACCTAACACTGCACCTGGCACATAGGTCATGCCCCATAAATACCATTGTCCTCTAACATGAGCTACCTGTAATAATTCAATCTTCTAATTGCTTTTTCAGTAAAAATTTGTACTTGATTTGTGCTGGAAAATACTGTTTTCCCGAGTGTGAAGTTTCTATATAAGGAATATTAAAAACTCATCTCTAGTCATGCCAGGGTGATCTTTTTTTCTCCTTTCTATGCTGGTGAACTGAGGAATAACAACATAATCAAAGGAAATATTCTATGCAAAGACTGTTTTACAACCTGTCATTAGGCACAACTACCCAGGTTATAGTTATTCAAGTACACATTGCTCAGACTATCTATTTCTCCCTCATGCTATCATTATCCTCTAATAATAGAATTTACAAGACATTTTAAGAGGCCAATAAAAAGCAAGTTCCTTTGAGGGAATTCATGAATTTCTTTTTAAAAAACTTCATTAGCAATGAGAAATCTACCATTGACCATGATGTTATTGGTGACTATTCTGTTCATCAACATGTTTATAATTCATATAGCAACTAATGATTATAAAGCATCAGATGATAGCAAGCAATTATAATAATTATGGACTTTCTTTTATGTGCAGAACAGCACTTGGGCTATGTAACAATAAAATAGGGCTGTAATTTAAAGTAATATTTCACATTTTTATACTTTCAAGGATTGCACTTCTGATTTTTAAAATGTGCAAAAGACTCATTTCTATTGGGTTGATTTGTGTCTGCCCCATCCCATGTATGCTATTCTAATGATCATTTCAAGTAAAAAAAAAAAAAAAAAATCAGTTAAGCCTCAGGAGAAGGATGTATTTATACCTGTAAACAGCAATATTCAAGCTTGAACAGACAGCAATCAAATCCAAAACACTGAGGGATACATAAAGAACAACGTTTACATAGACATAATAGACTGTTTTCTAGATAGCATTTAGGCATTTTTACGTCACCTAATTGAAGTGGTAATTCATAAATAATTTACAAATAAAGGAATTTGTATAGAAAACAGGGAAACTAGATATACACATGATAAACTCATAGTATATTTGGTCATATATGTGTTAGATACAGAAGCATAATTTTAAGGTCATTTGCTAATGTGCTCATTTTTAACCACAGACCTCTCTTCATAGTTACTGATATCTTTCCAGACAGGTAAGGCTAACTCCTGCACTACAGGATCACATTCTTAATGTCTCCTAAGTTATTCACTTCGTTTCTGACTTGAGATGCCCTACTTTTTATTCCAAGGATCATTTTTACATTACAAAATGCACTAAAATTATTATTGCATATTTTAATGTATAGAGACTAGAAAAAAAGTGCTTCCAACTTTTAACAGCAGAAGTTCCCTTCTACAGGATCTACCACCTTGAAGAAATTCTATTAGTCCCAGACTACTGCCCTTGATGGCTTGTGCTCACTCTGGCCTCTATTTTGTCTTTTTTTATTCTCCAAAGTAAATATTTTCACTTGGTGGCACTGAGTTGTATTATATCTATCATTGTATTTAAATAGCTTTATGGAAGCAAGTTTCAAATGAAAAGATTTCTAAAGAAGAGTGCTAGGCCGGGGGCGGTGGCTCATGCCTGTAATCCCAGCACTTTGGGAGGCTGAGGTGGGTGGATCTTATGAGGTAAGGAGTTCGAAATCAGCCTGCCCAACATGGTGAAACCTCATCTCTACTAAAAATATAAAAACTAGCCGGGTGTAGTGGCACACGCCGGTAATTCCAGCTATTCTAGAGGCTGAGGCAGGAGAGTCGCTTGAACTCAGGAGGCGGAGGTTGCAGTAAGCTGAGATCACACCACTGCACTCCAACTTGGGTGACAGAGTGAGGCTCTACCTCAATAAAAGAAAGAAGAGTGCTAGTGACAGATAAATAAAAAGTTGTTTTGGGGGTGCGGAGAAAAAGGGAGAAAGGGGAGAGGAGCTGGCCTTGCAGGTTCTGAGGGGACAGCAACACGGTTGCTAACACCTTCACTGTAGGAGTGTGTAATGCTTGGGAAAATATCTACACTTTTGGTGGAATTTATCCCCATGCACTCTTCAGGTTAGGGTTTAAGGAAATTCTTTTTTTTTATTATTATTATAGTTTATGTTCTAGGGTACATGTGCAAAATGTGCAGGTTTGTTACATATGTATACATGTGCCATATTGGTGTGCTGAACCCATTAACTTATCATTTACATTAGGTATGTCCCTTCCTTAAGTAAGGTTTTCATTTAGCATGTCCCTCATCCATGGTAAGGTATCATCTCTTTAATAAAAAATAAAAAATAAATTAAAAAGGCCAATGTTTCCTGTGAGACATTTAATTAGAGGAGTCATTTCTCTCTCAACTGTTAAGTTTGGCATTTCCTTTTATGAGACTAGACAAGGCCAAGACTATTGGTTGTAGATGACTTACGCAGTTTTTCAGTAACCCCGAAGCCTGATATATTTTCGTTAATACAACTTGAGGAAAAAAAATAGCATATATTTTGGGAGCAAATTCATATTTATTTTATGTTTCTGTAGGACCAAGATATCTACCTGTATTTACTGAATGTATATACTGGACTATTTTAAGGTGGAGTAAAAGTTGTACTAAGAAAGGAATGGGTAAAATGTCTAGCATTTAATGGGCTGAATACATTTAATTTCGCATGAAATACCTCTTCGTTACCCAACCTCTTTCAGTTCCCTGAAGGTTAATGTTCACTAAAAATACAAACACAAATATTTATTTTTTATTTTCTTTGGATTAAGGAGACAATCTCTAAAGGACATTTCAAATGCATTTCATATTCAAAAATAATGTTGGATGTGACCTTAAGAAATGCCTCAATCCTGTGGTTTTCTTTGTATTTATTTATTTCCATTTACTATTTATAATGCTGCTGGTTTTCCTGCTTTACATATAGCTAACAAGTACAGTTCAGAAGAACATACATGCTATATATGTATTATATGTATATATATATGTGTGTATATATGTATATAAAAAATATAAAATTTTATCATTACTTAGAATTTTTTATAAGTATAAGAAACTAATTTCAATATTTAATCTTAACTTTTACATTTTCCCTTAGGAAGATTTCTAAGCTATTAATTCTATAATCGTAGTAAATTTACTTTTTGTATATGTGATATGTTATTCCTCAGTTGTAAAGTGCAATTAAACCATTCACGGGGCCCACAAAATCTACATAATCTGGTCATAGAGCAATTCTTTCTCAGTTCTTCCATCTCTTCCATTTTTTCACTCCCTCCCAGGCATGTTGGCCTTCTGTGCTTCCTCAATAGGCAGGCACACCTCTAGCTTTGCCTTTGTGTTTCCTGTCACTAGGCCTGGAGCATCCACTCCCCAGTTTCCCCATTCTCCACATATGTTCACATGACCCACAGCCTTACTGGATTCAGATCCCTTTTCAAATGTCATTTCCCCATAGAGGCCTTCCCTGGCCACTTTATTTAATATAACACCCCTATTCATATTTTTATACTCTGCTGTATCTTCCTAGTTTTATGAACTTTTTTCTTTATTCTTTCTATGGCAGGAGAACACAGAGAAATGTGTTTTGTTTGGTGCTGTATCCACAGCAATTGGAATAGTGCTCACATGTGTACGTGTTCAGTAAATACTGTACTGAGTAGACATAGGTTGGTCAGGTGGTAAGCCCTTTGTTACATTAGCTCCTTGAAAGTTCTGGGACCCTAGAGGTTGGTAGAAACCCATAAAGGAGGAGCAAGACACAGTAAGGTGACCTGCTTGTGACCCAGGTAAATGTGTAACTACTTGTTGTCTCATCCTTATTAGAAGCTTTCTAAAATCACAGAGAAACACTGAGGAGACAGGGGCACATGGAGGATTAATGAACACATGAGGTCCACCACCACCATCAAAGGAGTGAAAAGAGCCAGCTCAAAAATGATTAAATGCACCAGGTTGTATGTAGAGACCAAAAATTGCCTTCACTGATATTGGGACATACAGTCCCTACTCAAGATCACTGAAACTTGCCCAGATGGCTGGTCTAAGTGAGATCATTTGGCTCTAGGAATATTTCTTGAGTCCTTCTCCATATCCAACATTTAAATATCAGCCAAATAACACATTTACATACACTGAATGTATCTTCCATTAGAAAGGTGGAGGCGAAATGTTCTAAAACAGAAAGGACTACAACATAAGAACAGAAGGCAATGTCTACACACAGTTTTGAAGAGGTGTGATGGTACTGAATCCTGAAAAGCAAAAAAGGGAGAAACTCCAACCCAAATCCCTCTCCCCTAAGGAGGGAAATGCCCTTCCTTCCATCCTGATGGCTAATACTCACTTCTAAAGCTCCCACATCAGTTTTCAGCAGTCAAAAGGTGATGTATGAAAATGTGTATTGGTGAAGAGAATTAGAAAAGTGTCTAACCATTTCCTCATAGTACCCTTTCAAATACAGTTATTTTCTAGTACACAGTATTTTCAAAATGCATTAGAGCTAGCAGAGGGCTATTTTCAAGTCCACAGTGCTCACTGCCCCTTCTCAGGACTCTATATGTCTTTTGTTATTTAGTATCGAATGTACTCCCCATGTCCTCCCTTGCACTCACCAGCATTTTTCCCCATACTGAAGAGAGTAGGTTCTTTAATGTTTTTGCCAAATAAGAGAAACTTTGGTGCAAATTTATAACACAGTGGTTATAAATGGTGATAAAAAACAATACAAGTTTGCAGGAGTTAATATAGACAAAAATAGATTAATTGGGAAAACTAGCCTTTATAAAACAGATAGGTTACTAATGAGGATGAGAGGCTAGAACTCCCATCACACCATGCTATAGGAAGAATCTAGTTAGAAAGCTGCAGGTCAGACCCTGGACCCTGGTGTTTCATGCAGCACTGTATCTACCCACACCACCAGGAATAAATTCTAATGTATTTCCTACTTCTGTGCATTATTTCCCCAAGAACAGTTCCAACTAGGAACATATAACTGTCCCTCTTTCTCTAGCTTGGTTACTGGGATAAAGAAGAGAAAATATCTCAGAAGCTTTGGTTTAATATTAAGTGGGTGCACCCTTCTTACCAAAACACACATACGTAAGAATGGAGTTTAGTTGCTCGGTAGTCAACAAAATGAAAATCATTGTCGACAAACATCATCAAGAATTCCTCTAAGACAGTGGATGAATTATTGGGGAAAGGTGGGTGGTGACATGGGGTGTGCCTGCCTTCTGAGTCCACACACCTTCTGTAGCCCTGTCAATGACTATAGATATTTGATGGGCAAAGTATACTATGGGGGACTGTCAGCATTTGTAGTCACCTAGAGCTGAGTCAATAGGTCATGGCAGGGATTCTAGAAAATTGGGCAGAATATGTGAAAAATTATAGATAATTCTGGACTAGTAAATGGAGATATATATATAGAGAAAGACAGATAGGAGAAGGATAGAAAGAAAACTAGAAAATTTATGCTATGCTATCCCAAACAAGAGACTGATTTGAACTGAAATCAAAGTGGTAGTACGTTATGATGTGCTCATATGACATCTGGTATAGGACCTACCTAAGGCCTGTTGTCTATTATTGAGTAAGCTCAGAAAATGTCCATGAGTCTAAAACCAGTAGCATGACTGAGATTCCAAACTCTTTTTCTCTAATTACAAACGCGAAACAAGGAATATATTATCCCACATGCCACTAAAATGCCCTGTGGATTAATTTATATCTTGAGGTATGTCTCTGACTCTGGGAAGATAGAATGAGAGAATTAAGCTTTTGAAACTAATTTCCGTAGTTTTATGTTTTTAATACCCAATGCTAATGAACTTTTAATGCAAATTTTATCTGTTTATTCTATTTATTGTGAGTGGTCATTAACATTTGCTAGATAATGTGCTTTTTATTCATGTTAGGAAATAGAAATGCAGAATATGTCTGTTGGATTCTCTGATTATCAGCAGATAGTTCAACCACATTCTTATACTAATTTTGTATTCTGACTCTTAAATTGATAATAGACTGTTGTGTCCACAGAATATTTTCCTTTAAAAAATATGTTTTCTTCTGAATAAAACAATAGGTCTAAATTAAGAATAAGCTTATATAAATCAATAAATGACAATTTAATTGAGCTTAATAACTCATTCTATGGGTTTGGCAGATACATACAATCAATCAATATTCGAAACTGGGGGGACATCTTGTTTATCTGAAGAATGGTAGTTTACTTCTCTGGGATAATGTTGGATCTGTCAGGATTAATTAAACATATAAAGGGACTACAAAGAGTTCATGAAAAAAATACAACTAAAAGATTTAAAGTAAAAGATAGAGTTAATTTCTCAACTGAGCTCCATCAAGATCAAAACACTTTTGTAAATGATGTTACCAGCCATTTAGTACATCCCTAAAGAATTAAGAATCCTGGGAATTTAACTATGTCAACGTAGTCCTTTTTTATATTATTAACTGAAGAAAAATGAGTCCCCTGTAAGATTTTTTTAAGATTAGAAAACAAAGAGAAGTTAGAAGGAGCCAAATCAGGACTGTAAGGTGAATGTCTAATGATTACAAACTTGTCCTTGTTTCATGAGATGAATGAGGAGAATTGTCTTGCTGAAAGAGGGATCTCTGGTGAAGCTTTCCTGGGCATTTTCATGCAAAACCTTTGGCTCGCTTTCTGAAAAAAGTTTTATAATAAACACATGTTAATGTTCTTTGGCCCCCCCCAGAAAGTCTACATGAAAAATGCCTAAGCATCCCCAAAAACTGTCGCCATGAACTTAGATCTTGACTGTTGCATTTTGCTTTGCTTGACTACCTCCAACCTCTTGGTAGCTATTGCTTTCATTGGGCTTTGTCTTAGGTTCATACTAGTAAAGCCAAGTTTCATCTCTTGTGACAGTTCTTTGAAAAACTGCCTCAGGATCTGGCTCCCACTTGTTTAAAGTTTCCTTTGAAAGCTCTGCTCTTGTCTGCAACTGATTTGGATGCGATAGTTATTGCCAGTGGAAAGTTTGCTCCATTTTAGTTTTTCAGTCAGAATTGTGTATGCTGAACCAATTGAGATTTGTATGGTGTTGGTTATTGTTTGTGCTGTTGTCATTCCTTTTCAACTGGGGCATGCACAAGATAATGTTTTTCCTTGGAAATTCATGTAGATAGTATGCTGTTGTGGGCTTCATCTTTGACATTCTCTCATTCCTTCTTAAAATGAGTTTTCCACTGGTAAATTGCTGATTTCTTTATAGCATTGTCCTCAAAAATTTTTCATAAAGCATCAATGATTTCACCATTCTTCCACCCAAACCTCACCAAAAATTTGATGTTTGTTCTTGTTTCAATTTTAGCATAATTTATATTGCTGTAATAGGAGCACTTTTCAAATTGATATCTTATGTTTCTTAGTGCCTCAAACTAGATCCTGTTCAGACATGTCATCAAAGTAAGTATTGGTCTATTTTGTGGCAAAAAAAAAAAAAAAAAAAAAAAAAAAAAAAAAAAAAAACTGAAAACCATGCATAGTTTTTTTCATATACAAAATTCCATGAACTTTCTGAGTTCACGGAAAATGTGTATATGAATTGCAAATAGATTAAAATCGATTTTTTTGTGGTACTGATTGAAAACAATAACAAAAGATATGTGATGAAGAAGAGTATCATGAGTTATCCAAAACTTTGAAAACATCCATTATTTGTAGGCTTCATAACTTATAATTCAAATATTCTGAAAGTTCAATATACTTTAAAATTTCCAGAAAGCTTTTAGGATTCTTGGACTTGAACTCTTACTCTTTCTCTAATCATGCCTCAGTGGCCTAAATTATACACTCTTGAAACACTTATCATTACCAGTTATTGTCAAGATATGTCCTTTTATGTGCAGGACATTTAACCTAAGAGGAAGTTAGTTTCACAGACAGACAGAATTAAAGTATTGCCAACAGTCATTTTTAATTTTTAATACATGTGGGTCATAGTAATAGGCTAGATACATAGAAGGTTTCTTCTTTCAATGCAGAACCTGGAGACTGGGTATCTTTCCCAGTTGCTTCTCTCAGATGATCTTCATAGGAAATTTAAAGTGTAAAAACCTTCTTCCCTACAGTTGTAGTAATTCGTTAATTACAAGATACATATGCACCAGTAGGCCTAGAAAGTTATATTAAAGACTACGATAACATCATTTATCTTTGTCTGTGCAACTCATGTTAGATACTTAAGAATTCAGTAATTCTCAGTCAGTAGTTCCATTCTACTCAAAATTATTCAAGATTCTCATTTGTTTATTTTTGTAGTTCTCACATGATAAGTCTTATTCTTTGAAGGCTAAATGAGCCTCACACTAATCAGAGCACTTTATTCATATTTACTCATCTCTTATAGCAGAGACTTAATATGTAATTAAATTATAGCATACAGTCAGTTCTGAACTCAGGATGTAAACCTTTAACATTTCTTAAGAAGATACTAAATAAATAAAAGGAGGATGAGGAGAAGGTGAGGAGAAAAAGAAAGAAGGAGGGACACGTCAGTTGACTATATTTGTTAGTGATAATTAATGCCCATTATTTTATGCCATTGAAATTTCTGAGGCCTGTTGTTACACAGCAATAGAAGACTAGCTGATTAATAGTGGCAGCAGAGCTGGTCCTTTACGGAGCTTATTTTAGGTCTCCTTAAAATTCTCAGTGTTCTCTGTTTCTCAGAATTCTGACCCTCTTTTATGTCTTTAAACATATTAAACTTATTTTAGGACCACCGGGCAAAATAAGTTTGGTCTGCCTGGACTTTTCTTTTCCATAGACTGTTTTGTAGCTCCCTACAATCTTCCCCGCTTCAGCTTAACTATTACCTACTCAGTAGGGCATTCACTAACCTCAGTGTCTAATTACAGACCACTCTTTTCTTTGTGAATCTTTATCACATGCATTGTCTACATCTTTTATTGTGTTTATCACAACTCATAATTACCTGTTTGTTTTCTTCTTCATTGTCTTTACAGCTCTTTCCATTATAGCATGTAGTATGTCAGTGTTTTTGTCCCATATAACTGCAGTGACCCCCAGAGTGCCTATTAATGAATAACTATATAAATGACTCAACTCTGAGGAGTGGTTTTACTTCATTTACCATACCCATACTAATAAAATAAACCATATGAACAGCACACACATTTAACAACTCATTAAAAACAAAACTTACCTTCTTTGGATAGAGGCCTTTTATTTTTCTACTTTGCACATGCTAATATTTTATTTCTTGAAAGCACAACATATGCAGTAAGCTCCCTGATATACTGTTAATTCCAAGGCACAGTTCTGAAGGGTGGTCAGATGGCTTTTTTTCTTTTTCCACCATACTCTGTCTGGAACCTATCATTTTAGTGTTTTCTAGGTCACTGATTAAGAAAACAAAGGCTTAATAGTAGAAATATATTAATATTCCTAAAATTCTGGTTACAATTTGTTCATTTAAACACCATTTTTATTTTTTCCCAGCTTGACACTTCACTTTAGGGTTTTCTGATGTAACTGGATAGCATACAGCATCCTATGATTTATTTCTTCCAAACCATTTGGCTTTAATAGTTTATTCAAAAAGTGCAGAAAAGGACTTATTTTTTTCTTCACATTATTATTCCATGTTTCTTTCAGTCAATATATAGCTATTTCCTAAATTACTTGCTAGATATAAGCATAAATTCTTACAAAGTATATATACATATATAAATACATATAATATCTACTATTTGATACCATGGCAAATAATTCTACTTATAGATTAGTCAATTTCTATGTATTTACCATCAGCCCATCTTTATCCAAAACACTAATATGCTCTTTATATTTGACATTTCTTTTTTCAGAATTTAGTTTTCTTTTTGAATCAGCTTTTATAAGAAAGAAAAGTTAATAAGCTCAAAGATTCAAATTATAAGATGACACAAAGTATACAATAACGAGTGTGCATTAGTTATTCTGTAATTTATATTCAAAATTGGAGAGATAATTTGCAAACACCTCATAATAAATCGTGAGCTAACAGAAATGTTTGTCAAATTTTTCTCTCACTTTCCTTTCTGTGGTATGCAGATGTTCAGTTTTAAATTAGTCACATTTTCATAGTTCTTTCTATACTGCTTTCCTTCTTTGATTTCGTTCCAAAAAATAGAACAAAAAGCAAGCAAATTAAAATTCATAGATAGGAAGTGGAGTTTGCAAAGATATTCTTTACTTTTTCTCTCTTTTTTACCTTTCCCAAATTTGTCTTTCCAATTAATACATTTTTAAATAATTTTACTCTTTGTTAAAATGATTAACAGTAGGAGTATTTTTATGAGCTCCAACTTATTTCCTAAGGTTAAAAACCACATTTGTGCCATTATCTAACATTCTTTTTTAGACTTGCAAATTCATCATATCCCAAAATGGAACTAAAACCTACCCTCCAAAACAATGCTTTATCCCTATTTTGTATTTCTGTCTAAGATATGTCAATGTATCAGTTTCACATTTTATAGTCACTAAAACTCTACATCTAGTTACTCACTGAGTCCTTCAAATCCTCTTCACCACATATGTTGCTATTTCTCTAGTGCATTAACTGTTACCTCATTCAATAGCTCATTCTGTCTCCTGCTGTAGAATCTATTCTGTAGCTACCACATGGTTCAACTTTCTAAAAACCAGCTCTATGTATATCATTTGCTTGTTGAAAACTTGTATGAGCTCTTCATTTTGTATAAAGTTGGGTACAAATTCAGTCTAATACTTGAGGTGTTCCATTCCCAGAACCCTAATCTATTTTTTGTTTTCCAAATATTTCGCATCATGAGATCTTTCTTCCTCCCTCCAACATCTCACAAAATTTGCCCTCCAGATTTAAATAATGCATTCTCTCTGCAACATGTTTCTTTCATTTTTTGGTGGGAGAGTTTCTGTCCATGTGTTGAGCATTGCCTGACACTCCTTTTATTTCTATGAAGTCATTACACATCGCCTCTAGTCATGAACTCTCTAAACCATAATATTTTGGCCTCTTTTATGTCACTTGCTAATATAGTTAGATTTAATATTCCAGGGGACAGGGGAATATATTAATTTGTGAGACGGGAAACATGTCTACCTACTAATACAGTGGACAGAAAAGGAAAAGTACCAAATTTTCTGTCCTCCACACTTTCCCACTACTTGTAACAGAGCAAGATAGTCAGGTACCAGGTATCCCTCTTGGATCAATGTGACTGACAATAATTGCTCAGTTAGTGCCATTTTTTCAGACTATTCTAAACATGACTGGTTATATCAATGAGCTTTTTCTGCATAGCAGACCATCTGAACACTTAGTGGCACAGTACAACCATTAATTTTGCTCATGACTCTGTGGGATGGCAATTTGGACTTGGCTCAGCTATGCAGTTCTTCTGGTCTTAGCATTTGCTAGTTTGGCTGAGAGCTGGCAAGTCTAGGCAGTGGTCCCCAACCTTTCTGGCACCAGAGACCAGTTTTGTGGATTAAAATTTGTCCACGAACCAGGGGTAGGGGGTGATGCTTTTGGGATGATTCAAGTGCATTATATTTATTTCCATTATTATTACATTGTAATATACAATGAGATAATTATACAATTCACCATAATGTAGAATCAATGGGAGCCCTGAGCTTGTTGTCCTGCAACTAGACAGTCCCATCTGGTGGTGATAGGAGACAGTGACACCTGATATGTGTTGCTTATGCCCTGTGTACTCTATAATCTCGTTTTGGTTGCTGTCACTGCAGAAAACCTTGCTTCACAAGTTAAGATGTTGGAAATAAAAGCAGGCTTTTGTGACATCTCAGGATATTCTGCCTTGACTAATTCAGATCATATGGAGATTTGAAGTTGTCTCAAACCTCCTTTTAAGGCCACCATCGTTTGCAATCTCAAGCAGTTGACCCTCTTCTAGCACAGAAAAAGTCAATTCAACTGGCTTATTCACAAATGGGTTGCAGAGCCATTCCTTCCCACTTCAGGGGTTTTTGTGGTTGAGAAGTAATGCTCAAACTCTTTTGAAAGCTGAGATACATGAAAGCTGAGAAGTAAATTCTCAAACTCTTTTGAAAGTTATCTCAAACCTACTTTTAAGGCCACCATCGTTTACAATCTCAAGTAATTGACCCCTTCTAGCACAGAAAAAGTCAATTCACCTGGTTTATTCACAAATGGATTGCAGAGTCATTCCTTCCCAGTTCAGGGGTCTTTTGTGGTTGAGAAGTAATTCCCAAACTCTTTTGAAAGCCGAGATAGATGATCATGCACCAGCTGAGAGAAAGAAGGCCCTGGCTCAGTCTCTTTGAAAATCTCTGCTAATGTTTAAAACTTGTCAAAAATCTCAGTGTTCACTCATCACCCCCAGTTTAGCTTTGAATGCAGCCACTTTATCTACTGACTCAAATACAATTGTCATTCTCCCCTGAAGTGACAGATTGAGTTTGTTGAGCAGGTTGAATATCTCACACAAAAGTAAGCAAGTTTTGCATCCCATTCTGTGTGACTAAAATGTGCTGCCAGTGGTGACTACTTTTCTAAAAGAAATCTCTGGAACAACTCTCGTAACTCAAAAACCCTGTCCAGTGATTGACCTTTAAAAGCCATCTCACTTATGTGAGAAGACGTGTGTGCTCGGTTTCCATCTCTTCACAGAGCTGCATGAACACACATGAGTTAAGGGTGTGTACTTTAATGTGGGTGAAAATTTTAATCACATCCTACAAAACGCTGTTAAGTTCAGGTGACATATTTTGGCTAGCCAGCAATTCTCTATGGATGACACGGTGCATAAACTCATACTCAGAAGTGACCTCTTTGACCTGAGTAGCGAAACCACACAGCCATCCAGTCATGGCATCCGCTACATCCATACATGTACCAACACAAAATGACCATTTCAATTTTTCTGATATGTAATCATTCAAAGACTTGAATAGTTCTGCAGTTGTGATGTTGATTGGCAACAAAAGTGCACATAGCACATCATCATGCACATCATCCTGAAAAATATATAGTACAAAGCAAGCATTGTTGCCTTGTTGTCAACATTGTTAGACTCCTCGACCTGGATTACATACCACAGTGACTCAGGAGGCAGAGCTCAGAAGTTAATGTGAACAATGGGGAGTGGCTGTTAATACAGATGAAGTTCCGCTCACTTGCCTCTCACCTCCTGCTGTGCAGCCATGGTCTTAACATGCCATGGACCAGTACAGGACTGTGGTCCAGGGGTTGGGGACCACTGGTGTTCAGAGCCTCAGTTGGTGATTTACTTCTTATCTACATGGTCCCCTCATGGCAACTGAGAAGGATATCAGAATAGTAAGCAGAAACCAGCCATTCTTCTTGATGCCTGGGGTCAAAATGGACACACCATTGCTTCTACCTCAGTCTATTCAATGGAGAATCTCTATAATCACATTACAAAGGGACATGGGCTACTTGCTATGCAGAGTTTTCAGAATCAATTATTATTATTATTATTATTATTTTCAACAGCTCAAAACAAAGAAGATTTACACTTTTTGATTATCCTCCTTAGAGCCCAGTATTCTCATAGACCTTTCCCAGTTCAGTCATGACTATCAGAAGCTGGGTCCAGCCTCCCTGATGGCTCTTCTCCAGTGTTCCTATCTGTAACATGGAGGGAATTACTTTAACTAACTAGTTTGTTCCTCAGGCTTGTTCAGAGAAATGAGAGTATGGGAGTTAATTAACTAGTACATTTTTAAGGTACAACCCTTGTCTGCACTTTTTGAATATGCAATTAAAGTCAAATAGTTTGGAAGAAATAAGTCATAGGACAATATACATTAATATTATCCAGCTACATCAGAAAACTAACTGCTTTTTCTAATCTGTGTGGAAAAGTTTTTAAATATGAGAAAGTATAACCTTTGGTGATGAATCTAAAATTACCTTTATTTCATCTAATCAAACAATTAGCAACCAATACATATTTAATATATTTGGTTAATTTTGTTCCAAGATGTATAACCATATCAATTCATATATCTTTAAAAATGTCCCATGTTGATGGATATAGGAAGTTTCAACATCAGAGACTGAATTGGGAAAGGAACTAGTACATGCACAGGGTCCATGAAGGTAGGGGTGTTTCCTGAACTCTGAGAGGAGACATTTGAGGGAATCTATTAGGTATGTAGGGCATGAAAGAATCCAGAGGGCCATTCAAATAAGTAGGAGTCAAGAAGGGGAGAAATCATTTCACACAGTATATAAAATGCATAGAATAATGGAAGGTCACACAGAAAGAGATTCCAGTCTGGACTGGGGAGAGGAGATGACCCAAGAAATCAGGACAGTAAAATCTTTGTACAAATACTTTGGGTTTTGCTCATCAGTCATAGAGAGTGACAGGGATATGGTACTAACAACTGATCAGGATAAAGGAGAAAGAACTTGGAAGCACAATTTCTGTGATTTGGGACAAAACAGAACTCTAAATGGAAATCCATAGCTAACCAATTGAGTGCCGATTGATAGTTCTAATTGGAAACAATGCCTCTAGACAGAGACCTTCAATGGAAAAGACTACAGCCAGGGAAGAGTGTTGGAGGAATTACTTTAGTTATCTGTATATTTGCTTTGCTTAAATAAATAATTATAAACTCTTTATTGAACATATTTTAAATTATTGTTTTAGTCACAAAGTCTAGACAGTGTTTTGACTCTCAGATAGATGTCCAGTAAATATCTAGGTAAAGCAAGAACTATTTTGCCAGAAACAGAGATATATAAGCCAAATACCACTTTGACAAAGGATCCAGTGTTCAGCTGCAAGAAGTGTAGTTAGATAAAAGCCTCTTGTTCTTGTCTCCTTAAGCTTTTGAGCCAAAGTCAAGCTTTTCTAGGACAGCTAGCCCAGAGTAAGGCAATGATGCAGACCGTTTCTGCCCAATGAGAACTCCTCTAAAAGATCACATTTATTTAGGAATTCTCTGCTGAGCTAAAAGAATCTTTAACATGTGGATATCATTTTTTAAAATAATTTCCTCTGCCAACCCTTCTTGCTTACTTTTTGACACACTTTACTCCTTGATCACCATTTTCATTCCTGTCTCAACAACTTTTATAGAGACAATACTACTGGTGCAGTTACTTAATTTGTTTTGTTGTGTCCATATGCTTCAGACAAGATTCTTTACACTGCCATTTTTGAGGTCCTTGATGAAGATGTTGTATTACCAGATGAAGTGCCATACTACTAATTGCTTCAGTTCTGATCATTTATGATATTTAACCAGTACATTATAATATGAATTATTTGTGGTAGCCAGGTTGCTCATTTGTTATCATAAATTTTGGGAGAATGGAAGAAGGAGGTAAAGATTATGAAGGTACTTGAAAAATTACATACATGAGAGAACTGCTAGATGCTTGAGTAACAGTAATAACAAGAAAATTATAACTACTGAAACTCAGAAACCATCCAATTCTTCATTCTTGTTCCCAAATCCCATCTTGACATCCAGATCGTCTTTTTCTAAACACATATTGAAATGTCTGCCCATTCTCATTCTTTTTTCAGTATATAATCACAGTACAACCTGGATAGAGTAAATGGAAGAAAACCAAAAAAGTAGGTAATATGAGTGAGTGCTAAATAACTGTTACTGGCATAAGTAACGACAAAGCACTGGTATAATACTCAAATAAGATGAGCAGAATGGGTGTGAATGTCCATTGCAGTGATTATTGTAGTAAGGTAGAGTGGAAAGCTAACAGAGGCAAGAGGTAGAGAAAATCATGAAACATTAAAAGGAGGTATTCAGATTAAGGTTTATAATTCACAAGAGCTAGTAGAAATCAGAATCCTACCTATTTTTTGTTGGTCACAAAAGTGATTTTTTACCAGAAATGAAGCTGTCAGTATGTGCCATCTTTCAATTTGATAATCACTGACATATTTTCACCTTGTCCTCACCCAACCTCTACCTATTATCTATCTATCTATCTGTCTATCCATCTATCATCTATCTATCTATCTATCTATCTATCTATCTATCTATCTATCTATCATCTATCATCACCATCATCATCATGCAGGGCAGAAACAAAATCCTCATTTTATGATGTGGCCTAATATGCATATTTCTTAGTCAGTTTGGGCTGCTAAAAGAAAGTAACATAGACTGGGTAACTTACAAAAACATAAAGACATCCCTCACAGTTTGGGAGACTGAAAGTTCGAGATCATAATCTGGTTCTAATGAGGCTCCTCTTCCAAGTTGCAGACTACTTTTTCCCATTATATCCTCATATGACAGAAAGGGGATGAGAGCGCTCTCTAACGTCCTTTTTAAAAGCACTAATCCCACTCATGAGTGCTCCATCCTTATGACCTAATTACCTTCCAAAAGTCTCACCTTGCAATACCATCACATTGAGGGTCAAGATTTCAACATATGAATTTTGGGGGGATGTAAACATTCACTCCATGGCTAGCCAAATGCAGAAAATTGAAACTAGACCCCTTCCTTATACCATATATAAAAATCAACTCAAGATGGATTAAAGACTTAAATGTAAAACCCAAAACTATAAAAACCTTTGATGAGAACCTAGGAAATAACATTCAGAACATAGGCCCCAGCAAAGATTTTATGACAAAGAGACCAAAAGCAATTGCATCAAAAATAAAAATTGACAAATGGGACCTAATTAACTAAAAAGCTTCTACACAGCAGAAGAAACTATCAACAGAGTAAACAAACTGGGCATGGTGGTTCATGCCTGTAATCCCAGCACTTTGGGAGGTCGAGGTGGGAGGAACACTTGCATCCAGAAGCTCAAGAACAGCCTAGGCAACAGAGTAAGACCCTGTCTCTACAAAAAATCAAAAATTGGCCAGTCATGGTGGCTTGCACCTGTAGTCTCAGCTACTTGTGAGAGGTGAAAGGGAGGCTGAGGTTGCAGTGAACCATAATTGTGCCACTGTACTCTAGCCTTGGTAAAAAAGTGAGAATTTGTCAGGGGGGAAAAAAATGAATAGAAAACAGAGTAAACAGAAAGGGAGAAAAATATTTGCAAATTATGCCTCTGACAGAGATCTAATAACCAGAATCTATAAAGAACTTAAACAAATTACCAAGCAAAAAACAATCCTATCAAAAAGTGGGCAAAGGACATTAACAGACACTTTTCAAAAGAAGACAAACATGCAGCCAACAAGCATATGAAAAAATGCTTAATATCACTAATCATTAGAGAAACACAAATCAAAACTACAATGAGATACAATCTCACAGCAGTCAGAATGGCTATCATTAAAAAGTCAAAAACAGATGTTGGTGAGGTTGCAGACAAAAGGGAATGCTTGTACATTCTTGATGGAAATGGAAATTAGTTCAGCCACTGTGGAAGGCAGTTTGGTGATTTCTCAAAGAACTTAAAATGACCATTTGACCTAGCAATCCCATTATCTGGTATATACCCAAAAGAATATAAGCTGTTCTATGATAAAGACACATGCACATACATCTTCATCACAATTCTATTCACAATAGCAAAGACATGGAACCAACCTACATGCGCATCATTGGTAGACTGGATAAAGAAAAATGTTATCCATATACAGCATGGAATACTGCACAACAATAAAGAAAACAGCTTATGTCCTTTTTAGTAACATGGGTGGAGCTGGAGGCCATTTTCCTAAGAGAACTAACGAACTAACCAAATACTACATGTTCTTACTTATAAGTGGGAGTTAAACATTGAGTGCACATGGACACAAAGAAGGGAATAACAGACAATGGGATCTACTTGAAGGTGGAAGGTGAGAGGAGGGTGAGGATCAGAAAAACTGCCTATTGGGTACTATGGTTATTACCTGAGTGATAAAATAATCAAACCCCCATGACATGCATCATCAAACCCCCATGACATGCAGTTTACCTATCTAACAAACCTGCACATGTGCCCCCAACCTAAAATAAAAGTTAAGAAATAAAAATAAGAATATAAAGTAAACATTCAGTTCATCTCAACACGTTTAAAATATAATCTAAAACATCATAAATTATGGCATTCCCAAAGGACTAAGATTTTACCTGTTCATGCTGTTTATCACCCATCCATCTCTTCATCTAATCATTTTTTGCATACATTTGACAATTATTATTGTGTTCCATGATATCTCAAGTTCTATGTATGCAAATGTTCTTAATTTAATGTTAGGGGAATAGGATATTTTCAGTGACATATATTACATTTTAATTTGCCTGAAAGAAATGTCCATATCTGTGATTTTAATGTCAACATAAATGATTTTGGGATTTACTATGCTTCTTGAAAACCAAAGCAATGTTGTGATCCATTTGGATGTTTACTAAGAAAATATAAAAAACTGAAATGACTTACAAACAATTAGAATTTTTATAAACTTTAGCTAAAATATGTTGTAAGGAAACTCGGATTATCTTGTAATAAAAATAGAAGTTTTCAACATAGCTCTTATTTGAAAAGAAAGAAAAAAGATATCACACACAACTTCTTTGATAAGAACTTTAAGAATTACATATATTTTTTAGAAACCATCACAAGTTTGGACGCCTTTCAATTTGAGATGAACTAGCTATATTGGACATGCATACCTAAGTTTCGAACATCATGCCTAGAATGTCCCTGGATACATGAAAATACTATATTCTTGAAAATGTTTCCTGAGCAATTCGATATAGCCGCACAGTTAACACACAGTTAATACATGCTAACACACAGTTAACATATATATGGCTCATATAAGTGAAAAGAAAACCATGAAATGAGTTATTCTGGAAACCTGTACACATCCAAAATATGTATTCAAAAAGTCCTAAAATTACTACTGGATACTTTTGTCTTGTGCTGTTTGAGCACACCACTGATACATCGGGGTTGATTTCAAGACAAGCAACTGCCGTGCTTGTCCATGAAAGGTGTTTCAATACTACCTTCAGGGACAGAATTAGGATTTCAGAAGATCATTTAACTGATCCATGATTTTTACTTCTATTATTTTAAATTGAAATACAGGTGCAAGAAAACCCAGGTTTTAAAACTCTATTAAGTTAAATATGTTATAAATAAATCTTAATATTAATAAAAAATCCAAAAAGAATTAGAGATGTAAGATTCAGCCCATACAGATAGCACTCTTAAAAAAAAAGATTTTGTTAATGATGAATTATGTATATTAATTATATTTACTTGAATGGGTTACTCGAAGCAAATAAAGTAATGGCCTTGTACTTAGAGGTCAATTGATGCCATTGGCTTAATGAAGGAACCCTGTTCAATTATAAGGGGTCTAAAGCATGAAATTCTTCACCTCTTTGTACAAACAGATATGTAGGCTATGCATTTTTAAGAAATATTAAATCTGGTTTGGTGGATACTACTGTTATTTACTTTACATGGAACAATGTTCTTATGTTGAAATCTGCACTAGGAGATGAATCAAACTTGGCGCATTCTGCCACATGATGAGCTGGACATAGTAACAATTATGTCCCATCTCAGTCAAAACGTCTGTAATGGGAAACTGGTCTACCATAAATCTGGTCACATTAAAGTGATTTTTGTAAAGAAGAAATGACAAATATTTATCCAGGTCTTTTTACAATCTTCAAACTGTCATCTCTTTTTTAGACGTAGCCATCAAAGGAAAAAGAAGCCCTGTTACTCTCCATCCACATCGTAATAACAGCACTGAAGTTTTCAGGATATTTAGCATCTTAGGTGTGGGCCTGTTTATCAATGTCCCTTTAGTATATGATTTAATGCATAAAGAGCTTTTAAAAATTCAACTATTGATGCTAAATAAAATGATCACATATTTTAAGAAGAGAAATTAAGTAAGAGGAACATGTCTTAAATATATGCAGTAAGGTTTTCTAAGATTCAACAAAGCTTTTACTCAGGTTAATTTAAGCAAATCATTTAGCTTGGTATTCGTGAATACACAGTCATTTTAAGAAAAAAAATGCATTCTTGTTTACAAAGATGATAACTGAAATAAGAATGGAATAATCATCTTAATTGATTATTGAAGAAGAATTAAGTCAAAAAGGAGGATATCACTTGGGCACTTTATTAATCATTCTTTTTTTGGATTTGGATGAGTTGTAAGCTGTTCAGTTGAGTTAACTCAATTAGGAGTGCTCTCAGATATCATAAATCTCTTCATTTTAAGTGCATCATTAATTTTATGACAAAATTAACCCAACAACATTAGAGCAACAGGCAAATCTTGACAGACTTTTTTTTTTCTTAGACTGTTCTAGTTGATGTTTGATGGGGTCCACAAACAATTTTAACAGTTCCCTAGGTTTTAGCCCTAAGCCTACTATAGTTGATGGGATCTTAGGATCAATGGTGACATTATCATTGTTATTCCTCTGTGGGGATAGTCAATGAATAACACAGCCTGCTGTAATACATGAAACCTTTCCTGACTGCATAGAACCATCCTTGATGTGTTCACTGTAATAGGGGAAGATTGCTTTCAGCTTTCTGCTTGCAGTGTTCTGATAACCTTGCATATTTAATTGTAATTGAGAGTCAAGTAACTTCTACAGGGTGTGCATTTTAATTAGTTATCAAATGAATAGGGAGGCTGTTTGTCTAGATTTTCTTCTTTGTACTAATTAATTGGGAGTCAAGGATCAGGATCCTGTCTTGCAGGGTCCATTGAAGACATTCATTTCTAATAGTTGTATATATCCACCTACAAGTAAAGGATTCAGAGTTCATTTTACTTTCTAATAGATGCCATCTATAGGAATGCGTAGGCATAGTCCTATAATAACGATAAGACAAATATTTAAAACAATTTACTTTTTCTATTGAAATATTTAAGTTGAATAAAAGTTCATTATTTTCAAAATCTTTAGGGAGGCACAGGATAAATATTTAGGCAATGATTATATCTTAATTGAATTTTGACAAAAATTATGTTACTGGGAAGTGGTCCCAATCCGGACCCCAAGAGAGGGTTCTTGGATCTCATGCAAGAAAGAATTTGGGGCAAGTCCATAAAGGAAAGCGAGTTTATTAAGAAAGTAAAGGAATAAAAGAATGACTACTCCATAGGCAGAGCAGCAGCATGGGCCACTCCGTTGCTTAAACTTATTGTTACTTTTTGATTATATGCTAAACAAGGGATGGATTATTCACGAGTTTTCTGAGAAAGGGCTGGGCAATTCCTGGAGCTGAGGGTTCCTCCCCTTTTTAGACCCTATAAGGGTAATTTCCTGACATTGTCATGACATTCATAAACTCTCATGGTGCTGGTGGGAGTGTATTTTTGTTTTGTTTTGTTTTTGTTTTTTTCTGAGATGAAGTTTTGCTCCGTCGCTGAGGCTGGAGTGCAGTGGTACAATCTCAGCTCACTGCAACCTCTGCCTCCTGGGTTAAAGCAATTCTCCTGCCTCAGCCTCCAGAGGAGCTGGGATTATAGCCAGGCGCCACCATGCCGGGTTTTAATTTTTGTGTTTTTAGTAGAGAAGGGGTTTCACCGTTTTGGCCGGACTGACCTCAAACTCACCTGCCTCGGCCTCCCAAAGTGCTGGGATTGCGGGTGTGAGCCACCGCACCCAGCTGGTGAGCGTGTTTTTCAGCATGAGAATGCATTATAACTAGTGTATAATGAGCAGTGAGGTCAACCAGAGGTCACTTTCATCACTATCTTGGTTTTGGTGGGTTTTGGCTGACTTCTTTACTGCAACCTGTCTTATTAGCAAGGTCTTTATGACCCGCATCTCCTGCCAACCTCCTATCTAAGGCTATCTAACCTCCTGTGGCTAAGAATGCCTTAACCTCCTAGGAATGCAGCCCAGTTGGTCTCTGCCATATTTCACCCAGTCCCTATTAAAGACGGAATAACTGTGGTTCGAACACCTCTGACAATTATATTAATAATAAAGGGTAATTCAGAATTTGAGAATTCCATAGAAAATAAATACAATGTAAAATTGAGTCAGTATTCTGAATGCCTCACATGCTTTTGCGTCTAAGCATCTAAAATAAAAATAGGCAAAAACTATTTTCAGTTTTATGCTTTGCCTTTTGCTAGTATAGCACTACCCAAATAATTGGTTACAGTTATGTCAGGCTTACAAATAATAGAGTTATAGTATAATAATAGTCAATAGAGTTTGTATTGGCAATATCTGTATTTCCTAAACATACAGTGACTCTCCCCATGCTATTATATAGTTTTAAAAATTATGTGATCAAAGTCCCTGAAAGAGAGTAAAATTAATTCTGGGGTAACAGCGAATGCATATTGCTGTTCTTTGAACATAAAAGCAAAATTTTGACTGGTCTTCAGATTAGGATCAAAAAGAATGCATTTGCCTAATCCGTAACTTACAAACCAATTGCTATCATCTATGCTAATTTATTCCTATAGAGATACAATAGCTGGCAAAGTGTTGCAATTACAGCTGCAACTCAGTTAAGTTTATAGTAGCCCACTGTCATCTGCCACAATACCCCCCCCCCCACTCCTAGCAAATAGTTTTGGAGAGGGACTATCACTATATCCTTTAACTCTTTGATTTTGGCACTAATATCTGTAATTCCTCTAGGAAAGTGTTATTGCTTCTATTTTGGCTAGAGGATAGGTAAGTTTTAGGAGTTTCCACATAACCCCATAATCACTTTTCCTCCACAAATCAAAGAATTTGTGTCAGAGTTCTACCAGCTGTTACATATATATCTCAATTGTGGCTTGAAGGGTTAGGGAATAACTTCTGGGTGCATATTTTGAGGCACTAAATTCTCTATGAGATAAACTTTGGCCCGGACATTATTTATAACATGACCTTCTAAACAGGGGACATGATGATTTTGGAATACTTTGTTATCTTCATCAATGTGGATACTATATCCAAAGACCTTCAAAAGTTCTGAGTATTTCTGTTTTCCATTACAAAGTTAGTCCAGTGATTGGCATAATTCTTTGGAAAAAAATTGAGTGAATATATTTGTTTCCTTGAGGCATTTGGTTGTATTTTCAATTATTGGGTTCTTGGACTATGAACTGGCTTAGATTTTGAATCTGGGTAAGGAATCATGATATGTGTTTTCATGGGGATTTTTCAGCTCCATTATAGTCTTATGAGACCACCATCACGTATGTGGTCCATCAGTGACCAAAACAATGTTATGGAGCACATAAGTATACTAGTGAGGCTGATCATCTTTCTTCCTGACCATTTAATTTAATTTTTCATGAGTTGGATGCTCATGTATTTTGCCTACTTTTCTACTGGGTGGTTTGTTTTGAAATATTCTAAGTACTAATTATTTTTGTATTATACTTTAAGTTCTAGGGTACATGTGCACAACATGCAGGTTTGTTACATATGTATACATGTGCCCTGTTGGTGTGCTGTACCCGTTAACTCGTCATTTACATTAGGTATATCTCCTAATGCTACCCCTCCTCGCGCCCCCTACGCCATAAGAGACCTCATTGTGTGATGTTCCCTAGTGTTCTCATTGTTCAACTCCCAACTATGAGTGAGAACATGTGGTGTTTGGTTTTCTGTCCTTGTGATAGTTTGCTCGGAATGATGGTTTCCAGCTTCATCCATGTCCCTACAAAGGACATGAACTAATCCTTTTTATGGCTGCATAGTATTCCATGGTGTATACGTGCCACATTTTCTTAATCCAGTCTGTCACTGATGGACATTTGGGATGGTTCCAAGTCTTTGCTATTGTGAACAGTGCCGCAATAAACATATGTGTGCATGTGTCTTTACAGCAGCATGATTTATAATCCTTTGGGTATATGCCCAGTAATGGGATGGGTGGGTCAACTGGTATTTCTAGTTCTAGATCCTTAAGGAATCGTCACACAGTCTTCCACAATGGTTGAACTATTTACACTCCCACCAACAGTGTAAAAGTGTTCCTATTTCTCCACATCCTCTCCAGCACCTGTTGTTTCCTGACTTTTTAGTGATCGCCATTCTAACTGGTGTGAGATGGTATCTCGTGGTGGTTTTGATTTGCATTTCTCTGATGGCTAGTGATGATGAGCATTTTTTCATGTGTCTGTTGGCTTCATAAATGTCTTCTTTTGAGAAGTGTCTGTTCATATCCTTTGCCCACTTTTTAATGGGGTTGTTTGATTTTTTTTCCTTGTAAATTCAAGTGAAAAATTGAATTGACCAACCCTAAATGTTAGTATAGCTTAGTTAAATTTTTGTTTATTGCTAAAGATTTGTCACTGCTGTTTCCCGTGGGGGTGTGGTCGAATAAAATGTTCTGATCTGCATTCTTGCAGGCTTGATACTTGCATTTGTGTGTGCCTGATACTTTTGATTTAGGGGATCTAGAGGGCATTTTCACTGGGTTGAGGATGCGTGCATGTGTAATCTTACTAAGAGTTAATAGAAAAGCCAGGACCAAACTGACTTGTTTATGGGGGTTGTGCAGACCCATCTAGACATTTTCAGTGTCTTGCTTTGAATAATTAAGCTATACTAACTGCATAAATAGTTGAGTATAAAATTTAACTATAATGAGAAAGAGATAAATATAAGTAGTCATTTACAATTATGGTAATTCAAGGGGGTTTAAAGTTGAATTGGTAGAAATTTAGTTGAAAAGAGTTTCTTACACTAGGGAATATTTGATTTAGAGTGTCATTCACTAGGGTAGTGCTTTCAACGGGTTATAGTCAAGGCAATATACTAATATTAGGGTGAAAATCTAGTTACTGTATTTATTAGATATGGAGGCTTATTTGGTAGGTATCTTGAGATTTTTGGGAAAAATTTTATATCAGTCGAGGGGTAGTTGTTGGGATATTCATGATTATAATATAACTTTTGGGCTATGACTGGGTTGCATTTTAGTCTCTTGTTTTTGGGGTTTGACAAGAGCCATTTACCTATGTTGATGATAAAGTCAGAGATGTGGAGGGGGGTTGTGAGTTACATAGAAAATAGTTCTTGAAAATAGGGGTACATGATTGTGCATACGTGTCTATTGATTATGTCCTTCAAGCATGAATTAAGACCTTCCGGTTGTTATGCGAGGTTAGAATATTCAATATAAGCTCAGCTTCTACAATTGGTTTGGCAGAAATCAAATCCGAGTTTGTCTGCAGCTGATTCAGAGGGGACTAGGCCTTCTGTGATGGTGACTAGTAGCAAGCCCAAAAGTTAAAAATACCAAATGCATGATCGTGCTCCTGTGACTAGTTAATAGAGTGATAGTCACTAGTCTATCAATATGTCTTATTTAAGGGGAAGGTGTGGGTGACCTTAACTGTATGGCCCTGAGGTGAGAACCAGATACCTGGTGTAGTTTCAGTAAAGTTACCCCCAAGTGTTATGGGCCTGGAGCGAGGAAGGTAGTACTCCCGAGTGGGATGATGATTTCTCAAAGGTTGGTAGATTAAGAGACCAAAATTTGGTGGGAGACATCCATGTCGGCAGGGATTTTTTGTTGACTGAGTGTACTATGTACAGTGAAAGATGTTATGTACTATGTAATATCAAGGATCTTTAGTATTGACTAAAAGAACTAGAAGAGAAATGGGCAGTCATTCTTCTACTGAATAGTCAGTGCTTCTAGATGGGAGCAGAGCACTGCCTTGAACCAAGCTTCACAGTCCTTCAGAAAACGATACATCTGGAAAATAGGGCAGACATCTGGGACAGTTCTCAAGAAAAGAAGGGCTGTTTGAGCACTGAGAAGCTTGGTGCTATCCTGTTGAATATGTTGAAGGTTATGCCACAACATTGGGCCAGATTCAGGGGTGGCAGGCAGGTGGGGATTACAGGAACCCTGGGATTTTTATGCACTTCTTTGTTTCATTATTTAAAGAAATATATTGAAATGAGAGAGAATAATCATAATGGATTGTAGCACACACCCAGTAGCATATGTGAAGGTGAAAAGGATCAGAAGTTATAAACCTAAAAAGTCTAACAAAAAGGCATCAAATTGACATAAAATGAGAACAAAGAAATCATTGCACATCCTATCTGCTGAACAGCTCTAGAACTACAGCATTTTCTCTGTAATTCAACATTAGTAAATAGAAAAGAAAAATGAAGAGCCCCTCAGACTATTTTGTTTAAATTACATAAAACAAATGAGAACACCATACTGTAGACTTACAGAAATGTTGCCAAAGGATAACTTTTGAAAACTGGTTGGTATTATGAATAGAAAAAAGGAAACAAATAGTATGACACCTCAGCAGAAAATTCTGAGAAGAAAATACACACAGGAGAATAAACAGAGTTTTTAAAACGTTTTAAAGCTGAGTAAGATAAGGAAGGACTCTATGTGCACTGAATTAAAATTCATCCCTGAGGTGCTTGCATGAGTGCACACACATGCTCACATATGCATACACAAGAAAGAAATTGAGTATACAGGGGAAAAAGCGAATCAGTAATACATGCCAGAAACTTGAAAATTTCTTCAAGAGTAAATGGGAGTGGTGAGGAAAAATACTACTAAGATGATATAGGTTATAAAGGAAAAAAAAATGACTTAACCTAAGAATCATAGGTGTTTCTGTATATTTAAGGAAAATTTGGACAGAAGTAATGAGAATCTTAAGGAAAATCGATCTCAGCTGAAAATATATTCTGGTAGGCAGACAAAATTAATAAAAAAGATGTGTGCATTTTTGTCAAAATATTTTAATTGTAACTAGTTGTTTTGTTTTAAGCCTGAGGAAAAATGATACAAAGAAATAAAAATACACTGGCCCCTAACAACATTGAATGTGTGAAAGCAATGGGCCAACTTCAACCTAATTTTGGAGGAAAAGGTTATAGCTTTAGAAATGTGCATCCAACTGAGTTGACATTTCTATTTGAAGGCCTTAGAGAAATATTTGTATATATGTGAAAGCTTAGCAAATATACTGCAGGTAAAGGCTTTTGATAAGTACTCTTTATGAAATCTACTCATAAAATAAGAATTTAGTCAAAAAAAATCAAGAATGGAGAAATCATGCAGTAAAAAGAGCTGTAAGTTGTAAAAAAGAAATACTAAATGTAAAGATAAGTTAAAATATTCCCAAATAAGGAAAAGAAGATAAAGAATACAAAAATACTTCTCTTGAAATAGTTTAAAAATAAAAATACAAACTATATCAACGAAGACTATGGACGTGAGTTGAATTAGGGAATTTAAGAATGTTAAATTTCTCATTTTAAGGGGGGGGAAATACTTATTTTTAAATTCTGGATTATATTATTAGAATATTTTTTAAGTTGAAAGTACTTACCAGCAGAAAAAACAAATTTAAAATCAAAAGAGAAAAATAAAACCAAGCAATATAGCATCTATGTAGTATAAACAAACAAGAAACTGAATAAAAATAAGTAAATAAATGCACAAGATATAAAACCAAGTATTTTAATATTATATTTTAAAAGCAGGATAGAAAAATTAAAACATGACCCTAAAATAAAGAAAATACTCTGAAGTGGTAATTTTCTCTCTAGTTTTTTAATATAGTGGTAATTTTTCTTTCTTCTTTATGTATATTTTCTAAGTTTTCAAAAATGACAATAATTTTTACAGTAAAAATACAGGTTGTGATAAAATAATGTAACGGTAACATTGGCTTCCTGTAATGTCACTTTGGATAAAAAAAAGAGATGCAAATGAGGGAAAATATGATGATCTTATAATAAGGAATACAAAATTAGGTATTAGCTACCATTGTGTATAAGAGTAATGTTTTCTGAACTTCTAGGCCAGAGAATGTAAACATTATTAAATTCTAGGAAAGAAATGTTATCTTCACAGTGAATGGCATATCAAAGCCAGTGTGTGAGAATGTGAGTCTAAGTGTGTGTGTGTATGTAGTTGTGTGTTTAAATAAATTTCCTCAGCCATAACTGACAATTGTAGATTGTAACATTTGCATATATGTGAAAGCTCAGCACACACTGCCGACATAGGCTTTTGATAAGTACTTTTAGCGAAATCTATTCATAAAATAAAAATATACTCAAAGTAAAAAAATCAAGGAATAAATCCTGCAGTAAACAGAGCAATAAGTTGTAAAAAGATAAATACTAAAGGTAAAGGTTATTCTAGGTATAAATCTCACTGTCCAGTTATTTCTTACTTAACTTTTATATTATCTGTTGAGATACGTTAAGTCAATCTAAACTTATATTCCATATATATATATATATATATATAAAGTATCTCCACAGAAAACTTTATTATTCAAACTCCTAAATGTATTCTTAAGTATATTTCATAGTTTATTCTGTGTGTGAAACAAGTCTTTTCTCACTTATAAATGACTAGATTCCTGATCCAAGTAAGATGTGTATGGTTTCACTATCAAAGGCTGGAAGACTCATATCATTGACTCTCCAGGCCACTACTGCATAAGCAAGCTAGAAATCAAATTGCACCAGGAGGCGCATAATTTATGTATTAAAACTGCAGAAGAAACCACAGCTGAAAAATTATCTTGGAGTGAAATGACTAAAGTATCAGAATTGCATTGCTTAAGTGCAACAATATCTTACAAACCCCATTCTAAAGGGACAGATTATCCATCAGAGAAAATGAACACATTCTAAGCATAGAATTTATCAAATAGTCCATCTTTAGTACCAATTTTTCTTTTGATTTTTGATCACTTTGAGAACAAAAAGAAAAAAGATGAGATTCACTAGAAACTATTTTTCAGAATAAATTGCAGCCACATAAGTATAACATCTGCTAGAGAAAAGCCAAACCAAAAAATTCATTTCATCTATTCTTCTTTCTGTACACTAGATACTTGCATAGCACTGTATGAAGAAAACATTGTTGGGCCTTTGGAAACGATAACATCAAAAACAAAATGTCTTTCTGAATAAAACTGCTTCCCTATATTTTTTAATTGTCTTTATCTTTTTCAAGACTTGTTATCTTTCGAGATATGCTAAGCTGGCAGTAGATGTGGTAGCAGAATTGAAAAATAAACCACTTTTTGGCTCTTTTTTCCTCACATTCAAAATACATGGTAGAAATTTTTGTGCCAGATTACACTAAAATCTTCACAAAGTAGTGCTTGAGTCTCTCCATTTCTTGCAAGTTATAGTCAAAATGTTCATATTTAAGTAATGATTAATAACTCTTAGTATACATTAAATTTTGCTATATCATCTAGTATTGAGAAAGTCATTGTTAAAGTGATGAAAACGCATGGAGTATAAGATAAAGCTGCTGTTAAAAAGTAGTTAGTTATATTTTGCTTAGCTCACAGAATTCTTATTCTCTTATATTTTAATCTTTTAAATCAAACTACATGAAGAAGTTGAATCTGTACATAATATTAGTATTCTCAGAGGAATAAGATTTTATATCCAAAGGATGTATTTGAAGATATAGAAATGAGAGAGAATAAAGAAAATCAACAATATTTTTTCAATTTCTTTCATCACATATACTAGTTTTCTCTGCGATTTGGAAATTGTAGGCATTTTGTATATTGCAGTACATTTATAATAGCCATAACATGTACTTAGGATTGAACTTTCTTCATATCTCAATCATCATCAAAATAGAAAGTAACATTCCTAGAAGAAAAGCACAGACTTTTCTTCAATTCTAAAACTAACCAAATAAGCAAATGACAAAACACAAAACAAAATAAAACACAATCACCGATACTGAAATGGACACAGATAAAACACATTTACATAAATAAATGACTTAATTTTTGCAAAATTGTAAACGTTTCCAAATGAAACTTTTCCCCTTAGTCATAACTTTTGATTGTTTACTACATAGGCACTTCATTAATACCAAACTTCTATAACTCATTCATCATCGACACTAAGGAATTAAAATCAAAACTTGGAAATACCATGATTTTGTTGAGCAGGGCAGTTTTTTTTTTTTTTTTTTTTTTGGTTCCAGCTGATAGTAATTTAATAATGGGAGATAGAATATAGCTCTAAATCAGTAGTTCTGATCAGGGACAATTTTGTTCTGCAGAAGACATTTGGCAATGTTTATAGACATTTGTTTGTTGCAACTTTAGGTGGTGGTACTGGCATTACTGACATGGATAGAAGGAAATGATAGTTCTAAATATCCGCCCCTATAAAGGAAAATAAAGTACTTGGCAGAATGTCAAGAAGTTGAAACACATTGCTCTAGATAAGAAGGCATTTGGGTAGAGAAGCAAGTTTTATCAGGAAACATTAATTTTTATAAACTATCTCCCACCAAAGCTTGAAGCAATAGTTTAGAAAGATTTTTTTTTTATGGCATTTATAAAGAATCGTGACTTTGAAAGAGAATTATAAACTTGAATTTCTAGCATTTATAAAAATTTTTGCAATAGAAAATTGGAGTAGAACACAATAGAACTATGGAAGTAGATTAAATTAACTTTAGTTGAAAATAGATATTTATCATATAAAGTAGCCACAGGGCTCCAGGGTTAAAAAACACATTCTGAGCTCTGTTGACTATTGTTTTCACTAGGGCCCTAGTGAGAATAGGTCATCAATGTCGGGTCCCAACTGGCAGTCAGTTGCATATCATATATTATTTGCTAAATATTAAACTAACTGTATTAATATCACACCAATCTGTGGGTTCTGTTTCTTTGAAATAATAATTTCAGTTGCATTTACACAGCTCTGATATCAAAAGGCCCCTTCAAATAATATAACTCGATGATAAGTAAATCAGACGCACCTGTATTTTCCATCTCTAGTCTGATGCTAAAAGTAGGTATAGCAAATAACCATTCTACTTACAAAAGAATGTGGAAATAGCATCTAATGGAATCTGATTTTCCATAAAGTACAATTTTGGGGAATAGAAAGGGATAGGAAGAGCTTTGGTTTGTTCAGCATGGTTGTCATGCTACTATGTATAGAACCTTTCCTTCTATTGCAATGTGGAGTCTCTGACAGGCACAGGAAGGCAGGGAAAAGGAAGAAGTAAGGGGAGTGTTTCTACTTCATGAAGACAGATAATGCCTTCTCTGCTGTGCATTGAAAAATGATACAATGATATCAGTTTTCCCCTGAAGAGTATTATGTTCTAAGGATATAAAAATGCCATGTTTACTAAAACCGTTTTCTCAGAATATTTAAGCTACATAAAGAAATTTTCTTATTTTTAAAAACTACCCAACACAAGCTCTTAAATATGTAGAATTTCATTTAAATAAGTCAGTCAACAATTTTTTATAAAGTATTTAACACTTCATTGTAGAAACATAGGCAAAATGACTATATTATAACCAAAATGAAAAATACTGTTCAATTTAAAAAATGTACTTAAACAAGAACCTGAAAAAGTTTATGATATGCATAACATTGTTCAAGCAAAATTGCACTAGTATTACATAAATCAATAGTTTATAAAGGCCTCAATATGGCAAAGTTTAGAAATAGGTAGTATGCATGCACATAGTACAACAAAAAGTCTTCTTATAAAACAGCAGTTTTTTTAATGCTTGTACAAAGGGATAAAGAGCAACCACATATTTAACATATTTCATCTGTTAGGTTAATACATTATGACAGCTAAAAGTCAGTCATGTCTATCGGAGGAACAAAAAGCCCTCCAAAACTTGTGAATAAATCTTTTGTGCCTTTAAAGATATTTGTATAAAAATGCTATCCTTTTTTTTAATACAACTTAAATAAATCACACTTGTTTCAACTCAAATTTGAAGATAAACAAACCAAATGTGAATGGGGTCCATGTGTTCTGTAAAACCCAAGGAAACCTGAATACCAGAGCAACTGGTACAGCATTTAGACTCTCCACCTTCGATTATGGGCAGATCATTGTTCTTCTACAACTTGGAAGCCTCTTGAATATATTTTGGATAGAGCGAATAATGGATTACTCATATTATATCTTGAAAATATTTACCAATCACTATGTGTACTAAAATGTCTGCTTTGCCCTTTGTTTTTGACCTAGCAAAGAGGATGCATTCACATAATTGAAATTCTGTCATCAATTTGTGTGCTTATGTTTTATTCTTTACTGTTTAGTGTAGTAAGGGGTTGGGTTAATCTTCCACAAAATGCATGTGACTGGGAAGAAATACCTAAGACACAAGTACCCAATGCCCTGTTGTGCTCTAGGGTGGCTATCAATCTCAAGACTGAGGGAGAACAAAAGGTCTTATTCAGTAGCAAGTGCATCTGCCAACTTTGAGTTATATTTTTGCTATGTTCTACCACCTAAATATAACTATTGCTTACAAGGTGTATACATTTAGTACATCAGATAGAGTCCACTAAGTTTTGGAAAATGGAGTCATCTGTGTTCATGCAAATTATTAATTTTACATATTTTTAAATTTTTTCCTCAAAATTCTCATCTATTGGTTGGCAATCTAAGGCTAATTTCAAAGCAGGTGATGCTGAACTTGTGAGAGCTATATATGTTCAGCAGAGTCTGAATCAATCTTTATGGGCACAAAGAAGAGAGTTGATCATTCAATAATTTTCCCATCAATCCATTTAAAGAGAAAAATAAAATGACACTGTATTACAGCTTTCAAACCATATAATGGAAAAGTGCAGAGATTCTCTTTGATTAAGTACAACCAAAAAAGTTCATATAAAATAGATTGCTTATATTCACACTACAAAGGAATATGTTGTTTTTAATTTTGACAAATTCAAAGGTGTGTCATATCAGCAGCATTGTTGTAAATTGTACTGTAGTGCAGTTCTTTTTCATAAAAATACCATACAAATGGTCAATCAATAGTCATCAGCAAAACATAAACCCAAAAACTCAGAAAACAATTAACCAGGAAAAAGATAAAGAAAGAGGTAATGCTGATGCCAAAACAAGTATAATAACTATTGGAACATACAAAAGTAATCCTTATATTTTATACATTTATACAGCATATAAAAGGTATCACTGATTATGCCACTGTCTCTCTTATACCAATTTCTATTTTCTTTGGAAGCAGTTCTTTCCTTTCATCAACACTTCCTAAGGAGTTTCGACAGTTTTGCCCATCCATATATAATTTTGCATATACTGGATTGGAGTAATTTGTTGGCTGAAGGAGAAAAAAATATATAATTTTATTATTGGCCTTGGCCACATAATTATTTACTTCCTAGAATGTCCGTCTCCTAATCGTAACAATATTTATATGCAATACATTTAATTTATTAAATAGTAATTATTTAAAGGTTATTTATATGTTATGCTTACAGACTGTAGTCAATTCAAACAAGGTATTACATAAACCATAATTTTACATTTTGCAAGTAACTTGTAAACCTAAAAGGAGCTTTGCCATACATAAAAACCCAGAAAAAGTCTTTGTGAAAGCTATGTTCACTGAGACTTTATTATAAAAGCATAAAATGTGAAACTAAATTGTCATGTTTTCAGTTTTTGTGTTGTCCCCTTATTGCTATTACAAGCCAATCAGCAGC
Organism: Macaca thibetana thibetana; assembly: GCF_024542745.1. Lineage (NCBI taxonomy): Eukaryota > Metazoa > Chordata > Mammalia > Primates > Cercopithecidae > Macaca > Macaca thibetana. The sequence goes on along the minus strand of NC_065589.1, from coordinate 102,774,712 downwards.
AAGTAACATGTGTTTTCAGAAAAGCATGTGTTTGGTGCTTATAATATTTCAATATGAACTTAAGTAAACAAAAATGTAAAGAAATGTGTTAATATAGCAGATTTAAAATAAAAGCAAGATTTTTTGCCTCAAACAACCTCTGTGTACTTATTAGAAATATTTTTGGACTTTTTCAAATAATTGTGATGTACACAGTCATCCTAAGTTTCATAAACACTTACAGCATTTTGAAGTAGAATAGAGGCATATGCAGTAGTTGACCTCTTTGAGTTGGAAAACATACATACAATGTTCATTATTTAACAAATTGCAGCTTATCCCAAGAAAGTTTTTCCTAGCGTTTGTTTGTTTTTGTTATTTTTTGTTCTGTTTTGTCTTTCCAAAAACAGTACATTAAATCTTAGTTACAACAAGGAAACATAATCTTTGAGCCATGTAATTGAGACAAACATGATAGAGAATGAGGATGAAAACAGCTAATGGGAAAGAGGATAAGGGACAGAATTCTCATCCCTAGGAATCTTGATATGCATATTTTCTTCTCTTCTGCTTAAAATGAACTAAGTAACTTTAGACGGAACAGCTTTCTCTAAACACCAGTTACTTAATTGAAACATGTTTTTGAGAATGGTTTTGTTAGACCCTCTGTAATTTCTCAATATGATGACACATTTTAAAGTACAGTCTATTTAACTGCACATCAAATTTGTATATATTAAATAAACCACTATGAAAGGAAATGAATAAAATCAAAAGTTTAAATTATTCAGTTTAAATTGCTGGCTAGAGCTTCTTTTCTAAGAATAACAAATACTCATGTTCATTGTTAAGGGGCTATAACATTTCCAAATCCAGTAGAAGGGAGATTTCTACTTAATGGCTTGCCTAAAATAATAATGTTTCGGATGTAATCTTGTATAGACAGAACACATAACATAAGCCCCCAATCTAAATGCTATTTTGAAATCTCTTGTTAATTAAAAATTTAATTAAAAACAAGCCTCTAAGTCTAGTAATCAATGTTTGATTGCCAGGGTTCTGTGATGAAATGGACATGAAATAATGAATATTCTTCTCTCACCCCAGCAGTTAGTGGTCCTTTCAAATCAGAGTTTAGGTAGATGGGCGGCGCTGTGTGTGGAAGCTTGAAAGCGCTGGGTCCTCCCGCTATGTATCTGGCCTGTATATAAACAGAGAACTTTAGTTTCTGATCTAATATTATGGAACCACTTTTCATTGATACATATCATGTTAATTCATAAAAATAACATAAAACTCTTTAGCCTTAAGTCATTTACAGTGTATTCATGTTAGCTTTAACAACTCAAAACAACTTAAAAGATCCAATATTAATTTTGGATTCAATATTAGTATTGGATCTTTGCTTCACAGGTAGGGACATTTCTCTCACAAAAGTCTTATTCAGAAAATATAAAAAACAGTCCAAGTAAGAATTGTCATGAATTTGAAGATAAAACTAGTACATATTAATTTCTCTCTTTTACAGTCTTCAAACTATTCTGTGGTTGCTCCCATAGTGAAATCTATTTTATGAACTGTGTTCAGTACTTTCAATCCTTTTTATTATAAGATACCATTGAACTAGAAATTTTACCCTCTTTGAAAATGACAGAAATGAGTGTTCTACAAAATTTTTTTCATATGTAATGTAATTTATACTGATTAGACCATGCATATATCAAACCCTTGTAACAGAGTGAATATTCTGTAAGATTCATATGATTATTAAGGTTGCTTCAGTGTGACCCTTTGTTTTTCACTACTGTCTAAACCTATTAGAACTAGCTGTAGTTACTCATTTGACAACAATTCACATTTACATTCAAATATCAGGATCCAGCTAGACTCAGTCATCTAAGTCATATTTGATTAAATTTTGGTTAGTCAGTCATCAAATTGGTAAATATTTATTGAGTATTATGCTCTAAGTACATTAAAATATATTTGGGTGGCACTGAAGCATAGGTTTATCTTCCTAGAGTAAATGTGAAAATTTTTAAAATGTGGTGTAAAAAGCTATTGTCTTTAAGTGTACAAAATTGGATTAATTCTATCACTAGAAATAAAAGTGATGAGGAAAAAGTAAGAACTCTTCTTCATATGAAATATGCATAAAGTATATCCTCGTTAGTCTATATTATATGTACGAATACTATATTTTTATTCTTAAGAAAAATGCAAAGAATTTCAGAACTCTATTATTTAAGATGTCTTTCTCCTTCATAGATATAATAGATACACAGTGAACAATATGTATTGTGTCTCCACTTCTGTGATATTTTAAAGTAGAAAATATCAAATGTAAGGATACCAGGATTTTTTCCTTGAAAAATTTCAGATGTAGCAGTGAATTAATTAATAAATAACTATAAAATTATGCCTAATTAGAAAAATATTATAGTACTGTCCAACAGTACACAATGTATCCATGTGAAAAGACTGATTGATTTTCATAGAAGTGAATATTTGAGCATCAATTTCAGGCTTAGAAAGTCTAATCATGGATTCAGAACTAGATTGAATATGTGGGATCCTATTCAACTCCTTCAGGAGCACCTGTGACTGTGATTGCAAAATAATTTCAATGTAGATTGGCCACATTGAATATTTACAATGTAAAAGTGCATTTTGATGAAGTAACTTTTATAAGTCAGAAAAATAACTATTCAATAAATAAGCAAATAAGCCAAGAAAAATTGTTTCATAATAGTAAATTGATACTCTTAATTTAGAGAAAAATGTTCTAAAATTATCAGAAAGAATATTCAGATAATTCAGTGAAGTAAGTCTTCACAAGTTTAACTGGATAATTGTATCATTTAGCTATTTCTCTTAAAAGTTGCCAACCTGAGCTTATAGTAATAAAAACTAACAAATTTTTAAATTTAAAAGGCTGTGGATTATCAAGCTATATGTATCAATGAAATGTTTTAAACTAGTAAGGATATTATGACAGAAAAATGTTTCTCAAAAGTAATTTAATTACAAAGAAGTCCAGGGACACAGCTTATCTGGCTCCTCATTTAAACATTATTGGAAACAACATACTTATTTTGACAATAAAATACTGTACTCTTTTATATTTAAAAATACACCGACCAAGATTTTTACACTAAGCTGTATATCTAGATTTGCTAATACCTCAACACATTTGATCAGATAATTATTTTACATAAATTATACATATTTATGAGATACTGTGTTATGTTTTTATACATGTATACATTGCAGAAAAATAAAGTCAGAGCATTTAGCATATCTGTCACCTCATATATAGTTATGATTTTTTGTGGGGAGAACATTAAAAATCCTCTTTTCTAGCTATTTTGAAATATACAATACAATATTGTCAACCACTGTCACCTAACTGTGCAATAGAACACCAAAACTCATTCCTCCTATCTGACTGTGACTTTGTACCCATTAACCAACATCTATCTTACTTCCTCCTCCCCTCTCCATCCTCTAGTAACCTATATTCCACTCTCTACTTCAATATTAACTTCTATAGATTCCACATGTGAGTGAGATCATGTGGTATTTGTCATTCTGTGCCTGGCTTATTTCATATGTAACAATATTTTCCAGCTTCATCCAGTTGCCTCAAATGACAGGATTTCTTTCTTTTATATGGCTGAATACAATTTTCTTTATTCACTGTTGATGCACACTTAGGTTGATTCTATAGCTTGGCTATTGTGAGTAATGCTGTAAAAAAAACATGGAAGTACAGATATCTCTTCAATGTACTGATTTCCTACTTATTATGCATCAATTAAAACAAAAAATAAATTTTAAAAGAAGGATGCCATGTCTGAAGTGATGAAAACGAAACTACCTTGTTAGTATCCAGTTCCTACCAAACCAAAACCCCATAGAACCACACTGTAAGGAATACTGGGAGGAACTGGGTAGAAATATCCCACCAAACTACTTTTCAGTCATATCGCTAGAGGCTGTGCATATGTTGGTCTTCTCCTTGCATACATTTCAACCTTGAAAGTCAGTAGCTTTACTTTATAATAGACCTTTATCTATCTATATATCTATCCACCCCTTGAAGAAGACCTAAACAATTTGCTGTGTGATAACAACACTAAAACAATTTTTAAATGAATTTTTCATTTGCTTAGGTAAACAGATAATGAGTCATTTTTCAATAAAACCATATAAAATAAATAACATCTTTATAAATGAACTGAGCAAATAATTATATTTTCTAAGATGTATTACACTAACTTGCAGCTTCAGATGAATGCAGTCCATAATTGTACTTTCTCTTTAGAAGAGGCTATATCATTCAACACATCCTAAAGTCTCTTATTCTAACTTCAGATAACAGAAAAACTTGGTGAAATTCAGAACCATAAAACAGAGATGCAACTCAAGAATGTCAGTGCTCACTACCCATTATCTTAAGACATATTACCTTTGTTGGGTCTATCATAAAGCCAGGATCTAAAAGACCTCCATCGCTGTGATCATGGTCTACCTCATACATGTTATAAGATGGATTTCCAATTTCTACATTTATTCCTCCATTGATAATAGGTTGTCTTCTAATTGTTTTTGTCCTAGAATATGTGAACATTAATATGTGTGAGTTTTGTATAAATAGCACAAGGTATATGAAATTATCATATTTACAAATTTACTTATTTTGAAATAAATTGAATAAATGACATTTGTCGGGTAACAGAGGAACAAAAAGTAGTACTTTGATAGGCCATTTTCCCAGTTGTTTGACTTAATAAAAACACACTGGAAATAAATACCTCCTGAATAGCTAAAACCACATCATTTGAAATTGAATATTTACCAATCAATTATCTTTTTAAATTCTATTTTTTCTCCTTTCTGAAAACTATTGCAACAAAAGAAACTCGTAGATTGTTTTCAATCTCCAAGTTACAAGGTTAGAATCCTGATTTACATAATTCAAATAGTGACTCAAAAGCTCTTGATTTTTAAGCTTATTTTGTACAAGTGCAAGTTTGTTACATGGTTATATTGCATAGTGTTGAAGCCTGGGCTTTTAGTATGTCCATCATCCAAATAATGTACACTGTACCCATTAGGTAATTTCTCACCATCCACCCCACTTCATTCCCCACCCTTCTAAATCTCTAATAGCTATCACCCTACACTCTGTGTCCATGTGTACACATTATTTCATGTTCATTTATAAGTGAGCACACATGGCTCTCGTCTTTCTGTAGACAACCTACTCCTCTAGATCTATAAGTTCATTTTCATATAAATTGAAATGATACTTCTAAAGAGATATATCTAAATCAATTCACTATTTGTGAATGAAATGTACAAATTGGAAATGTACATATGCATATCAGTATCACTGTATTGACATTACTAATCATACACATTAATATAAAAAGACGCTCCTCAGAGACCCTTGCTGTTTCAAGGAAAGACAACTGCAAATGTAAAATTCTACTTAACTTTTGAATAATATGATCTCTTGTTATTTTTGCTAGAATATATAAATGGACCATTCCATTAACGTAATATGGGAGAAGAATTGTCTACATTATAATCACTTAAAAGAGAGGTATAAAATGATTTGAAAAACATTGGATTTTATAGTTGGCATAACTAAATCATATTTTAAAAAATGAAAGAAAATCCCATTATGTTTCTGCACCTAGTTGTGTGATTTATTCACTGACTGCTAATCTACAATATTGCATCTTACCTTCTTTTTCTTTTACAAAGCACTAAACCAATTACTAAGGTGGTTATCAAAGTCACCAAGAGGACGAGAGGCACAATGATGGCAATGCTTCCTGGAAAATAAATGAGTGAATAGATGAAGAAATAAATAAAATGAAGTAAAAATTGATACAACTAAATACTTTATTACACCAAATCACTTGACCATTGACATAATAAAAATAAAGCTTAGCCCAAATGTGTATATTTCAGGCTCATAATTGTGTTATTGGAAAATTACTCTCCTCTTAAACACGTGCTCTGATGGAAATGTTTCTTTACATATCTTTCATTTATGTGTTGCATTTAAATACCTTGAGATTACAGATCTGACGTTTTCTGTCAGTCTGTGTTTAGCAATTCCCATCACACATTTACTTGCAATGATTAAAGTACATGCTAGTACCTCTTTTTAAGTCAACTAAGACTGAATAAACATTTACACAGTTTCACTGACCACATTCCCACCCTTAGTTTTGTTCCTTTAGTTATGCATACTTTCTGGTCAGGGGTCCATGTGACAAGTTAGGTGGCAGCCTGGTAAAACAAAAGGGGTATCCAGTTTTAGCAAGACATATGTTGGGAGTTTGGCTTATGTGGCAAATGTCAATTATTTTCCCTTCTTCCATATATGAGAAAGGTCTTGGGTACTAGCACTAACAGATCTATCTTCAAAAGTGATCAGTGAAATTTGGTCTTTGTATTTATGCATCTGAGCACAGGGAGGAGGCAAAGTGGAGGAGATTTTATTTTCCATTTATATAATAGATTAGCAATAGGGTAATTGTTTTTTTAGTCAGTGAGTAGGCAGACAATAATAGCCCATTGCTAATAATGTGACCCACAGGAGAATATACCCAAATGTCACTTATTGTAGGAAGAAAACTGAATACAGGGTTGCCTGATAACAGGAAAGTATGACATAGCTAATTTTAACTTTTCTTACTGAAAAATATCTAGTACACATGAAACAAAGTATTTTGTCTACTTTGAATAAACCGCTGGTTGATACAGTCAAGTCAACTTAATCACCGGTTAACCTAAGAAACCAAGCAGCCCAACAACTAGTTAACATTTAACATGGAGATCTTGAATGGATTAAGAACAGAACATTAAAAAGTCTTAAAGTATATGAATTTTTTCTGCAGATACATGTGCAAGTGAAAATATCAAGGTAGAAATTAATGGTGATATTATGCACAATAACCAGCCACTTAGAACTGTACTATAAATATATAGACCTGTTTTATAGCCAGATGATATCTGGTTGAGATAATCCATACTGGATCACTTGCCAAATACCAAAAAGGTTTCATTAAGAAAATTTCATGTATAAGATAAATCTCTAATTTAGGACTTGGAGAAATAACTTGTGTAAAATAACCAAATAACCATCTCTTCTATCCACTTCTTTAGACACTTTCTAAAATGTAAAAGTCATTTTGTTTTTTCACGTAGTTATGAGAACTTACTGTGTTTGATATTACTATATTACCTCCTTTGTTTTGGGAAAGTGAACTTTATATGCATCTGTAATTTATTAGCAATTAATGAAAGTAGAGAATCTGGCACCTTAGATGATAATTAACATTTGTTCACAAGTTTTAAATACCAGAGAACAGCTTGGTTTCTTCATAAACTATGTCTTCAACTGATTGATCATCACTTTATAAATTTATCTACTTCATTTTCCTCTAAAATTTGTGTAAAATTGGTGGGTGTAAAACATCTATCAACATAGTTTTAGGGTATATAAAATTTATTTTCTCTCAATGCAATTATAAGTCATTTTCTAAAAATATATTTTACTTGTTCTACAGTTTGACATTCCTGTGAGGTAGAAAGCTGTTAATTAAGTATGCTAGAAAATAAAGGGTTTCTTTTTTTTCCCTTCACAGATGGCAGTTGCAATCTCATATATTATTGCATTTTGTGTTTAAGAGCCTAGACTTCTAATATGTTTATGTAACCAATCAAAGTAACCACTATAACACCCTGGTGTCACCGATAAATAATGCAGGGTAGAAGCTTGGCAAGTTTTTTTAAATTTTATAAAATAGTTTTTATTGCTGGAAATCACAGGTATTTTTAAAATTATATAAAGATATTATAAAAATAAGTATTTTTCCTAGTATATATGACAGTAAATTTCATACTGTAAATACAATGACCAATCCCTATTGTAGGTGATTTTTTAACAGTACATTGTTAATGGAGTATTAGAAACTGGTTGAAAAATGTAAACTCTGTACTTATTAAGGGTGGAGGGGATATCTCAACAAGTTTCTCGTTAAAAAGTAGAGCAAGTCTTTGTTGCAACACAGTTCTGAAACCTCATCATGCAACATTTTTCCATTAGAAGAAAGAACTGTAAGTGCTGTGATGAAGAGCCCCTTTCCATAGGACAGCTAGTACAGCACAGCAGTAGAGATAATGGACTCTGGAGCCAGGATACCTCTATTCAAACCTCACTTCTACTATTCATTACCAACATATACTTAGGCACATTAATTATATCTGTCTCAGTTTACTCATCTATAATATGGGTATCATCATTAATAGTAATCATATAGTATTATAGATAGGATTATGCCAATCATAGAAAATGCTACATACATGCTTAATAAACAATCAAAACACATGTTCTTATAGCACTCTGTACATGCTTCTATTTTGCACTTCTCACAATATATTGTATCAGTTTGTTTCTGAGATATTTGAGGGCACAATCTGTTTCTCTTTGTTCTACAAATAGTGCAGTCCTTAGGCTATCATAGGGTCTATAAATTCCATTCTTATTTAGCAAATATATCTTAAGTGTTTGCTGTGCTCCAGACCCTCAACGTATACTCTATTCCATACTGAGGATAAAATGACCTTTCTCTTACGTTGCTTGATGTATAACAGAAGATGAGAAACAAATGAGTTCATTCATTATAGTAGCATGAATGCTGTATTAGGGAAGTATGCACTGTTCTGGGAATACAAAGGAGGTGCCTCCAACTAGATCTGGGCTGGAGGAGGACTAGTGTGTCTCTGAGGCTTAAGGAGCAAGTCCTCTGTAGTTCATGAAGAGACTTTAAAGGCCAAGAGGATTACGATTAAGGAAAAACAGTTGGGGTGGGAGGAGTGTGCTGGAAGGAGATGTGACTACACTGGAAAGCAGAGGTGAGATTGTGAAGGAGTATGTAAGTCATGTAAATCAGATGGGCAATTGTACTATTTTTTCTTTTTAAAAAGATGATGTTGAATAAAATTTAGGAAGGAACATCTACTGAATTTATTGTTTGATTCAACTTAGGAAAGCAAAGAGAAGGTTAAGTATGGAACTTAAGTGTTGTTTCCATAGCCAGGTGGATTGGCTCAAGTCTCAGCTAAAGTATCACCACCTTTCAGCCATCCATATGGACAGACAGGCAAAATAAGGTATATGAAAATGACTGTGGTTAGGGGGTGGTGATGAGATCATTTGGGAACTGAGCTTGAGATCACTGTGGAATATAGACGATACAGATACAGATATATCAAGCAAGCGGTGAAATATATGTCTCAAACTTAGGAGATAAATAAATATCGAGCACAGGAATTTTGGGGAACCAACAGAGTTGATAACTCATGTCAAGGATTTATGTCTTGGCAAGGAAAGTGTATCCAGGACAAGGGGAGAGTATCTAGTGATAAACAGGTAAATTAACCAAGCAGAATAGAAAGAAAATAATGTCACAAAGAAAGAGCTGCTTCAAAAGAGGTAGAAGAGAAACCAGAAGTGTTCAGTATCATGAAGGTCAGAGGGAGAGAACATTTTACTTACTGATCAAATTTACAATAGAACAGTATTAGCGTAAATTACATAATTACAATGACTTCCTTTGACATGTTCTTAAGTTTATGTTTATAGATATGTATAAGTGTGGAGTATATATATTTGTTGAAATTAGCATGCTTTCTCTTAAGCATTTTGATATATTGTAATGTTAAAAATTGTAAAGAAAATACGTTCCCAACTTAGTAAAGGTGATCCTTCCAGTGATCTTCAAGAGGCTGCCTATCATCTTGGTCCTGTATCTCTAGCTTCACTTTGTACCACTCTTGTCCTCTTGATACCAGCATACTGGTCTTCTTTCAGTCTGCTGGAAATGTCTAACTCTTTCTTGCTCCAGGGTTGTTGTACCTACTTTTTTTTTTTTTTTTTTTTTTTTTTTTTTTGAGACGGAGTCATGCTTTCTTACCCAGGGTGGAGTACAGTGGCGCGATCTCGGCTCACTGCAAGCTCCGCCTCCTGGATTCACACCATTCTCCTGCCTCAGCCTCCCAAGTAGCTGGGACTACACGCGGCCGCCACCACGCCGGGCTAATTTTTGTTGTATTTTTAGTAGAGACGGGGTTTCACCGTGTTAGCCAGGATGGTCTCGATCTCCTGACCTTGTGATCCGCCCGCCTCGGTCTCCCAAAGTGCCTGGATTATAGGCGTGAGCCACCACGCCCGGCCGTATCTGCTGTTCTTTATTCTTGTACCTTGAGCCTCAAGTCTCAGCTGAAGTATCACCACCTCAGAGAAAGCACTCCTGACCCCACTGTTCCCGTGACAGTCTCTATCTTTGCCCTTTTTATCTTTTTTTGTTTGTTTGTTTTTGTTTCCTTCACGGGCCAATCAAAACTCACAATTACTTTTTAAATTTGAATATTTCCTTTTTTATTTGCTTCCTTATTTTATTGCTGTTTACTCCATTAGAACCTCAGCTTCGTGAGAAGAGGCACTGTCTGCCTTCCTCACGGACCTGTCTCTGGAATCTAGTGCAGTACTTGACACTTAGCAGAGACTTGATAAACCTTTGCTTTGGGAGAAATGAAAAGAAAACATTATTTTGTTGCGTTTTTCAGCTATATCTCTATATTTGCCAATTTATAATTCCTAGTATAATATAACCAGTTTTTTTATTAAAATATAATGGATGATATAAAATGATAAAGACAAAGTCGAAAAAGAGATACAATGACCCCCAACAGATATCTTGCCCCTATTGTCACTATGGTAAAATACAGCAACTCTACTGTACCACAAATGCTGGATATATTTTTATCTTTCATAATTTCAGCAGATACAACAAATAACACAATTCAAACACTGATTATTCAATGCTCAATTTTATGTAAATTTTAAAATTTTATGTAAATTTAAAATAGAAGTATGCAATGAATATGTTATCATCCTGAGTTTAAAACTCTTCAAAATATCTTCAGAAGAGTCAGATTAGATTTTTAAAATGGAACCTGAACACAAAGCCCTAGATAATAGATCTGCCTAATTCCACAAACTGCTTTTTAGATACTTTAAACATCAGAAGCCAGTGAACATCACTACCGCTATTCAGAGATGATTATGAAGACCATGTACAAATCAGAAAAGTAAATCTCTGTATAAATTGATAGGAATTAGGCAGACACAGGCAGTGTATTCTGGACTACGCCAACGAAGGTCCACTGATGATGGAAATGCAGATTTGAAAACACATTCCTAAAGTTTCATCTTTCTTATTGGGTAGATGACTTCTGCTCAAGTTTGGGGAAGGTTTGACAACCATTCAAAATCACTAGATTTTACCCAAAAGAATAAAAGTAATCCTCTTTCATGGGAATGGTCAGTTTAACTACCTTTTCCCTTCTTTCAGAGCTGCTGAGTCAAGTTTCTCTAAGCATAAATGTCTGATGATAAGCGTCTAATAGAGTCATTATTTGGTCAACTTTGCTCAAGTCTGTGATAATTTGACATATATGTAGCTAAATAGCCCTTTCAAAAGGCATTGATAGTTCTATTAAATTTCATGACTTTAAATTAGTGATGGGAGAAAGAGCTTCAGAATCTTTGGGAAGGGTTACAACTATTTGCAACTCTTTCCCCTATTTGATGTTCTTTACTTTAGAACTGTTGCATGTAATTAAAACCAGTTTCTTACATTTGCCCATGCAAATCGTTGGAGACCCCACTCTCTAACAGGAATGCCTGGAGCATTCCAGCTCCAATCCATTTTCCAAACACTAAACTTTCCCTTTGTGGATGGCGCTTATACAAAATTTCCAAATTCAATACACATTCCATGCTATTTCTTGTCAGAGTTTTAAAATTTTTTAAAAATTTTTTTGATGCTCTAAAAAGGCTATGTATTTTTTTTATATTTGATCATCAAGAAACTACTGTTAAAAAGGCTAAAGCATCTTTTCAATTCCTAATTTATAAAGGAAGCATGTTCTACAGGTTGACAACTTCAAATGCATTTCTCTCATTAATGCTCTCAGTGATTGTTGAGTTTTGCAAATAGTTTATGAAAACCATATATAAATTAGTATGCCTCTGGAGTTATTACTGGTAATAATAGTTTGAGCCCTAAATCCTGGGAAGAGATATAAAGTATTTTTTCTTTTCTTTTGCATATCAAATTAGGCAAGACACATTTTGCCACTGCTAACCTTTTATCAACCAATTCCCCAATTCCCAGTGTCCTATTCCTACAATTATATGCTCATAGCTTCCCTATGACCTCTCCCTCCCTTGACCTAAGGAGAGCACACGAATTCTAAGATCAACTCAGAATGCTCCATAACCAAAAATCACCTCACCTCACCTATCCAAATTTAAATATTCATGCCAAGACTATTTATTCTAGACCTATTTTCCATTTTTCAAAGATGCCTAGGCTCAATAAACCCAAATTAACTTCTAAATTGGGAAAAATTGGACAATGATATCAAAACTGTCTGGGGACAGAGACAACAAACGGGAACATCAGCAAAGATGGGAAGCCTGCTTCTAGGGTACAAAAATAATATATTTTATACTTTAATAGTCTCTTTCCTTTTTCACTAACTCTGAAACAGTATGCTTCTTGCTTGTTTTTATGAAATCCTTCTCACCAGCAGTAAAGGACTAGGGAAAAATTGCTAAGGTAAGCAATCTTCCATCAAGGATATTATTTTTCCTTCGCAAATTTATTTACACCCAATAGACAATACAATTGTTTCAAAGGTTTTTCACTAATGGTAAAATTAATGACAACATGTGTGAATTGCAAACTTTATTTCAGACTGTTATTTTGAAAAACTTTATAACATTTCAGGTTGTCAGAAACTGTGCACAGACACACAATGATGATATAGACACACCTGACCCTAAGACTATGGACGCACAAAAAAATTTGCAAAAATGGTGATCTATATTTTAATATACTTCAAAACCAATACTTTAAAGATAAAGAAGCAATAAATCAATGTAGATCTTTATTAAGAATTGCTTGTTAACTTGCTTCTCTTTCAGACTAACTAATAAAGTCTGTCTTTTTCCCCCCATGGCACATTGAAATGCATTCCAAGACAATACACTTTGCTCTAATTAAAACATGGAATTAGTTTCCTTCCTGGAGTATTTTCACTTCCACTGTGGTATCTGCGACTTTTGCAGCTGATGAACATTTCCAAAGAAAAGCTTATGCTAGGTTAGGAGATGTGCATTCTGAAAACTCCCCAAATTTGCGATAAACTCTCCCAGCCTAGAAGAACACGAACACGAGCCTGTAATTAGACGAGAGCTCTGTGCTTCCTCTTTAAAAAACACCTCAATTGCAGTGAATCTCTTACAAAATTCCATGAAGATTTCATAAGACTCACCTCACTCAATAATGAGATTAAAATGATTTATATACAGTGTAGATTACCCAAAATATTAATCTGAGAAACTTACTTGTGCTGATGTGATCAGACTTGCTGCTCTTTGGGGCTGGCCTTTCACACTGTGTGCCTGACCAGTTGGTAGAGCATCTAAAAATATCCAAACAACAAACAACACAGATCAGTGAATAACAAAGCCCAGCAGTCTGCTAATGTAGTAATTTTAACAAAATGAAATGTTACAGGAGCCAGTCAGCACAAATTCATGAATATTACATAGAGATTTCTGCTGATTTCTTGCATATTGTTAGTACGCTGAGTGTAACTTTCATTGGACTTCATTTGTTAAAATACTTTTTAAAATATAGATTTATAGACATTTTACTTTTTCTGTGTTAAAATTGGCACATTTTATAGCGATATTGAAATCTTGATTAAGAATTGGAAATTAATTCGAGAGTTACGGAAAATTACAAGTGGCCACTTACAAAAATTGAGTTTGCATGTTAAGCAAATCCTTCTATAAGTATCTGTGACTTGTTTTTCTGGTTGTTCTAAGTACAGAGTGGAACTAACTACCAAAGAGCAAATAGTCATCTGTCTCATAGTTCAAGCTGTGGAGTTTTTACTCTCCTGAGTAGAGATGACAAAATACAGAGCTTTCCCATTTTAAATCATTCTTCTATTAACATGAAGTCGAGAATGTGCCCAAGTTTTTATTGGGAGGAGTTGTTTTTCCCATGTAAGTACTGTGACACTATGATAAGAAATAGAAGACAAGAATAATAGATCTGATTAAAAGCCACTATTTAAACATAAATCACAACTATGAAATTAGCTAGTTGCATCAAAATAAATGCTGGAACAGTTTTAGTTGTGTTTAAACAATGTCTATTGGCTAACATAAGATGCCTTTGTGTATCTGTCACAGGAAATTCACAGAGAAACAATTTAATTGGCTTCAGTTCTTAGTTAAAATGACTGTCAAGTACCACCATATCAAGAATAGCTGTACACAATAAAAAAACAGCTTCCAGAGTCATTCCAAGTGTAACTCTCTGGGCATGGTGGGCCAAACTAAATAACTGCAATTTCAGTGTCTCTGCCAATTCTGACATAGCCAATTTTGATATCTGAGGCTGCTTCCTGAACTAAAATTGTATGATGCTGTATGAATTATTTGTGATAGTCATAAAATCAGTATTGGCTGTCCTAAAACATGGGCAAATTCTCATAAAATCATTATTACTGATAAAATCAAATAATAAACATAAAAGTGTTTCAAAGAAGCATATATAGATGTGAACACAATTGGCAATAAGGATATTATTAGATAAGAGTTATTTAATTAATAATGATAAATTTAAAACTATGAATATGGAACATGATTTAAATGAAAATTAATATTATTTATATTATGATTCAGGGCATCACTCATACATTAGCTCAACTTTTGTTGCCACATCATAAAAACTTACAAATTATATAATTTTGTATACATCATGTTTATTTTAAACCATAATACAAGTAAATCATTAACACAGATAAATGCATTTAAGGCCAAGTCTACAACTCTGTATTAATAAAGTTAGGTAATGAAATAAGGATATTTTCAAATCATTAGAATAAAGTGAACAACAAATAAAATCATTATGTTTGTTTTTTCTTTTTAATTTGTGGTATTTGCAGATGAATGATCTAGAAAAATGTTCCAATTCTTCATATACTGTAATCATTGAAACAGTCCACAGATAGTTCAAAATAATATATTTGGGAACATTTTGCAAACATGTTCTTGGAGTGAATTCTAATGATTGTGAAATGCTTTTTGTGTTATGTAGCTTTACATCTGTCAAATCTTTCTAATTTACCCCCGAGAATATTTCATATGCTCCACTGAAAAACTAATGCTGACTGCTTAGTTATTTCATTACGTATTAATAGCTGTTGTGTACAAGTCTACATGTGTGCAATTACTTTGAATTATTGATTAAAATATCAAAATTTGCTTTATACATTACCTCATTTAAAAGAAAAAAAAAACTAAATCAGGTTCATTTTAGATAAGTGACCCAAGGCATATTTTATTGTGTTACTGAAAAAAGAACCTCTGGGACTCATTAGTACACTTTTGGAAAAGCTTTGAAGTCAGAAAGTGGAATTGCTTGAGAATTAGAAGATTAAATTTACTTGATCATATTATGGTTCTGACATGAACATCACGTATTTTTAATAATTTGTAAAGTAATTATATTTTGAGATCTCCAGATTAGCAGAAAGAGGTTTTTAAATAAAGAGGATAAGGATAGTGTGATTCTTATTCCAAATTCTAGAATTATTTAAGTAGGACAGGTGTTTGTTAATATTATAGTATAATTTCCTAATTTATCCATGGCTTAGGGTCCAGTATTTATGATAGATAAAAGAAGTCACCTGCTAGTGTTCATAATCCTCTTCTCTTTTAAATTGTGGGAGTCCATTTAAATTCATAATCTTTACAGAATATTTTACTTATTATATATTGGAAAAAAACTCAAAGACTGTACTGGAGAAATAATTAATTTTAACAGTTATATATCTTAATGTGCTGATGATCACTTTGCCATTCTCCTTATACTCCTTATAAAATAATGTTTTATGGCCAAAGATAAAATATGTTCCACTGTTCTGCATTTGTCTCAGTCTTAAAAAATCTCTTTTGGGTTATTAAATAGAAATCATTATTCTTGTTGCCTACCTTACAAAATTATAACTTAAGGCATTTGCTGCTCCACAGGTTCTTCCAGTGGTTGATTTAAGACCAAGTATTTTTGCCATCTTTACAGCAATCCATAAATCTTCATACTTTAAGTAGACTACAATGATCAAAGCCATTAATGGCAGAGCATTTAAGAAATAAAATATGTGCAGATCATCAAAATCTCCTGTCCAATTCCTTGCTGAATTATTTGCATAGCCATGCTGACTATAATTTCTCTGGCATCTATCCCTTTTTTATTATTCCTCAAGCAAAATCCATAGTCCATGCACTGGTCATCTTTAATATGTACTGTTGCAATCCACTATTCTCTGCTATTCATCCGGGGACAATTATCTTCAAGTTAGCCCTGTGCTAGGCAATCTTTTTTGTTTTCCTCACCCTAGCAAAAAGCTCTGTATCATTCATGTTAAAATTGCAGACGTTTCCCACTGCCCTTAGTCTTAGGACAATGAAAATCAGCTTTATCTTATGTACTGATCACTATACAACTGTAAATTATTTAACATTTTAAACAATTCTGTGAATTTTAAGTATCATTGGATCAGGAACAAATGGATGGATAGATAGACAGGTAGGTGGGTGGATAAATAGATACTTATTGACTATTCAAATAATTATTTATCCTTCTTTCTTTACATCATCAAATGAAGGTACTGCTCTTGGCAGTTTCCTGCCGTCAATAGCTGCATGGTAAAGGGTATTGATTTAACATTATTTGACTTCTATTTTTTTCTAGCATTATTTAATGCTAAATTGTTTCCTTAATCTTATTCTTCCACTTCCATAATAGTTGTATCTATAAGTGCTCTTAATTACAGCATATTTTATGGTATTCCCTTATGCTATTCCCTTATGTTCCAGACTAGAATAATGATTATGAAAAATGAGAAATGTTGAAATTCAGATTCTGGGGCCCCATATATCAGAGAATTCTTCAAGTAACTTGGGATTGTGGTCAGCATTCTTCATTTCAACAAGGTGAATCTGATAAAAATAATTCACAAGTCACACTTCAAGAAATATTTGAGATACATTATTATTATTATATTCTTACAGACTTCGTTCTTATACCAAATATCGTTCCATGTCTTATTGTGAGGATGAGAATAATAATATACAAGCCCAGCATGATTGCTCAAAAGATAATATAAGCTAGGTAGAAGTTCCCTACACAGTACCTGGAGTGTGTTTATTTATTTATTTTTTGTAACTAATTCTCATCTGAATGTTACTGTATGAAACACATGGTAAGTTAATTTATCGTGTCCCTGAGCAGTTTGTGTAATTATTGTATAGCTACAATATTTTTTGTTTCAATTATAATTTTCTGTAGCATAGGGGAACAACTTTGTATAAAAGCAAGAGTGTACAAATATTACTAGGAGGCACAATAAACACTTTTAGAATATCTAAATAAGTTTGGCTTTTGTAAGGGGACAAACTATAATCTTTAAAATGAAAGTTATTACATTTAGTAGCATAACTGTAAGACATATATTTAAACTGTCTAAAATAATAACTCTGAAATAGTAGAGTAATTATTACAGAGAGAATTAAAATGAGATATAAAAAACTGAAGGTATATTAAAATCTTCAGATATTGTCCTTCCCGTAACAATGATCAATTTATATGAACTGCTCTTGTCATTTTGCAGAAATGTGGTCTAGAGTCACCCACTTTGGGAGGACTTCAAAATAAAATAATGAGATTAATATCTGCTCTCTCTTTTCATCAAATTTAAAGGTCATGGGATTCTTCTGACCACAGTGAAATTCAAAGGTGAACCTTACAGCAATTTAAAATTGAATTTCTCCTCATATATACGTGCAAGGTTGCCCTTATTAACCATGATGATGGAGGCATTCAGAAAGGAAAAATCTTTTAATACACCCCTTTCTTTCTCTACACAGGAAAAAGATAAGTGGCACAAAGGGATTAAAGAAGCCTTGGGAAAATTGTGCATGGTGTCATGCATGTCTCAGTGCACTTAAAATCTCATTTAATAAAAATAAAAAGCATGATTGCAGGTTATGCATCAATTTATGTAAAAGCATTTTCATATAGTGAAGAAAATCAGAAAAATGCTGTTACTTGCAAAATACTTTTTTTCTGGTTAACTCATCAAATTACACTCTTCTGGTGGTGAGTATATAAAACTATATTTATATAATATTTCTCGCTTGAAAGGTCTACACACTATGTATCCCTTGTGTCTTTTGTACTCACTTCCCTTGCAAATAGTAGCACTGCAAGATGGAAAAAAAAAAAAAAAAAAAAAAAAAAAAAAAAAAAAAACATGAAAACAACAGCAACAAAACCTAGCATTTTAGGACAGATACTTAGATATTTATTCATCTGCTTAATTTTACTTTAAAACCTTTCCATCTGTTATTTTTTTTGCAACAATAATCAAATTAGGTAATTTTAAAATTCTTAGATGAAATTATTTCATGTATACATAAGGATTCTTAATTTTTATAACATGCTTCAAAAATTTTCTATCTCAACTTTTATATGAAATGTTACATGAGGTTCAGTTAACACTAAACTTTGTGCTAGATCCTAGTATAGGTACTTTCATATAAAAATATACTCATATCTAAATTCTATAAGAATCCTATGAGTAGACATTATACACTGTATAAAATGAGGAAGCGCATGTTCAAATAATCTGCCCAGGGAAGCAGAATAAGTGGTAGAAATAAGATATATACAGCACTATTATTTAATCATTGTTTTAGATGACAATGCCATGATCCTCTTAATTCAATACAGAAGTAGGAAGAAATGCTTTTCCTTTCTTTCTCATGCCCAGGAGAGTACCAGGCTCTTAATTTAAATGTAAAAATATTATTTAAACAAATGCAAATAAATGCATTTTTTTTCCATTGTAAAAGTGTAAGAATTACCACACTGCCTTGGACCTGTGGTCAGCTGTGCCCAATAATCGGTCCCTGTCCATGACAGTGAGGGACATATTAATCTCCTTCTTGAAATCAACTTCACGTTTTTGTGGTGTTCCAAAATACTGTAGATGTATCTAATATATCTTTAAAGATCTATCATTTATGAATGCATCCAAAATGTATAAACATAAATATACACTTATGTCTCAATTCATACAATTTTGAATGTCTACAGCAAGTTACTATATATTTCATTCATTTGGTACTACAATTTCTATTTATTCAATACTGTTCTCAATCCAAATTTGACTGTTATGTTTTCTATGAGAATAGCTAGGTGTTACTTTGCATTCTTTATTCAAATAGCTTAAAGTAGTATCTTAAATTTATGTTTGTTGTAATAAATTTACTTGATTCAACTCTATAATAATACGTTAAAATGCCTAGTTTTAAACTATTACATTAAACATTTGTTAACTAATACTGATAATATCAGTAAGTCAAAACTAATATTATTGTAATATTGAGAAAATTTGATCAGAGTTTTTGATTTCTGAGAAGCGTTAATGTGGTAAAGTAAAAAGAGAAATGCCATATTCAATACAGTGTTTATTGAACTAATAATTAATTTAGGAAAAGGTACAAATTAATGAGAAGTTTCTGTTGAAGAGGTAGCCATGAAAGAAATGAAATTAATAAATGGATTATTTAAAGTAATTTATTCTGACTGGAGGAGAAACATAAAGGAGAGGATAAAATTTAGTTTACCAAGAAATGATTCATAAAAGGAAGTTTGTTAAGTTTGGGTAATTTAAGTATGAATGTTTAAACATAAAATGTTGTGCAGTCTGCTTCAGTAGAAGTGGTCACTGAAGTGTTAAATTATGACTAAATATGTATTTAAAAAAAATCTCCAGTGATGGAAAACTTTTATCATCTAGATATTCTAGAGAAAATTTTACTGAAAGCTGATGAGGAAGACACAGGTATTTTTCTGAGTAGACAATTTCTGTTCAACTGAAAATATTACATGCATCAACTGAAAAGGAAAAGGAACGATCATAAAATTAATATTAAGTAATATGGTGGATGCAATTGAAGACATAAAAGTAGGCCATTACATTAGAAACAGTGGTTACAATTCTAGAGCTAAAGGTGGGAAGAAAAATGGAATGTGTGCTGCAATACCAGTGGAAAACTCCCAAGATGAAGGCCAATTCCAAAATTGGTTTAAAAATACAAAGCCTTGGGGGGAAATCTCAATACTTAGTGCCATGCAGATAAAGTAGCTAGCTTGCTACCTAAATATCTTATGCTTTAGGGCAAAGCGAGAGTAAACAATAAAGATTTCTTCTACAAAAACTCAACAAAGTCCCTTCCTATTTCTTAGGGTTTCAGAGGTACAGGGTGATGTGACCTGAAATTATAAAGGTGATGTCTAGCATATTCAACTGCAGTTATTAAGCACTGTTCAACATATATTTATTTATTCTATACAAATGTAGGGCAATAGTAGGATATCAGGAGGTGTTATTACAAGGTTTTGAGTATGTGAATGTCTTAATTAGTACAATATCTAACTCTGATTCTCTGAAAATATTCAATTCACTTTCAGCTCCAATGCTCATATGCTGAAATACTGATGCTAGCTACTTCATCACTTTAAAGTCTGAAACATTGGGAAATGAATAAGACATACAAATAGGATTGGATATCTGGTACTTCAGCATAGTCCTTGTTCTTGTTCCAAGATTTCTTTTTTTGTTGTTTTTGTTTTGTTTTTGTTGTTTATTTGTTTTGTTTTGAGATGGAGTCTTACTCTATCTCACAGGCTGGAGTGCAGTGGCACGATCTTGGCTCACTGCAACACCTGCCTTCTGAGTTCAAGCAATTCTCCTGCCTCAGCCTCCTTAGTAGCAGGGATTACAGGCATGTGCCACCACACCAGACTGATTTTTGTAATTTTAGTAGAGATGGGGTTTTCCCATGTTGGTCAGGCTTGTCTCGAACTCCTGACCTCATGATCCTCCCACCTCGGCCTCCAAAAGTGCTGGGATTACAGGAGTGAGCCAGCGCTCCCAGCCCCAAGATTTCTTAATGATTTCTACATAGCTACCAAAATGTAACACCAAAGCTTTCTAGGGACCTTGTATTAGTGTCAATTTCAACCACCCATTTACTTAGCATTTAGCCATCTTCAAAATCTAGAAACTACACTCTCAATATATTTTTAAAATTTGTAATTGTTTAAAAATAATGCAATCAAAAAGTTGAAATAAACAGATAAAATGAGAAAGATTTGTTTAAATCAAGCTTCAGTATGAATTAACAAATTTGTCTATCTTGCATAAATGTTAGTCATAAAACTCTTACCAGATTTGTTTAACATTTGTAGGAAGATGTTGCAGACAGAAATTTCTGAAAGCTTATGACAAAATTACCCATTCACACACATTTCTTTCCTAATCCCAGTGTTAGATTACTTTTCTTAGACCCAAAGTGAGAAGGTTTTAGCAGGCAATGCCCAAAAAATTGATTTAGGAAGTAGAGACAAATGTCTTCACTAAATCTAAAATGGTACAAAATATTAAAGTAGTATTTTACATTACAGAGAATACTATTTGGAGTGAGTCAAAAATACCTTTACATATTTGATCACTGTATAATCACAAATATGCTATATTTTATTTTTTTCTCTACTTATATATGCACTCATAAATTCCTAAAGGCACCTTTGACTATGACTATGCTAGACTATGATTTACCTAGAGGTAGAGGTTATCGATTATTCATCATTGTATTCCCTCTTTTCTTGAACAGTATCCAGTAAATATTCAGTAGATATCTTTTGCTGATCAATATATTTGATGTTTGACAAATGAATAAACGAATGCATGAAAACATGGAAGAGGCATAGTTGAATACACAGGAATGCACATACATATATAGAGGTCTCATATATGTGTGCATTCCCTATTCTGCAAAGAATGTATAGCATCATTCATAAGAACACGCTTTCATCTAATTATCAACCAGTCATTTCTCACTGAAAGGAAGGTTAATCCACTATGGGAAACTTTTTACATATAAGACCAGAGAAAATAAGTTTTTAAATTTTATTCCTTCTTTCTTTATTCACTCATTCTTTAATTCATTAATTCTTCCATTTTTTAAGTGAGATGATTACATTCTAGTACTTGGGCGTATGTAAATTGTATTCATTCAGTCATGTAAATTGTGTGTCATTCAGTTCTTGTCCCAGGATGACAATATTTAATTTTAGAGGTGTTCGCTTGATGGGTACTTCAAAGTGAAAAACGATTTTATATTAAAAAACAAATATACAATTAATGTAATTTAATTTCATCAATTCATTTAAATAAATGATTATTTTAAATTTAAGTGCTGGTATGGATGACACAAATAGTATATGTGAGTTTTGGAATTAGCTAGGCCTGGGTTGAAATCTAGGCTCCTCTCCTTACAAAACATGTATCTTCAAGCAAGTCACCTCATTTCAGATTACTCATTTCTAATAAGAAGGGAGAGTAATACTTCCTGCATGCATCACACATTGAACTCAGATCTAGCCTCTTATATTTTCATATTTTAACCTTAGTTTTCCCCTTAAATCTACTTTCTTTCTTCTTTTACAGTTTTAATTTTTTTTTTTTTTTTTTTTTTTTTTTTTTTTTTTTTTTTTGAGACGGAGTCTTTCTCTGTCATCAGGCTGGAGTGCAGTGGCACGATCTCAGCTTACTGCAACCTCTGCCTCCCAGGTTCAGCCTCAGACTCCTGAGTAGCTGGGACTACAGGCGTGTGCTATCACGCCCGACTAATTTTTGTATTTTTAATAGAGATGGGGTTTCAGCATGTTGGCCAGGATGGTCTCGATCTCTTGATCTTGTGATCCGCCTGCCTCAGCCTCCCAAAGTGCTGGGATTACAGGCGTGAGCCACCGCACCCAACCCTTCTTTTTCTTTGTAAGTCAATAAAACTCAGGAAAAAAAAATTTGCAGGTTTTTTGAGAGATTAAGAGATAAAATGTACATAAAATCTGTATCATCTGAGTTAGTTTAACAGCTGATAAATAACATGAATATTAAATTTAAAAAGTGTATATGGCATACCAATATCCATATAATTATAATGTCTGATTTTATTCCCAACAGAAAAAAATAGGCTTAAGTATTTCTACTCCTTTAACACGATAGCTTTTTCTGCTACCATCCTAATGTGAAAAAAGGAGAAATAAAATATTTCCCTAAATTATGATAATATCAGCAATTATTAATCTATTTTTTATTCTTAAGCAAATGTTGCTGGTAAGCATATGAGTCTAATTCTTGTCTAGGAATTGTATAAAGTTAATTTAGTATCAAGTGCTAGGTTGAAGGTTAATTAATCTAATTTTATTGACTTGTTTAAGCATGGAAGAGCATGAAATAAACCTTTGTCGTTATAAACATCTGAAATATGAGGTTGTTTATAGCTGTAAAATCTAAGAAAAGCGGTCTAATAAAGACAAATTAATTTAAATGGATAAACAGTTAATAGTTATGCAAATAATATATAATGTATTGGGTTTGGTTTATTTGGTTATTCTGACCTATTGATTATATTTAAGGCTAAGAATATGTCCCAAATCAAGGGGAAATAACATAATGACATCAGAGCTGCTTGATAATAGCTGCCCAATATACAACTACGTTAACTGTTTTTGTTAAGCAGTGCCACTTGTACCTCAAAGCACAAACTAGAGTTTAAACTTGGACAGAAAAATATGACATCTGTGTTCCTTTTGTTCCCCATGGCATGACTAGCATGGCAAACGCTAAAGTAACCTACAATCTCTTACCTAGAATCATAAAGGATAGACATTGATGTGACAGTTTTTCTCGGCCTTTACTGCTCCAAAGACATGCACATTTCGGAATTTGTTCTTTGAAAATATGCCAAGGGGGAGAAAGCAAATCAGGGACATACAATGTCCTGACTTTTGAAATGTGGATAGCACTGGCTGCTGAAGTTGAATTGCTCAATATCCCTGCTGAAAAGTTGTAGTCTGTTTGAAATCACTGATGACAACTTCCTTAGGCTCTTCTTAAGCATTCTCTAAGGGGCCACAAGGTCACCGGTCCACATCGAGGAGTGCTGCTCAGCCTGACAGCAGGACCGGTGAAGAGCAAATTGGGCAGCCTCCTTTCTGCAAGGCCAATGTTTTGAGGAACCAAAGCCATAATTAGTCATCACAATATACAGAAATAATTCCTACCTTTCTAAAACTTGTGACAGAAACAGAACTCATTATCTTCCTCCCAAATGCTTTCCAACAAAGGCTTCTCCAATACCTGTGCATTTTCTTATGTATTCCTCACCCTAAGGACTTGGAAAATAATGCTGAACACTTAATAAAATAATTAGATTGGAGCAATCACAAAACTAAAGAATATGACAAAGTGCTTAATTCAGATCACTCTGTAAATGAATGTCCCTTTGGTACTTACATATTCATCTTGCATCCTTCTGCCTTAAAAAATATCCACCCTAAAAATATAAGATCTAGTTCCTGCCCATATTTTCTAAGGTAACTGAAGGAGGACACCCTAAATAGAACTTGAGCTGTCTGTACATATTGTAGCCCCCTTCCCAGTCGTTATTACTGTCACTGTCATTGCACTACTAACCTTTCATTTATGCCAAATTTTACCTAATTTTTGAATAACAAGCACTTTTAAAAAATACTCTTATTTTATTGCTGGACCCCTAGAAGTTCAAATTATAGCAAGTTCTGATTATTTTGTTTCTCGTCTATTGCAGTGGTTTTAAAATTTTCATTTTGTGGGTTTACTATGTTGAAGACAATATTTTGTGTTCTTTAAATTGTTTTGAATGTTAAAAAATGTAATATATATAAAGAGACAGATGTCATTTGCAATTTCCATATTAAGATGAGGAAAGAGGTTCAGAGAAGAACAATTGAGCAAACAAAACAATGTGGAGACGTGACAGTATAGACGGTCCTCTATACTGTTTTCTGTGCCTTGTTTACCATTAAACCCACTAGCCATTTTTTACTTGAAAAATCTTTGTCTTCCTTTACATTGCAAATTAGGAGTCATTATGAAATCTATTTTTTCAAACCAATGGGATCTTTTTCTATCAGATCACTGTGTCATTAAGACTTTTCTAAGACATTCATATAGCTGTGACACTTCATATTTCAAATGTTATCAGTGTTCCTCTACTGCTATAGAATGAATTTCAAACTCTAGCTAAGCATACCATATTCCCGAGAATTATTTCATGGTCTAATGTTATTGTCCAATACTATTTCAACAGCACCATTTATCTTACACCACTCAAATGCCTGAAGCACAGAGTGTATTTCTCCTTGCCTCATCTTTTTCCTCAAATACACTCAGAGGCTCCAAAGGACAGAGGATATACCTGACTTTCCTCTTATTCTCCATCTGCTTTTGAGAGACAATCACAAAGTAAAAACACACAACAAACAAAAGGCAAAGAAAAGAGAAAATGAAATAAACTAAGTTTTTCTAGTAAGTTAAGATATGGTATATTAAGCCTGTCTAGTTCTTTACTTAGAGATATTTAGTGTAAGTTCCAGAACACTCAGGAAACATCATATAATAGTTTTAGAAAGTATCATAGAGATGAGAAAACCGATAAAAAATAATAGTAAAATAAATCATTTTTCTATTATTTTCTGACTCTCCATTCTTTGGAAATTTATTAATGAAGGAAGATGTGTTATTATAATTGTGATAGAATGATAAGTGTATCATAAGCTGCCATACCCCATAATACAATACAGGAACTAATAGTAATTATTTAACACTATTCATTAAGAACATATTACATGGAGAATACATGCAACCTGTTGGGGTAAAATAGATAAATCAGACATAACCTCTTACTTGAAGTAATTTACAACCTGCTGGAGAGAAACAGACATCTAAATTTAAAGGAGCCATGGAATAGAACAGGCAGCATTCCCAGGCCAATTTCATAAAGTTATGTTTCATGTCCAAAGGCCACACACAGATAAGAGGTCAATCGTAGCCATAAAATATGGAATATCATAGAGTAATGTGATAAATGTAAAAACCGATGCGCACGCGCACACACACACACAGAGATGATGAAAGAAAGGAGATGATTTTATAAAGAACCATTTTCCCCAAAAAGATAAACAAAAAACAGATGCCCATATAAATCTAACCAAAAAAAAGAAAAAAAAAAAAAGATGCAGGCAAAATGCTCACAGCAAGTTATTTTTAGTGTTTGTTTCAAACGAAGAAGTAGAACATAAAAAATAACATTGCTATCTTGTTTGTGACCACGTGGAGAATTGTTCTTGCTATGGGCAAGAAGCAATATTATATATTATAAGGAGTGTCCTGGAGTTTTGCCATTCTGCCATTTCAAAAACACTGAGTGTCTGAACTGATGTGATTTCAGAAGCAATGTAATATTAAAGTTAGGTCTTTTGAGTTCTCCCTTTTCTGACATTTCAAATAATTTTAAAATGTTGTATTTTCTTCTATTTTTAAAAGAGAAAATTAATTACATAAAAATTATCTGTACAAATTAAACATTACCCAAATTCCAGCAATAAGAGATGTCATTGTTAACATTTCTATGTACTGCCTTTAATACTTTTCTCTGTGTATGTACATGTGTATTATACATAGATATATACACATTTGTCATATATATGTATATATTAATATATGCATATGTGTGTATATATACCTTTTATAAGATTGGGTCATATGCTTTACATATACTACATTATTGGCCACAACTTTGTGGTGACTATTCCTACCTTTGTATTTATTGTTTTTGATTTGTTTCTGGGACGAAAATCCCTTTCCCTATATAGCCAGATGGCCCATTCCCACCTTTACTTAAGGTCTTCATGCAAATACCATCATCTCAGGGAGGCTTTCACTGGCAATCCTAATATTAGATTTCAAATCTCCCCTCAAAATTCCATATCCCTCTTTTCTGCTCTGGTTTTCTCTTAACAGCTTTTAACATTATTAACATACTGAACAATATCGTAAACATTTATTTTCTTTATTTTCTGTCCTCACCCTCTTAGACATGAAGTTCCACAAAGTCAATTTTTCTTTTTGTGTCTGTTTTGTTCACTGATATGTCCTCTAGTGAATAGCATAGTGTCTGGTATAGACTAGTTGGTCAGTAAATATCTGTTGATGAATGGATATAAGAAGAGAATATTGGCACTGTAATATTTATATGTATAAATATATTTAAATTATATATATGTATAAATATAGATAAAATATATTATATATATTTTAATCTCACCAGGTAATGTATGAACAAGGTAAGGAACAGAAAGCTGAGATTCTAATTCTTATAGTCTGTGGGTCTACTGGCATAGGGATTTATAATAAGAAAGAGGTGAAAAGGATGATTCTCTCTTCTGTAGTTGGGCATAATTTAGGCTACTTACATACCTAGACATACACTGCCATGTTATTTTAGAGCATGAGGGAAATAAATCATGAAATCATAAAGGAAAATTAAACAGAAATATGTATTTTTGACTCAAGAATGTTATGACTAGTTCCTCAATGTTAACAACAGTGTTAACAATAGGTTTTCTGTTACTCATTAATTTTGTTGCTAGTAACAATCTTTGTCTTTTCAGTGTCTACATAAGTATTTTAGAGAAATTTGGGGAAAATTGTATCTGGGACTGTGATTCTGGCCCAAGCTGTAACCATTTCTAGACAAAATCCAAATAGAACTCACATTTAAATACATGAACCTCATAGTTTTATAGTATTCTCAATTAGTCCAAATCCATTATTTTACAGACAAGGGAAATGGGACACACAGAGGGGATGTAACTTGCCCAAAGAGACAGTGAGCTTGAATCGATAACAGTGGACATATTTCTAATTCTTAGTGTTAGTTCAGAAAATTAATGATATGAGTACTCAGACATTTATGTAAATGTACAGAAGTTTATATCCTAGAAAAAAGTAGTAAAAGATGAACACATACACACCTAATTACTGAATGATACGGTGTTAGTTAAAGTAGGGAAAATGCAGATAATGGAACACTGAGCATCCATTAAAACTAAAAGCATTTAATTACACAAATTAATATGCAACGCTGTTTGTAATGTATAGTAAATATAAGAGTGTGTATCATAGAGGGTGGAGCAAGATGGCCGAATAGGAACAGCTCCAGTCTCCAACTCCCAGCGCGAGCGACACAGCAGACCGGTGATTTCTGCATTTTCAAATGAGGTACTGGGTTCATCTCACTGGGGAGTGCCAGACGATCGGTGCTGGTCAGCTGCTGCAGCCCGACCAGCGAGAGCTGAAGCAGGGCGAGGCATTGCCTCACCTGGGAAGCTCAAGGGGGAAGGGAATCCCTTTTCCTAGCCAGGGGAACTGAGACACACAACACCTGGAAAATCGGGTAACTCCCACCCCAATACTGCGCTTTAAGCAAACAGGCACACCAGGAGATCATATCCCACACCTGGCCGGGAGGGTCCCACACCCACGGAGCCTCCCTCATTGCTAGCACAGCAGTCTGTGATCTACCGGCAAGGCAGCAGCGAGGCTGGGGGAGGGGCGCCCGCCATTGCTGAGGCTTAAGTAGGTAAACAAAGCTGCTGGGAAGCTCGAACTGGGTGGAGCTCACAGCAGCTCAAGGAAACCTGCCTGTCTCTGTAGACTCCACCTCTGGGGACAGGGCAATAACAAACGCAGCCGAAACCTCTGCAGACGCAAACGACTCTGTCTGACAGCTTTGAAGAGAGCAGTGGATCTCCCAACACGGAGGTTGAGATCTGAGAAGGGACAGACTCCCTGCTCAAGTGGGTCCCTGACCCCTGAGTAGCCTAACTGGGAGACATCCCCCACTAGGGGCAGTCTGACACCACACACCTCACAGGGTGGAGTACACCCCTGAGAGGAAGCTTCCAAAGCAAGAATCAGACAGGTACACTCGCTGTTCAGAAATATTCTATCTTCTGCAGCCTCTGCTGCTGATACCCAGGCAAACAGGGTCTGGAGTGGACCTCAAGCAATCTCCAACAGACCTACAGCTGAGGGTCCTGACTGTTAGAAGGAAAACTATCAAACAGGAAGGACACCTACACCAAAACCCCATCAGTACATCACCATCATCAAAGACCAGAGGCAGATAAAACCACAAAGATGGGGAAAAAGCAGGGCAGAAAAGCTGGACATTCAAAAAATAAGAACGCATCTCCCCTGGAAAAGAAGCGCAGCTCATCGCCAGCAACGGATCAAAGCTGGATGGAGAATGACTTTGACGAGATGAGAGAAGAAGGCTTCAGTCCATCAAATTTCTCAGAGCTAAAGGAGGAATTACGTACCCAGCGCAAAGAAACTAAAAATCTTGAAAAAAAAGTGGAAGAATTGATGGCCAGAGTAATTAATGCAGAGAAGGTCATAAATGAAATGAAAGAGATGAAAACCATGACACGAGAAATACGTGACAAATGCACAAGCTTCAGTAACTGACTCGATCAACTGGAAGAAAGAGTATCTGCGATTGAGGATCAAATGAATGAAATGAAGCGAGAAGAGAAACCAAAAGAAAAAAGAAGAAAAAGAAATGAACAAAGCCTGCAAGAAGTATGGGATTATGTAAAAAGACCAAATCTACGTCTGATTGGGGTGCCTGAAAGTGAGGGGGAAAATGGAACTAAGTTGGAAAACACTCTTCAGGATATCATCCAGGAGAACTTCCCCAACCTAGTAGGGCAGGCCAACATTCAAATCCAGGAAATACAGAGAATGCCACAAAGATACTCCTCCAGAAGAGCAACTCCAAGACACATAATTGCCAGATTCACCAAAGTTGAAATGAAGGAAAAAATCTTAAGGGCAGCCAGAGAGAAAGGTCGGGTTACCTACAAAGGGAAGCCCATCAGACTAACAGCAGATATCTCGGCAGAAACTCTCCAAGCCAGAAGAGAGTGGGGGCCAATATTCAACATTCTTAAAGAAAAGAATTTTAAACACAGAATTTCATATCCAGCCAAACTAAGTTTCATAAGTGAAGGAGAAATAAAATCCTTTACAGATAAGCAAATGCTTAGAGATTTTGTCACCACTAGGCCTGCCTTACAAGAGACCCTGAAGGAAGCACTAAACATGGAAAGGAACAACCAGTACAAGCCATTGCAAAAACATGCCAAAATGTAAAGACCATCGAGGCTAGGAAGAAACTGCATCAACTAACGAGCAAAATAACCAGTTAATATCATAATGGCAGGATCAAGTTCACACATAACAATCTTAACCTTAAATGTAAATGGACTAAATGCTCCAATTAAAAGACACAGACTGGCAAACTGGATAAAGAGTCAAGACCCATCAGTCTGCTGTATTCAGGAGACCCATCTCACACGCAGAGACATACATAGGCTCAAAATAAAGGGATGGAGGAAGATTTACCAAGCAAATGGAGAACGAAAAAAAGCGGGGGTTGCAATACTAGTCTCTGATAAAACAGACTTTAAACCATCAAAGATCAAAAGAGACAAAGAAGGCCATTACATAATGGTAAAGGGATCAATTCAACAGGAAGAGCTAACTATCCTAAATATATATGCACCCAATACAGGAGCACCCAGATTCATAAAGCAAGTCCTTAGAGACTTACAAAGAGACTTAGACTCCCATACAATACTAATGGGAGACTTCAACACCCCACTGTCAACATTAGACAGATCAACGAGACAGAAAGTTAACAAGGATATCCAGGAATTGAACTCATCTCTGCAGCAAGCAGACCTAATAGACATCTATAGAACTCTCCACCCCAAATCAACAGAATATACATTCTTCTCAGCACCACATCGTACTTACTCCAAAATCGACCACGTAATTGGAAGTAAAGCACTCCTCAGCAAATGTACAAGAACAGAAATTATAACAAACTGTCTCTCAGACCACAGTGCAATCAAACTAGAACTCAGGACTAAGAAACTCAATCAAAACCGCTCAACTACATGGAAACTGAACAACCTGCTCCTGAATGACTACTGGGTACATAACGAAATGAAGGCAGAAATAAAGATGTTCTTTGAAACCAATGAGAACAAAGATACACCATACCAGAATCTCTGGGACATATTTAAAGCAGTGTGTAGAGGGAAATTTATAGCACTAAATGCCCACAAGAGAAAGCAGGAAAGATCTAAAATTGACACTCTAACATCACAATGAAAAGAACTAGAGAAGCAAGAGCAAACACATTCAAAAGCTAGCAGAAGGCTAGAAATAACTAAGATCAGAGCAGAACTGAAGGAGATAGAGACACAAAAAACCCTCCTAAAATCAATGAATCCAGGAGTTGGTTTTTTGAAAAGATCAACAAAATTGACAGACCACTAGCAAGACTAATAAAGAAGAAAAGAGAGAAGAATCAAATCGACGCAATTAAAAATGATAAAGGGGATATCACCACCGACCCCACAGAAATACAAACTACCATCAGAGAATACTATAAACACCTCTACGCAAATAAACTGCAAAATCTAGAAGAAATGGATAATTTCCTGGACACTTACACTCTTCCAAGACTAAACCAGGAAGAAGTTGAATCCCTGAATAGACCAATAGCAGGCTCTGAAATTGAGGCAATAATTAATAGCCTACCAACCAAAAAGAGTCCAGGACCAGATGGATTCACAGCTGAATTCTACCAGAGGTACAAGGAGGAGTTGGTACCATTCCTTCTGAAACTATTCCAATGAATAGAAAAAGAGGGAATCCTCCCTAACTCATTTTATGAGGCCAACATCATCCTGATACCAAAGCCTGGCAGAGACACAACAAAAAAAGAGAATTTTAGACCAATATCCCTGATGAACATTGATGCAAAAATCCTCAATAAAATACTGGCAAACCGGATTCAGCAACACATCAAAAAGCTTATCCACCATGATCAAGTGGGCTTCATCCCTGGGATGCAAGGCTGGTTCAACATTCGCAAATCAATAAACATAATCCAGCATATAAACAGAACCAACGACAAGAACCACATGATTATATCAATAGATGCAGAAAAGGCTTTTGACAAAATTCAACAGCCCTTCATGCTAAAAACGCTCAATATATTCGGTATTGATGGAACGTACCTCAAAATAATAAGAGCTATTTATGACAAACCCACAGCCAATACCATACTGAATGGGCAAAAACTGGAAAAATTCCCTTTGAAAACTGGCACAAGACAGGGATGCCCTCTCTCACCACTCCTATTCAACATAGTGTTGGAAGTTCTGGCTAGGGCAATTAGGCAAGAGAAAGAAATCAAGGGTATTCAGTTAGGAAAAGAAGAAGTCAAATTGTCCCTGTTTGCAGATGACATGATTGTATATTTAGAAAAACCCATTGTCTCAGCCCAAAATCTCCTTAAGCTGATAAGCAACTTCAGCAAAGTCTCAGGATACAAAATTAATGTGCAACAATCACAAGCATTCTTATACACCAGTAACAGACAAACAGAGAGCCAAATCAGGAATGAACTTCCATTCACAATTGCTTCAAGGAGAATCAAATACCTAGGAATCCAACTTACAAGGGATGTAAAGGACCTCTTCAAGGAGAACTACAAACCACTGCTCAGTGAAATTAAAGAGGACACAAACAAATGGAAGAACATACCATGCTCATGGATAGGAAGAATCAATATCGTGAAAATGGCCATACTGCCCAAGGTAATTCATAAATTCAATGCCATCCCCATCAAGCTACCAATGAGTTTCTTCACAGAATTGGAAAAAACTGCTTTAAAGTTCATATGGAACCAAAAAAGAGCCCGCATCTCCAAGACAATCCTAAGTCAAAAGAACTAAGCTGGAGGCATCACGCTACCTGACTTCAAACTATGCTACAAGGCTACAGTAACCAAAACAGCATGGTACTGGTACCAAAACAGAGATATAGACCAATGGAACAGAACAGAGTCCTCAGAAATAATACCACACATCTACAGCCATCTGATCTTTGACAAACCTGAGAGAAACAAGAAATGGGGAAAGGATTCCCTATTTAATAAATGGTGCTGGGAAAATTGGCTAGCCATAAGTAGAAAGCTGAAACTGGATCCTTTCCTTACTCCTTATACGAAAATTAATTCAAGATGGATTAGAGACTAAATGTTAGACCTAATACCATAAAAACTCTAGAGGAAAACCTAGGTAGTACCATTCAGGACATAGGCATGGGCAAAGACTTCATGTCTAAAACACCAAAAGCAACAGCAGCAAAAGCCAAAATTGACAAATGGGATCTCATTAAACTAAAGAGCTTCTGCACAGCAAAAGAAACTACCATCAGAGTGAACAGGCAACCTACAGAATGGGAGAAAAATTTTGGAATCTACTCATCTGACAAAGGGCTAATATCCAGAACCTATAAAGAACTCAAACAAATTTACAAGAAAAAAACAAACAACCCCATCAAAAAGTGGGCAAAGGATATGAACAGACATTTCTCAAAAGAAGACATTCATACAGCCAACAGACACATGAAAAAATGCTCATCACCACTGGCCATCAGAGAAATGCAAATCCAAACCACAATGAGATACCATCTCACACCAGTTAGAATGGCGATCATTACAAAGTCAGGAAACAACAGGTGCTGGAGAGGATGTGGAGAAATAGGAACACTTTTACACTGTTGGTGGGATTGTAAACTAGTTCAACCAGTAGGGAAAACAGTATGGAGATTCCTCAAGGATCTAGAACTAGATGTACCATATGACCCAGCCATCCCATTACTGGGTATATACCCAAAGGATTATAAATTATGCTGCTATAAAGACACATGCACACGTATGTTTATTGCAGCACTCTTCACAATAGCAAAGACTTGGAATCAACCCAAATGTCCATCAGTGACAGATTGGATTAAGAAAATGTGGCACATATACACCATGGAATACTATGCAGCCATCAAAAAGGATAAGTTTGTGTCCTTTGTAGGGACATGGATGCAGCTGGAATCCATCATTCTTAGCAAACTATCACAAGAACAGAAAACCAAACACCGCATGTTCTCACTCATCGGTGGGAACTGAACAATGAGATCACTTGGACTCAGGAAGGGGAACATCACACACCAGGGCCTATCATGGGGAGAGGGGAGGGGGGAGGGATTGCATTGGGAGTTATACCTGATGTAAATGACGAGTTGATGGGTGCAGCACACCAACATGGCACAAGTATACATATGTAACAAACCTGCACGTTATGCACATGTACCCTACAACTTAAAGTATAATAATAATAAATTAATTAAAAAAAAGAGTGTGTATCATAGGGTCTCATTTTTTAGTATATAATCTGCAAAAGTATATTTACATAGACACACTTAGAGGAACTGAACAGAAACCAAAATAACAGTGGGAAATACTAGGAAACGTGGATATTGTAAGAAATTCTCAGAATTGCTAATTTTTTATTTCTAAAAAAGTTTATGGTCTCATAAATAATAAAATTGGGAAGTTGAATTTAATACTGGCTTTGAAAATTTGTTTTTTTAAATTATAGTATGCGAGGAAATACTTTATATTATTCTCTGTTCGAATGGAGAAATAATTGAGTTAGGTGCCTTTAGGTATATAGAGAACCTTTAGTAATTTCTCAGAAGAATTAGTATTAAAAAATCAGAAGAAAATGAAATATGTACAAAAATACAGACTTTTAATTTTTGCTACTTGACTACAATGACAAAACTTTAGCCAGGAGCTTCTTGGGAAAATAGAAGCTATAGTATGGAATGCCCAAGGAAACTCCAGCAAGTTACCTCAACAAGACCATATATCACAGTGATACACCTTCAACATTTAAAAATAAAAGCTAGTTTTAATAACAAAGTCATGCAGAAATAAAAAAGACCTAGTGTCACTAAGCACAGATTTTAAGATTAGTTGTATCTGTCCCCACATAGCATTTCTTTCCTATGGAAGTTTTTATATGTGCATACTAGTATGATCATCTTAAAGAGGAAGAAACTAAGGTTTGGAGAGGCTAATAGGCTTTACCAGCAGTAATGGAGGAATATGTATCTGAATCCAGGGAAGTCCGAATCCAGAATTTGAATTCTTTCCTGTTAACGTTTCTTCTTGCGGAATCAACAGAACTTCTTTACTGTCTGGCTCACCTTTGATAGTGAAGATACTGGTCAATAAATGATTCCCTCTAGTGTTGTCAACATAGCAGACTGATGTGAGCAGAATATAAATTTAAATATGCATTCAAAATCCAGAAAACAGGAGGAATACTTCTAAAGCGAGGAGTCCCTGACCTCCTCACTCTCCTCTACTATGTCCCTTTGTGAATGCCAAGCACTGGTGATTTACATCTAGGAGAAGTTTATTCGTACATTTCCATATCTCCCTAGTCGTCAGTGGTAGGAGTCTACAAGGGGAGTGGTCGCTGTGCTGCGGAGGATATATAACCAAAAAGAGGCTATGGAAATGTGCAAAAACCAATAAAAAATATGTTTATTTGTTTTATTTTTGAGATAACATTGCCCAGGCTGAAATGCAGTGAAGCAATCACAACTCACTGCAGCCTCAACTTCCCCAGCTCAGGTGATCCTCCTAGATCAGTCTCCCAAGTAGCTAGGACCATAGGCGCACACCACCATGGCTGGCTATATATCTATATCTCTATATATATATCTATATATATATATATATTTTTTTTTTTTTTTTTTTGAGATGGAGTCTCGCTCTGTCGCCCAGGCTGGAGTACAGTGGCGCAATCTCCGCTCACTGCAAGCTCTGCCTCCTGGGTTCACGCCATTCTCCTGCCTCAGCCTCCTGAGTAGCTGGGACTACAGGTGCCCTCCACCTCGCCCGGCTAATTCTTTCGTATTTTTATTAGAGACGGGGTTTCACCATGTTAGCCAGTATGGTCTCCATCTCCTGACCTCGTGATACTCCCACCTCGGCCTCCCGAAGTGATGGGATTACAGGCGTCAGTCACCGCTCCGGGCCCATGCCTGGCTAATTTTTTATCTTTTTTTGTAGAGATGGGCCAACTTTTGCCATTTTGCTCAGGCTGGGCCTGAACTTCTGAGCTCTAGTGATCCTCCTACCTAGGTATCCCAAAGTGCTGTGGTTATAGGCATGAGCCACCACACCTGGTCTGAAAATATGTTCTTAATAGACTGGCCACCAGTGGATTTGCCAGCCAAACTGCATCTGGTGACACATCAAAAATCCAGTGGTCTTCCTTCATTTTGCCCTTTCTCTGACCCCTTTAGTACAAATGGCAGCAGTTATGCTGAGGTGGTTGAATCCATGAGCCACACCTATAATCCTTTATAACAAATGACTGTTCAGTCCTACCCTTGATTTCTTCTTCAAAACATACTTTCTACTTAATTTTGCAACATGACGAGGCTGAGAATTTTCTAAATTTTCAATTTCACTTAACAATTCCTTCAGTTTATCTTTCCCCTCTCATTGTTTACTATCAGCAGCAAGGAGAAACCAGGCCATGACTTTCACATTTTGCATAGTCTCTGCTAAATGTAAAATTAATCACTTGCAATTTCTACCTTCCACAAAACACTAGACAGAACGGAGTTCAGTGGAGCTCTTTGTCACCTTTTAACAAAGATTACCTTTCCTCTGGTTTCCAAAAACATGTGCCCCCTTTCTGAGACTTCACCAGAAGTAACTTTAATATCCAATAATCTCTTAAAAGTAATTGAGGCTTTTTTTTTTTTTTTTTTAATCCACATGTCCCTCAACATTCTGCCATCTTCTTCCCATTACCCAACTCCAAAGCCACAGTCACATTTTTCGGTATTTGTTACAGCAGCACCACAATTCTGGTATCATAATATTCATTAGTTTGCTATGGCTGCCATAAAAGTCACAAAGACTGGGTGGCTTACACAACAGAAGTTTATCTTCTCAAAAGCTGGAAGGCTGGGATTGAGGTGTCAGCACATTTTGGTCTCTTTTGAGGCCTCTCTTCTTGGCTTACAGAGAGCTGCCTTCACATGGTCTGTTCATTCACAAGGTCATCGCTGTGTGTACAATGTGTCTGATACCTCCCTCTCTGTTCTTATCACCCTTCTTACAAAGACACCAGTCAAATTGGATTTGGAATCACCATAATGAAACATTTTTTTGTTTTGTTTTTTTGGGTTTTTTTTTTTTTTTTTTTTAAAAAAAAAAAAAAAAAAAAAACAGAGTCTTGCTCTGTTGCCCAGGCTGGAGTGCAATGGCGCAGTCTCAGCTCACTGCAACCTCCGCCTCCTGGCTTCAAGCCATTCTCCTGCCTTAGCCTCCCAAGTAGCTAGGACTACAGGCATGCACCATCATGCCTGTATAATTTTTGTATTTTTAGTAGGGATAGGGTTTCACCATGTTGACCAGGTTAGTCTTGAACTACGTTGGCCAGGCTAGTCTTGAACTACTGACCTC
This sequence comes from Macaca thibetana thibetana, assembly GCF_024542745.1. NCBI lineage: Eukaryota > Metazoa > Chordata > Mammalia > Primates > Cercopithecidae > Macaca > Macaca thibetana. Next base: position 102,737,124 of record NC_065589.1, on the reverse strand, counting down.
AAGTGAGCCGCCTGTCTTGGCATGCCAAAGTGCTGGGATTACAGGTGTGAGCCACCACACCTGGCCATTTTAAACTCAATCACCTCTTCAAAGGCCCTATCTCCAAATACAGTCCCATTCCAAGATACTGGGTATCAGGTCTTCAACATATGAATTCAGGGAGAGGGAGGCACAATTCAGCCCATAAAATGAAAAAAAAAAAAAGCCTATATATTTGTATATATGTACATATATACACACACATATGTATATACACACACATATGTTATATGTATATACACACATATATGTTACATGTATAACATGTATATACATATATGTTATTTTCTCACTGAAATTTATTTAGTTTGAGATCTTAACTCCAATTCAATCAGTATTTACTATTCACTAGCTATGTGCCACACAAAGGGATACCTGAGGTGAGACGAATGAGATAATAAGGGTTAACTAGGAAAAAAAGGTAGGAGACACATTTGGGTTCAGTGAGCTATTTGAGCATAGACACTTAAGTGTGGAATGGTGCTGTGTTATGCAGTGAGTATATGTGTGTGTGTGCCTGTGTTCATGTTAATAAGATAGTAGTAGTGGGGCAGGTAGGGTAATTACATTTCTTTAATTTCGGAGCATGAAATCTATTGTGGATATTGCTGAGAAGTAATGCTGGGGAGGTAAGTTTACAAAAAAAAAAAAAAAAAACCCTTAAATTCAATGTAATAATAGTCTAACACTAGGGAGAAATCTTAGAAGGTAGGAAGGCATGGTCAAGTTACGATTGAGTTCAATAATTCTTCACAGTAGTAGTGATTTCTATAGCTCACAATAAAACGTATTTAATAGTACAAACATTGTCAAAATAACATTCTATTTTTTTTAAAAATACATTGTTTTTATATTATTTAATATATCTACTTTAATAAATGTAATCAACCCAAATGTCCATCAGTGACAGATTGGATTAAGAAAATGTGGCACATATACACCATGGAATACTATGCAGCCATCAAAAAGGATGAGTTTGTGTCCTTTGTAGGGACATGGATGCAGCTGGAAACCATCATTCTTAGCAAACTATCACAAGAACAGAAAACCAAACACCGCATGTTCTCACTCATAGGTGGGAACTGAACAATGAGATCACTTGGACTCAGGAAGAGGAACATCACACACTGGGGCCTATCATGGGGAGGGGGGCGGAGGGAGGGATTGCATTGGGAGTTATACCTGATGTAAATGACGAGTTGATGGGTGCAGCACACCAACATGGCACAAGTATACATATGGAACAAACCTGCACGTTATGCACATGTACCCTACAACTTAAAGTATAATAATAATAAATAAATTAAAAAAAATAAAATAAAATAAATACTGAAAAAAAAAAAAAAGAAAAGACTAAGGAGCCTTGTGTTCATGAGAAGAAGCTTTAATTGCTAAACATGTAAATAAACCTATTTACTGCCATGTTAAAAAAAAAAAAAAATGTCCCACAAATAAATGCGAAAAAAGACTAGTTTTTATTATTTTTTCTAGGCTTCTCTTGGAGTTTTCTTTTTATTCCACACATAATTATTAGTAAAAATGACCATCAGGAGACAAAGTGAATCCTTTCAAGGAACAAATTTATTCCTTAAATTGAAGGCTATAGTGATAACATTTCTATGTGAAAAAAACTATCACCTTCATAGATCTGGATACTATATGGATAGCCCAAAGGGCATAAGTTTTGCACAATTCAAATAGTTTTTCAATCTATGAAGAAAATAAAAATATATTACCAGCAAAACTAAAGCAAGCACTATATTGTATCTCTGAAGGCAATGTCTGTTTCCTGTAAAGGTTTTTAGATGAAACAGTGCATACTTACTTTTCATTAACAATACATGACCACTGCCAATTGATATCCGTGACTAAAAACTATTTCCAAAAATCTCCTCTGGTGAGGAGAATTGACCACTAGAAAGATATCTGAGGATTTCATATTCCCTTAGCTGGACTCTTTTTTTTTTATTGTCCATGATCATTGACACTTTTTTTACATTTTACTTATACTCATTTACATTTTAGTACCATGTGATTTATAAATATCCTAGGTAAAACAAGGGCAATCTTACATATTCTGGAAATTTCAAATCTGAGAACATGAGTGTGAAATCCTCCTGAACCATCTCTCTCTCCTTCCCAGGTCCTAATAGCAGGCCTTGAACAGTGCAAAACAGTCTTCTTAAATACATTAGTCTTTCTTGTCATAAAAATATTTTCCTCTAGATACTACTTACTGGTTTTTTTTCATTTAATTCATAACCGAGTTTTCAGAAAATAATTTACATTTTTCACAACTTCTTCTCCTTTCAATTATTTAACTATAGTCTGGTTTCTATCTCTATAGTGCTTCCAAAACATCTTTCACAATGGCTGTCTAACTGAGAAATCCAATAAACCACTTATAACACTTGTCCTCTTTGAACTGTCTGGAGTTGATACTCATTGGCACTCTATTCCTTTGATTTGTAGGAATCTACTCTTCAGTAAATCTCCCTCAACTTCTAAATCTTCTCCTTTACTTTTGTTGATTCCTGTTTGAGACAGCAGCAAATAGTGGTATTTCTGAGGGTTCCAACCTTAATTTTCTAATCCTCTTTCCATAAACCGACTCTTGTGTCCTGGTATAAAATGTACCTAATAAACTGTCCCCAATATATCTCTTGAGCCTTCTCTTCTCCTGTTGTGCATATAACCTTTTTCTATTCTCAGCTACCTTTATCTTTTATTTTTAGACCTATTCTCCTTTGATTGTGCTATACCCTCTTTTGAAAAAGATTTTCAATCCCTTCTTTCCTATAAACCTACAATATGTTTTCTAAAAATACTGTGAAAATGTGTCTTCATGTATAAAGCCTCCCACTCTCCCAGTAGGAATCATTCATTCATCTCTATTCAATTGTTTTCCCAGAGCACTTTGGTCATATTTCTATTATAATAATTATCAAATAATATTTTAATTTTCTAAAAGCGATTCATCTTCCCAAAATGAATTTTAAGTTCCTCTAAAGTAAAAACTATTGAGATTGTTACAGCATAAAGACTGCAATGCAGTGTAAGAATTTTAACCAGGGTACGGACTTTAGAATTGAACAGGACTGGTCTGAGTCTCAGACCCCTTCCTAGTGTGTGACCTTAATGTTGTAATCTATGAAAACGGAATAACAATTAGATAATAATAATACTTATGGTTAACAGTCTACACACATAAAATGTGTATAGGGCTTAACACAGTACATGGTACAGAGTATTTGCTAGGTCAGTTTTAGCTGTCATTGACTTCAAAATTTTAGAGACTCACTCATCATAGATTATTACTAAATATTTAGTAAAGGAATTGATGAATAAACAATAACAGAGTGTAATTCTTCCTTGCTTCTTATATGGTTTAAGTAGGTGAGGAATGCAGTAGAGTCGTCTTCAGTATCTGTGGGGAACTGGTTCCAAGACTTTCCTTGGATACCAAAATCTTCGGATGCTCAAGTCCCAGATAAAAAATATGGCATCGTATTTGCATATAAGCTATGCACACCCTCCGCTATATGTGTAACATCTCCAGATTATTTATCATACCTAATACAATGTAAATGCTATGTAAATAGTTGTTTTGCTGTATTATTTAGAGAATAACAACTTGGGAAAGTCTGCACAGAAAAATTTGGAAAGAAAAAGTCTGTATGGGGTCAACACAGACACAATTTTTCTTTCCTAATACTTCTGATTTGCACTTGGTTGAGCCCACAAATGTGGAGTGTAGGGATATAGAGGGTTGATTGTATACACATTATGCCCACTATCAGAATAGATTTTAAGGCATAGAAGACCAAGGTACACACATTTCCAAAGATACAGAGATAGAGACACAAGTACAGAAAAGTAGGAGAGGTTGCTCTAAACTCCCACAATTAATATATATTTTCCTGGATGTGTTTATCAGTTAGGCCAATTATTTTTAAATTGTATGACTTTGATGATACTTAGTAAGAGCACAAAGTGGAAAAAAAAAATCAATGTGGGCTGCTACACCCATGAGAGATTTTTATTCTCGTAACACAGGTACGTTCTCTGGACAGGGAGTCATCCTGAGATCTATTTTTGGGTGGGAAAAGTGGGCCTGAAATGGATATATTTTGCCCAGAATTAGTGAGACAGGGGCAGGACAAACGAAGACTGGGATTCAGAGGAAGCATTACTGGTGTTCTAAAATAGAAATAAAATAAGTACCTGAATCAATTTTTGGCCAAGGAGAACCTTAGATATACTAACTCTGAAATGTTAATGAATCTATTGTTCTCTTCATTCTTTTCTCTTGTTGCAATACCCAAGTTCAAGCCCTAATCACTTGTTAATTGAAGTGTGGTCAAACCTTTTGATGTAGAGTCCCTGTGGGTGATCTACAAGACTTTCCTTTACATGCCAACAAGTATCACCTTCACCACAAAACTCCTTCAGCTCAAGCCTCTGCCTCAAGTCTCAGCAATTCATTATGAATAAAATAGTAGCATTTTGGTAATAAAATACCTGAATTTTAATACAATTGTGCTTTAAAACCACTACTAGGTACTTTGAGATTACTGGAAGTGATCAGATTCCAATCAGGGCTACTCATTATGACACTGGTTATTAAGGATTATATGCCAGATATGATTGATCTCTAAAGCTCAAAGGCACAATGCAAAAATAATTTCCATTGTGATGAACATTGACAGTTACCCCAAAGGTGATCCTAGAAATTTCTCAGAGGAGATGAGTTTACTTTGCATATATGTTCAAAACACTACAAACTGAATCAAGAAAGAATGATTTAAAGTATTAAGAAACAAAGTTTCTGAAAATTTTTCAGACTGTAAAAAAGGTCTTACTCTAAGACTTTTCATCTGTAAAGAGGGTCTTACTGATGAAGGTAGGGCAGTTCTCAGTAAAATTTTGGAAAACAAAATATAGCACTTCATCTGTGTTTGAAATAAAAAGTCAGTTACTAAATAAAAATTAGCATTCCAAATATAGTACACAGAAATAGTCTTAAAACACCTGCTTCTGTACTTCTCTAATTAAAAGCTACTCTTTTCTAGCAGATGTATTTTTATTAAACAGTTCCACGAGCTTTTACATGTATTATATTTCTAGACACTCTAGCAGTCTGTGGTGCAAACACTTGTTGGTGAGTGAAGCAAAGGTTAAGTGTGTATGACACAGATGAGCCCCGAGATTAAGTATACTCTGTGAAATGCATGTGGATGTTCATGATTTAAACCAATGAACTGTGGCCTGAAATGATGTCACACGAAGCGCAGCGGTAAGTGGAAGGTTAAACCTACTTGCATCTCGGCTCATTAAACGCAGTTAAAGTGCAAATCCCCTCATTCTGACAGTAGTGATCACAAGGGTTCTCTTTCTGGTCACAGCGCTGACTTTTAAACCCCACAGAGCATCTGCAGAATTTCAGTAAAATACAGCTAAATAAAGCGTCTGACTTTTTTGTTGCTAAATATGTTTTAAATTCATTTCATACAGAGATAGTAACATTTGAACGAAAGGTTCCCAGATATGCTCACTTCTCTCTCAAACACACTCATCACATGCTACTCTGACAAGGTCGGGAGCGGGATGCAGATGTGGGTTATACGTGGGCATCATCCTTCCAGTCAAACAGTGATGAAACTCCCAACAGTGACCATGTAATCTGAATGATTTTATTTCAAATTATCCACTCTGGATAATCAGATCATGGAGGGGGGAAAATATTAAATTCCAGATTTTCTCAGGAGCACTATGGATATACCCAATATATTTCCTAGGTGTTGAGAAACCCAGACATTCAAGTTATTCTAAAGCAGCCAGGGGCTTAGTAGGTTTACATAATAAAACAGTCTATGTCTCATACAAACATCAAATAGCATTATACATTTGAAAGAATATTACAAGTTCTTTTGAAAAAAATGGCCATAAGTACCAAAGGATTCATAAAAGATGATTATCTCTGGGCTTCACATATGAGAATAAGGTCAATAGAATTATTACAATTTTCTCTGGCATTTCCAAGTTCAAAGGTCTATGCATGTCTGAAATGGTATGATGCTAAGAACAGAATGAGCTCTTCCTCATGAAATCATTAGCAATTTGATGAAGGAGGAGATTCTGCAGCACGTGAGCTGATGAGGGACAATACTTGATCAGAGATGTCCATGAAACACTCATTTAAAATTACCCCAGGAAAGGAGAATAATAGAACGGGGATTTCATGTACATACAAAGGCTTATTATAAAATGCCCATCACTTGATTAAATACTCACAGACACACAGGTACATTTGTCTCCGGGTCCAGCTGGCATGTGCCACCATTGTAACAGTAGCCATCACATAACTGACAGCTAGAGGCAATCTTTCCATTAGTGCAGCTGCAACAACAAAGAAAAAAATTTCATTGTTATTGGCAACATTATTGCTGAAAACTGACATAAACTTTCTGTGGATGAGAATATTCATCATATAGGAGAGATGGAGTGGCTGGTTAAAAGGAAGTTTTCAGGACGTCTGACCCACTAGAGGCAGTTTTTATTTAATTTATGTTAGAATGATGCCATAACATTTTCCTTCTGATAATTTTCAAATTTTCAACCAGTTCATTTAATATAAACATTTGTGCAAAAAAATATACTCTAATGTCTATCATTTACACTTCCGGGGGACATTAGCATCAATATCTTGTCGCTTTTTCATGTAAGTAGGGTTTGGTGACGTCTGTGTGAATGATAAACCACATGATCAAGCACTCTGGAAAAAAGTGCTTTAGCTTTTCTTCTAAAGTGGAAAATCTGTTTCAAAGAATGCTAGGACTTTTAGACCCCACATTTCAGAAGAAAGTGGAGGGTTATCCTGTAGCCACTTTTATTCCACTGTTTCTCTTTGAATATGTATTGTAACTAATGTCGAACTATTTTTATTCTAACATAAAAAAAATGGAGTAGTTCATAACAACAACAACAACAGCAAAAAATCAGTTATATTACAGGGGCAATGTGCAATATGACAACAAAGTAATGAGACAGGCTTTCTTGAAACTTACCAAAATGTTTCTAAGTTTAAAGTCACATCGCATGTTAGGGATAAGAATAAATAACTACTGCTACATCGTAAAAATAAACATAATAATACTAGGAAAAACAGATATTTTTTACTTGCCATGTTACATTTTTTAAATAAATACTCAAACAATTAGATTGGACAGTGAAACCTGTTGAGTGAATGCAGAAATATGCATCAACATTTCAAACTATCCAGGGACCTACTCTGTGAGTCAAAACCAGAATTAACAGCAGATCATGCTGGCAATTCTGAATATGTGGTCATGTCAGTATTAGCTGCTATGAAACAATCAATGGTATCACAGTGCATCTGGACATAACCTTGACAAAATAATCCGGCTACAATATCGCTTGAATACTTTGATCCTCTCCACGATGGATATCTGTTGTAGTACGTCTGTCATAGGGTGATTTCTAATGATAGGTGAGATGCCTAAAAATAATTGGTTGGCATGTAGTTCATTTATTCTGTGCATGTTCATTTTACCTCATGTGGGTCGTGCAGCTACTGAAAATTCCCTCAACTGCTTTTAACATTCATTGGTATTTAATCTGAAGATATTTCTGAAAAGCTTAGATTGTGAAATCACATTTCTTTTCAAGATAAACAAGAGCAGTGAGCAGTGTAACTATGTATAAAATGTGAAATAAAGATATAGAGAAACAGAACAAGACATAGAGAAGGGGAGGGTGGTCTCAAGTTTGTACAAAGACTATCCCATCCTTTATAACCTATAGAGGCACCCCAATATGGATTCAGTGAATTAATAAGCAATCAGTGGTATTGGTGTCTGATAGACTAAGTGCATCTAAGGGACTTTTACTTGTCCTCCGTGCACAGCCTCTTTGAAAATCCTAAGGTCAAAAAATTAGTTTCTTGTTTTATCAAAGGAATGGCCTCAAAAGGGAAAATTAGCTCATTATACATTAAATGATTTCCTACAAAAAAAAATTAACTGTATAACAAATCTCATCTAAAAGAGACAAAAAAAAAAACCTAATTGATTGCTTTGAAACCTCTGCTTCCAATGAATACAGAATATGTTGCCTCTTTTTCCTTCTAAAGTTTTTGTTTGAATCCTAAATTGAAGATAGAAATTTGTAGACATTTTAAACGTGAAATACAAATAGTTTAAATCATTACAATACATCAAAGAGTGCAGCTCATATTTCATAATAATTTTCTTTTTAGAGGCATTCAGCACACATGCACACACACACACACACACACACACACACACACACACAGAATATGTGATGTATCATTTTCCAAAAGTTAATTACTATTCAGTCCACACAAATAATTCCCATGGCAATGCTCATCAAAAAGACATAATTTAGGTTATTCAAGATTATGATCAAGTCTTTCCTTACCAGTATTCACTTTGATTTCCTGAAAAGAGAAAAATATGCAATTGGCTCTGTTTTAAAGATTATACTCACTATACTTCATAGAGTACCTGTTCTACTTAACAGTTCATAGGCTGTTCATTAGAAACACAACTGCCTATTTGAAATCACAAATATACTTGATGGCTTGAATTTTCCTAATTAAGTAAAAATGATTAATTTTATTGCAATTTTGTTTTACTATCTGTTCTTTACCTATGAAACAGAAATTCCAACAGCACCATAACTTCATTTTAATGCTAATGTGAAAAGTATCATAGAAATAAAAACGAACTTTAATCTTCTAACAGATTTCAGAAAATCCAAAGAATTATGTTTGTATTGTCATGTTCAAGTGTTATATAGCCTGTTTAATAAATCAAGTATTACTATACTCCCTATTTTAAAAGTTCCACTATCTCCTCATTGTTAGCAATTGTTATTTATCCATTCTTACCTATACACTTCCAAAAAGATCATTTAAAAAACACAAACTCTTATGCTGCACCTCAATAGCCTGCTCATTGTGAGAATCTGGTGTTTCTGTTTAGGAGAAGGCATGAGGGGCCCTGAGCTCTGCCCTTTCTTCCTTACATAAAGGGAAGAGGCTCTGCACATTCACATGAGCTTTTCCAAGGTAAAATGAGTAGGAAACTTTGGCTAACACCATTTCTCATATGATAGCCCATGATCTCTGGGGTAAGTGGAATAGAATTGTAAAGAAGATTCCGTAGCTTATCCTGATATGGTGCACAGGACATAGAGAACAATGTACACTCACTAATTGAAATACAGTTCTGTCATGCTACAGTTTCATCACAAAGAACAAATGAGCTTTATGAGGAAACATGATTTGGATAGTTTATATGAAAATGTGTTTCACTTTTATGTACTTATCCAAGGCAGATATTTATATATCAATCATATTTTCAATTACTTTACTAAAAAATGTACTTTCAAATATCCCAATTTTGCAGGTTTGTGTAAATGTCATTCATAATGATAATACAAATCATATTTAGAGTAAATTCTAAAATGAGAGTAAATAAAAATTGTTGATTTTGTTTGTAATAAAATTTTATTGGGCCTTGTTTGGCAGAGCAACATAACTCATCCGGCACCCTTGGCGAGCTCTCAGTGGAAGCTGTGACATGGACACTTTATGGCATGCTTTCCTATCTCATATTCTTATTTATTATACTCCCAAGCAAGGCAAGTGATAGAGTCCAGTCCTTTATAAGCCCTTCCTTAAAAAAGCTGTTAAAAGAGGTCTGGAGTGAGGATTGATCTCTAACCTCAGTGGCATAGACTTGTTTCACAATAGAAACTGAATGGCACCACCCTTTAGCCGCGATGTTCCGTTCTCCATTCACTTAATCTTAAAGCCAAAGGGTAAAAGGCAGTGCAATGAAAGTCAACCTCGAAGATTTTTGCACTTCCCAGAACACATTATTCCTTCTGTTTGCTTTAGATCATAATGTTCAAAGTCAGATTAAAAAAAAAAAAAAAGGATCAATGTGTGTTTTCATTAGACAGGTCTTTTGCTCCTCCTTTGACAAATCAATTCGCAACAGAAAAGCAAACCTACCTACTGTCAATAACAATGATGAAACAATTAAAAGCCTGAGCTAATCTAATTGAATAATATTACATGTAGTTTTTGGAAGTATGCTGAATGCCAGCATTTCTTGCTTAGGAATATTTGGTATAGGGAATAATATGACCATCTTATTACATAATAGATTTTCATAATTCCCAGATATTCTCAATAGATGTTGAGTAAGTTCAGGTTAAATTAAAATGAACTAGATTTATTCTCTAGCCATTAAAACTACAATGGGCACAATACAGAATTTTAGAATAAAAACTATCTACAAAGTTTTTACAATTTATTACTGAACTGCAATGTCCATTGGGGTCCAAATGCTTTTATAAGTTAAGCTGGATATCCACTTACTTGCAAAGTATATCTTCACTGTCTTTATTTATAATGCAGTGCCCCCCATGGCACCTTACACACTTGTCAACCTCACATTTTGGTCCTTCATAGCGTGTTGGACAGACACATTCAACACTTCCATCATCCCCAATGGTACATGATTCAGAATTCACACAATAGTAGTGGCACACGTCTAGGAAAAAAGGTACAACAGAAAAATAAAATTATATTACAGGACATTTTTCTTCAGTCATAATAAAGGTGACCCTTTTATTTATTACTTAAAAATGATCAATCAATAGGTAGATTAATTTGTAAAAACAGCTTATAATTACACATAAAGTAGAATTCTTTAATAATGGCTATTGATTCTCCTCTTTGAGTTAGGCATCATTTTCCTCTGGGTAAGAGGAGAGAGCTTGTATTGCTATAATGCTAGCTGACAAACTCGTTTGGTTCTGAATATTTAAGTTAACAAGTTCCCTTCGCTTTCTTTCTAATGAACAACATAAGTATAATTTGAAATGAACAGAAATGCTTAACATTTCTTTGGATGTCATTTATTGTTGCCTCCTTCATTCCTCTTTTCATCCAGAGAACAGAGTAATGTTTGGTTGTTGGAGGCCGAAAGAATGAGGGTTGTGATCAAATCGGTATACCACTGAAGGCTATACGAGTAAGCCACAAACTGTTTCTCATAAATGCAGAATGTTGTCAAACTGACAAATTGTGTATGCCACCCAGAAGGACTGCTGAGGGCAGTCATGATCCAGGCACAAATGTTTCTTATGATTAAGCATAATTGAAGCCTGCCAGTAACAATATGAACCTGTGATCAATTAAGCAGCCGACCTGCTCTTATTACCCAATAAATATGAAAGGCTATAGAAGCTTGGTGGTTGCCTTTGCTCACTAGAAGCAGGGAACTCTCTTCTTCCTCCCTTGGCCCTTTCCTTAATGCAGTTTCTTTTGTCTTAAGTTTTCATTTCTACATTCGCTCCTTCATTCAGTCTTGTAATGACGGTCCCAAGCAGTAACAGTAGTAAGTGCTGTGATGACAGTCTCAAGCAGTGACAGTGGCAGTCAGCCACATGTGGTGAGCAGAGGACTCCTACCCCTGCACCTGACTTTAGTTTGTGGAAATAAGCCTCCCTGTACATGCAGCAGAACAAACCCAGGTATCTTCTGCATCCCTAAGCAGGTGAGCAAACGACAAGTTATACCTCTCATGGAACTGCAAGAGGAAAGCAAGCTGGGAGACTAACTGATCCATCATTCATGGGGAATAATAACAGAAATCTAGGCTATTATCCTTTTCTAAGGTAAGAGACTAATATTCCCATCAGTCATGAAGCTCCCTGTAATCTGAACCTATTGTTTTGAAGGCCATTTCTCATTGAGCATCACAGACAATTTTCTCAATTACAAAGGAACACTTCACCCAAATATTTCTATACCCCTTGAACATGCATAATGAAACAAAGACCAGTTAATATATAACAACCACTCTAACAATAGAATTAGACATTCTGCTTCTGTCTTTTGAAAAGCAAACATGTCTATGTTTTTATATATGGATATATTATCATTTATCACACTTAAATATTGAAATTAATAATACAAATGATCCTATGCAAAATAATTGATTAAATTGATTCTAGACTTTGTGTTTAGAAGATGTAATTTCTTTCTATTTAATTGTGAAGCAATATTAGATTAGCTGAGATAAAAATCACAATTTATAAACTTCATCCTGCTATATGACAATTATAATGGGTAAGAAAAATTAAAACATAATTTATAATTCTCATGTTTATGTTTATCTAGCCCTTTATTTAATCAGAGAGAAATTTATTGACAGACTTGCTTCATATTTATGGAAATTTATTTCAAGCATTCCTATGCTTGCCATTGCATTATGCCAAGTACCTTCATTGAGATTCAGGGTTTAAGTCTGTTAATGAGGGTTTTGGATATATTTAAGACATATAGCACTTTCAAAAGGTGAGAGAGTTGGAGATCTGAAATTTAACATAGTGTTAGTAGCCATACATTATGGTTTCTGTAGTTGTGTTCTAGGCTTGGAGGGCATATGTACACAACACAAATGCTGTTTTTCTTTATGAAGAATGTATCAACAGCAGTCTATGTGATCATCCAGGACAGCCTCCCATTCAACGAAGAAACCTCTGAAGAACAACCTTCTTTAGGCAGGTTGCAAGATACCTCTAATTCATAAAAACTCTTTTAATATTGCCCCCAACTGCTTTAAAATTTCATCCACTGGGGCTGATTAGCTGTCTGATGAAACAGAAGTCTGCTGATGTTTCTTTGTAACATTTTCTTATTATGCCATTATTCAAAGGTTGCCATGGTGGATATAATTAATTATAGAATCATATAGGTAACTTATTTGCAGATGAAAATTCCAGTGCCTTTCCCTGCCACCCACTCCTAGATTTTAATTCATAGGTCTGAAATGGGGCCCCGGTAGTTCCCATGGGAACTAGAAAATGTAAGAAATGATGATCTGGAGAGAATTTTACTAGTTGGCAAAGGGACTACATTGTCTAATACTTGTAAATAGATTTGATTTGACCAAAATAGCTTATTTATTAACTAACATTGAAAACCAAAATTAAAATGTAATTTCTCATGTAAAGTTTTGAAGCACTTTGTTTTTATAACTACACCCCTGAAAAGACCCAAATAACTAGAAGAAAATGGGTTAATATTTTGAAGGTTGATGAATGTCCAGGACCACACTCCAGCAAAGAATAGTTTGCATTTAACGTAAAGTACTAAAGGTCAAAGTTAAAAAACTTATCTGCAGTATGCTAATTATAAGGTTTTTTTGCATAAATTAAATCTTAGATTTATATTAAAAAGATGGGCTGGGTGCGGTGGCTCACACCTGTAATCTCAGGACTTTGGGAGGCTGAGGTGGGTGGATCATCTGAGGTCAGGAGTTCGAGACCAGCCTGACCAACATGGAGAAACCCCAACTCTACTAAAAATACAAAAAATTAGCTAGACGTGGTGGCAGGCACCTGTAATCCCAGCTATTCAGGAGGCTGAGGCAGGAGACTCACTTGAACCCACAAGGCAGAGGTTGCAGTGAGCCAAGATCATGACATTGCACTCCAACCTGGGCAACAAGAGTGAATCTCTGTCTCAAAAATAAATAAATAAATAAGTAATAAAGAATAAAATGAAAAGATGTGGGCCTGTACATAACTCATTAGTAATCAAGGAGATGCAAATTAAATTAACACTTCAATGAAATACCATTACACACCCACCAGATTGATAATATAATAATAGTGGAAACTCTCATCTACTACCCGTGAGAGAGAATATTGGTTCAACCAATTTGGAAAACGGTTGGCAGTATCTCCTAAACTTCAGCATATGAACACCTTATGACCTGGCACTTCCGCTGTTAACATATACCCAAAAGAAGAGCATGCACATGTATGTCAAGAAATATACATGTAATATGCACAGCAGTATTTAAAAAAGCAGCCCAAATTTAAAAAAGTCTAAATGTCTGTCCCAAGAATGGATAAACTATGGTTCATTTATACAATAAAATGCATGTATACAAACACAAAAAATACAGCTATAAGCAAAAATATGGATGAATCTCACAACAATAATATTGAGAAAAACAGACACAAAAATATACTACATTTTTAAAAATTTATGTAAGGTTCAAAAGTTAAATTGAATCTATGGTTTTAGGAGTCATGAAGGATTTATCTTATGGGAGACGAGAAAGGACAGTGATGAAGAACATGAGGGAATTTTTGCGGTGCTGATAATGTTTTTCTTGACTTGAATGCTGATTTAAACTGATGTGTACACCTTGTAATATTTAATTGAACTGTTTCTTGTGATTTTAAACTTTTCTGTGTATATTACACTTCAACAGAGAATGCTTTTTCTTTTAAATAAGAGGTACATGAGCTACCTTAGAATGTTTTAGAAATTCTCATTTATTTAGCTAACTAGGCTAAATAGTTTTTCTCTTTGTAGGAACAACTTTTAAAAAATATTAATGGTTCACTTTTTATGCTTTACAGAAAATCCTTCACTCTTTAATGCATCCAATATTTTTTTTCATAGCATGTCAGATATGCATTATTCAATGCAGTTGATTGGCCTCATGGCATAAAAATAGAATCCAAGACTGTAAAAGAAATGTTTGCTTATGATAAAATTGGGAAAAAAAGCAAATATTAGAATTTACACTTTAATAAATAATTCTAAATTGCATGTTTTTAAGCTATACCATTTTTTCCCCTCTAAAAATGGCAGAAATCATTTTATGCTCTGAACCTTTTCTCTACAGATATTCAAATGGGAAGACATTTCATTTCACCCGGTTCACATTCTTAACACTCCATGCTGAGTTAAAATTCAGGGGCAAAGAGTTGCTCACTACATTCCAGCCCTGGCAGAGTTGCCTCCCATTGCCTTGCTGTGAAAATCTTCTATCTCCAGTTATTTGGCTTAATATTTGAAGCATGTGGAAGCTGCTGAGTTAGATGCTTGGTTGGACTGTTTTCTGCACCCGTTAGGATTCTAGGGCCTATTCTTTGACGTTTATGAAATGCCTTTGTCCCTTTCTCTTGCCTCCTACCCTCTCCTCCCTCTCTCCCTCTCTCTCTCTCTCTCTCTCTCTCTCTCAATCTCTCTCTCTCTCTCTCTCTCTCATCTTAAGGGCTTTCCTATTTACTCATTTCCCACTCCAAGACTCCTGAACACAGCAGAAAGCAGATCTTACTTAATAAGAGACTTTAGCATCTGATATTTCGGCTATGACACAACCATTGGATACTTGTAAATTGTAAAGCAAAATAATCTCTTCAAGCATCCTCTGTTATTTCAAATGTTATCATGGTGCATGCTATGTGCAAGTCCAGGAAAGAGTTTGAAACATCTGATGGTGTTGTCTATTTCTAAATTGGGTGATTCAAACAAAGTCCCGGTTTTCTGTAATTGACTCAAAGTAATAACTGCAATATTAGTAAATCATAAGAATGCTAGTTTAATTTCTCTCTTATTCCCTTCACATCTATAATGCACTTAGAATTACAAGCATCTGTGTAAACTTGTATAAATATGTGGCATATTTTCATGAGTGTCACCTCTCTATATACTCTCACATAATTACTACACACTCATATTTAAATTCCAAGTATCAATTCAGCCATTTATCTAATAAAATGAATACTTCATTAGTACTTCTCAGCCCAGTGGAAACTGGCTTACTAATTTAGCAAAGTCTGAAGAATAGTATATGAGAAGTCTTCTTCAGTATGTAATTGTTTACTTTGGTTCTAAAGGTTACTTTCCTGATCTATAAGCTCTGAAGAAAAAAAAAAAAAACAGAAACTTAATAGTTATTAGATAAACACCTTTTTATTTTTCATCCCACAGCACTAAAAATATTCATGATCCCATTGAGGTTACTACTTTAAGCACCACAAATCTTTAAAATAATTTTGAAAGTAGCCTTTATAAAGATAGATACATATTTTCTTAAGTAAAATGTATTGATACTTTACTAATCATTTATTAGTAAAGGACCAAGAGGACCAATTGTTGTTGAAGTTTTATAGCCTTCGGATTTGATTTTTATATTTCACCTTTGCTAAGTGAAATGTTACTGAATATGGAGAAGTAGGCAAATCTAAATGAAAAACTTAATAATTTCCCGAAAAATAAAGGAGGTGGTGTGCAGCAAAGGGATGGCTTTCTACTTTATAACACAGATACACAACCACTCAACTCACACTCCACTTTCAGGCACAACCATTTTATTTTGTTGTTCAAATTTTAAATTTAGCTTAATAATTAGTAGCACTAAAATAAAGTTGGAAACAGTGATAGATGGCAAATGACAGTTTAGAAGAAAAATATAGATGATGAAAGATTTTTTTGTTGTTGTTGTAGGGGTTGGGATAAAGAAGGGACTGAAGATAGTAAAGAGTGGTTGAAGACAAGATAGATGAGTCTAGGTACACTGGTCAATAGAAGTAGTCAATTTATGAATGGTACAGTTAATCATCTTATGAACAACATGTGCAATTTGGCTATGAATATAAAATGGAAATGAGGAATTCATAATTGATTATTTGCTGTGGACATGTATGCACCTTATTGTATACTAGGAACCCTGGAAAGAACTCAGAAATGCATGATGGCACACTAGCTCTGAGATAACTGACAAGTCGATCATAAGGTTAAAGCAAGAAGAAAAAAGGACCCAACATTGATCTAAATGGTTACTATGGCTAAAGCCTAAAGTTATTACTACCCAAAGTAATGTCTTCCTTCCTATCGAGCATGCCATTTCATAAGTTTTGAGCATTTTACTGACCTGAATGGCATAACAGATGAGATAGTCTAGATATGGTAAGAAGGAATAATAATGAAATGTAATGAATCTGTGCTAAGAAAGTAGAGCGAACCATAAATTACACAACCCTTTATATTCACAATATAAAAATTGTTATAACCTCTGTTGGGGTAATTACACTAAGAACTACATAGTAGCACCAAACACAATCATGTAATCTAAAGGACAATGATGAATATGTAATTACAGAGTATTCATATGGTAATTAGGTAGATAGTAACTGAAGAATAAACGAATGGCTATTTTCTGCAACAGAAGTAAAGTAATTTTCAAGGGAGATCATTATTGCACACACTCTCTCTCTCTCTTTTTCTTTCTCTTTTAATGTTTCTTTTCATGCAACCAGAAATACAAGCAAATGCATTTTCCTTTAATATTTTCACAGTAATAGACTCTACATAAAAATATGCACATGTATGGGCAAATACACAGGTTTACAAATATTTATGGAAAGCCATATAGCTATACAATTTATAACTGCATTTAACTTATTTCCCTAATATTTTCCTATAGAAAAGTAATTGCCAAAACTATTTAGCTATTTACTCATATTTGCAATTGGGCTATTCACATTGTAATAATTAGTGAAGTGTGAAATTTAAAGAGAA
Organism: Macaca thibetana thibetana; assembly: GCF_024542745.1. Lineage (NCBI taxonomy): Eukaryota > Metazoa > Chordata > Mammalia > Primates > Cercopithecidae > Macaca > Macaca thibetana. The sequence goes on along the minus strand of NC_065589.1, from coordinate 102,719,636 downwards.
GAAAATCAAAATAAACTAATATCAGCTAAGCAGGGTATGAAGATACCATATAAGGATAATGAGAAACTGGAGAGCCTTTAATGGCTAATACAGAAAGGTTATATAGGGGAAACTAATTATATGAGAATTAGACATTAATATAATTGCATCATATTAATATACATTTATTGTTCTACTTCACTGAATTTTAATCTGGCCTTTAAAAATAAATTTTCTGAAATGGTTTTATATTCATCATCTAAGTATGCATTTGATAATTTAAGGCTGCACTCATACACACAAACCAACAACAAATTAACAGTAGGACGGAATTACCAACACAAAGACTAGGTAAATTTCACAGTGCATATCCCCAGGCATTCTGTAACTGAGGAGCCAGTTTCAGTGCAATTTATATTCCACCTTCACTGCTATTTCATTGTGTCCCAGAGGCAGTAGATCCTATGCATTCTGCTGATATTATCCCTGCAGACTGGTTTATGGTTGCTTCAATATCTGTATGAAATGTAGAATTTCCAGAGCAACCAACGATATAATTTTATAAACTTTTGATTAATTCTTATACTGGGATGAGATAATAAGGAAAAGAAAAAAACAATTGACAGAATTTGAGGTACTGGAAGCCTAAGTCCAGTTCTTCCTCAGCCTAACAATCTGACCTCACCTGAGTTACCTGATTAAATTCTCTAAGATACCCTTTAGGCATCTCTGAACTGAAGCAGTTACATTAAATGATGCCTAAGATTATGTCACGATTCCTTCCTCACCCACTAGTTCCCAGTGGTGCCCTCTCTCTAGGACTAGAGACTTCTTTTAGTAAAATGATGTAAATGATAATTATGATGATGATAAACACGCATTTTTAATTGTCTCCTACATGCCAGGCACATGAGTTTGGTATAGTCACAAGCATTAGATGGTGCTATCCTCTTTTTATAGACAAATATAACTGATGCACATAGAGGTGCAATTGCCAAGGCTTGCACACAAATAAGTGGTAGAATAGAACTTCAAACCCAAATAGGCCTAACTGTAGAGGATAAATTCTTATGTTTCATATTTAGTGATTCATAAATACATTCAGGAAAACAAATCTACAAAGCAATTTGAATATCTTTGCTGTTCTCTTTCCTTTCTGTGTATTTAAAATGGAAAGCATCACATCTCTATGGATATCCTAGGACCTACCCACCACTTGGAATATTAAAGGATCCTGTAGCGAGCAGCAAAGGCAGCAAGACCCACAAGAAGTCTGCATGATAGTAACACAGCCTATAATCTCAAAGCTCAGGGACACAAGCTGGCATTCTCACACCTCAGCTGAAGGTTCAAATGTCAGATGTTATCATTTGCAGTCTCTCATTCCAATCCAAGTTAGATGTTTCTCTCTCTATCCATGGACAGTTGGTTCAAAGCATGGGATTCTCACACTTGAAGAAAACACTTAACCATCAAGGTGATGTATTAATTATCAGACATGATCAACTCTGGGTCACTCCAAACAAATAAGTAAACCAAAGTAATAGCCGAGAAACCACAAAGTAAGACATACCTACAGCATTATCATTTACTTACATCTAATTTAGGATGAGGACATTGGAAAGGTTTTCTGGAAAAGTTTTATAATTCTTAAATATCTTAATAAGAGCAATTGTGGCCTTTCATTACCTAGAGATACATAGCAGCAGATGAGTGTCAGTTGTTCATCTAGCATGGCTTAGGAGTCAAAACACATAGAGTAACTTGTATACATTGTATACAATTTGTCATTTATGTATACATTTATGCCTTCAAAGAATTAAATCAGGAAATAGAATTTAAAAAGATTTAAGTAGTATCAGGATTTATCCTTTTTACATTCCTCAAATGTTTTACATAGCCTAAGATTTTTAATAATTAAACTGTATTGCATAGTGCTAAATATACCTTCCAAAGTCAGAGCTGTGTTTAATAAAGTAGGCAAACATTAAATCCAGGTATACCAATTAAATATTCACTGAGGAAAAAATGTCTGCAAAACTCTGATTAGAAATGATAAATTTTCATCAGGAAAGCATGCCTAAGGAAATACCACTTTCTATTTTACTAATGAAAATAGTAGTGTATTTCAAACATTTCTATATAAAGGAATTTTGAAAATTAAAGAATAAAATCTATCTTGATCAGTGACAGCTCTAAGTGTCCAGGGAGAAGGAAAATGTAAAACTCAGCCAAATTATCCAAAAATTTGATTTGAGTGAGTGACATATGGGGTGGGATTTTTAAAGTACCAGCATTTCAATTTTTGACAGACTGCCATTGTAAAATGCATATTAACAATGATGGCATCAATAGTTTTCAAAATAGTCAAAAATCAACTCATAGAGCTATCATAACAATGTTTTTTAACCAGACAAACTAATAGGAGGTATTCATAATTTTTGTTTATAAACAGTGTTTTGAGTTGAGTAGTTCTTTATTTTTAAAGCAGTCCAGCTATAAAAGATTTTAGCAAGTAACTATTTATAAGAAATAAAGTCATTTGAGACTTGTGAGCAAGCTGAGTTGCAGATGACAGCTAAATATGGCTTATCAGATGAGGCTAACTGAAACCCAAATAAGTGAATAAGCATATGATGGACTGAAAAAGAATGGAAATGAAGCATGCAAATATAGGCCATGCCTCCACAGCCATAAACAAGCCGTTTGCCATATTTAGGCCCTAATTTCTCTATCAAGACCCTGAGTATGTATTAAGGTTCAATTAATTTCAACCTAATACAATTTATTAACATCTACTGTGTTAGTATCTACAATGTTAATACTGTACATGTCTCCAGAGTGCTTAAACTCTGATAGAATCCTAAAGGCTAACATAGTTGAAAATAATTAAGATCAATAATAGATTTTCATTAGCAAATACATGGCTTTATTTTTTACAAAAAACAAAACAAAATGTTTTCAGAGTGCAAAGTAATGACTCAATTTTTGAAAACTGAAAAGGAATTCATGGAGAAATGGATGGTGAATAAAGCTGGATAGGAGATAATCATGAAAAACATTTCCATCTCAGATAAGAGCATCATGAGGAAAGTTATTGTCATCACGTTGTATGTAGCCTAACCGGAGGGCAGGCAACATCTCACCTCATCATAGTGAGAGAATACGAGACCATCTTATACACACCCATACAGTTCCTGTGTACATAATTTTACCTTTCCCTTCCTTTTTCCTTTTTCATTCTTTCCTCCTTTTTTTCTATCTCTTTTATATCCTTCCATCCTTACTTTCTTCCTTCTTTCAAGCTACCCACTTCAAATCTATATGTTGAAGCAATGATTTCTGATACACATAAATGTACTTTGCTTCTAGTTTTTTTCACTGTTACTATGCAACCAAAAATATGAGTGAAAAGTTAGATGATAGACAAATAGAGGGACGATAAAGATAGATGTATATTTATCTCTCCATATATATATATATATGTATATCTATATATCTTGCTATCACCCCAGTGTAGAAATCTCTCTATATAAATATCTATCTATATCTATATATGGATATCTATATACCTATCGATATCTATATATCTATATACCTATATGTATCTAGATATCTACATATACCTATGTATAACTAGATATCTATCTCTATATATACCTAGATATTATATCTATATACCTATATATCTCTCTCTGTGTGTATATATATATGGATATCTATATACCTATCTATGTCTGTATATCTATATGCGGATATATATCTATATATGGATATCTATAGATTTAGATATCTACATATGGATATCTATATATATGGATAATTGCTCTCTAGATATGTGGGTGTGTAGATATATATACCTATCTATATATATGGATATCTATGGATATAGATAGGTATATGTATCTACACACACTCACACACACACACACACACATATATATATATATATAGAGAGAGAGATTTTTATATTGGTGTGATAGCAAGATATATATAGATATAGATAGGGGTGTGTGTGTGTGTATACATATATATATATATAGAGAGAGAGAGAGATTTCTACACTGGTGTGACATCAAGAAGAAAAATAGATTATAGAAGTGATTATTATTTAATCAGAAATCACTAAAATATTGAGAGTCACCTTGAAAAGCTCACCTGGCAGAATAATGTATACAAACTAGCAAGGATCCCCTGGTTAAATGTGCCATTTCTTCAGGCCAGATGTATATAAATAAACAATTTATTGATATGTAATAATCAGGTTCCCTCTGTACTAAGACTTTCATAATAATTCAAAAGTTTCAAAAAATCACTTTAATTGTATTGTTAATAGCATTTAACCTTTAACAAGACTAGAAGTATGCATTCAATCACTATAATTCATCAATAAAATACTAATCCCAGATACTTTTATTTAGAAACACTATTTTTAAAAATCATCCTCATAAATTGTTCTGCCCTTAAGGAGACGAGATTCAGTTATTACTCTTTCATGTGTATGGTGTACAGAAAGATACTGCAGTGAGAAACTATATTATATAGTAAGTAACATGTTTTTGCTTCTGAAACCTCTGACCTTTCTCTTTATTCAGGAAGTAGTTAGATTCTTAATTATACTTCTTTACTTTTCATCATCTCTAGCCTGACTACCTGACATATAATATAATTGCATATTCTTTATATATAAACAAAGCAGTACAATAAGAGCAGTTTTCTGTTTTATTCATAATGAAACCCCAAGCCTCAGTGGCTGGCACACAGTAGATGCTCTACTAATATGTGTTGAATTAATAAATGAGCACTTCCCCTTGGAAAGCAGGGCACTATGGAAGGCAGAGAACAAGAGCAATACTGCTGATTGTTTAGCTTTAAAACCACTAAGCAAGTTATAAATTTTTATAAATATTGGATCATCCAAGGCTGGTTTGTCCTATTCTGAAAATAGCCGAAGTTTACCAGCACGGGTTTGTGTTCAGATGGAGGAATAAAAGAGGGAAGCTCGAAAGGAAAATCACTTGGGAAGCAAATACAGATGCCATCAAGTGCCAATGAGAGAGCCCTTGGATAACCAGTGCCTACATAAAACAGACACTCAGGTGCTGGATCAACGAACCAACTATTGGCCACTCTAGACATGCCATCTGAATGAAAATGAGACTTGCCAAATTCTCAGAAATGTGGCATGCCACAGAATTAGACTAAGCTTTTTAGTTTCCAGTGGATTTCAGTTTGTGGTCATAATCTAATCTGTGCATGGAAGTAAGCCCAATCATAAAACTATTTTCATCAGTGTTCTAATCTACTTACTTTCAATGACTCAGTGTTAATGTCCATTCTAAATTCATGGATCGTTTTAGAAATTATGAAGTGAAGCATCTGATGCTATATCCATGAATGCTATAAAATTAATATGTTTATTTTCCTTATCTAAATTATATGATACCTAAATATATATGACCTTATATATGTATTATAAGCACTCAAAATATCTATTAAAATGAAAATTATAAAAATAAATATTTGCATTTAATTTTACAATTTACAGAAGACTTACAATTTTAGGAAATATTAACTTTTTTTTTTTTTTTTTTTTTTTTTACAAATAGTGTAACTGAGTGTCACCTGTGATGATGAAAATAATAATTTGATCATCCAAAATTATAGAATACTCTTTGTTAGTTCATACATATTTACTTCAGATAGTTTTACATGATTAAAAAATAGTATTTTAATTCTGCATCTTCACCTCTAAAACCTAGCATTTCTTCAACAGATCTAGAGTCTCATTTGACATATTCTAGGAGCGTGAACTCAGAGTATATGTCCAACAAAGTTCCAAAATCCACTGAAATTGTATTAAGACATTTTATTTACTTAGGTCTAGGTGAGGGATCTGACCAAAAAGGTCAAAACCTTAAAAGAATCGGAATCCTACATTACTTTCCAATGTAAGGAGCACTGAAATCTGAAGTTGAAAAATTTTAGCTTAATTCTAGGTCTTCATGGTCTAGAGGTACCATGGAAGTGACCTTAATTCTTGTCCTGAGATGTTAATCGAGCAATCAGTTAAATCAGGTGCCATTCATTATGTGGTCCCATCCATCTGAATGTATTTGTTTCTGCCAATAATTTGATTCATTTCTGTCAGTTGATTTTCAAGGAAAGGTTGCTCTAAGATAATCATTATAAATCTTCCAAGTTCTCAAAACTAATAAAATATAAGTTGTTCTGTCAAATTAAAATTAAGATTATATTATTACCATGGATTTAGACATGGATCTTCAAGGGATATTGCAAGCAAAAAAAAAAAAAAAAAAAAAAAAAAAAAAAAAAATTCCAAATGTGGTCACTTGACCTTTGAACTAATCTAGTACTATTATAAACCAAGTGGCTTCCCAAAGGTTCTCATATTATCTATAATAAAGGAATTTTATTTCTTCTCTTTAAAGCATTTAAAGATTTCTGACTCATAGCATTTTTATCAAAGCATGTTTAATAGACATTCCAAATTTGATATAAATAACTATGTTTAAAATTTACTCTTATATTTACATTTGAACTTTTAAAAGGATATTAGCAGAGGCATTTAACTAGCAACAATTTGTTTGGTTTGAGGTAAGCCTCAAATAAATATTTTTGTTTAATCTGTATGTCTCTGCATAATTTATGTGCTACATTGTTTTAAATACTCAATTTTGTTTTCAAGTAATTATTTGTGAATCCAGGCAGTTTACTTAACACCAAGTATAGTAGAATCACAGTCATGATTTCTATTCATGAAAAGCCATGCATTTTTTTTTTTTTTTTTCAGGGAGAAGAGATTTCCCAACAGGTATGTACATATGAATCCATTAAAAGGTTACTGTTAGTTGTGAGACATTTCATTTTTCAACCTACAACTAAATAACTTTGAGATGCCTTTCATTGTCTTTATACTGCTTTGTATATGGACTCTTCTTTACATTGTAAAAAGAAGGGTCAAAACATGTCTATAATGCTAACATGGCATAAAAGTAGAAGATTAAACCGCCTTGGAATGAGTAAAGGTGAAGCATTGTGAGATTAGAGTTGCCTCAATATCAGGTGAAGTTGGCATGGAAAAAAGTTCCTGCTATCATGCCAACAAGAGTAATTAAGCATTGTTAAAATGTTTTATTCAGTAATGCTCACCAAAATTATTAAATATAATTACTAATATTTCAAGTGCAAGTTCCATGGTGTAGAGATAAAAGTTTATCAATAGTTTAATTTTATAAACGTGCTGCTGAAATTTCAAACAATTATGTGAAAAATAATGGTATGCTTCTAAGTAGTATGAAATAAAGTTCATTTCTGATCTTTTATCATTTTTGACTATACAACTCGAAGTCCGCTTTATCTAACTTTTACTCTCAAAAGATATGTCAGTTGGTTTTCTATTCATCAAAGTTATAAAAGTCAAGTGTCTTCAAAGAACTTTTACACTTATAGATCCCCAATGCCTGGAGCAATGAATATTTAATGTTGCTCAATATATATATCAGTTGAATAAGTTAATTTTAATAATCAACATTTGTAGTTTCGACTCATATGATTTAATATCTGCTTGGAAAAACATACCTTGGTTTTTAATAAATTTCCTTTTATGTATAAGCACATATGCCTAAAATTATTTTCCTTTTATTATTTTTACTTTTTTTAAATGAAGGCATAATATTAAAAATCTGTCTGAAAAGTCTAGTTTTACTATTGGGTCAAAATGGTCTTCAACAAATTTTTACAACCCTGACAATTGTTTTGAAATAATATAGGGTAAAAGAGTAACTAAAATAATTAATTATCTTACCCTTACCTCAACATCCTCTACCATGATCACGTTAGAAAATAAATGTATCTATTCTCTTCACATTGACTTAAATCTAATTTTATTTTTACACCTTTAAAAAAAAAAAAAAACTTTGAAACTGGAATGTAAGCACCCAGTTTCTCATGGACTATTAGGGATCTTCATGAGTTGTTAAGAAAACATGGCCCAGAACTCCGATCCTGCCTTTGGAAACGGATCTTGCTAGAGCACAGAAAAATAACTGGGCCTAGCAGGCTGTAAACAGGATCTTTCTGCTTTGCTCACATGCATCCAAACTCCTAAATTCCAGGCACTGAGTTTACTTGCAAGATTGATGAGGTATGCAAAACATTGTAGCCTGTTTTATATTCTAGTGGGGTAGATATTCATGAGCGATATGAATATAAAGTGAAAAATGGCAAAGAGAAGTGCTGAGATTCTAGGGAAAAGGAGAGTTAAGAAGACAAAGTAGGGGAATTAAAGAGGTTTAGCAGACATTGAGGGCCTAATGTGTCAAGAAAAAGAGGTATTAACAATTATAGCAGATGTACTTTGTAGGCAATAAACAGGTTTTCAAGGATAGAAGAAAAGGTACATAAAGTAATGTGTGGCATTAATCCAGACAAGGGATGATAAGAACCTGAACGAAGACAACGCTTACTTTCTCATTAAGAGGAAAAGAGTTGGGAGACAGTAGATGGGGCTTCAAAATGCTGTGCTAGTCTAGGTGTGAATGTTCTAAAGAATCTTAAATATTCTAATACTGAGGAAGGGGTTGGTTCTTATGGGTACTTTCACTTTCCAAATTACAATTCGTTCTCAAAGCTTTAGGCTCAGTTCGAATAACTGACTTTCCTATTAACGGGAAGCTCACTGAAAAGATTCTATTCTCTTTTCCTGATCCTTTTTAAAATGCTTTGGTCTCTTAGCTGGGCCTGACTTAAGCTTAACCACCCAAGATTAAAGTTCCTATTAGTGCCTCTTTTCTATGGTGTAGAGACTTGCAAGACCAGGTTGAGCCAGTACGCCATTTGAGCTTTGAGTGTTCTCTTAGTGAGTCTCTGAAAGTAGCAGCATGGTGGGCAGGATATTGAATGGCAGAAAAACATATTATACCAGGAGATGTCTAGTTTTCAGAGTCAGATCCACAAAGCTAAAAACCATGGTTCCTGTGCTTTCTAAATTGCAGATTAGGGAAAACTGCTTAATCTCATTTTGTTGGCACTTGCAAATTTGGATGAATAATATTTATCTCAAAGGGTTGTGTGAGCATTTGTTGAAAGGATACATATTCACATATTAGATAAAGTAATGTGTCATAGCAACATCTCTGGGATTAAAACATTACACATGTTTACTGTGTGTGATTTCTCTTGCCAGCCCTCCTGTAGAAAAATCTAATAGAAACAGGAAAAAATATATTTCCAAAGGCTTTCCCTTTGCACATGCTGTTCCCCCTTTGCATATGCTGTTCCCCCTTGCTGCTTCCCCTTTGTATATGCTGTTCCTTTGTGTATGCTGCTCCCCCTTGCTGCTTCCCCGTCTCATCTACTTAATTTCTTGATTTCTTCTGATCTCAGCTTAGACACCAATTCCTTCAAGAAATTTTCTTAAAAGCTAAACTCTTTGGTCTTTCTGTGGGTTCCAGTAGCCTCTGTGTTTCATTAAATTGACCTGTAATGACTTGTTTCCTTTTCAGAATCACACATTACACACACATAATTGAGAACAGAAAATGTTTCTGACGTCACCATTTCCTTTCTTAATGCCGAGCATAGTGACAGACTCATTGTAAACATCAAAACATATTCGCTGATGAACTGACTCATGGGATGAAGCTACCCTAGAAGACAAATGATAAAAATAATCCCGTCGTGTCATCAAATATGACAGGCTTATATCTATAGTGCATAATTGTTTTATAAGTTACTTGATAGTCTGTGGTTCTAATATCGATTACAAAACATAATATCTTTGGATTACTGTCGGGTACTTCTAACTCTGTAAGTAGAGACACTCATTAAGATAGAGACATTGCTTAATGTCTGTACTTATTGGAACCAGGGAGAGTAAGGCATACAGATATACTTCTGATAAGTCTAGTTCTAATTGAAATTATAACGGTTCCCCAAGCAGGTTACTAGAGGGCTTTGAAAGTGTCAATGAGAGGACAAGCAGGTTTTAACTTAATTTGACTACCTAGTTCTTAGACACAGATTGAATCGGTCTTAATTGGCCCCGTTGACCTAATGTTATTATCATTTAATCACAAATAACTTCAGATATTGGTTGACCTCATATTTAACACCTAGATTTAAATCCAAAATGTCATGCTCATTTGTTTATTTTTATTTATACTAGTAATCCTTGTTCTAGAATAGCAAGAAGTGCAGCTATGTTTGTTCTTTAACAACTTACTTGAAGAATACTCAATTTTACTTTTACCATTATTTATCTTTGCCTCTCCTCCCTGGGCTGCTGCTGTTAAAATTAATTTGCATTTCAGACCTCAGGATTTTATACTGCTATTAGAGTTATGAAATGTTTTTACTCAGCACAACTAAGAACTGATGTTTTACCTCCCACTAATGGACCTTTAATTAGGCACTGTAATGAAGCATTCTGTCATTCCTTCTTTTATAGACAGAAGGTTTTGTATATGCAAGATACAATTTTGACAGAACACCAGGTCCGCTGAACCTTGTCGGCTTACATCTAATAGATCCCAAATTTATTATGCTTTTGTCAGCTGCTGAATTTGTCATTTTAATGACATTGTCCACAGACTTATTATGCTGCCAAAAAAACAGCATCATCATACTGCAAGAATGTTTGTTGACATCTTGATCAACAACTCCTGGGGTCCAATTCTGACTATAATATTACTACTTCGGGACCTTGAGCAAGTTATTTAACCTCTGTCTAAGGATTAATTGGTTAATTTTAATAAGTGCTTTGCAGTAAAAGGTGGGAAGTGCTCTGACTACTAATAGTGATAATAAAATTATAATGCAGCTCTTTATAAAGCATCAGGCTACCTCAGACTGTGATTCTATTAAGTTGTCAATTAAAACATAAGCTAACTGAATTTATTCTTTGGAAGGATCCAAACTGTTCTACAAACTATGGCCACATGGCATTTTTAAACTTAGTTTAAAAAGAATTAAGAATACTGTTGTTTCAACTAAAGAAATATAAAAACAAGGGGGGGAAATGACATGTTCTATGCTGCTCTACCAATTGGGGACCAAAAGACAGAGGAGAAAATATTAGCTCTAGTTGAACCACATATAGCTACAAGATCGTGGAACACTGATTAAATGTAATTTTACATTTAATGTAAAATGATTTTAAATTGATTGTTCTTTTGTTAACATTTATTCAAATCATTTTTTTTAATGTATTTATTTGTGTGATTCTTTGTTCCTTTGTTCATTTGGCAAGTGCCATTGTTGGTTGTAGTCTCAAAAAGATCCCAGACAAGTAAGGGTAATGTACATAATCAACAGGTAAAAATGATCAGAGTCAGAAGAGGAGGGAGAAGTTGATTCAAACTGAGAATTCGAACAATTTCAAAAAGAAAATGGTGTTTAAGTTGGGCAGAGTCAGGGAAGCTGGCTATATAGGGAAGGGCAATTGGTGTGGTTTTACTAGAATAAAAGAGAGCCTGCAGACCTAGGATGGGTAGTAATAGGGGTCTTCATTAAGTGGGATAGTAGTGTTGTCCTTCATTGGCATGGAATCATTTGGGGTCTGACAATGGTGGAACAGAAAGCAAACACACATGAGTTCGTGGGTGGAAGTTGTGTTGGGATACTCTGCTGTGTTGAGAGGAGGGGAATGAGGGTGGCAGAGATGTGAGCAATGCGTGAGAAAGGATAAGGTAGTGTTATAAAACACTATAGGGATGTAGGGATGTCACCAGATTGTATTTTCATATAAACTATGGCCTGTGGTGCACATCATTTAAGAAATAAGTGAGGCAATGTGAAAAGGAACATTGGCCAAGGGGAGGGGCATCTACATATGTCAAGGAAAGGCTAGCCTAATACGGAAAGAATAAACATTTGGAAAATAAATCAGCTACTTAAAAGTAAATGTTTTCTTTTCTTGTGATAGTTTGCTAAGAATGATGGATTCCAGCTGCACCCAAGTCCCTACAAAGGACTCAAACTCATCCTTTTTTATGGCTGCATAGTATTCCATGGTGTATATGTGCCACATTTTCTTAATCCAATCTGTCACTGATGGACATTTGGGTTGATTCCAAGTCTTTGCTATTGTGAATAGTGCTGCAATAAACATACGTGTGCATGTGTCTTTATAGCAGCATGATTTATACCAAACACCGCATGTTCTCATTCATAGGTGGGAACTGAACAATGAGATCACTCGGACTCAGGAAGGGGAACATCACACACCGGGGCCTATCATGGGGAGGGGGGAGGGGGGAGGGATTGCATTGGGAGTTATACCTGATGTAAATGACGAGTTGATGGGTGCAGCACAGCAACATGGCACAAGTATACATATGTAACAAACCTGCACATTATGCACATGTACCCTACAACTTAAAGTATAATAATAATAAATAAATTTTAAAAAAAAAAAAAAAAAAAAAAAAAAAAAAAAGTAAATGTTTTCTTGCTTCTGCAGATGTGGCCCCTCTGTACCATCAGAGGCAAGATATTAAGTATTACGCTTGATTCTCAAATAAGCCAATGATTATAGCTTGACTCTGTGCTGTCCCACGTAGTTCCTGAAATGACCAAAGACCTAGGCCACTCTCTGTGAAAGTTCAATGATATTTAATGTAACTTTTGGAGGTGTGACCTGTGACCTGAGCCCTAAAGCTAGATGGCCTGGTTTGAATCTTGGCTCTAGCAAATGCTGAATACGTGATATTCACAAGTCTGTTTATTTTTTTCTAGTGTCCTCTTCTGTAGTGAGAGTAAAAACAATATCTAGTTTATTGGCAGGATTAAATAAATTAATAAAATAATGCAAAAAAGGAATTAATTACAAGTGTCCCTGGGTATAGAAAAATCTCAATAAACGTGAGTATGATAGAAAGCAATTTTATTGTGAATAAAATGAACTATGACTGACCTTTTGAGAATGGATACTAAGGGGCAAAGAAAGGGAGCATGGAGATCCATTAGTAACAATCCAGGCAAGAGATATTGGTAGAATGGAGTGGTGAGAAGTATTCAGATGCTGAGTATATTTAAAGGTAAAATTGAGAGTGAAAACAGGAGATTTAAAAAAAGGGGGGATCAAAAAATTCAATTATTTTGGTCTGGACAGTGAGTACATTTTCTTTTAAAGAGCTAGAAATGACTATAGTACAGATTGAACATCTCTAATTGGAAAGTCTGAAATGTAAAATATTCCAATATCTGACACTTCTGAGTGCCAACATGATGCCACAGTGGAAAATTTTACACCTGACCTCCAGTAATGAGGGCAGAAGATTAGTAAAAAAATATATAAAATTACCTTCAGGCAGTGTATATAAAGTGCATATGAAACAGGAATATTGTATTTAGACTTTTGTTCCATCCCCAAGATACCTCATACAGATGGACATATTCTAAAATTCAAAAAATTCTGAAATCCAAAATACTTCTGGTCTCAAGCATTTCAGATAAGGGAAACTCAACTTGTTGAACAATCTTGGGGTAAAAACAAATCAGTTTACATTAGAATGATAGCAAGCTGTCAAACAGACAATTAGGTATAAAAACCTGGAATTCAGGAGATAGGTTAAGCTGGATATGTAAATGTACAGTCATTAATATTTGGATGATATTTTTAAAAAAACCATGCAATTGGGTGAAATTGCAGAGGCAGTAGGTCTCAATTTTGCTTGCATGTGTGAAATATCTGAAAGATTTAAATAATATAGATAACACAACACAGGCTAGAGGAATGAAAATCTTTGTAGACAATGTTTTAAGAAGGATGAAATGATTAACTGCTGAAAGTAGATGTAAAATAATAATTGAGATTTGATCATTACATATGGCAACATGGAGGACATTAACTAAAATCAATTAACTTGACTTTCATAAAAGGTGTTTCAGCAGAACAGCAAAGACAAAAACTTGACAGAGGTGGGATCAAAGAAAAAATATAAATAGAATAATTGTGGATAACAACTATATTTTCAAGTAAGTCTTCTGTTAAAAAAAAGCGAGAGAGGGAGAGAGCAGAAAAATAAGATTATTACAAGAAAGACATGGGGCACAAGTGAAGGTTTTTCCAGAAAGAACTTGGCAGACAGGAAAGTAATCATAAAGCAGGAGAAAGAGGGGACAGTTGTGGGAGATGTGTTCATGAGTAGCCAAGAAGGGTCTGGACATGAGATGGATAGCATAGGATTAGATGTAGCCTGGGGTTCCTAGTAACAAGAAGAAAGACAAATTCATGGGCATAGGAGAAAGAAGCTGGGGGGATGGGCTAATGTGAGTTTGTGGCAGCTCTCTTTAGATGGTTTCTATTCATATCAATGAAATATAAAGCAAGTTTCTCGGCTGAGGGTAAAGTTGGGGAGAAAGCATTGGAGGTTTCATGAGAAGGAGGAGGTGTGACATAGACATCTAGGGGAGTGGGAGAGTCAGTGGATTAGGGAACTGCATAGAAAGGCTTAGTAAGTGCCCATTTGAAATTAGTGATAGAATTAAAATGAGACCAAGCAATATAATTATGTGTTTTTCTTCAGTTGCATTCATCTATGGGATGTCAGTTCAGGAGAGATGAAGAATTGGATTTAACCATGGTTATGGTTTGCTAAGAAGTGCAAAAGAGGGGAAGAGAGAGGAAGGGAGATGAGGGTGTACACAGGGAATGGTTATAATAATGGACCATGGAATCAAAGCTGAGGGAGGAAGAAAGATAAAATCTTTACAGTAAGAGAAAGGTGAAGAATGGGTAAATAATTCTTAGAGTGACAGAGACTGAACCTGAAAAATAGGGGATGGCTAAAATTAAGATAATGGAAGGAGTGGATACAGGAAATCAGAAGATTAATGTAAACATCAAAGCATGCTTCCCAGATGGCTTCTGGGTGCTGCTTTTACTTACAGTACTGACATCTGTCTCCTGTGTATTCCGGCTGGCAGTGGCAGTAAGGCTGGTTTCCAGCAGTCACAATGCAGGTTCCTGCATTTTGACAAAAATCCTCACAGACTGTCTTACCACAGTTTGGCCCAGTGAAACCTAGTGCACAGCTGCAGGTGGGTCTCCCTGTTGGAAACAATAAGTAATAAAAAACAAATTATTTGACTGAAACAGTTTATTTTCAAGGAATTTTCATGGGATAAAAGTTGAGAAGCCAGGTTTCTGGTCAAGGTCCACGATTTACTCTACAGGCAGTAACAAGACTTCTTTGGGTCTCAGTTTTTCATATGTTCAAGGAAATCTAGGTTAGAAGATAGCCAAGGTTCAATTCAGTAAAATAATCATTTCATGAATAATTAATTATACTTGCATGCATGTATTGTTTGCTTAAAATACTTATTTTTACTTCTGTTCTCATATCAATTTGACCCTTCCAATTATTTTTGTTCTCCTCATATGTGGTAATACAGATTATATTTGCATTAGAACCTAAAATATAATTTCACATTGTTTAAACATCATCTACCAACCACCACTGAATCTACATAAAACATTAGCTTACACATGCTATAAATAAATCTTGTAATAAGTTTAAAGTAGACATGTAATTTATAATAATTGGATTTAGTAACATTAACTTTTATTTGACTTAAATACACATGCTGTGGTTAGTACATAAGTGCTAAATCTTATTTTGTCTAATTTTGATATTGTTATTCATGAGAATGGACTGTACTTTCAGTCTAGTGAATAATAGGATGACTTAGAAGTTTAACTTGAGCAGCACGTAAAACCAAACATGACAGATCATCTTGGACTAGTTTCCTTTATTTACTCAGTGGGGACTAACATCCGGATGAAAGGTGAACAATCCTGTATGGTGTTTTGAACATAACATAGTTAACTCTTGTATATAAGTTTCTCTAACTGCTCAGGCTGTCAAGGACTGAGTAGAAAATGAAATATGGAACTAGCTCTGTAGGAGAGGAGAAGGAAAAAGAAAACAAAACAAAATGAATGGATATCATTTAAATGATAAAATAATAAGTTTCAAAGTTTGCAAAAATGTAAAGAAATAACATGAAAGAGTATGAGAGAGAGACTTTCATAGATTTCAGTTAACTAAGACTCAGACAATATCACTCAGTTGACTAGCATTAGAGAATATGCAAGCCATCTCTCTTATCTGTAGATAAGAGAATAGACCTAGAGAATATTCATGCCATTTCTCTGTCATCTTTATAGACACAGAAGTGTAATTAAACTTATTAGAGAAATGCATGAGTGTAAATCTTACTTCAGGTATGAAAATGATATGATTGTTCTCTATTGCTATAGATTCTACATTGGAGAAGTCTAAATCTTCTGAGAAACATTCCTCAGCGAATACAATACTTACAAATAAAATTCATATACATTTTTAAGAAAACGAGTGAATTGAGGCTCCATAACTTATCAACTTTACTTTGAAAGGACTCTACATGCTCAAAAATGCTAGAGACTGATGCCCTAAATGAACAAAGTAATATACTTTTTTATGGTGACTAATCTTACTTTAAAACTTAGCATTTATGAATGTTATTAGTTTGGTGGCAGAAAAATGCCTATTAATGACCTGAGAAGCAAGGTAAATTTTATACACGTTAAAAGCTGAGTAACCTCACATTTATTTTGTTGCCAGAAAATGTTCACAAACTTTTAGTAGATATTTTCCTTAAAATGGCAATGTATTTTTCTAGTTGTTGATATAGAAACAAAATATCTTCATTGGCATATTAGTAGGTGAAAAACAAAGCTACTGGACAACAGAAAAAATAATGGTAGAAAATGAAGAGGTTAATAATTGTTGGAACAAGAGTAATGAAAAAATCAAGAGGCCAAAACAACAGAAGTAATTCTTCAATTACAGTCCATAGATGCCTTACAGAGATACAGAACAAGCAAAAAGAAATAAAAATTACCATGAGCAAAACAATGCAATAAACAGTGTACAAAGTACAAAAACAATTAAAGTACATTAGAACAATCTGAAAAGGTGTCACACAAACATATGATGTGATCACTGTGGATTCATTGTTTCCTACATGTGTTTCTCTTTTTTTTGCTTAAATCAGGGTTGGGAAAAGAAGTAAAATGAGACAAGTGTGAAAGAAACAAACGGTACCTGCTGAGGTATTTGAAAATTCTTCTATCCCAGTCACTCAAAGAAATGACAATGAGCTTTCATGGTTTTGTCTTATTTACAGCTGTTTTGAAACTACAGCAGGGTGACCAGGTTGTCCACAGCTAGCATATGCCTTAAATCATTCAGAGTGCAGCTGAATTATTTTTAAGAGTTCTTATTTCTCTTCCTTTGAAGAGCAGATTTCTTTTTGACAAGTAGAAATCTTCATATTCAGGGGAATATTATCTAAGTGAAACTGTTTGGTGATACAGCTGATCTTTTGTTTGCTGATGGGAAAGGAACCATCTGTTGCAAAATTGTATAATGGGCCCTATTTGCTGTTTTCAAGAATCTCTCTAGGTGCACCCTAACAAGTTGCATTGGATTCATTTATAAAGATTTTTACGGAGCAGAATTTGATTTTGATACTTGAAAAAGAAACAGTCCTGTTACAACGATTAAGGTACAGATTTATAGCAGCGATACATCCAGGGAGCTGGGGAGTTGACAGCCCACAAGGGTAGCGCAATCTGAAAGAGCATCAGTTGACCTGAGGAAAGAAGGGGAGGCTCCATACTTCATGTTTCCGGGCTCTAAATCAGTCCAGTTTTGACAGTTTCCTTAGCTCGGACACTAAGAGTAAGGTTTTCAGACTGCCTAGATTCATAGCCTACGGGTGTCAAGTACTAATTGTGGGACCATGGGGAAATAAATGTTTGTATCCCTGTCTATAAAATCAACATAATAATACTACCTACCTCCTGCAGCTGTTGGGGAGAATCATGTAGAATAAATTAGGTAACACATGCGAAACATTTCTAACTGTAGCAGTCACATAGAAAGCACACAGTTATATTTTAGATCTGATTATTATGATTGGTATTATTATTATTTCTATTAAGTGAGATTCACCTTTTTTAGGTAGGACTTATTCTGTGGTTATGTCTATCAAAGTACTTAACCATTTAAGTGAATCATTCTGAAACTTTTATTAAATTTTATATTTTATTTCTATTATTTATCTGAGATAAAGTTAAATTTGAATTTACTCTTATGGTAGTGATGGGCTAGAGCTGAAATTCTCCATCAACTTTACTCTCAGGCGCTTTTAGACTTTGAAGAATGAGTCTTTCATCTCCCTTTAGCTTATAAACATGCTCAATTATATCTTTCCAAAGGAAAGAACACACATACTACAACAGCAAACAAACCAAAAAGCAAATCTAATATCTGCCAAGTCCATCTATCTGTACAAATTTTAATTTTGGTACATCCTTGAGCTTCTTCAAAAGACAATTATACTCTCTGCTCCCAATTTGACGAATATGTGACAAAGTAAAATATTCAATTATAAAAATCACATTCCAATCCTTCACTGAAGGTACAGTGTTTTTTTTTTAATTTAAAAAAGTATCTTAATATATTACTTTCTTTGTGCTCTCAGAAAAGAGGCCAGGACCCTCAATATGAATGTATTGCTCATATAGACTGATTTTAATTATTTGGTGGTGAGAAAGTTTAAGAACAATGTGTAGTGTTGCCTATATATATAAACATATGTATATATATTTTCTGTAGTTTATATATTCTGTACTTTATATAAAGTACAGAAAACAAAATGCATTAGTATACACTAATATATGAATATATATGCAATAGTGTACATGTATGTGTATGTATGTGTATATATACATACATATATTTATACATATGTATACACACATATACTTTCAAAACTCACCTCTAATCACTTCTTTACTGAATCCATTAATTACTTCTCCACCATTATCTTCTTCAAATTTTCTCTTTAATTACCCAATGTTGACTAATATCTCTACCTGGAAGATCTTTCTCCAGTGACTTCTGAAACACTAGCTTTATTGGTTTATCTTTTTTTTTTTTTTTCTGACTGCCTTTTTGTATAATAGTCTTTATGTTTCTCTTTCTGTCTCTCAAAAAGTGTTCTTCCAAACTTCTTTCTGGTGATATTACCCAATTTTATGGCTTAAATATTTATCTTTCTATCTAAATGCCTCTGTCCCAATTTTCTGATTCTGGGCTTATTCTTCTTCCTAAACGAGGAAACTTTGTCCTCAATAGCATATATACTTTCACTAGACTATAGCTGCTTTTAGTGTTAGGTCTACTTCACACTGAAATTGCACTCTGTTTGTTAGTTAACAAAGGGTTTGCTAGATGATTACTATGAGGGTTCATTTTATGTGTCAATTAGCCTGGGCGAAGGGATGCCAAAGTAGCTAGTAAAATATTACTTCTGAGTGTGTCTGTCGAGGTGGTTTTGGATGATATTGGCATTGGAATCAGTAGACCAAGTAAGAAAGATATTTCCTCACCAGTGTGGGTGGCCATCATCAACTTCACTGAAGGCCCAAATAAAATAAAGGTGGAGGAAAGGTGAATTCTCTTTCTTGAGCTGGGACATCCATCTTCTCCTGGTTGAGGACATCGGAACTCCTGGTTCTTGAGCATCCAGACTCAAAGACTTACACCAGAATTGCTTCCTCCTTCCCACCTAGTTGCTCAAGTCATTGGCCTTAGACTGAGAGTTACACAATTGGCTCCCTTAGTTCTCAGATTTTTAGACTTGGACTGAATCACACGACTGCCTTTGCTGATCCTTGAGTGTGCAGGCAGTATACCATTGGACTCCTCAGGCTCCACAAGCAATGTACCAATTCCCGTTATAAATCTCTTTCTCATATATATATATATATATACATACACACACGCACACATACACATATATATATGTATGTCTTGTTGATTCTTTTTCTTTGGATGATACAAATATATATGCATAAAATAAATGGAGATTAGTTCTATTTATTTGTACTATTTTTCTTCGTAGATTGAAATTCTTTGTATATATCTTCTAAAATGTTCCAGCAAGTAGTCATACTGGAAAGTCATAAAAATAAACTCTTTTTTACTTTTTATTTATTTATTTATTTATTGAGATGGAGTCTTGCTCAGTCGCCCAGGCTGGAGTGTGGTGGCGTGATCTCAGCTCACTGCAAGCTCCACCTCCCGGGTTCACGCCATTCTCCTGCCTCAGCCTCCCAAGTAGCTGGGACTACAGGTGCCCACCACTACGCCCGGTTAATTTTTTTGTATTTTTAGTAGAGATGGGGTTTCACCGTGTTAGCCAGGATGGTCTTGATCTCCTGACCTTGTGATCCACCTGCCTTGGCCTCCCAAAGTGCTGGGATTACAGGCGTGAGCCACCACGCCCGGCCTATTTATTTTATTTTTTTGAGATGCAGTCTCGTTCTGTTGCCCAGGCTGAAGTGCAGTGCCACAGTCTTGGCTCACTGCAACCTCCGCCTCCTGGGTTCAAGCGATTCTCCTGCCTCAACCTCCCTAGTAGCTGGAATTACAGGCACCTGCCACCATGCCTGGTTAATTTTTTGTATTTTTAGTAGAGATGGGGGTTTCACTATGTTGGCCAGGCTGGTCTCGAACTCCTGACCTTGTGATCCTCCTGCCTCGGCCTCTCAAAGTGCTGGGATTACAGGCGTGAGTCACTGCATTTAGCCCATAATAATAAACTCTTACAATTTAACTTGATAACAGACAATAGCTAATGTCAAATATGGTGAAGATGTAATTTAAATCACTAATCATCTATAAACAATAATAAATATTATTAAGGTCTATATTTTATTTAAACATTGTATTGCTCATAAGAAAAATGGAAATGTCTTGGAATCTCATAGAGTTCTTTAAATTTCACTTATATCACATGTCCCTTACATAGCAAAATCTGTGTCAGTAAAAATGGCTGATTGTATAATATTTCATCACTAATATTTAAAGGAAAAACATCAATTTGGTGCAGTGTTAAATAAATTGTTTTTGGTATTGGGGAGACCTGGGAATAAAATCATGTTTGATTTTTAAATTGTGTAACTTTAGAAAACTTAGATTTCCTCTCTGCATCACGTTCTGTAAGCAGTGATAGCAAAACATACTGTGTACAGGTAAAACACATGGCACAATGCCTGCCGCATAGCCAGTCCACAGTAACTGGAAGTTTTACTATTAGTTGTAATATTGGCATTATTACCACTATTATTATTAAACAAATTATCTATGCTTAGACTGTTATTTAAACTTGACTGAGTATATGCCCTTGCTATGAAGCTTCATATAAAATTATATTGCTCATTTTTTCTTATTTTTATACTTTTGGACATAAGATGCCCATAGTCAATTCATATATCTCAGTTGAAATAATATACGTTGAAGTACATAACAATAGAATAAAATATTTTCTATTATATGGATAAATATCTGCATGGATATTGTAAAGATTTATCATTAGTTCCCATTAAAGGAGCATTAAATTTATATGATTTGGTTGCATTGTATCTCTAGTAAATGGACCTATTTAACTATATGTCACCTTTAGTTATGTAGTCATAGTCAGCTATTTCTTTGATATGGGCAGATAGTGCTGATTTTCAGTGATAATAAGTAATGTATTAGAGCACTTAATTTGGAATAATCAAGGTTCTCAGATTCTGGTCTTAATACTTAACCACTCTAGATCACATTGAAAAAATGCCACAATGTAAACATCATACAGTAATAAAAATTAACATATCTAAGGAATTTAGCAGAATTCTTATTATATATAAGCATTCACAATATAGCAATTGCTACATTAAAGATATAACTATGTTTATACAATTTCCAAAATAGTATACTATGCTCAATATAGAAATTACTACCTATTTGCTAATAATTGTAGAGTAAAATTTGTTGGGATACGTTTTGTCAAGTAATATATCAATCACTATTGACACCCATTTTCTCAAAAGCAATATACTTTCATTTGAATATTGTAGAGGTATATTATGTTGATATTTTTCAATAACTTACTGTAATCCTGGTGAGCATCTGTCTTTAAAAGCTAGATTTATTTGATAAACTGTTGTTGATTATAAAAATATTACTTATTGATATAATTTAATGAATATTTAATGACAAAGTATGCAAAAAGTCCTCTCTGCTTAATATTGGACAGATATGTTATAATTTATTTTCCTCTACCTACACAAGGCTTGAACAAGTATGTCTGATTGCCACAAAGGAATGCTAGCAAAAGTAATTCCTTCTGAGCTTTCTGTGACATCGGGACCGATTATTATTTCTGTGCAGTAGATACATGCTACTGAGCATTATTAATCTGCTCTCTTTTTAAGCCAATTTTTAATTCATACTTATTTGTCTGTGTGAACTATGACACTTACTCCTATTTAACTTGGTCCTGGTTGAGTCAGTCTGGTGCTTTCAAATTTTTGTGTTTGAGTATGATGTTTTCTACCTAACTAGTTTTATATATATATATATATGATTTTTTAGTTCAGTTGGTCTGATAAAAACATTGAATGTAAGGAATAGCAGTATTTAAGTGACACTTAAACTGCAGAGCATACTTATAAATGTTTATATTTAATGCCCTTCTATGAAAATACTATCAAAATATGACATAATACTCAAAACATTTTTACTATTTGGACAGTGGCCACATTCCTGTCCCTTTATATAGCATAGACATCATAAACTGAGACAAAGTACCACCGTGTCATCCAGTTAGTTACAGGACTGTGATAGAAAAGCCTATCTCCTGACCTCTTGTCCCCAAGACTACTCTCCTTTGTGAATCTGTCTTGACTTCAGACTTTGATTCATGGAATAGAAGTTCTGAATGCTTTAAAATAAAAATGCTAGTCTTTTCAATAAGGAGATTTGACATTTTACTTTTCTGCTTAATGTAATGCTTTCCTGGATTTAAAGTGAGTGTCCATTTATAAATAATTTCAGCAAGTTGACTATGGCTGTCAGGTTTTCTTAAGTATCAAAAAGATTACACAGAACTATTCAGCAAAGCCTGACAAAGAAAAGGAAGAATTGTGGGCTTTATCTAGCTCCCTCCCAGGTACTTCTTAATATATTCTGATATGCTTCAAATTATAGGTCACGATTTATTTATACTTCTGGAACATTTATTTTCAGCCAGCATTGTGTAAATAAGATTGAAGCATTTTTGTCTTTTCTGTGAATATAAGTAAACTAACTTAAGCCTTCTAACATTAGTCTACAGAGCCGGAAGACTGAATAGTTTAGAACTGCTCTCACCATATGGTCCAAACGAATCACTAACTCTGACGTATGAAGCCAGCAGCAAAATTAGACAGAATCTTACTTTTATTATCTCACAGGTATTTTATGAAGATTCAAAGGGAGAGAACAGTGTCTGGCACTTAGTAAGCAACCAATAAAAATAATTATCATGATCCTGACAATATTTTAATTTCTAATAATAGTTTCCAATAATAATTATTGTTGCTATTTTTTCAATAATAACAGGAATACATGTTAATTGTGGGGTATCTGGAAAATATGCAAGTATAAAGAAGGATCTATTTCTTTATACAGACATTTTATGTATACATAGTTTCCCTACTAGGCTCTTATTATACAGCAGTTGCATATCCTATTGTTTTTGAATTTAAGTTTCTATCTCCAAATTTGTGATACCACAAATAACACAATTGAATGTTCTCACTTCTAAATTTGTTCTTTTTTATTACTACCTAATCCTTGGGACACATTTCAAAAAGTGTTAATATTTAGTCAAAGGACATTGACAACTTTTTAAACTCGTGCTGAATATCTCAAAATCACTTGCTGCAAAGTTTGCATCATGAACATTGTCTTCTGGTAGTGATTTGCAAATGCTGGTTTCCTCCATGTCTGACTGGGCTCCTCCTCTGCTTCCTGCTCCCCAAACTCCTGCATACATGTATGAGACTTACCTTTGCCACTTTCGTATTATGCTTTCTGTGTTTTTTCTACTTGCCTTGTTAGAGTTATAATTTCCTATATTACATACTTGTTAAACTATGTTCTTTGTGTTTTCAATTTTAACATCATTAATTATTTACCTGAAAATGATCATACTATCTAACACAATCTACAGATTCATCGCAATTTCTATCAAAATGCCAACGTCACTTTTCCCAGAATTAGAAAAAACTATCCTAAAATTCATATGGAACAGAAAAAGGGCCTGAATAGCCAAAGTAATTATAAGCAAAAAGAAACTGGAGGCATTACATTACCTGACTTCAAATTGTACCACAAGGCTATAGTAACCAAAAGAGCATGGTTCTGGTATAAAAATAGATGCATGGATCAATGGAACAGAATAGAGATCCCAGGAATAAAGCTACATGCTTACGGCCAACTGATCTTTGACAAAGTTAACAGAAACGTACAATGTGGAAAGGACACCCTATTCAATAAATGGTCCTGGAGCCCTAACTCTCACCATATACCAAAACAAACTCAAGATGAATTTAAAATTTAAATGTAAGAGCTGAAACTATAAAAAATGCTAGAAGAAAACCTAGGAAAAGCTTTCCTGGACACTGGCCTAAGCAAACAATTCATAACTAAAACTTCAAATGCAAATGTATCATTAACAAAAGTAGATAAATGGAACTTAATTAGACTAAAACACTTCTGCACAGCAAAATAATCAACAGACTGAACAGACAACCAAAGGAATGGGAGAAATTATTTGCAAATTATGCATCCGACAAAGGGCTATAATATCCAGAATCTAAAAGGAACTCGAACAATTCAACTATAACAACAACAACAACAACAAAAAAACCAAATAACTCTATTAAAAAGTGGTTAAAGAACATGAACACTTTTCAAAAGAAAACATACAAATGGCCCACAAGTATATAAAAAAGTTCAAAATATTCACAAGAGAAGTAAAAATCACAACGAAATACCATCTTACATCAGTTAGAATGGCTGCTAGTAAAAAGCCAAACAATAACAGATGGCAAGGATGTAGAGACAAGGGAACACTTATACACTGTTGGTGGGAATGTAAATTAGTACAACCTCTATGGAAAACAATACGGAGATTTCTCAAATAGCTAAAAATAAAACTGCCATTTGATACAGCAATCCCACTACTGAGTATATTCACGTAATGGTAAGAAATATCATTATATCAAAAACATACTGCATATGTAATGTATGTTTATAACAGCAATATTCAGAACAGGAAAAATATGGAATCAACCTACGTGTTCAACAACGAATGACTGGATAAAGAAAATGTGACATACACACACACACACACACACACACACACACACACACCCACCATGGGATACTACATAGCCATAGAAAATAATAAAATTCTGTTTTTTGTAGTAACATGGATGAAACTGAAGGCCATTATCTTGAGCAAAACATCTCAGAAAGTCTATTACCACCTGTTCTTACTTATAAATAGGAGCTAAATAACGTGTACACATGGACATATTGTGGAATAATAGACATTGGAGAATTGGAAAGGTGGGAGGAGGGTAAAGGATAAGAAATTACTTAATGGGTAAAATGTACACTATTCAGCTAATGGTTACACTAAAAGTCCAGACTTCACCACTACACAATATATCCATGTAACAAAACTGCATTTGAATTCCCTAAATTTACACAAATAAAAAACACAGCCCAAACAAGTCAAGTAGAACCAAATATCCAGTTTTCAGCATTCCTTAAATATAATTAATACCTATGTTAAGGGAGCTAGGATGCAAAGATTGATTTAAATAAAAGTCTTCATTTAAATGAGAAGTGAAAGTAAAGCAAAGATGGGCAGTTTAAACGTATGTTCACTCTTCAAGATATCAGTTAGGTGACTGTGTATTTTATGCTCCACATACATATATGACTTGAGATCCTTCACTACATATGTTTTGTCATTAGTTTCATAATGTTACAAAGTTATCAAAAAATTCCTGGCTGAACTTGACTTTGAGCAATCTACCATCTGATTTGGGGACAGTTACCAAGACAGAAAACCCTTGAATGAATGAGAAGGAATTATCTTTCCGTCTATTTTCCTGTTACTGTCAGGGTATTTCCCATTGCAGAGAGGATTCTGATTTTATTTCCTTCCACAACAGAGGCCTCTTTCATCCTCTTGCTTTATTTCGGGGGTGGGGGGAATTACTGCCAAAGTCCTCAGATGTGGTGGCAGAGAGAACTACAATGACGGCTTCTGCCTTCTTCCTGTATACTTAAAATATTCAATTCAAATGTGTTGCCTACCATATCCCAAATTGCACTTTCACCTCTTAACCTAGTAGGTTAGCTGTGCTTTTGCATATTTTCAGACTCCCAAAGTAAGATCTGCTTCCCCTCAGCATAACTCCAACTTTAAGAGTGGAAGAAAGTAATTGGGAATGTTGTTTCAAATGTACAAACCCTCTAGTTCCATTCCTCTAAATCAACTGGGTCGGAAAGCTTGACTCACTTTGATGTAAACATTAAAAGACTAAATAACAGACCTATAGGAGTAAAAAAAAATACCAAACATCTTGTATATACTATAGAGAATAAGTGTTCATACAAGTAAAGATTAAGTGTAAATATAGCTGTTAACAGCATAAATGTCTTAATGATATCTATGATGCATAAAAACTTACAAAAATTTTCTCTATTTTCAATAATAAATTCCTAATACTACACTTTACTCTGATTTCATTATTTTGTCAAAAGCAAATTTTATCTTAACTCTATCCTCCTATGAGCAGGTCATAAAAATAAACGACATGGATCCTTATTGGTATAATCAATATCAAAATATTTCATTTTTTAGTATCTTTTTATATGAATATAGCTCAGATATTTTATTTTTAGTGTTCATTATTACAAAAAATAACCTTAAGGAATGAGACAAACCCATTCCTACATGTAAAATTTTAATTATGCCTCACAGATGTGTACTTTTAATTAACTAGTGACATTTCTTTTGTTCAATTATTATTGTTCCATACAACTGTCATAAACTTATAAATTATAATTAAGCCTGCCCCAAACCCTAGTTATATAGTGTCCACATAGGAATTTGCCAAAAGGCTTAACTGTAAGTAAACCAACAATGAATAAATCCATGAATTGCTCACTGGGATTTGTTTAACAAATTAACATTTGTGTGGAGATAATGAGGTTCTACAGTCTATAATACCAAACAATGTTTTTATAAAACCACATTTTAAAAGTGAAAAATGATGCTTTTTAAGTGACTTAATTACATATCATATAATTATTATTAGATGCTGTAAAATAAACTACATGTCTGTATCTCATATTGAATTCATATGAGAACTAATTTATATTAAAAAATATTTTTCCTGAACATATTATTTATGTAAATCAGGATATAATTGTGTGCATGGATAAAGTTGAACAGATTTTGAGCACGCTCCAAAGTTTAGACAAATGAGTTGAACAAAACACTAAAAGTTGTGCTGTATCTATATACAACTCTGGATGCATCAACAAGACAGCAGATTCAATGTTTTATAGAGATTTATCCCTGCGGATGCGTTGCAGGTACAATAGATAGCAATAGTGTGGAATTTCAAATTGTTTACTTGGCCTAAATATTTCTAAATATAAATATAGATAAATCATACAGCTATAACACCATGGTTTTCATTATCTCAATGAGAAAATTAAGTTACCAATTAAATAATAAAATTTCCAAACAATTCATTTTTTATGAGAAAAAATTTTTTTCTAAAGGAGATATTATGTGTGTTACTAAAATACACTCACATATTCCTATAGTAACAGAAAATACTTTATGATCTAGCCTCCCTTAGGAGAATAATCTGTGCCTTTTATATTTCAATCTAATCAAACTCCTGAATATTTTTTCAGAATGCTATTAGTTAGAATAATTCCATTATGAATTAATAAGACAAAATATAGACATAAAATTATCAAACTTTTCCTATTAGAATGCATTTCAGAAACAGCTTGACTTTTCTGATCCACACTGAAAATTCTTCATGTAACTCTTTCAGTTAGCAATACATTAAATACTTCAAAACGTAGCATAAACAATAGAAGCAGTTAGAACTCCCAGCAAGATAGAAATTAACCATGTAGGGGAATGTGAAAATAATATAGACTGATTTTCCATTTGACTAAATTTGCATTTATGGTAGTAAAATTAAATGCTCTTGAATCACAATATAATAGTTGTATGATATCCCTTGCACTGAATATTGGAATTTGCAAATTAGATTTTATTCATTGGGGTTATTTTTTTCTTATGGAATGTATTTTAAATTTAATACAAGTCAGTGGAAGAATATGTTTCTATGTTCGTTTATGGGCTGCACAGAACACTTTCTGCAAACATGGCTATTGTATAAATTAATAATAATCTCAAATATATCCTAAGATGTAGAAATCTTGAATTTTCAAAGCATGTTATATGACACAGTGTGATGCCAAAAGAGTAGTTACAATTTTAGATGGGAATCAGGATGCTATCAGATTCTCTGTTACTGTTTATTTACATTTAAAATAATCCTAATTTTCAATAACAATTGATTTTTAGCATTAGGAAAACTATTTGTGCAACAATAACAACAACAACAAAAATCCATAAACTTTGGGGTAAAACATAGTAAGCCTAGAAAATTGGCTCTACTAATCATTCTGAACCAGGGGCAAATTATCTATAAACACTGAGCCTGTCACATGGTACATGCTCAACCCAGAGTAATGACCATTAGTATTGTTAAATTTTTGGCTTGAACTTTTATATACTGAATTTAGAACAAATGCCATTGATTTAATTTTGTGTTAGTATATTGTGTTAGTCTATTCTTCATTAAGATACTAGGAAGTATGATTGTAACATTAAGTATTTTTGATTCATATATAAGAAAAAATGCAAAAGATTTGAAATACAATGACACTGAAATATTTACCTAGAACTGATGGTACGCAAGTTCCTCCATTCTGGCAGTAGTTGCTACAGTGGTTGACTTCACATCTTTCTCCTGAATAACTGGGCCAACAGTGACACCTCAAATCACCCTTCTCATTTAAAATGCATCTTCCTCCATTTTCACAAGTTAACTTACATGAATCATCTGTTTATGAGAAGAAATGTACAAATTAGCATGTTTTCAGGGAGTAATTTAATATAGATATTTCAAATAGATACAATATTTAAATACTAGGATCTTTTGTTTCCATAAAATAATTACCCCAAGTACAAAAGTAGAAAAAATTAAATACTATCTGAAAACAGATAGATTCTAGTTGTTGAATGGTACATGTACATATTAATGTTGAATGGTAAATATACATATTCTTCTTTAAATTTAAAGCATTATTAACTTTTTCTTATATTTGTAAAATATTAAATAGTAAAACTAACTGAAACTTTCTAAAAGTAATATATTTTCATCTTCTTTCTTTCTTTTATTTTATTGAGACAGGGTCTTGCTCTGTCACCCAGACTGGTGGGCAGTGGCATGATCACAGCTCACTGAAGCCTCAACTTCCTTGGCTCCAGTGATCCTCTCACCTCCACTTTCCAAGTAGCTGAGACTATAATTTTTTTAATTTTTTGTAGAGACAGGTTCTTACTATGTTGCCTAGGCTTCTAAAAGTAATATATTTTCCAACCAAGAAATTTTCCTTATAATATGGACAAACATAGCTTATTTTTAGGAGTAGTTGATATTAAAAAAGAAAACTTTAAATTTGTAAGTTACATTTATAGCATATGCACACACACACACACTATTCGTTCTATAGTGTATGCATGTGTGAATATACATAATATAGAGAAATGTTTACATGAAGAGATACTCTTTGATGTTGGTCTCTATTAACCATATATAAATGTCCCAAACTAAAAGTCATTGAGATTTGGTACAAGTTGGTTATAGAACAAAGTTAGAAACATTTCTGTACAGTCTATCTACTTAATAACATTTTCACTCAGAATAAAAAAGGCTGGACATTCCTTGGGGTAGCAAATTTCTTTTTAACAATATGGTAAGTATGATTTATGATAAAGATAGGCTTGGAATCATTTTCGAGGTTAGTTTGCTATGCATATTGACATGGCCTTCTCCATTAGAAATGCTGCTTTGCTTTGAGCAACATACAGTGTTCAATGGAACAAAACTGATTGAGAGTTGTAATAGGCATTCTATTCTATAATATGCCCTTTACTATAATAATGCCCACTTTATAGTTAAAGTAGGTAAAATCAAAGCAATCTATAATCCTTATTCAAGATGCACTGGCACATACATGACAGAAGCTTGAATATATCACTGCAAAGATTTCAAGAGCATCTTTAAGCACCTCAGTGGCTTCAAATGACACAATGATTAAGTATCATGTCCACGGTCATAAATAGAAACTGTCAGTAATGCCATACAATTCTGGGACTTGTCTCATTGAAGAGAAAAGTTTCTAATACATTGTCACGTAGGCAGGCTTCAGATTGGCATTACTGAAGTTTGTATTCATATGAAGAATTCTCTCATGATGTAAAATAAGTGTATTATAAAAAATTACAGTGGTATAATGAGACCTGTGTTTAGGTCCTGGTTCTGTCGCTTACTAGGCATACAAGTTAACTGATTTGAGCCTCAATTACTTCACTTTAAAATGTCCTTAATGACAACTATACAAGCTAACTCAGGTTTGTATGAATAGTAAATAAGAAATGGGAAAAACTATAAAATATAAAATTATAACACTTTTTATATATGCTATTGGCCTAGTGCCCACAAGGTTTACTGAGAATGGAGCTCCAGTAGAGTAACATACAGGAAGACCTACGGGTGAGCTCTGGAGGAAATGAATGAAAGTCACTGTGAGTGGACCTAGATCGGAGAGGGTAAAGAAATGAATCATGATAGGTAAATGTTTTTGAAGAAATAAGCAGTGAGTAAGAGAAGATCCATGGATTTTAGACTCCACCCCAAAAGTAATGTGGTGTCTTGGAAAGGTAATGTACTGGCAGGGGTTAAAATGGCAGCTTAAAAAAGCAGGAAGGCTCTCAGAACTTTGTATACACTATCCAGGATAGGTAAGATGAGGACCCAAAATAGAGTAACATGGGATGAATGAATGTGGATGTATTCTAACGGTCATTTGGAGGTAAAAATCACAGCAGTGTTATGTGAAGAAAAATGAGGAATGCCTACAACTATCTCAATCAGTTTTGTTCCATTGAACACTGTAGGTTGCTCAAAGCAAAGCAGCATTTCTAATGGAGAAGGCCATGTCACTATGTATAGCAAAATAACCTCGAAAATGATTCCAAGACTATCTTTATGATTCTTCAGTTTCTGACCAGGACAATTAGGTGGGAACACAAGGATGACAGGAAATGGAGGGGTAGTTTTGAGGTGGCATACTAAACTGAAGATGCCCATGCAAATATAAGTGGGAATCTCCAGCAAATTATTGACTACAGAGATCAGACTCTCAAGAAATATGTGGAGTGGAAATATGCTTGTTTAATTTAAAATTTACCAAAACATTTCTATCTCAGTCAACATTATTTGTCCTAATAAAGGTTGTGGATGTGGACAGTGAAGATAAACACTTAAGGCATCATGATCACAGGTAGGATTATTATGGGGTACTCATTTTTACCTGTCAATTCTATGAAAACTACAAGGATATTCAAAATCCCTACATGTTGGGGCATGCACATTACTATAACGTGCCTCATTAGACACCAGAAATTTTAAAGTACAACATTGCCTGATGAAATGGAAGTGGAGTTACATTCTTGCAAAACTCATAATAATGGTTCTACAATGAAAAAAAGAGCTGCTTTTGTCAATAACTAAATCACCCCCAGAAGCCAACCTCCAGCAATTATAATCAACTATAGGAAAAAGCAGGTGAACACTTCCCTAAGAATGAATAATATTTGAATTTCAAATTCAATACACAAAGCGTTATTAAAAATGTTCAGTGTACTCATCATTTAACAATAGCAGCTAGAGGTAGACAAATAATTATAAACAAATGAAAAGCATATAACATTGGCTATAGCAAACGTTAATGTCAGAAAAAAATAACTGGCATTTATCTTCACCAATCAATAATTCTGAAATCCACTCATTTATGTTCCAACTAAAATGGTCCAAACTGTTTATGTTTCAAGACCTACAATGTGTAAAGGCTAATTTGAGTGTTGTTTTCACTTTGATTAAATGTAAGATTTTCTCTTAAGTTACAAGAATGGGCTTTGAGGTTTCTGAAATCATGCCTTTTAAGCAGGGTTGAAAGAGCAAAACACATCTCCAAAAAAAGTTTTAGATCATGGATAAGTGTGTATTTAGATAAGCAAGATTCCTTCTTTCAAGCATAAAATGATACAATTTAGTGACTTAATGCAGCAAAAAACTTGTTTCATTTTCTTACCTACTTCAAAGTGACATATTGATTTTAAAGGGCTATGTGTCTATTTTTCAAGGTATCGTGCTAGCCATTCTATCCATGTTATTGCTAGAATTTCCAGTAACTCTGGAAATGGGTACTCTGGGTGACACAGAGACACTGGGATATATTGTGTGATGATTAAGAGAGTGGACCACCTACATTCACCCTGGTGTGCCATCATTTACTAAGTAATGTTAGACAATCAAATGAGCTTCTAATGCTTCCATTTTATCTGTAAAATAGGAGAAATTAGTACATAATAAAATTTGAAGATTAAATTAATATATATGTCTATAAACATACATAGAATTATGCTTTCCTCATAGGTTTTCAAAATATTTAGTATTATTTCTACTGTCAGTGGTAGTAATATTAGTAGTAGTTATTGTTAGTTCTATGTTGTATAGAATAAACTGAGACCAAGGGAAGCAGGTATACAGTCCAAGCACAACAAAGTTATTTAAGTGGTAGACCTTGGCCTACTCTAAAACTTCATCTCAGCCCTACACTAGGTCATGTCCTTGCAGGGTATTCACAGAATTTAGGTTGTTGGATACATAATTTGGATCAAAGAAAGAGGAAAAAGGAGGAGGATTGCATAGAAGAGGTTGTGGAAACATGGGATTACACAGAAGAGGATTACATAGAAGAGGAAAGGAAAACCAACAAAAACTGTCTGAACTTGACTCTAAACAATAGTTGTAACATCAGAGCCAATGTCAAAGTCCCTTGGTAGCATTATTAGTTTATTTCTGTGCATTATACTAACCTCTCTCCTAATTGCCTCTCTCACCCAAATTTTCTAAGTAGACACAGTACACAGGAGGCACCTGTGAGGGCAATGGGTAAGGGATTATGTGGGACTACTGAAGGTATGACATTTTTACAGAAAAGTTGTTCACAGTTAAAGGATCTGTTTCTGAGAGGTTAAGTGGAATAGATACCTTTGCAGAGTCTTCCTCTGTGATGCAGTCAGAACAGCATTTGAGAAAGTGGTACTAACAATGTTTGGAAATGTTCACTGGATGCTCATACTCTCCCATCACAGTTGAGATAACAGCTACTCTAATTGGGAGAATAGATAGAGGGGAAGGGAGCATCCTAGTGCCATGACGGCATCCCTTTTCAATAATTGGCACCAAAGGGTCCGCCCAAAATACCAATCATGATTCACACTTAGCTTTCTGTTACGAACTTTGCAACCTTATTACCCAAAACAGGGCTTCACACTTCTACACACTAACTACAATGAATGACTCATTATTTTCTTAACCCACCATGTTTCCATACTTCTCAGACAGATTTTCTGTCTCAGTGTCCTCCTCCCTCCTTCCCATTTAATCTAAATCCAATCTGCCTTTGCAGACCTTGTTTAAACGTCATATCTTATAGGAAATTCTGACTGATCCCCTATTTGAATAATAATCTGAATCCTCGTAATAGTTTTAACTCTGTCTCTTCTGTGACTTGTGTCACTGTCCACATAAATATCTATTTATTGATGCTTATGTTATTCATCAATTCATCTTTTGAACCCCTTCAGCTCTGCATATCATATGCTTAAATAATATACATTAAATGAAAGTACTATAATAGTTTTAGACACTGAGTGCCTTATAAATGTCAGAAATCTTCAAATTGGATGTAACCTTCAGCAGAGAACAAAGAGAAAAATCATGCAGAGGTGGAGATGCTGACTGTGGGTAAGGACCCAGAGTCCATGTGAGGAGTGTATTCTAGCAGAGGGAAATACAATAGGTAACAAAGCCTGCCATGAATAATGTCTGTACCTCATTGGAAAATGTTTGCTGTGATCCTCCAGTGATTTTGGAGCACTGCATTTTTTTTTTTCCTTTTTGTGGAGAATGGGTACTTGCTATGTTGCCCAGGTAGGTCTCGAACCCCTGAGATCAAGCTGTCCTCTGGTCTCTGCCTCCCTAAGTGCTGTGATTACAGGTGCAAGGCACCGCGCCTGGCAAGAGCACTGCCTTTGTGTCTGTGACATAAAATTTAGTATGTGTGGCCAGGCGTGGTGATTCATGCCTGTAATCCCAGCACTTTGGAAGGCTTAGGCAGGCAAATTACCTGAGGTCAGGAGTTCGAGATCAGGCTGGCCAACATGGCAAAACCTCATCTCTACTAAAAATACACACAGAAAATAAAATTATCCAGGCATAGTGATACACACCTTTAGTCCCAGCTACTCGGGAGGCCGAGGCAGGAGAATTGCTTGAACCCAGGAGGTGGAGGTTGCAGTGAGCTGAAATCATGCCACTGCACTCCAGCCTGGGTGACAGCAAGACTCCGTCTCAGTAAGAATGAATGAATAAATGAATACAATAATTTTTTAAAGTATCATGTGTGGATTTTATCTTTTAGTAACAATATTTTTTCCATTATACCTAATGTTTTGAATATGAGGAAACTTATTTATTGTCAGTCTAGCTGGATATTCAAGAGACATATTTTCTTTCCCTGTGCTATCACACTGTTTTGTGTGTGGTTTTTTTTTTTGGTTATTTAATATTTAGCATCTGAAGTAATGTTTCAATTTTTATTGATTACTCCAGCTTCTACCTTCTGAAATACAAACTGCATGGATGAAGAAATCTTATCAGTTTTGTTTCTAAGTTAGTTTTTAGTTTTTGCGTTAGTATTATGCCTTCTTCATAAGCCCTCAAAATATTTGTTATTATTATTATTCTTTGTGGTAATAGCAGAAGAGGTAGTAATAGTAGTAGTAGTATTGTAAGTCCCATTTTACACAGAAGAAATTAAAATTTGGTTTCTAAATTCTCAATTTTTAAGTTAGTGCTTGGCACACAAGAGGTAATCAATAGAAACGTATTGAATAAATAAATGGATTTTTGGGCTGAGTTGAAACCCATAGCAGAATGTTCTCAAAAAATATTATTGTCTTATCTAATAGAAGAGTTATAAAAAAAAGTTCTTTTGGGTCTGTGAGTGACTTCAAAGTTCTCGATTTGTTGTTAAGTGCCTGTAAGTGTTCAATGCTGCTTTGTGAACAAATGCAGAATGAATTGTTTGAAAGTCTTCTCCAGAGAAAAGAACAGTTTACACAGGCATTCAAGAACTGCTGCTATCAAGGTAGCTAGATTGCTAATGGAACAGATCATTTCACTCCATTTCACTAGTTGTGAAATTTTATGATAAGCATTAATTCATTATTTACAGAATAATAAAGTATACCTACCTAACAGGCTGTCATCATTGCAGGTGCCATTAATCAAATATTTTCCTTCCGGACACACACAAGTGGCCCCAGAAGGATTCAGCAAGCAGAGGAATTCACATGCTAAATCCGAGCATGGATTGGGTACTGGTTAAACAAACGAAAACAACACATTGTGTAAATATAGATACAACAGGCTTCAAAAGCATAAACTTAAATAAGGGGAAATGATTCATTAGCAATGTTGAAAAGTAATCACATCAAATTTCCACTGGGAGTATCTTACTCAATATCATCATTCGCCTTTATAGTGAAGAAAAATTACTACCCAATGCTCATCATTAATAGTAAGTTTGCCTTATTTATATTTTCCAAAGAGAGAAGAAATTATTCAGATCTATACTTAGTTATTTTGCTTCTGACTAATTGCTTTTGGCATAAGAGTTGGTCTTAGAATCTGAAGTCCATTGGGGCTGTGTTGGAAAGTAAAGCCAATGGAAGTTTTGGGGGGATCTAGCCTTCACTTTAACAGCTTATTTCACAGAGCTGCTCTAACAGACAAAAACAATGCCCCCCTCGTATTTATTAATACAAAGGATTAAAATGCATATGTAGCTTGTCAGTTCAAGGTACAGATGGCTTCCTTTCCATCAAGTGGGAGTTTGTGTGCACGTGTAAATGTGTGTGTGCCATACTTATTTGTGTTTAAATTTTTATCCAATCGACATCCTTTGCAGTCATAGCTGATTATTGACCTTTCCTAGAGATTATTTCACCAGAATTAAACAGGAATGGCACCCAGGTAGCTGAGTTGGGGACTATGAGAGTGGCTTGTTTTCTGTAAGAACCACCACTCAAATGCCTATTATATTCAAGACAGGATTTTTTTTGTTTACTTTTTATGAATGTGGCAATATTCAACTATGAATATAAATTAAACAGAACGGGAGGATGAGAGAAAGTGTCCTCATATTAACCTTGGAATCTTATATGCCAAATTATTGGTAAAGAGCAGTAAGGCTTTGGATAAAATTTCAGGATGATTTAGGAAACTATATTTTGTTTTATTCTGTTGTGAGAACTGATTTGAATAAACACCACTTGTTCCAGATAAATGCACCAAACAAGATAAAATCCATTTCATTTGCCATAAATAGTAATTATAAATAACCCTTGAACAGCAGCTTGAAGAGTGAACCGATATATAAACACAGATCATTAGAATTTCAGCCATATTATTATTTTTCACTTTGTTCTTCAATATTTTTGACAGCTGTGTTAGAAACATATTTTCAAGAGTATTACCTTAATTACCTTAATGATTTACTCACTCCTTTCTAGGAGGGAGAGTAACAATAATAAGTCATATACAATAAATCAGAGAAAATATGCAAGTCTTGGGAAGAGTTCTTTTTGTATATATTTAAGAATGGAAGGTTAATACTATAATAGTTACTTGTTGATTAGTAATAATAGTCAAAATGGCCAACAATAAATTTCCTTACTTGGATAGTTCATCTATACACTCACAAGGTTCTATTAAGAATTTTAGAAACAGATTAACAGATTATTTTAACAAAGCCAGTTTTAACTGCAAGAAAACATGGCCAAATGCTGAACATTTTCCTGGTTACAGCAGAAATATAATTATCTATATTTTGACGTTTTGGTAGTTGAAAAAGTCTACTAACAAAAAATTAAAGTTACTTAACTTACTGAGGTTAAGACATTTACATATATTTTTTGAGAGATATAAGAAAAAAATTTACCAGTATAGACAACTTCATAATATATTATACTTACAGTCTAGTTGTTTATAACGATGAGATATCAAAACACCTTTTGTTTTATCAATATTTAAAGCTAAGTACTCTACTGAACCATGGCCAAATTTTTGTACTCGAAATACACCATTTTTAGGTCCTGCTCCATATATATAATCTTCGAAGATATCAATTCTATGTGGATGTAATAAACCTGGAATTTCCAAAAGGCAGTTATGAAAGTTTTAATGTATACACTCAGACTTTAAAAACTATGTTTATCTGAGACCATATTGAAAATCTTATTACCGTTTAAACTTTCAGAATTGGAATATTTATAATATTAGCTATGACGTTCTTAGAATTATATCTTAAGTAAGGATATGCAATGTAATAAACATGTCACTTAAAACATAAAAATACACTTCCATCATCACTTTAATCATCTTTACCATCACAAAGAATTTTCTGGGGGTTATTTGCAGACTAATCCTCTTTGCTATACAGAGAGGATATCTTATATCCAATGTTATCTGTAGTATAAAAACAGGCAGTTTACACAACTCAGTTTGTGTTCTGGATCAAATAAATGATCAAATTACATGCCCAAATGACTGGTTTATTAAGCAATCATTTGTTGATTTTTAAAGAGTGAATCCAAAAATAATATATGACATTAGTATTGTTCATTTCAGAAATGGAATAAAGAAAACAAACAGGTAAATGAAAATCATTTGTCTGATTAGTTTGGCTAAAAATAATAGTAACCATTATTTTCACATTTTGTGACTTATTTTCAGAGATTTTATCAAATGAATAATTATTCTAACTTTTGAAACAGAAATTTATAACAAATAAAATGACAACCTTTATATTTTTACTAATTATCTAGAGGTTGTAAAGCATAAAGTGTCTTTATATTCATATATTTTTCTTTGCTGTTTCATGAAATAGTAAAATGTGCACCAAAACCAGAACAAGTTAACTTCATTGTAATTAATTACAGGTATGTGAACTTTTTTTTTTTTCATCTGAGGCCATCAATAAACACACACACACACACACTTTAGGCAAAGGCACAATAAAAATTTGATTTAGTTGTTTAAATTCCCTGTTTGTGTTATTTAAAAACAAACAAACAAAAAACAGGAAACAAATCTATATTCAATAAATATATAACATGCAAATACAAAAATTTAAAGTGGATATGATGAAAAATTTGTGGTTACAAAAAAATTGTGGGAAGGGGTTGAAGTAGGGAAAAGAAAGTGACAGAAAGGGAAGAAATTAAATTCGGCAGAAAGAACTGAGACAGCCAGGCAGAAGAAAGTATGAGGAACAGAAGGGAGCTAGAAAAATGAGACAGTTAAAAAATAGAAGCCAGGCAGATAGGTGGGCATAAAAACAGTATAGCAACAGAGGAGCACAAGTAGATTCAGCAGTCACTGGTGGTAGAGTTAAATGGTCATTTTTGACGCATTGATACAGTAACTCATTGTTTGCTTGTTATCATTGCAATTGAAATAAAAGTTTGTGTTCACAGATGCTGATCTTGACTACTAGAAGTGCTCTGCTCAGAATGGAATAGCCACGGAAGCCACAGAGTAAAATTATTTTCTGAATCTGGACAGCAATGGCCATGTTTGTTCAAGTCAAGATGGACAAACTTTCAAGTCAAGATGGACACACTTCTGCCCTGACCTCTATGTTTTTCCAGTAGGAATGAAAATTTTAATTACTAGTAAGAGTTATAAGTTGAAAGGAGAAAGAATTTAAGAAAATCCAGAATGCAAAGCATCCATACTTACACTCTCAATAATAATTAAAAATGAAGACAAAAGCATTTCACAAACCTTGTTTGCTGCTGACAGAGACTATTGAGTTAGAGCCATCGTACAGAACACTGCCAATGATGGAGAGCTCAAAGTCAGCCCAATATATGCGTTCACTAAAATAATCCACAGCCAAACCTGCAAAATCAACACACACAAGACAAACAGGGCAAATAAATTTGAAATCATTCAAAATCATACTTTTGCCTCTTATTGTATAATTACAGTTGACATTTGTCTTCAAGCATCATAGAAATTACCCGGTGCCAATCACGATACTGTAGAAATTAGAAAAATTAAAGTAACTCAATCTTTATCCCAAATACATGGGTTCAGATTACATGGCATTTAGTTAACAAATTCTAGCAAAAGTCTTATTTCACATAAGAAAGTCTGCTGTAAATACCCCTTCTAGCCATATTTATGGTTTCTTAATTTTAGCTATTCTCTAATAGACTTTCCTTTAATATTATTTCCATTTTCATCTTCATATTTTATGGAGAATGAATTAATTATTTAAATCATTTATCGGACCATTATTTAAAATGAGTTAGTATAATTATTTGTATTTTTAATTCCTTCAAGAAGGTATAGTTCTCAGAATACACAAGGTTCATGTATTTAATTAAAATATATTTTCACCCCTTCAGAGTTGGCCAACGGTGTTATCGATCGGACATCTGTGTGCATGCTGAAGTTAATGTGACTAACGATTGATATTAGCCGGGTGTGGTGGCTCACGCCTGTAATCCCAGCACTTTGGGAGGCTGAGGCGGGAGGATCACCAGGTCAGGAGATTGAGACCAGCTGGTCAACATGGTGAAACCCTGTCGCTACTAAAAATCCAAAAATTAGCTGGGCGTGGTGGCCGGCACCTGCAATCCCAGCTACCCTGGAGGCTGAGGCAGGAGAATCGCTTGAACCTGGGAGGCAGAGGTCAGCAAGCTGAGATCAGCCTGGGCAACAGAGTGAGACTCTGTCTCAAAAAAAAAAAAAAAAAAAAAAAAAAAAAAAAAGAAACAAAATGATGTTTATGGTAGGGAAGAATAAACAGTAAGGTTCTTGATTAAAGTTCTAGTGATGCTTGAATTAATTTTCTCTGAGACTGCTTGTCTTCAGTTTCATTACAGGTAGATTCAGTGAATGATAATGGACTGAAATAATATAGAGTAAAAATATTTTTTTAGTTTCATTTTTTGATTTCATGAATGTAATTGGAATCCATCCAGTGTCTTTTTGTAGGAACATCATCAACACATAGAATATCTAAGAAAGTAAACTTCTTTCAATATGGAAGAGTAATATGTCTGACTCATGAATTCTATAATAAATATTCACTGCTGTAGATTTTTTTTGTGACATAGCTGCTGTCTAAATATGACATATTGCATACTTTGGAAGTACAATGCAGTTAAATGCCTTAGGCAACTAAAGAGTGTTCTCAATGAGAACATTCAAGAAGCAACTGAAGTACATTTTAATGGCAATGCAACTGAATGAAAGGTACTTTTGAGTCTGTGCTAGACTTTTATTCCCGTGTAACTGGACCAAGACTTAATAATCAGAATGGAAATAATTCATATTAGAAATCATTAGTGAATAATTCTTCAGTTAAGTACAAATACTTAGCTCACATGTAATCAAATTAAATATTTTGTTCCTCAACTAATGTATAGAGATGTACCATGCCTGACCAGATCCTGAAAAATAACAATTAAGCAAGTGGCCATTGTTTTACTGGTTTCTGCTCAGTTATTAATTTTCTATTTGAAGTCATGTTAGAAGACACATTTTTGCATTTTCATGTAGAATTTTGAGTAATATGAACCACAAATTACACGGTTTTTTGCTGCTGCTCCTATAGTTCAAAACAGCTGACTGAGAAGGGTTAAAAACATAACATAAAAACATGATTGTCTCTCTTCTACCAATGTGCTACAATAAAGAAGTAGCTAAAACAAAAATCTGTTGCCGATAAAATTAGTTTTAGACTTAAAAACATTAATATTGATAATCACAGAAAAGGAGAAAACAATGAGTATGTAATCCAATTTAATGAACAATATTGTTTTTCAGATTCAGAAGCAGTAAAAAGTTCTCAAAAGTGTCATATATTGCATTATTGGTCTAGGTTTGTCTAAGACATACCCACTTTTATCAGCTCTGGCCATATTTTGTACTATTGGATGGAATTACATCTTGATAAAAATTATATAACAAAGTTTATAGATGAGTGGAATTTATACTCCAGAAATCCAAAAATCAATAATTTTGATTTTTTATTAAGCTCTTTAATAAAAGAGATAGTCTTCTAAATTAAAAAGTTAATAAAGGAATCAGCTAACTTTTCCTGTTATAGAGATGAGAATCAAGTTTATATGAAAAAAGTTCTTGTCTATCTTTAAAATATCATATTTTATTTTGCTCTGTAATAAAGAACCAATAATAAAATGGAAAAAAAATCAATTCTCAAGAAACTCATTCTTATCTGAACAGGGAAAGATGAATATTTGGAACCAAGTCAGTAGGAGCCCAGAAAATTTGAAATAAAATGCCATACTTGTTTTAATTAAGTATAATAGAATCACAATTTGAACGGTTTATAAAAAATAAAGACATAGGCTCACTACGTTTTAGTGACACAGGATAATGGAGCTAATTATGTAGTCATTTTCTGTACATCTCCCTTGATACCAAGACTACTTTATATTTTAGGGATTTTAAAATTTCACTCTTGTCAAACTCTAAAATTTTCTAAGATCTACTAGTTCCCCTATTTCTATTGTAGGCTGGAAGAAAATGAAAAACAAAGAAACAAACAAACAAACAAACAAAATATTATGTGAAGTGACCATAGTATGTAACACATTGATATTTAAGAGGCAGGACTTGGAGAGAACAAAAAATTTAAATCACTGTTTTTCAGAAATAGAGAAAAAGACTATAAACATTCTGTTTTAATGGAAAGCCAAAATTTGCAAGATAATAATAACCAAGTGTGAACTACCATATTCTTGATTTAAGAAGCTGATAAAGGAGCCAAAAAATAAAAATAAAAATAAAAACCTGGATACATACCATTATGTCAAATTTAATTTTTAAAAATTGTTAAAAGTATTTTTGAGTTAGGTTAGAAACTACATTAAAGTCATGTTTTCATACACACATACACACTTATTTTTCATATACATACACATCTATTTATGACAGTGTTGGTAAACTAAATTCAAATAACAGCAAAATAATCCTAACATTCATGTTCACTTTATTTAACTAGAGACTTTACGTTGCCCAATGAATTTGCTTAATGAATCAAACAATTGTGAGTGGTCCAGGACCAGTATGTATTTATTTATTTTCTTAGAAATTGCTGCAATTTGAGGGAGATAGGAGGCAATGTAAATATGCTTTTAAATATCAAACAATGTAGTTTGAAATCAAACTCATGTAATACTACATACCCTCCTCACTGGATGCAAAGTTGGAAAGTATCCTTGTCTGACACAGCATTCATTAACTCTACATACTCATGGGGACTTCCCCTGTACCACACACTGCCAGGTACTATGCACAGAGCAAACAACAAAAGAGTTCATGTTCCTCATACCTCAAAATAATAAGAACCATTTATGACAAACCCATAGCCAATATCACACTGAATAGGCAAATGCTGGAAGCATGCTCTCACCACTCCTCTCACCACTCCTACTCCACACAGAATTGGAATTTCTGGTCAGGACAATCAGGTAAGAGAAAGAAATAAAGTGCATTCAAATAGGAGGAGAGAAATTAAAAATGTCTCTGTTTGTAGATGACATGTTCCCATATCCAGAAAACTCAATCTTATCCGCTCAAAACCTTCTTAAGCTGATAAGCAACTTCAGGAAAGTCTTAGGATAACAAATCAATATGCGAAAATCACAAGATTTCCTATACATCAAAAATAGACAACCAGAGAGACAAATCATGAATGAACTCCCATTCACAGTTGCTGCAAAGACAATAAAATACTTACTTACTTAGAAATATAGCTAACAAGGGAGGTGAAGGACCTGTTCAAGGAAAACTACAAACCACTGCTCAAAGGAACTAGAGAAAACTCAAGATGAAAAAAACCTACCATGCTCATGGATAGAAAGAATATTGTGAAAATGGCCATACTGCCCGAAGTAATTTATAAATTCAATGCTATTCCCATTAAACTACCATTGACATCCTTCACCAAATTAGAAAAAATAAAAAAAAATAATAATAAACCACTTTAAAATTCATATGGGCTGGGTGCCCACCTATGGTCTCAGAAGTTTGAGAGACTG
Source organism: Macaca thibetana thibetana (assembly GCF_024542745.1). Lineage (NCBI taxonomy): Eukaryota > Metazoa > Chordata > Mammalia > Primates > Cercopithecidae > Macaca > Macaca thibetana. The sequence continues at coordinate 102,676,088 of NC_065589.1, read as the reverse complement.
AGGAGGGTTGATCACTTGAGATCTGGAGTTCAAGACCAGCCTGGCCAACATGGTGAAACCCTATCTCTACTAAAAATACAGAAATTAGCTGGGCATAGTGGCGGGTGCCTGTAATCCCAGCTACGTGGGAGGCTGAGGCAGAAGAATTGCTTGAACCTGGGAGCAGAGGCTGCAGTGAACAAGGATAGCATCACTGAACTCCAGCTTGGGCAACAGAGCAAGATTCTGTCCCCTCCAAAAAAAAAATAATAATAATATGGAGTCAAAACAGAGGCTGTATAGCTAAGATAATCCTAAGCAAAAAGAACAAAGCTGGAGGCATTGCATTACCTGACTTCAAACTATACTACAAGGCTATAGTAACCAAAACACCATGGTACTGGTACAGACACATAGACCCATGGAACAGAATAGAGAGCTCAGAAATAAGACTGCACATTTACAAACATCTGATTTTCAGCAAACCTGACAAAAGCAATGAGGAAAGGAGTCCGTATTTAATAAATGGTGCTAGAAGAACTGGTTAGCCATATGCAGAAAATTGAAACTGGATCCCTTCCTTACACCTTATGCAAAAATTAACTCAAGATAGATTTAAGACTTAAATGTAAAACCCAAATCTATAAAATTCCTAGAAGAAAATCTCAGAAATATCATTCAGGACATAGGTAAAGGCAAAAATTTCATGATGAAGATGACAAAAGCAATTGTACAAGAAAAAATTGTCAAATGGGATCTAATTGAACTAAAGTGCTTCTGCACACAAAATAAACTATCAGAGTCAACAGACAACCTACAGAATTGTAGAAAATTTTTGCAATCCACCCATCTGATAAAAGTCTAAATTCAGAATCTACAAGGAAGTTAGATAAATTTACATGAAAAAAACAATCCCAGTAAAAAGTGGACAAAGGACATGAACAGACACTTTTCAAAAGAAGATATGCCTTTGGCCAACAAACATATGATAAAAAGCTTAGCATCACTGATTATTAGAGAAATAATCTAATAGTACTTCATAATATTAGATAGTACAACAATAGTACTTCATACTATGTGGCCCAGCAATCCCATTGCTGGGTATATACCCAAAAGAATATAAATAATTCTACTGTAAAGATACACACATGCATATGTTCATTGCAGCATTGTTCACAAGAGCAGAGATGGGAATCAACCCAAATGCCCACCAATGATAGACTGCATAAAGAAAATGTGGTACATATACATCATGGAGTACTATGCAGCCATGAAAAGGAATGAGATCATGTCCTTTGCAGGGACATGGATGGAGCTTGAAGCCATTATCCTCAGCTAAATAGTTCATGTTGCTGCTGTCATGGAACACATTATTCATCTGCTACACACTTGACTGAAACAACATGTTTTTATTATGTCTTATATGGTACCCAATAAAAACAATAATCAGTGTGTCATTTGAAGGCACACATTATTTGAATCACTCCTTAAATCAAAATCATACAATGGCTCAATATTGGCTAAAAAGTTATGTTGAAGCCCTTTGGCATTTAAGGTTTTCTCTTCTCACATATTATGTCACCCAACCCGTGCCCTTCTACATGTGTCTTGATTCCTGACATCAGCAGAGCATCCATATGCTCTACACTGGATCCCTGGCTCAGAGGACCATATTATTTCATATTACTGGCATTTTTAAGTTAGTTATTACTATATATATATATATATATATATATATATATATAAAGTGTGTGTATATATATGTGTGTATATATATATTATTTTAAAAGGGAGTTTTGCTCTTGTCGCTCAGGCGGGAGTGTAATGGTGGGATCTCGCCTCACTGGGTTCAAGCAATTCTTGTGCCTCAGCCTCCCAAGTAGCTGGGATTACAGGTACACATCACCATGCCTGGCTTGTTTTTTGTATTTTTAGTAGAAATGGGTTTGCCATGTTGGGCAGACTGGTCTCAAACTCCTGACCTCAGGTGATCCGCCCGCCTTGGCCTCCCAAAGTGCTGGGATTACAGGTGTGAGGCACCATGCCCAGCCAATCTTTTGATTTTCTATTGATAAAGCCAAGGTTTGAAGGTAATAAATTCATTTCTGAGGTCTCACAGCTAATACATATTCCCTTGAGATTCAAAAGTGTATGTGACTCCAATGAAGGATTTTTAAAAAATTTCTTCATGATGGATTACCTGTCTATCCCTCAAGTACTTATTCAAACATCACTTTTCACATAGTTTTTCATTATTGGAGATTATCTTTCTCACCTCTGAACTCTGATATTATAAAATATGACAATGACACAATTCTCACCTTTTGCAAAAAGTACAATTACTTCGCATATGCCTCATTTTTTTTTCTTTCTCGAATGTAAACTTTGTAAGAAAAAGGACTGTGTTATGTGCATCACTAAGTTACCCATAAGAGTTGTTGAGCAGAATGGGTAATACATGGAAAGTGTCAGATCCGTGCATCTGTCACTAGGCCCAGTGTTGGAGACACTGTGGTGCCTATGCAGATCACCTTTACTAAAGAGGAGTACCCAATTCCTCACTGGTGCTTCTGCAGTGACGACTCACACATACCCTCCTTCTCCAGATCATTGTGTTTAACTGATTGAAGCAGCTTTGCTTGGAATATCACAGCCCCAAGGCCAATTAATGATTGATGGGGCATATCAAAAGCAGATCCCCTTGCCTGTCATAAATTTATGCTCCAAAGCATAACTATAGTGACTCAAACCAAGACTAGACTCGACCTGAAACACAGTTTACTGGGCTCCTTCCTCTGCTCTCCCTCTGTCTTTTACAGCTTTCTTCTGTATACCACTTCCTTCATAAATGACTTTTACAACAATCCCCATTTTAGGCACTTTCCTAAGTACTATCTTACAGGTAATTCCACAAACCGCTGCCAGTGTCATTTTTTAAAATAAAAACATGTTACATATACTATCAATATGATTATGTAAAATGTTAACACCAAAGAAGTATTTTAAAAATAAAAACCGTGTTTGAGATTATGCCACTTAACTTGCCAATATCTTCAAATAGCTCTCTTCAAAGCTAGAATAGAATTCAGTTTTGCATTTGAGTCACCTTGCCATCCTCATATCTTCCATTCTCCTGAATTGTTTATATGCTTCTAGGTATGCTAACCTTCTTGCTGTTTTCATGCTGAGCTAATTCCTTACTCAGAACTTACTATTCTATTTTCTTAAAAAGCTCTTTCCTCACATATTCACATCACTTGCTGCCTCTCTTTATTTAGGTGTCTCTTTCAATATCACCCTTCTAGAGATGACTTCTCTGATCATCATAACTAAAATAGTACCTCCATTGACAGCCCATCTCTTACTATGATTTTCTGTATAGCATGTATAATAATGTGACAGTATACATAAATACATATTCTATCCTCTATAGGAAGATAGACTTCATGAGGGTTAGAACTTGCTTCATATTGTTTCTTCAGCATTTGGAACAATTTCTGGCACATGGTAGATATTCAATGGGCATTTGTTAATGAGCATGAGATGAAAACAAATTTATGTACATAGACTAAATTTCAAATATTGCTTCTCCCCATAAAGATTAAAAACAATCTAAATGAATGGAAAGGTATCAAACACATTAAAAATGAATAGGAATATAAGTACTAAATATAAATAAACTACAGAAGACATTGTAATGCATAATTTTAAAATATGTACTATAAACCATGCATTATGTCCTTTCTGTGGAGGTGTAGTCAGTGGAGGGTAGGTGGCACAGAGCCCCTGAGGCTCCCATAATCTGAAAATGTTTTATTGAAGAAGTGCTAAAGTTAGAGGTACAAAATGGGAAAGATACAACTAGGTAGACAAAGGCTGACATTCTAGATAAGGGAGCTGGGAGAAAAATGACATGAGAGAAAGACCATGGAGACAGTAAAGATCTGAACTCCTGGGCAGTCCTGAGAACACAGATGGTTTGGAGTAATAGCTTAGATGGCAAGTGGGCCAGGGAGATTAAAGTCATATTGAAAAGAGCTCTGAATGAAAAGGCAAAAAAAATCATCAAAACTGTCTTTTACATAAATTATATTTAGCCACCTATTTGTTCATTTCATCTCTCATCCTCTAGGAATATTTCCCAATATCCCAACTTAATTAACATATATCTGTAAAAATACCCTAATGTAAATGTATTGCTATAAACTGTCAAAATTTCATGCCTGTGAAATCTGACTAATAGCCTTAAAACTTAGACAAGTTTCAAATCATATTCCTGTAATATAACTGACAGTATAAGTACCTGATTTTCAAGTTGAGAAAATAGGACATGAAATGTAAACAACTTCATAAAATCATACTATAAATGGTTTTATCCACTTGTAAATATACTTATATTGCCAACAACACTATAAATAACTGTTAACAGTAATATACTTGTCATTCTGCTTCATATTTTAGCATGTGTCAGAAATCATACCTGTGGGTCTCTGTAAGTTCTTTTGTACTAAAATCCTTCTCAGTGTACCATCCATGGCTGCTTCTTCTATGTGGGAGTGATCTCCAACAACAGTCCAGTACATCATCCTGAAGAGAGTGGGTCAAAGAGGTTAGCATGGTGATGGTGCTGCTATAACCCAACTCTGCTCCACAAAGCAGTGACTCTTCAGACCACATGCCTCAGAGTCACCCCAGAGTCTCTTAAAAAGTAGATTCCCGGGTACAACTCAAAACACACAGAATGAGAGCCTCCAATAAATGGCCTGGGAATCAACATTTTAACGAAAGTCTTGCCTACACACATTAAAATTTGAGAATCATTGTATACTATGATGTACCATAGCTCATTATTTAATATCCAAAATTCAATTTTGAAACTTTCATTAAAACTCAGAGAAAAATATTTCCACCACATGAAACTTCCCTTTTGTTTTGACACAATAGTCATTTTATTATGGATGCTGTATGAACATGCTATTTTTTTTTTATAGAGAAGTAACTATTTTCTCAAACAGAAATTATTCTTTAATTTGGATGACTGCTTAATTCTAATAGTTAGGTATAAGTTGTCTCTTTTTACTCAGGAGTTATCAATCCACTTTATGGATGCTTAAGAGTTTTAGTTAACATTTTTCTATTTACTTTTTGGCCATTGCTTGTAGGTTTACATCTCTAACTAAAAGAAGGAAATGTTTGTAATACACTCTTTAAATTTGCGTGTGTGTGTATATGTGTGTATATATACACATACACACACACATAAAGAAAAATGTTAGTACTCTGTATGTAATATGTTTGATATTATGTTTAATATTTTGATAATTCAATTTTAGATCAAAAACAGAGGTTGTATCTATCACACCAAGCTCATTCTTCTGCAATGCACACATATAACCATGCACAGACACACACACAGACACACAGGTACACTGAATCCATAATACAGGAATATTTCAGAAAAAAAATATATTTCGTATCATCATTTGGTGGGAATAGGACATGCTTTTTTACAGAAGAAATAGTACAAGGATATTTAAAGGCATGTGACACTATTACACATTGAACACTCATTACAGAGACAAAATCTACACAGCATAATTTCTAAAAAGGATATTCATTTTCAAGAAATAGAAATACTAAACCATTAACCTACCCTCTTTTAGGATTTACAGCAATAGCATACGGTTCTCCAGCCATATTTGTTAAGAGTCTGGTGCAGTTGGGGCCATTCAGCTGCCCTACATTAATAGAGTACCTCAGACTGGTCCAGTGAGTAGTGTAGTAACTGAACCAGTGCATTCTAGAATGATCAGTCCAGTAAATGTTTCCAGCCACCCAGTCAACTGCAATGTCCCTGGGCCTTTTAAATTCAGGACACTACAAGGAAACAAAACAACACATCATGGTATTTTCAAAAGGAAATTAGCGGAGTTTTCTGTATCTTTGCATTGAAGTTATGGGGGAATTATAAGAACATAGTCATGTGTTAATTGCTACATGCAATTAGATGTCAAAAAGATACCTAATGCTATTTTCAATCTTTGTAGATGTATTATCTGCCTGAATCTTAATTGTACAGACCACTGGAGTTTAACCAGATTGCACCTGTTTAATCATTACTCTGCTGAAATATTTCCAGAACCACAGGAGGTTCACCCATGACTTCTGGCAGTCAATATTTTCTTTAGAGTAACCATAATTCTGATAGCTAACACCACAGATTCAACAAATCAATGTAAAAAACAATCATAATCTTTCATTCCAGAATTTTTTTTTTTTTTTTTTTTTTTTTGCGACGGGAGTCTCGCTCTGTCGCGCAGCCTAGAGTGCTGTGGCGCGATCTCCGCTCACTGCAAGCTCCGCCTCCCGGGTTCACGACATTCTCCTGCCTCAGCCTCCCGAGTAGCTGGGACTACAGGCGCCCGCCACCGCGCCTGGCTAATTTTTTGTATTTTTTAGTAGAGACGGGGTTTCACTGTGGGTTAGCCAGGATGGTCTGGATTTCCTGACCTCGTGATCCGCCAGCCTCAGCCTCCCAGAGTGCTGGGATTACAGGTGTGAGCCACCGCGCCTGGCCATTCTAGAATTCTTTTGTTCAACATCATGACTGTGAAATGTATCCTTATTTTGTATATATCAATTTTTAATCTTTCCATTGCTCAGTAGTATTTGTTCATGTATTTGCTCAAGTGGATTTGTACTGACGATATCCACTTGGCTTGTTTACAGTTTTAGGCCATTACAACTAAAGTTATGGATACTTTAGCACTTTTTTGTTGTTGGTAGTGGTGGATACAAACACTCAATTCATTTGGGTATTTACTAAGGAATAGAATTAATGTTTTCAAGTTTATGCACACTTAGCTTGATAGGATACGCTAGAAAAAATTTTCAAAGAGTTTGTAGCAATGTACAATCTTTTCAGCAATGTAAGAAAAACTCAGATGCTCTGCATCCTCACCATACATAATTTGTTCTACAATTGAAAAATCATTAGTACAGCTAGACACATTTAGTAAAATACTATATTTTAAAATATTTTGAAGAAAGTCAGAATATCTGTTATTCATCTTACATTTGATAGGTTGGATTGTCCATTCTGTTTTACTGAATTACTGTGAGACAATGGTAACAGAATTCATTGAGACTAGAGAGCAAGGAAAATAACTTATGTTCTGTGCCCTTCAATTAACTTGATCACTTTGAGCAGGAACTAGTGTAGTAATTAATTTGACATGACCAGGTTTATTGTGCATAACCAAAAGTGAGAAGGTATTCACAGTGGTATTATGGCAAGAGTAGAAACAATTATTTGAAGGTGATTACAACTAGATGTGTAATCAATATGTAACAGCATCTTTAAGACCTAGGCAGCAGTGGAAATATGAGTTTTTAACACATGAAAGCTTCTTGTGTGGGTTCAGAGGAACCAGTATTATCAATCAGTGGACTTGGATTAAAAGAAAAGAAACTGACCATCTCGAAAAGAACATGGAATGCCAAGAAACAGGAATTGCAAATCACTGCTGCATGATTACTGGGATCTCAAACAAGGAAAGTATGGCTTACATTAAACACAGAATCCATAGACAATTTCTAATGCCATTTATCATCAGTTCTTTGACCTATTGGACGTTAAAACTGAAATTATGAAATTGTATTACCCTATTTCTCAACTTTAACAATAAATGTTATCCATATACCCAGTGATATCTCAGTTATCTGAATTAAATGTAAAGCACTCTGCAATACGGTATACTCTAGAAATGTTATATAAATAATGTTCGCAGATGTTTAGAATATAAATGTCCTAGTCGAACCAAAAAATCATTTTCGAATGCTCCAGTATCATTTAAGCTAACTGTATTTTTATTTTCAACTTGTCATCATTTAAAAGTAAATACATCACCAAATGGCATGTGCATGTCAGTGTGAATCATAAATCTACAAACATGAAAGACAATGGGAAAAATCACCATTATAAGCTATTTTAAACCTGTTGAAGCATATGTGTAATTTTCTAACACTAGTAAAACAAACTTTTATGACACAAAACTTATAATACTCTTTGTCTAATTGAACATAGAAAAAGTATCTATTTTCCATTTGTGAGATGTAAATGTATACACCTGATTTTCAATCCTCATGGTATCCCTGATAAAATATGTCATATTCCATGCAAGTTCCACTTTTGTTGAATTTAGGATTTTCATTTCATTAAATTCATTCTCAAAAAATTCTGATTATCCTTCGACTTTAGACTTCTAACCCTAGACTGATGACAGTTAGTAACCCAGTTTCCTAATGTTCGTAGAACATTCAGAAGTTTGATTTGGTGATACTTTTTCAGGTAAACAGGCTGGTGAAGATTTTACTAAGGATGAATTATAGAAGGATAAATTTAGGTCACATTTCTAGGGTAAAGAACATAGATTAGAAAAAGAAAAAAAAAACTTACTTTTCATGATAAGTACAAGATATTTTGATGACTTGCAGAGCCATTTAATATATACATTTATTCTCCTTCTTCTGGAATAAGGAATCTCTAATGTCATTCAAGTAACAACTAAAGTAGTTAGAATATGGGATAAAAAATAGGCACATGCAATTAATTCAACCTAAGGTTATGATATCATAAATGACAAGATGATTCTCAGAGAATAATGGCAGAGGGTGAAGATGTTACCAGGTGTTCATCCTCAGTGACTCACAGTAAACTAAATACTTACTTATTTTCAACAATGAAGAGAGAATAACAAAACAAAACAAAAGACAATCAGGAGGAAGAGGGAAGAAAGGAGCGGAGGCGGAAGAAGACAACCTGCCTCAGAAGAAGGTGGCAACATTATTAACCGACTCTCAACCTATGGCCAAATTAGGAAATCACCCTTTGTACTGAGCTTCATAGGAAAGAAATAATCTCTACCATTCACATCTTGACCAGGATTTTGAATAGTATTAACCACATAAAAGGGAGCCTTATATTGAATGGATGTTCACTGGAGGATGAAAGGCAGAAACCCCTGTTGGATCTTCATATTATGATCAATTTTTTTAAGGAGAGGTACCAAAATCAATCAGGTAAACACGAAAAATGGAAAAACACAGATAAGCACACTGACATTCTGAGAGTGGAAATGAAGATTGATATGGGAAAACAGAACAGGAGAGCTAAGCTCCTTGCCTTCAAAAATCATGAAACAAAACAAACAAGCATACCAGATTAGAGAGAAGAAAATATACAACTTTCATTTGCCCCATTGACAAGCTCACTAGACAGGTACATCCATGAAATGGAGATGCTAATTAAACGTGTCCTGTTTGAGAGACTGCAGGAGCATGCAGCTTCCCTGACAACAAAAGGGTATTTCTCATCTTGTTGAACAGAGTGGAAGACACATTTTGGCTGCATTCTTCAGACAGATGATTTCTTTTCTAATAAGCTCTCTAAATACACAGCCAGTTTTGAGAACTGAGGCATCCTTCTTTGTAGGAATGCATTAGTCAAATGAATGAAACCCTTACATCTTACAAAAAAGGTGACAGTTTGTAACAAAATTAGAGGTTACTAGTTTAAATTACTAATCCTTTCTAGGTGTAGATTGTAAGGTATCTGTCACAATTCCAGCTTCAATAAACTGAAGATGTAAGTCACTGAAGACATTTGTTTTAAAACAGGAAAAGGGAAAAATCTATGACAGGGGAGTTCAAGCATTTGAGCCATGAAAATACTGCTGTCTGTTTTAATAAATTTCTTACAGTTAGCAATATGCTTTAAGAAAATTTAGTTTACACAAGGATAAACTGAGGTGATACCACATATTTTATTGATTTGTGATGTTTTTCATCTTGGTGTATATCTAAGAATAGAAAATTCAACTAATTTTATTAAAGTTACTTATCTCCCAATGGAATTGTATTAAAACAAAGATGTAAAACCATCCTCACGAAATTGTGTGTGGATGTCTCTGTAGGATATTTTGCTAAATGAAAAGACTATTGACATTTTGCTTCTCAAAATATGAATCAGATTCGCTTCCAATGAGTGGATGTAAAATAATAACTACACAAATTCTAAATTTTACTAAATTCTATTGACTTAGTCATGCTATTAAAATATCCAAATATTTCATATGTCAGTCAAGGAGCTCACATAGCAGTGGAGAAATCCTTAGAGAACCAAGAAAAAGTTATATTTAGAGCTAGAATGTGTACGAGATTAAAAAAAAAAAAAACTATTGCAGAGATGAAAAAACTTTGGCTTCTATTTATGATTTATACTGAACAATAGATTATTTCAATCTGAATAATTTTAATGTTGCAACGATCTACATTAGGACCATGTCAACTTGAAATAATCTTCTGTTAGATGAAAAAGAAACTTCAGATGTAATTCTCAGATAGTTTTTTAAAAAGACCAAATTTGTCGTTGAATTAAAGACTCAATAATGTATGTGATTTTGTTACTCTTTTTTTTAAGCCTCTGTTACTCTTTTTTTTTTAAAGCCTCTTCAGTGTTCTTTAACCTTTTATTCCTGATTCACGTCTGTCCTCCATAAAGAGAAAGACTGGCTCTCTAAACTTTTATTCACACTATCAGAAAAACAAAGATATCACAGAAGATTAGAAAACACACTGAATTTGGAATCAGAAGAACTGATTTAAATCCTAGTCCTAGTTTCTCTCCATATTATAAGGTGTGTAAAACAAAGACTTTGGATTAGATGATCTTTGAACATCTCTAGCTCCTAAACAGTAAATTATGTAACAGTTCGAAATATTATCCATTCTGGGTAAGTCTGCATTTCGTATAGCCTTAAATGCATATCTATGGTAATTGCTCATTTTTAGGCATTAGTGAGTGAATAATTTGTTCGTGCTTGGGCTGGTAATTCTGATATTATCCTACATCATATGTGAATGACCTGGAAATAAGGAAGTAGAATACCTCTGACAATTACAATTTAAACATGCATAACATTCGAGAAATAATTCAGAGTTACCTGAGAGTAGACCTATCAAAACAATTGGTTGAGGAGTAAATTTAAGTCAAAATTTAAAAAAAAAAAGTAGATTCTAACTTTTAAAATTAAAATGTCACATTATATATCCAAATTTTTGTTTTTTTTCTTGAAAATTAAGGTCATACAGTTTGATATATCAAAACCGGGCTAACATTCCAGAATAGAAGAGCCAGTTACCTGCTGTGCCCTCCTTTTATTAGATGTGTTCAGTTTGTCTCTATCACCTGTGTTCCCAATGTTTATGCCTATTTCAATCAATTATCTTACCTACATAACTTCTTTATATAATCAGTTTGCACAAAAATGAATTGAATTTAATAAAGATATTGTGTATCTATCAGAAAGAGGATGAAGACAGTAACAAACACATAGAAAAGAGTTAAAGAAGCAAATGACAGTGTGTTTCCAGAATCATTAGGTAAGTTCCTTGTGGATCAACAGGAATTTTAGCAGATGTACATGTGTATATACATGATTTATATGATATACACAAAATAAATTGTGTTCTTTTATCTCAGTGTCTCTCATCCATCAAATTCATTCAGATTATGAATATGTGTGTATGTGCACACGTGCTATGTAAATATAGGAAATGCTGAGTTTCATATATCATTCTCTTGCCAGCTTCATTATAGTTTCCTAGCATTTTATTACTCCTTAAACTGACAATAAAATTTCCAAGTCTAAACAGAACCCAGAATAATAAAGGGGTCACCTTGTAGGCTACTTTTTAGGCATAAAATTAACATTCTTCAGTCTTTCTTTGAGCATGTCCCTTCAAATGACAACAGGGCCTTTGGAAGACCTGAAAACACATTCTGTGGGATGAGATCTCTGATGCTTCAACAAGATCAAGATCATTCTCAGTGGTGATAATAAGTATAATAATAATAATAAAAGTGGTATCTTTTTAATAAAGGAGCTTTGGTTAATTGGGAAAATTAAGGAAGACAGGAAAAAATAGCACGTAAATGACTTTGAAGGGAAGATAAACAGTTGCATTCTTGGTAGTGAAATATGGCCTATATAGGGCTGGAACAAAACTTTGTGTTTGGGGATATATATGTGCTTGTTTATAGCTATGTAAGAAAATGGGAGAGGTGTGATGGGAGATGAGGCTGAAAATGACTAAGAGGCTTGTAAACCAATGGTTTTTAAAAGGATATCCAGTAGAAGAATTTACTTAGGGACATATGATGATCAGATTAATGTTTTAAGAATGTTTTGGCTATGGTGTGGAGAATGGCTTGGGTGTGAGGGTCAAAAGTGGATAGATAAAACCAGAGGAGACTAACTTAATGAACTCCAGGGAGAAGAGTGTGGATGTTAAATTGATGGTTTTCTGAGACAAAGGTGGACAAAATATGAAATCTAAAAAACCACGATGAGATGCCATCTCTCACAAGCTAGAATGTCTACTATTAAAACATCAAAAAATAGCAGATGCTAGTGAGGCTATGTATTATATAACTATTTGTGAATTCATTTTGCCATATATCATTTATAATTATTCTTTCAACTTTCATAGTATACACAACAACTTTATTCCTTAAGGTTTGAGAGAAAGATACATAACCACATTTACTGTTAAGCAATATATAACTAGCAAAAAAATAGCTTTGAAATTAAACTTTCATGGAAAATCATATATTTCTTACAATGGTTATAAAAATATTTGCTATTCAGGTAAGGCCAATTATGCATGACATACTATAAACCCTTCAGACACAAGAATCATTGATTATTAGGATCTCTATCATAGGGATTTCATAATAGATATGACTTCTCACAAATTAAAAATGCAATGCAACAGCAATCCAATTCTAATGTGTTTATTCTTCTACTAAGAGTCTAAAACAATTTTAGAAATAAAAATGCAAGATTTTCAAATAATTTTCAAATGAATGGCTGTAGAGTTCATACATAGAGATATGCTATAATGCTACAGTACATTTTTAAAATATGTTCATGCAGCACAGATCCACAAAGAGATCCAAAGACTATGATGGGGACTCCATATTCACGCATACGTTTTGAGAGTTTAGTACCACAGAACAATAGAAATACCTACTCCATCACTAGAGAAATGAAAGACTATTTAATATTTAGGGTGGAAGTTAAATCTCCACATCAAACCATATACACATAAATGCATTCAGATCCATCAGAAACATAAATATTTAAAAGTAAAAGAAGTATTAAAAGAAAGAATAGAAAGTATGTACATGTTCTGGATAAAAGACTTTCCTAAATATGATGTGATGTCCAGGAGCATTGACGGAAAAGACAATCAGATCTGACTACATAAAAAGCAAATCTTCTATATAGCAAAAACCATCAGAAACAAAGCAAATTCATTTGAAGGAAATGTTTTTTTGTGTGTGCGTGTGGGGTGTATATCTTACAAAAACTCAGTATTTACAGTATATAAATAGTGCATAATAAGATCTTATGGAAAACAAAACACTTTAAGGAAAAAATAAGCATAGATCAAAATAAGACCCCTGGAAGAAGCAGATTTTTGAATAGTTAATAAAACATAAGAAAAGGTGTTCAAACTTCACAATACAGAAAATACACATCAAAAACAATTGGCAAAAGTTTATTAGTATTATGATGCTGATTTTGGCAATAGCATTAGGAAAAATTCAAATTCACATATTGAGCATTTTTTTAAAATAGTCTTTTTGAAGGCAATCTGAAAGTACTTATTCAAAATTAAGTTTGAATACTCTTTAATCTAGCATTTTCACTTCATAAAATGCCTGGACTATCTAATACAGGCTTTGTTACCCTTATACTTGAAGATGACCACTAAGACATTATTTGCAATAACAAGACAAAATCAAACAAATTATGTTTCTCAAAATATAAATATTGAAATGAAGGATGTTATATTTACACTATGAGTGCAATCATTAAAAAAAAATGACATAGGTAAAATTAGCTAACACGGTAAGGTCTCAAAACTTGTTTAGTGAACAAAGTAAACAGCAGAAATGACTTTGTATGATACGATTCTACTACATATTGAAAAAACCCTAGTGTCGTACAAGTATCTAAGTTCATAAATAGGTAAATAGCTAATCAAACGATGGTATATCCACATAACAATATGCTATTCAGCCAAAGAAAGAATGTCTTATTGATATATGAAACAATATGGATGAATCTCACAATCATTGTGCTGAGTGAAAGACGACCGATCAAAAAGGGTACTTACTATGTACATAAAATAATAGAAAGAGCAAACTAATCTATAATGAAGAAAACAAATCAGTAGTTGTCTGGTGATGGGAGAAAAGTGGGCCAGGGTCTGGGGGAATAGATTACTGAGGGAATTAGATGACCATATGGAAAGAGTTGGAGGTCATATAGATATGTTCATTAGTTTGATTGTGATGATAATCAAAACTTTTGAAATTGTATATGCTGTATATATTTAAATATGTAGAGTTTATTTTATGACAATTATAGCTTGAGCTTCTAAAAATGCTCTAGATGTACCAGTATATAAATTTATAGAAAAATATTTGTATAGTACAGAACAAATTGATCGTCTATTAAGAGAGCTGTGGACTTTGAGGAAACAGGATAAAGAATCCTTTTCACTTTTTGCCATTCTGACTGCTGGATAGTGAGTGAAAAGTGCAGCAAGGACAGAAGTTAGGAGGCTACTGAACTAATTCAAAAGAAAGATGCCTGGATCAAACCTAGGTGCCCTCAGCAAAGCTAATATAAGGTAGCCCACTCTTGGACATACCTGGAAGGTGTATTCAACAAGACTTCCTGATTTATTAGTTATGATGGAAGGAAAGGAATCAGCAACAACTAATGACTCCAAGATGTTTATTTTAAACATGTGAAAAATAGAGTTGTCATTAAATGAGATTACAGAAGTGGATTTGAGGGATACAATGTGAAGTTTATTTCGGGGCATTCTAGTTTCAATTTTTTTTTTTTAGATACAAAAGAAAAAGAAAGTAAGCAGTTGGACAAGGGATGATATTAATTATGTTAACATGTCCATATATGTTAAGCCATGAAACTATGTGAGCTCAACAAGGAAGTAAGGGAAGAGAGTAGAGGACTAAGGTCTGAGCCTGGGGTATTTCATTATTAAGACGGATAAAGAAAAGGAGCAAGTAAAAGAGAATGAGTAGGTGAGGGAAAAAAAGAAACGTTAAAACACCAATTAAATAATAACTACATTGGTAATTCACCTTAGTATCATTTTATTTTACAGGCTTGTGATTACATAATATGACATGATAAAATAAGTATCTACTGAAAGCCTGGCTGGAGAGGCTGATATTGTGGTGAAGGGTTTCTCAGTTTCACTGCTGCCAATGTTTTGCTCAGGATATTTTGTAGTGTGTTATCCTATCCATTGTAGTGTGTTAAGCAGCATTTCTGGCCTTACCCACTTGATACCTGAAGTAGTCTCCCGGTTGTAACAATCAAAAATATCTCCAGATATTTCTAAATGAGTGGGAAATCATACCTACTTGTGCTCTCTGATGCCTGCCTCCTCCATATACCCTAAATTTCTTAAGGTCCTTAATGAATCTCTGCCACGAAATTTGTTGAATACTTCCTTGTCGTCATTCACTTGATCTCTTAGAAGTATACTAAAATTATGACCCTGATCTCTTTCTCAAAATATTCTCCTCTCTCAGTTTTTGTAACTCTGCATCTTCTTATTTTCTCTGAATGCACTGGCTACTCCTTGTCATCATTTTAATTTTGCTTGGGAGATTGGTTGCAGTCCTTCTTTTCCTCCTTTCTTCTCTTACCGGTAATCTAATCTGGCTTCATAGTTTTATGTACATCTTCTACTCTGCTAGTCTTTAATGTGTATCTCTAGCCCAGAATATGTTTGTGTATGTATGTATGTGTGTATATATATATATATCTCTACACATATAAATATATATACATAATACATATAACAATTTAATTTTATGCATATAACATATATACATAAATATATATATTTATGATTCATGTCCTCTCATAACTCATATACATGTATATATATAAAATAGTATTACTTATTTCTCATCACAACTCAAATCTTCTCTCTTCAAATTGGCCTTTACTCATCTTATGTTGGGAATTGCATTATCTGAATTTTTCTTTCTTAGTTCATTATTTAATTCCTTTAATACATTTTTAAAAATTGGAATTTTCTGTATTGATCTACTTATGAGTTTAATTAACTTTCTCTTTCTTCCTTAGAAAATAAGCTCCATGAAAGCAAGATTCCAGTTCTGTTATTATTGCATTCCAAAAACCCAACACCAAAACTAACAAGTAGGCTTTAAATAAGCCTTTGGGTATGAATGAATAAATTTTGACTGGTTTCCCCTAAAATGCTATGCTTTTTATTAATAATTTCCTCAGCATTATTTATTGTAGACTCATATAATAATTATCACTGGTATATTTTTAATGAGTAAATACTGTTTAAGGAACTAAAAATCCATGATAGCAAAGTGTCAAATTTATACCTCTTTGACTTGTTTAGTAAAATTTTGACTAGATCGTAACTGTTACATTATCATTTACCAGAGTCAATATGTATTATTGAGTGCCTGTCTTGTGCAATTAACAACAATCAAACCACAAATTGTAATGATGTAATGAACTGATAGCTTTAGATTTTTTCCACGTAATCATAATAAATGATTGTAACTCTGATTTGAATGAACTCAGATGACTATCAATTTTTAGCAGTACCCAGATGTTCTGAAACAAGACTTTTAAGTGGTTTTGTACACACACACACACACACACACGCTTATTTGTGAGTGCATATGCACACCTATGCACTTTTGTGTGTGTGTGTGCATGTGTGTGTGTGTGTGCTTGTGATACACAGAGACTCATATATTGGGTATGAGATTTATACCTCAATTAAAAATTGAGACCTGTTAGGAATAACTTAAATAGATATGTTGTTAAAAGTGTTTTGGGGGCCGGGCGCGGTGGCTCAAGCCTGTAATCCCAGCACTTTGGGAGGCCGAGATGGGCGGATCACGAGGTCAGGAGATCGAGACCATCCTGGCTAACCCGGTGAAACCCCGTCTCTACTAAAAAATACAAAAAACTAGCCGGGCGAGGTGGCGGGCGCCTGTAGTCCCAACTACTTGGGAGGCTGAGGCAGGAGAATGGCGTGAACCCGGGAGGCAGAGCTTGCAGTGAGCTGAGATCCGGCCACTGCACTCCAGCCCGGGCGGCAGAGACTCCGTCTCAAAAAAAAAAAAAAAAAAAAAAAAAAAAAGTGTTTTGGGAAAACAAAATGACGTAATCAACTTTTTGAGAAAAAGATATGATTATTAATCAGTAAAATAATAAGCATGTTTATCCTGAACATTCTATTTACAAAAAGGAGAACATACCACAAAATGACATCTCATATTTACTTTTCAAAGTCAAGTAGATCAGATAAATCTGAGTATTTGTTTTGCTTAGGAATATTTAGATTTTTAGTGGTAAAAATTTAATCTGGGCTTTTAGAGTTATTTGCATTTTTCCAAACATTAACCTACTTTATAGTGTTTCCCCTCATATGCTTTTTTGTATAGCATCTCATACTAAAAATGATAAATTGCCCAAGAGCATGTACAATTGTTGCATAAAGCTGTTATATTCTGTTCTGGGTACTAAAATTAAAATTCGGAAGTCTCATTATGCCTTATGTACAGATTAAATCATGTCACTCTTTTAAGTTTTAAATTATTTATTTTCTTAAAGGAAAAAAATCCATTCCTTTTGTATAGCTCAGAAGATTAGAAAATCATAAGTATTTCTAATTATAAACAACTTGGTCTGCATTTGAAATTTAAATTTATAATAATTATTAGTATTCTAACCATTTTCATAGATTACAGAAGAGTATTGCCTTCACAATTTCCAAAATAAAAATAATAATAATAATAATAATAATGAAACAGGATCATATGGAAAAATAACCATTTTTTTTTGGAATGGACTTCATTTAACATTTAGTTGTCTGAATAATATTCTTCTGGTTTTTGATGCAACAGATTTTATACTATTTATGGAAATTGAACTATTCCAATATTTGTAGTATCTGCAAGTATGTTTTTAAAACATCCTGCTACCACATGGCTAACTTCTTCCATTTGGTTCACTGATAATGGAGTTACAACTAATGTATTCATAGCTTGATTTGTAGATTTTTCGCTCCCTTGTTTATTGATTCAGAGATAGAAATCAATGTGCCATAATCAGCCTAGGGAAAAAATCTTGAGTTTTATTTTTCAAGGGGTGAGGAAGTCTCAATCAGTATTATTTAATATTTGTGTCAAAACTTACAAGATGAATTAGATTACATGCTCATTAAACTAAGGGATGACTAGCGTGTTATTGTTAGAAGAACCAATGTTTACATGGCAGAGTAATTCATAAGATAGAAAATCAATTATTAATACATAAGACAGATTTCAGAGGAGTAAACACAAATTGTCCAGATAATAATTGGATAGATATATGATATGCCATACATCTTTTGGAAATCAAATATATTTATTATCTCAAAGGAGTTGTAGAAATTGTGTACTTCAATATTATAGTTGTTTTCAGATGAGTAAGCTGAGACTCAGATATGTGATATATCTTTCAAGTTAATTGCTCTACAATTCATATTACTCACTACGGTGGTAATAATAGATTTAGTCTGTCTTTATAATATTGAAATATCAGGAATACAAAAAGATTTAGGAAGCAAAGTTAAATAGTTGCTTTTATCAGTGCAGCTCTAAAGTATTTTTTAAAATAAGGTATTGGCTAGAATTGTTAGGAAATTTGGCTTATAGTGCTAAAACTCATGGCTCAGAGGTTCCAAACTTATAATTACGGCATTTAGTTAGTTATGATGAACTCCTTAGTAGAAAATGCACTCCTACTGTTATCCATTTTTCTTCTTTGTGAATGCTATTAGTCATGAGAGATTTAAATAGAGAGGTGAAAACAAAAGCAAAACATAGGAAGTCCGGATGATATAACACAAGTTATTACTATCATTAAAAGAGTAAATAAAGTTTTATATCCTATTAAAATAAGTCTAATCAAGCTTTGCCATTGAATATGAAAGATTCTATAACACATTAATAAAGATAAAATATGTAAAATATACACATATAAATAAATATTCAAGTAAAATACATAAATACATTTCTGTGTATAAGAATGAAAACTTAGTTACCAAACATTGAGTGAATTTGGCTTAAAATCTACAATAAATTTTGTGAATTCTGTTCACTAGAACAGCGGTCCCCAACCTTTCTGGCACCAGGGACCAGGTTCATGGAAGACAACTTTTCTACGAATGGGGTGGATGGGGGATTAGATTCTCACAAGGAACTCAGCAATCTAGATCCCTTGCATGCACAGTTCACAGATTCCTCCCATGCACAGTTCACAATAGGGTTTGCGCTCCTGTGAAAATGCAATGCCACCACTGCTCTGACAGTGTGCAGAGCTCAGATGGTAATGCTCCCTCACTAGCTGCTCACCTCCTGTTGTGCAATCAGGTTCCTAATGGCCACAGACTGATACTGGTCTGTGGCCTGGGGGTTGGAGACCCCTGAACTAAAGGACAATCAATTTCCCCAAAGCACAAAGCTAAATAAAACAAAGACTTTTCTTGAAAAATTATGCCAAAATTAAAGATGTGTCTATCTTTATCAATTATAAAATGCAGATATGTAATTTGCAAATAATGTTTAATGTGCTAATATGAAGCAGAGAACATTTTGCCAATTATTGTTATTAATGTCATCACCATCATCAACAGAATCATCCTACTATTAATAGCAAGCATCTAAATAGTACTTCCTATATACCTAGACAGTTAGACATTAGTATATAAAATACATATAATTAATGTATATTATTTATTAGTTACATGTAATTATATACAATTAATTTTAGTATATAGTTAATATACTAATATGTAAACTGAATCATCACTAGAACCTCTTGAAATAGAGTACCAAGAAGCTAAGAGGCCAGTAAGCAACAGGAATAAGATTCAAACTCAGCCAATATAACTCCACAGTATATACTCTTTATTCATTCATTAACAACAGATGCCATGTTACCATAGAAGCAATGTTTTCAACAGGCAGATTTCTGTTTTAGAGCTAACAAAAGTTAATGGTAGCTATTGTGTTCGAGGAAATAGGAATTGAACAATTCTGGTATACATGGATTTTTACTCAAAGGTTTCATCTAAGTTAATCTAAATCTGAATTTGAAAGCTACAATAGCTTATTTTAAAACCAGCATATTGCCATCTACTGCTGATAAAATTAAAATATGTTCCAGACTTGCATCAAATGGATTCATGTAGTTCAAGTGTTTATGGTAGATGCTAGTAGAAAAAGTAGGGAGGACTTCTAGATAGGAACCTCTAATTTTTATTAAACACAAAGCTTCAATTACATCCTGCTGGGACAGCACTTGACTTTTTGGTTGTACAGGAATGGGCCAGGCCCTATAAAAATACACATTTATCTGTCATTTTCCTTCCAGGTTACTTAAAAATATAAAACACACAATAACTTGACATGCCCTAAAACAAAAAGGGATAATCTATAACCATAAATTGAAACATATTCCAGTTTATTTTTCTCAAAAACCATGATTATCAACATGTCCATCATACACAAGTGCACAATATTTCTGTTTTGGATGTTTCCTGAAATATAGTTATCAGGAGTCAGAAGAAATGGTTACACCATTGAGTTGATGTCCTGCCCTAGAGTAGAAGTATATTTATGATAATGTAAGAAGAGAAACAATTATCCCTGCATTACACTACTTTCTAATGTAAAAATAATGTGATGTTTCCCAATCTCATCTCATGATAAAAAAGCTTATATTCATAATAATTGTAAAGCACTATGGAGCAGATGTTCTGGAGATGTTAGGTATCATTCATTAGCATTCTTATACTATATATAAGTCAAATACATTAAAGCAAAAACATAAAAGCGTACAACTAAAATAAGTCATGTACAGCTATGATAATGAATGAGCAGAGAAATACATTATTGCTATACAAGGAAAATATTGGGAAAATAATTGAATATATTAATTAATATAATTAGATATTACAATAGATACATTTTATTTAAAAAGCAGCTGTTGGAAAGGTATGGACTTTCAAATATATAATGGTATTTACTTACAATCAAGCCACTGTTTGCTTGCCTTTTTTCTCTGCCATGGATCCTTTTGTAGAAAATTCCGCCTGGATTAAACTGAGTACTCCAAATAATCATATCTCTTTGATAATATACATCCATCCCTGTTATTCTTGAATTATGTTCAATATGAGAAATTTGTTGATGATCGCCACTGTAGTTGAATGGATATATAAAACCCAGGATATCAGTGTCATTAGCAATGTAGAGAACTTGATCTTCAGAGCCTGGAGATTATTATAATAAAATACAAAAATAAAGTAAATTTCAACTAATGTTAAAAGCAATAATTGTACTTTTAAATGATCTTGAATTATTATTCTTAATACAGTTTTTCCTCAAAAATCAACCAGCTTTATATTATCTTTTAGTCTTTACGGCTTATTATTTCTGATATCCACTTATCTAAATATTTATAATAATTATTGATAGAGGTTTTCTAGTGCCAATCTTTCCTTGTGGCTAGAAATTATGTACATATAGATGTCCTTTATATGAAGAGAGATTATTATTTGATAAGTCACAATACAGTAGGTTATAATGCATCAATTGTCAATGTCCAGGTGCTATGTTGTATACTCATTAAGCTTCTAAAGTTTCTGAGTACTTAATTTATGAACCTGAGTGATCATTACTTTAGGCTAAGAAATAAAAATTAAGATATGAAGAATCTTCCTCTTACTGTATTTATACATCTTAAGTACTTATTAACTTTTAGCATAAAAAGATATCAGCATTTATTACATTAAAGTTCTATAATCTCTAAATTATCTAGAATCCTGCTAAGTGAAACATTCTAAATTTTTGACATCTACAATAGAATACTAAAGTCATTTTCATACTGACAAGTAAAACCCTAAAGCAAATGCCAAAAATATCAATTAAAATATTAATGAAGCCCTAAAGAGAGGTTGGATTGCAGATACAGTTTCTGCAAATAAATAATAATAAGAATACCCCATGAGATGCCTTTCAGCTCTGTAATGTTAATAGCTCTCATTAACATTATATAATGAATGAATGCTCATTATGTGTCAAACGCTATGTTAAGCCTTTCACAGTTTATCTTCACTTCTTATAACTATGGAAACTGAACTGAGGCTCAGACACTTTAGTGAATTCCTCGAGACCACACAGTCTAAAAGGTGCTGTGCTGGGATTCCAATCCAAGTATATCTAATGCTATAGCCCACAGCTGATCCATTATGTCATCCTTTTCTTCTTGTAATAACAATCTTATTATAATAATAATGTCCAATCATACCTTGCAGCTAACAATATTGAAGTTACAATATTATTTAGCATAAACATATGAATATTAAAATCTATACCTACAATTGCCCAGAACCATAGTTTATCATTTAATCTTTTTGTTTGTTTGTTTGTTTGCTTGTTTTTCTTTTTTTGAGATGGAATCTTGCTCTGTCACCCAGGCTGGAGTGCAGTGGTGCAATTCTGGTTCACTGCAACCTCTGCCTCCTGGGTTGAAGCGATTCTTCTGCATCAGCCTCCCAAGTAGCTGGGACTACAGGTGCACACCACCACGCCTGGCTAATTTCTGTATTTTTAATAGAGACGGGGTTTCACCATGTCGGTCAGGCTGTTCTTGAACTCCTGACCTCGTGATCCGCTTGCCTTGGCCTCCCAAGGTCCTGGGATTACAGGCGTGAGCTACTGCATCTGGCCTATCATTTAATCTTTTTAAAAAATAATATTAGTAAGTGGAGGAGTTCTAAATTTGAAAGAAAGATCTTGTTTTAAAACCCTTAAAATTCTTACTCAAAATTCCTTTCTCCTTATAATGCTAATGTTTAACCTTTTATTTTTATCCCAGGGGTATAATTTTTATCATATTCCCTTAGAGCAGACCATCAAGAGAGATACTTCACATTCTATCACACTGGCTTTTAAACTTTTACCCCTTTTGAAAAATTGTTTTGAACACTATGTGATTTTAACAGTAACCATGTATTTCATAGTCATTTCCATAAGCCATATAAGATTAAATTCATTAATATTAACTAATCAATTGGTCAAATTAATAATCATTAAAAATATTTTTATTTTATGAGAAATGAAGCTGTCACTGAAATGAAATAGCAAATGGTTTTCTCCATAAAATGTTTACAACAAAATTGTAATAGTATTTGTGATAGTGGTTATAATCTTACCTTTTGCTATGCAGGTGTTATTTCTTTCTTGAAAATTCTGGTCACACACACATTTATATGATCCTTCCACATTTATACATTGATGGGAACATGTGCCAAACACCAAACATTCATTGAGGTCTAGAAAAGAAGAGCTCAAAATAGCATCATCAGAACCCCAGTTCATACTCCTATTCTTACCACATTTCAAAAAAGCAAAATTATTTTTCTTTAACGTATTACTAGTTTTTATTGTCCTTTCACATGTTTAATCTGTGACTTGCAGTGCCATATTTGTGAAAGTATAATCATTTTTCACAATGTTTGTGCTAGAAGATTCATCAGTTGCCATTGCTTTTATTAATCCACTTAGAATATTAAAACATCAATTTCAAACTTCCCTGAGGCTTCTTTTTTTCTGTTTTAAAATGTTTACTTATTTTTTTACCTTTTAAATTCAAGGATACAAGTGCAGGTTTGCTACTAGATAAACTTGTACCCCCATTGGGGTTTGTTGTATAGATTTCCATTCACGCAAATAGACCTGCCTTGAGGTTTTCTTTTAAGCTGTTTGTGATGACCTACCTCCATGCCTTTGCAGATGTCATGGGCTATTCTTTCATCCTGTAATGCCCTTGCCCATGTTTCCATACAGAATTTCTACTCATCTTTCAAGATCCACCTGAAATAAAGCCTTCCTTGGTCTCCACGATATATGAGAGTGATGATTCATCACTAGTTCCTCCAGTCTTTGCTCTCCTGGTGTTTCTTTCTTACACTGTTGTTATATTTCAGGAATGTGGTTACATCATACCTTCTACTTGAATGTCAGTCCCTTGAGGACATAAATTATGATACATTCCTTTTTTATTGCCAGATTTTGCACAATGACTGGCAGAGAACAAAGATTTGGGTGCATCTCTAATACACTTCTGGACTCATATATATGAAGTGACTATGTAACAAGAAGGGCTGTATTGAGATTATGTGAATTAAGCAAGCAAAAAACTGCATGCCTATATATGAATACATAACTCTAAATCACGAGCATACATAAATAAATCACGGCAGTATTCATGTGATTTAATTAGAGTCATGTAGTTTGGCACATGACTCTAATTTTAAGGGCTTATGAAGAGCCAGGATTGAGGCCAGATTATTCTAGGGAACTGTCTAATCTTCCTCTCTTTTCCTTCTCTACTTTTGTGTTTAACCAGCATATTTCCCCTGCCTCATTTTATCACTTATAATCTCCTAATTACTTAATAAATCTGTGAGATAAATCCTTCCCTTGAATAAGAGAACTTAAGAATCGGCACAGTACGAATACCTATTTTTTGCGTAGCACACAACAAGGTTCTAAGGCTCAGTGGTAGTGACACTTGTAAATCACAACGTCAGGGCTTAAACTCAGGTTTTCTGATTTTGTTGACTTTACTGTGATACTTTGCCTAAGAACACATAAGTATTTTCAGGACAACACATTGCTATTTGATTGAAATGTAGAGTAAATAGATGCAGAAAACTGTATTTAGTTGTTTTTAATAAATATTTTACAGGAATGAAGTGGAACGCATCTTGTCAGTACTTAACCATCACAATTACAACAAATATTTCTGATTTGTTCAGCATCTGTAACTTTGAACAGGCAGTTATTTGTCATTATGGTTTCCCTTTGGTACAGAATCCAAATAAGCAATATTCTGCATGATTTGATAAAACCTCAACTTCCTCACTTGTCTCCATACTGGCCCAAAGCATCATTTTCTCCTCATCTCTAGAAAGCCTGGATCATGAGGTTTTGAAGGGGATGGAGGAATTCCACACATGCCTAGTACCCAAAACAGTACCTGGCACTCAGCAACTGTTAATCCCTTTCTACTTTCTTCCATCATTCCTCTTTACTTTTTTCCCTTTAGATATTCTAATTGAAGTGTTTGGGCTTTAACATCAAACAGCAATTTCTTATGCATTTTTTTCAGATACATAAGTGAAGGGTACAAACACAATTAAATTTTTGGATTATAGAATCCAAGTTGTCTTACCCTTCTTCGACACTGAAATAGAACTATTTTAATAGATGAACATTTTATTAGAGTTCAGAAGTTACTCATTTGTCCTACAAAATAATATGAAAAAGTAGATTCATAGCAACTTAAAATAAAGAATGTAGTGTGCAGGTTATATTTGCTGTGGAATACAATTAAAAATTAAGAAAAGTTGAAGAATATAATTTCTAAATTTAGTACATACATACAGAAAAAATCCACTCACAAATGAATATTAGAAAATAAATGTTATGAAATTAAAATCTTGAAAGAATTGTGTATGTGTGTGTGTTTATATGTAATTGATAGAGCCTTGGAAAAATAAATACCATAGTTTGAAAGATAATTCATTTGTTAACTAAAATACAGGAAACCTAGATTGTCAGCTTTCAATCTCACGGTAATGGAAAAATCAAATGTCACGAATAATCCAAATACACATATAACTCAAAATGTAGATAAACATGACATGACTACACTTATCCCCCTTTTGGGTGAGTAGAATCAATTCATTTAAATAATTCCATTTTGATTAACACAAAGTAAAATCATTTTTCTTAGCCCCAAAATATCACAGAGAGACATAACAAAAGCAAGCTGGTAGGTAAAAGCATTTGAAGACTTGAATTTAGCCTGGATAAGCCAGACTTAGTTATTTTAAGTTTGGCTGTACTTACAATAATGTGAATATGAATACAAATAGCAGTTTTATTGGAGAAACTTGCAGAAAGTGCATATGGGTCTGTATTTCATGGTTCTATAGTTAGAACACTGATGTAGATTATATTTACTTACTTACTATAAGATTTTGGCTATCCTACATGCTCAATTTTTAAATGATCTCAAGTAAGTTGACAGATTTATGTAGATCCTGACTTTGAATTTTTAAAGACACATTATGATCTATTTAAAACATGATTTTAGGACAAAAGCCCATGCCTCTCTAAATGTGATTTACCTATTTCAGTATTGCAAATGCCACACTCAAGAGAAATGGGTCATCATAAACATATTTTTTTTTCATGAAGCAAGACTAATTCTCCAATAGTTCCTGAACCAGCAATTTCATTATTTGCATTTCAAAACAGTATTGTAGCAATAGAATTGAAATTCCTGCAGCTCTGAATTTGCTATAGAAAAAGCTTTGTAGCCTCTGTCGTGGTTAGCTTAGCTCCACAAACAAACAAGCTCTTGACCCCAGAGACTTTCATTCTCATAAGTGAAATGGTATCCCGTAGATAGACATCATTTTGATGAAAATCAATCCCCTATGATTTCACAATTTAGAAGTCTTGGGAGTCTTTTCATAACCCAAAGATTTACGAGCAAGCTGTTGAGGAAAAGTACTCTACCTTCACATTGTCTGTGTTTCATGTTTCTCTGAAATCCAGGCTTACAGCGACAGAAAACAGATGTTTTTATTTGGTTACAATTTGCATCGTCTCCACATGGATTCACATTATCTTCACAGGTATATTCAGTAGGAGCTGGGATTTAAAAATATTATCAAAACTAATATAATTCTAATTCCTGAAGTGGGGAGTTTACTTTTTAAAAATATTTGAAATGGTATTGATTACTCCATAGATAACTATTTTTGAGTATATAAGGTTAAGGTCTTCTCTCCATATAAGCCCCATGTCTTATAAATGTATAGAAGTATAAAAACTGAATTCATTAACATTAAATACAGATTAGACCAAGCTGCTAACAGCTGATATTTAGGGTTGCTCTTAAGCTATAATATACTTTTTAAAAGTAAGTCAGGAGTCAATGATTCTAATGACAGGCTATCTTTATTACAGTACCATATATAAGTACTACACCCTTCTCTGAGAGCCAAAGCATTTCCTATAAGCTACTTAGAAATTGAGGCATTTATTGCTAACCTACGCTTAATATTTGTAAACTCAATCAAGGGTACTGCTAAGTTACTCAAGCAAGTTGGCTAAATCAGCAGTTTAAATTTCATTTTTTTATGCTGGACAGACATATGAAGAGTAACACTTGAGTGTGTAATGTGCTCAGAATGGTTGTTTATAAGCTGCAACGTTCTGGGACAGACAAAAAGTTACTTGTAATTTCCAGGAGAGCAGTTGCAATTTTACTGCTTTATCTCCCATTCAGGAAAACATTTTAAAAAATCTTCTCTTTTAAATAAATGAGAGGGACATTATTATAAGGATAACATTATATTATCTCTAAGTTACTTAAATCAAATTTTTGACAAATATGAGAACTTTATTATAATTGTAACTATTATTTGTCCCCACTGACTTGAATATTTTACAATTAGTTAAAATAGGTCAGTGGCATGATACCACGGTTTAGACACATGTAGCCATATCCTGGTGGGTATTGCTTCATCCCTAAGTTAGGAACATTTAGATGCATAAATAAAAATAAAAGAAAAGATCCAAAAGTAGGAAATATTGTGTGACTTCTGTAAGCAAACTGAATTTAGGATCATAAATTTAATTATTTTTATCTAATACAAAAAAGTCAAATGCCAAGCATTAGTTAAATATAAACTATTCACAATCAGGATGTAATAACTCAAGTATCATGGCACCCGAGCTAAAAAAAAAAAAAAAAAAAAAAAAAAAAAAAACCACATCTTCTATAAGAATGATTTGGCAATGGATTAATTTTTTTAAAAAATCATTGACTAAATTAAGACCTTTACTACCATTCAACTAAATATCACTGTTTATAAAATTTAAAAACACTACATTTGTCTAAGACAAATTACTAAATGATATAGATTACATTGCTGACATCAATTTCTATATCTGAATATTGATTTCTCAGCTTCTGCTTTAACAAGGGTACTCTTTACAAAGTCAACCTTGTCCACTTCATACTGTCTGAAATTAACTTAAGTAGTATTCTAAGGTTGCTTTGGCAAAGGTTTTTGAAAAAGGGCATCAGTAAAGCATATTTTGAAGAGCAATATTTACATCCAGAAAATTTTAGTCATATACAAGCAGAAGTTAGACTTGTGTATCCCGGTACTTTGCTTAACAGAAAACAAGCTCACCTATTCTGCATCCTTGCTCATCTGAACCATCTCCGCAGTCATCAAGTCGATCACACTGGAGATCCATAGGGATGCATTTTTTATTACTACAAGCAAATTCATCCTTTTTACAAGGCCTTGCTTTATATGTCAGCTTACCTATAGAGGCATACAAAAAATGATTAGTGCTCCACAGAATCAAAACACACTATTGAGCATGTAATATCTCTAAAATTTTACTAACTACTATGAAAAACATGGGTTTATAATTCGTGATTTGAAGCTCTCAAGGTCAAATTTTTTTTTTGTTTGTTTGTTTGTTGTTGTTTTTTTTTGTTTTTTGTTTTTTGAGACGGAGTCTCGTTCTGTCGCCCAGGCTGGAGTGCAGTGGCGCGATCTCGGCTCACTGCAAGCTCCGCCTCCTGGGTTTACGCCATTCTCCTGCCTCAGCCTCCTGAGTAGCTGGGACTACAGGCGCCCGCCACCGCGCCCGGCTAATTTTTTGTATTTTTAGTAGAGACGGGGTTTCACCGTGGTCTCGATCTCCTGACCTTGTGATCCGCCCGCCTCGGCCTCCCAAAGTGCTGCGATTACAGGCGTGAGCCACCGCGCCCGGCCTCAATGTCAAATTTTTAAACATTCTGAAATTTTTAGATTTTAGGAAAGTGACAGTATGTTTACTTTAAGTAAGTAACACTGATATCTACAGAAAATTTAAAAAATATTTACCCTAAGTGGAATTTTTTTAGAGGATGATATTAAATGGCTCCAATTAGATCAGGTCAAGCTTTGTCTCCAAATGATTTTACTGCCAACATAAGTCTTTTGCATTAAAAGGTTTTTGAACTTCAGAATTTGGAAAAAGGAATTGCATATACATACAATCTATATAAGCTCCCTTTCTTCAACGAATTAGATCTTTAAACAAGGAGCATTTTAAAATCTCTATATTGCTTCTCCGGGATTAATATTTTCTAGAATAAAGTGGTTAGTGGGAACTATGGATAAAGGTGCACAGCTATAAGGCAAATGAAATGCTGGTGGAATACTTTTATACCTTGTCAGAAGATCAAATGTCTGAAAATAATGCCCTCAGACATCCACATAAGAAATATATATTTTTTAAAATATTTGTACCCCAAGTCATCAGAGAACCTTGTAGCCATCACTGAATTATTTCACATTAAACGCATTTACCACTACAGTGATCTTCATCTGAGTTGTCCCCGCAGTCATCAATCCCATTGCACATTTGCTCAGACTGTAGGCATATTCTGTTATTTCTGCATCTGTGAGGTCTTGTGGATGGACAAAGAAATTTGACTGAAGAAAAAGAAGAAAAACCAAAGAAGCTCCTTCGGGTACATTGATTTATGAAGAACATTCTCCCTTTTTCTTTTATTCTTTCTTTTCAAATCCATAAGCTAACTTTTCTAAATATCTTTTTTTGCTATGACAATTGCCTACTAGTGGCTACCAGAAAAATATGTGATGATTCTAGTTATTTATATTAACTACAGAAAAATGTGCACAGCTGAGGATCTTCAAGGAAATAAGAAAGAGCCAAACTTTATGGTCTCATTTCCAGATGCCTTATGTTAGCTGACTTTACTTAGTGTACCAAATTAATTTATGCCTACAATTATGCAATATGGCAGGACACTTAGCTATCTCAAAGAGCAATTTCACACAGCCTAGAGCCGGAGCAAGCATATGTTACAGGCCCAAAATTGAAAATAGGTCATTCAGTGAAAACAAACAAACAAAAATCCCAACAGTATTATAGCTTTATTTCTTACTCTTTGTCTCTGTAAACAAAGGTTTAGATATGTATTTGAGGCACATAGATGATC
Source organism: Macaca thibetana thibetana (assembly GCF_024542745.1). Classification (NCBI taxonomy): domain Eukaryota; kingdom Metazoa; phylum Chordata; class Mammalia; order Primates; family Cercopithecidae; genus Macaca; species Macaca thibetana. The sequence continues at coordinate 102,645,777 of NC_065589.1, read as the reverse complement.
TTAGCTATTTGTTTTTAATGTGCATGTTTTTGTGTGTATTTAAAAAGACCACAATGAAAGCCAGGGAATTTTACATTTGTCTCCTCTATTACTATCTAATCTGAAGACTTCCACTCTTAAAGCAGGAAGTATCTGTCATTAGTCTTCATCCTTAGATGTGAAATTATCCAGGACTCTGTCGTTGTTCCCCTGATGTTCTCACACTTGAATTCTTTGCTTATATATGTTTATTCACTCTCACTGATTTACTTTCCACTACATCCTGAAGACTTTCAATTCTCTATCTAGTTCAAACATCTCACAATTGGTTGTACGACATCCCTTCAACAGTTTCAAATGTAACAAGCTCATCACTCAGCTCTTTATCATCTCATCTTAACCCCTTGTTCTCAAACACACTTTATTTCCATTGTTCAGTTGGTGGCATATCATAGCCAAAAGTCTGGAATTATTCGAATGTATTCCTCCCATTGACCATCAATTCTCAGTAGTCACCAAGTTCTGTTGCTATTGTCCCCAGGTTTGGCATCTTCTAGCCATCTCTACCAGTTACAATAGCTTAGCGTTTATTATCTTTTACAGAGAGATATGCTGAATGTCTCTGGCTTCATATTCCATTCTCAGAGCCTCAAAAAGCCATGAGAAAAAAATCAGTCTAACATATTCATGTAACCATTTGTTCTACAGTTATCAATTTCCTTGAGAATACAATTTAAGATACTTTGAATGGCCTAATAGACTTGTCACTATCTTGTTCGTGCCAATCCTGCAGACTCATCCTTGGTCCATCTCAATATTTGAGCAATACAACTTTATTACAGCTTCTTAAATAAGTTGCACTCCATCCCTGACTTCCTTGCTTTAAGTGAAATTTGGTCCATTTTCTAAATATACTCCCTCCTCTTTAGATCTTTTAGGAATGTCTCTTAATTTGGTCAAACCTCATGTCATCTCATGTTTGAAAACATCCTAGTTTCCTACTATAGCTTCCATAGCTTTATCCTATCTTTACTTTCTATTATCTGAAATAAACTATTACTTCTATTATCTAAAACAAAATAATGTATTTTGAAGGCTAGACATTTGATTACATCTTCACGCCACTGCTATTTTCTAATCAACTTCAAAAACATCATCTCCACCCCAGTTTACTGAAGACTAGCACATTCCATCATAGTCTTTTAAGATCTCCATTTAAATTCATTCTAGCATCTTAGATGGCTTCAACATTCACATAAGAAAACCAGCCAATGAGGTTTCTTAGCTCCTTAAATTTCTTATACCCTATGTCCTTTTACTCTAATCCTAACTAAGCCAACACTCTCCTAGGAGGTTGTTCACATTGGTGGATTTCAACAAATTTCTATTTGTGATTCACAGTGGCAGTTTCTGTTGCTTGCCATTAAGAATACTAACTTGTATAAACAGTTGCAGCATAAATTTGCTGTTTCCTATAATTTACTTTATTTGTGAAACCACTGGTATGAATGCCCCATTTTGAGCACAATCTCTTTTTTAAAAGATTTTTAATCCAATCAGTATCATTGCAAAGACTCTTCCACTTTATCTTAACTCTAGCTCATTGATGTAGCTACCTTTTCCCTATTCACCAATGACTGTTGTCTGTACTTTTCTCCCCATTAATATTTATAGTAACCTATAATACATTGGACACTGTTCTAAGTACTAGGTAAGTTTAGAAACCCACTTTCTTCCCAATAACCTGGATTCTCTGGCCCTTTTCTCTTTTTCATCTTAGTTATCCAAAATAACCCTAAACTTAGATGAACGAAACCATCTGCTCTCCCAATATCTGCATCTGGGAAGCCAGAAATGTTGCAGAGGATCATACTACAAGGTCAACTGATACCACCAAGTATGAATATTTATCAATGCTACTTGGAAAGCATATATATAGAGAGTACAAAAATAAGTAGAAATACAAAGATGGGAAATTTCTTAACATATTATTAAATAATTTCAGATCTACCTGTATCTACATGTAGTCTATCAACTCATTTCTATATTTTAAGAGCAGAGACAGAAGACTAGTTGACTCCTACGTAAAAATAATCATTTTTCTGGAACTCATTTTCCCCTGCCTCTGCAGAAACCATCACATCTTTGCTGAAACATGTTATTACTTTGGTGTCTCTGGTGCCTCACTCTTCCTTTTCGCAATGCCTTCTGTGGTCACTTACCTGAGTCTCTTCTGCCAGTTCATTTTCACTTAGGGGCTTACTGTCACTCAATATTCTTTGATAATTCCCTTCCTGTCCTATCTTTATTTCCACACAGCATAATCCTAAATATTCCATTGTATTTATTACATTTTATGCTGGTTGTCGAATTTCTATCTGTAGACTACCTCTTTCCTTTCAGTGTGAGAATCAAGCATCTGATGCCTACTTGAAACCTCTACTTGAATGTCTCCTCAATGCATCCCAGTCCAGTCTTCTAACCTTTACTTGTAAAATTGTTCCCTTTCCTGTGACCCCCTTCCATTCAAACGACAAAGCAAAAACAACGTGCACATTATACTCCACAACTTGCTGTCTCTCATTCACCATATCTGATCCATCATTTAATCCAGTTTCTTCTGCCTCTTATATAACATTCAAATCTGTCTATATTGTGCTAGCACAAGCTGTTACCATCTCAACCCAAGCTACTAGCATAGCTTGCCTAAAGTACTGCCATGTTGTTAACCACTTACAATCCTTTCTATTCAATATTTGTAAAATTTAAATATGACCATGCGCCTCCTCTGCTTAAAACTCCTTAGTATTTCCAATTACTTTTCAGCTAATCAAGGCTGCAGATATCTCTGCTGTCTCTAGTTTCATCCTAAGCAAATCCGGATGATCTCCAATTTAACAATAGTTCAATATAAGCTTTTCTGACTTGATGACGGTGTGAAAGCAACACATGTTCTCCTCAACTTACTATGGGATTATGTCCTGATGTATCCTTTATATGTTGAAAATATTTTAAAGTCAAACACACACTGTCAATTTACATTATTTCCTGTTTACAATGTGTTTATCTGGCTACAATCCGGTAAATCCAGGAATGCCTGTAACTCCTGGGAACACAAATCCTTCAGTTCCTTGAGTAAGCCATGGTTTGCCCTGCCCAGAGCCTTCACATATCTTATTTCCTTTGTCTGCAATTTTGTGTCACACTTCCACTCCCAACCTCAATTCTTTTCACCTATTCAGCAGCTAAATATTTCCCAGGCCTGAACTAAAATGTTATTTCTCATACCCTATGATTGATAAAATCTTTCTGTTCCATACTTTTACAAATTACCATACTTTTTATTTATAGTATGTATCATAATTTGTAAGTATATATTTTTGTTCTCATTAATATCCATCTTCCACTAGATTCTAAGCTCTGTGAGGTCAGGGTTCGCGTTCACTTCTTTCATCATTATATCACCAAATTAATCATAGTCTCTTGCTGAACAAATGTCTATTGAATGAATGAATGATACCTTTTCTCATGCCATTCACATTGCTTAAGATGTCTTTTAGTCTAGCTCCTTCAACGCTGTAGCTTTCTGTATTATTCTTTAGGTAGAGTTCATTGAATCTCTCTCTGCCTTTTCCATACTTTTAATTAATTCTATCATTGCTGGAAATACAGAGTATCACAATTATTTTTATTTGTACAGGCAGAATAAGATCTCCTTGTCAAAAAGAACCATTTTTTGTCCTAATTAGCACAATTTCTGGCACATAATAGCTTGACTCAATGTTGATATTGCTCACTGAGAGAAACGCAAAAATGTTCAGACAGTCAATCTGGATTTTACAAGGTTTCCCATCTGTGCTGTGTGGAATGCTCCTGAGAATCAATTCACGGCCCTGGAAGTGGCTCTAGGAGAGTTTGATTCTGCAGCCGTACATCGATTATCGAAAATTTTCTATTCCACTCACTGGTTTTGTGGTCAAATAGGATAGAGAATAGAAAAAAAAAGTCATATAATTGAAAAAAAAAAAAAGGTTCTGGATTGATGTTGGTAGATAAGCTCTCATATTGTTTAATATATTATGATTCAGAAACAATATAATCCCTGGTGATTACCCAGAGTTTATTTCGAAGATTATGTAAAGAAAACTGAAGCTGAAACTTAGTTGCATTACTCATCGTAATGAGTTTTATCTATAGAAAGAAAACTCTCCAAAGCCTGTTTTTTTTTTCCAACTTTTAAATACTTAACAAAACAAAGCTGCTTGCATTTTTGTATTTTCCCCGACTGTAACATCAGTAGTGAAATGCCACCATCTATATCTAAATATTGCCTTAACTTGATGCAACAAATAGAACAAAAAGTGTAAGTACATACACTCATGCTGTATTTTCTTTCTTTAATTTACCTGGTGTGCCACTGAGTTATATCTGACATGGCAGCATTTTCCTTTAAAATATAGGTGAAATTACATTTCTTGCAGAGATTAGATAAAAGGTATGAGAACAGAGACCAAAAAAGTTCGTTAAAATAGAAGAGATCCTTTATGCTGCTGATCTAAAATTAGACTTTTATATTTGTTGGTCTCATAAGCATATACAGGACAAATGTCAGTCAAGAGTAACTTGAATTTGGAGAAACAATAACTTTTGTTAAGATTCTTTAGGTTTAAATGTTAAATAACTCCTAATTTCAGTTCTGTGCTTAAGACTTGTAATGAAACAGAGGGATAGATATGTGGATAGATAGATATACAGATAGATGATTAATAGATAGATGATAGATAGATAGATATTTCATTAGTGGGTGGCTTGTGAAACTATGAGATTTTATTATTCATGTATTTTTACTTTGCTTATCTGTACCCCTCCAAAATTAACATAAAGCTCCAATTTCATGTGAAGCCAAAATTATTATATGAATCTTATTCAATTAAAATGTCAATTACTCTATCTCTCTTCTGAATAGTGTTGACTTGTGCAAGTTCACATTAGGATGAGTCTCTATAAAGTCATAACTTCTGAACAGGATTATCCCTTTATTACCTGAACGAAAGCTGTATCTGTGGTTACACTTTATCTACCTAACCCCAGGATGGTATAATTTGTAGTTCACCTCACCACTTCATTGATTCATGCTGGGGCATGAGATCAGAAGATACAAGTATAATCTAGAGCCACATGAAATGCCATACCACACATATCAGGGGCTTCATCAGAGTTGTCTCCACAGTCGTCCTCTCCATCACACACCCAGGAATGTAGTTTGCAGAGAGAATTATTGCAAAGGAACTCATCAGCTCTACATATATTTCCTCCTTTATTTTAAAACAAAAAGAAACAAAGAGATTCAGGGTAATCAATGCCAGTCAGCAGGACACATATTCCTCTGAATCTTAGCAAACAGTATCTAGTTGATTGCTTCCATTTATTTATTTCGAGCATAATACCAGAAACAAGTAATGTTCAATTTTTTTAATAAAATGTATTCACTGTTTACATTTCAAAACATTCTAATATTACTTTCATATATGTCTTTTTTTAGAAAATACTGATAAGATGTTAAAAGAAAGTTTTTAAGAATCTAAAGTTTTCTCTGTTTCACATAATTTTTATGTTGCTGAATACACAGAAATTTGTATTTTTTAGTTTTAATTGTAATTATTAAAATTTGTGTTTTTCTTGAAGAAAAGACATTTTTAGAATTATTAGACAATTTGGCTGTATCTGAAATACTGATAAACTAGATCACTAAAAACTTAGATTAACCAGTAAAATTTTTTTTGAAATCACAAAGAAACAATTTTCTAACAGCAATAAGAATTTAGCCATATCATACAATATTTCAGGGATTTTTTTTTAAATAAAGATTGTGCAGTAAAGCATTATTTTTTGGATTTTTAAAATGTTTGCATTTTCCTCCTTTAACAAATAAATAAAAACATCAGGAATACAAAAATATTCTAATACACAATTCTTAAGTACATCTACCACATGCAAAGGACCTAAGTAACGAACAAATTTGGGTTATATGTCTAGAGGTGTAGCAATACACAGTGGAGTTTTAGGACTTGAGAGTTAGGAACTGTGGGTTCTAGTCTTGCTTTGGATAACTCTATTAATATCTCTGGGGCTCAATGTTTTTATATGTTATAAAAGAGGTACAGTTAATGTATAGGGTCATAGGTGCAAGAAGTACCTGGGGAAACAATACAAACATCAGAGTACAGAATTAAGATAAATTAGATTGCTTCCAAAGGGTTACACTACCTAGTTAATCCTCATATATAGGTAAGAGCTATGAGTCATGGGTTGTCCATATTTGACTTACTGAAGGTATTAACATATTTAAACACACATACATTCACCAAAATATGGGGCAGAGCAGTGACAGTGATCACCCTTAAAAACCTAGAAAATACCCAGAAAGAGCCATTGTTCCTCTTGCAGATGTACTTTGGAAGGAATAATGGGCCCGAACTTATGAAGATCAAATAATTCTTCTTGCTCTGAGTTCTGACTTGTTACACAAATCTCTGATAACTCACATTCAGTAGCAAAAGGCTTAATTTAAGAAGTGATAGAATCAGTTGGACTGTAGAATGAAAACTCTAGCTCTGGTGTCGAGAATTTAGAAATTCTAAATTTGAAGAGAGAGACAGTAAAGACAACACTGAAGGAAAAAGACATATTTCAAGAGAGGTCATGGCAATCCAGAGAAGAAATGATGGTAACTAGATCTAGAGGAGCCACAGCTGAGAACTCTTCAGAAGGAACACTCCTCAGGACCTGGTGGCTAAATTGATGAGAGTGGCAAAGGAGAGTGAGCACACAAACATGGAACTCATTTTTTAGTGTGTTTGGGCCATTTGGTAGATGGTATTGTTCATTAAATAAAGGAACACAGCAGGAGGAGCAGGCTTAAGACATAATTCATTTAAGGTACTGGTAGACAGCCATGTGGTGATGTCGAGCAAGCTGGTGGATAAATATGTCTGAAATATAGGATAGGTTTTTGAGCTGTAAACGTGCATCTGGCAGTGATCAGAATATAGTTATGATTTGAAATTTAAAAGAGAACACAGAGAAAAACAGATTGGGTAAGTAAAGAGGAGTCTACAAAAGAGACTGAGAAAAAGTAATCAAAATGGTTAGAGAAATATCTGGAAAGAGTGATGCCAGACAATACATGGGGAAAGTGTTCTAATGAGAGGGATAGCCCATGTAACTAATTCTAGAGCAGGTTTAGTGAAATGATGGTGAGTTTAATGAAATGATTGTCATTGGCTATTGAATGAGAAGACCGAGGTGAATGTAAACATCTCTTTCCAGAAGTTTGGCCATAAAGGGAAGAAAGAGACCAGAAAGTGAGCCTCGTTGCTTGTGTGAGGAAGAACAAATCCCTGAACACATTTAAATGCTTCTGATAAGAATTCAGTAGACAAGACACATTTGAGGGTACAGGAGTGCAAAAGGGTAATTAATGTAACGAGTTTCTGGAGGATCAGGAGAGTGTGAGAGATTTGAGATCTAGAGCAAAATGAATGGAATGGGCTTAGACTGGAAGTGAAACAAGTCTTCTGTTTGGGGAGGAAGGAAGGAGGAAAGCCTGAGGCCAGCTACAGGTAGATTTGTTAGTTTGGTGGAGCCAGATGTTGAAAAATGCTCATGATTTTTATTATTTCTGTAAAGAAGGTGAAGTTACTAAGAGAGATGGCTTGGTAACAGATTTGAGATAGTTGCCTTTTTAAAAACCTGATATGACTAATGGCAGAAACATGATTAGGAAAACAAGGGCAGACTGCTTAGTATCTTAAGTAAAAGATAAAGTTTAGACCAAGAATTTATATTGATATTGATCTGAATAACAGTACAATTGTCTGCAAAAGTGCTCAGCAGAACTGGCACAGCTTACATTGCCATCTCTGAGAACCATCAAACTAAGAAACAGACAAAGGCAAGGGCTGGGTGAATCCACCAAGGTGAATATCACCATGTGAGACTCTGACAGTTCAACATCTGTCATTGGGATAGCCCTTTCTCCCAAACTTCTGCAATGCTGAGCTCCATACTGCTATAATTTTACAATTAATCTCAATTATGAAAACCTGTGCAATAAAATTCAGTACTATTTAACAACTGTCTCACTCTGAAAACAATAAAAAAGATAGCATGTGCAGTGCGCAGTCCTTAGTACTAAAGAAATTAAAGATATGAATATCAGTACGAAGTGAGTATATCGCCTTAACTCAAAATCAAATCCATAGAATATGAAGCAAAGTTTACTTTTAGCATAAAGATTCTAATGACTAAATCTCATAACATGCTCCATTTTACAATGGATTACATTCAAACAGAATTTGTGAACTTTTGACATTCTCTGATTATTTTAGAAAATTCTATTTGTACCATATACATCAGTCTTGTTAAAAAATGAGTTCCCTAAGGTATTGCATTAGATAACGTTATAATTTTCTCCACATGAGTGTTGGATATGCCACTGATTTATTTAAAAGAAGAGAAGTATAAATGAAATTATATTATAATAGAAAGGCAAGGGTTTTGTGGTAACCTACTAAAGACTTGATGTTGTACTCCAAAAAATTTGCATTAAAAAAAATGCATCATGGGGCTACCATGACATCCTGAGACTCACTTAAAATTCCTTATTTTGAAATGGCATAAAGCACATATAAACAACAAAAAAGGTATAATTTAAAGAGATTGGCTGAATTAAAATTCCAGTTTCCCAGTTATGTTCTTAATCAGCTCAACAGGAAATATTAGGAAAATAGAAAAGTATATCTTAATTAACAATAATACAACTAAATTATAACAGAAGCCTTGACAAGTTCATATAAATCTGGTCAAGTGCATCATCACAGAAAATAAACATCTAGAGTTCTCATCTTAATTGGGTTGAGAGAAGCTTTAATACATGATAATACTTTATAATTTATTTGACTAACTTATACATTGTTAAGCTGATAATTACTCAAAAAATAACCGCCCAATCTTTTCCATCAGTATTATATAAAGTGTAAAGTTTGAAACTCAGGCCAGAACAAGCACCACACTTCCTTGAGGCCATATATTTTACCTTCAAAAGTATGAATGCAGCTTTTAATTCCAGAGTATTTTGAATTTTTGTCTTTTAAAGTAAACTAGTAAAACTGATTCACTGGGAAAATGTGTTATGTTTATCCTTGAGCTCTCATATATTCCTGTTCCCAACACTCAGCTCCTATTAGCTCATGTGTATCCTGATTGGAAATGAATGGAAATGAGATTTAACAGAAAAGATGTTTATTCTGGCATCCCATTTCCTCAATGCCTTAAAATGCCTTTACCTAATACCTACGCCACTTCCTGGGAGTAAATTAAATACTAGAAATCTGAATGTGGTAATGCCTTATGGTACATTCATATGGGATCAAATAATTTAAACACTAAAATATGTCATTGGAGCTTAATTACCCAGCAGCAAAGAAAACCAAGTTAGAGGTATGAATGGAGGGGAAGGGGGCTTTGAAACATTTGTAAATGATTGAATTAAAGGCTCTCAACTCTTTTTCAGTCATTAAGATTAAATATTTAGTAGAATAATTTTAGATCTGAAAGGTAGTTGAGATTTTCTAGTTTGGCTAGGATACAATACATAAAGAGGCGCAGTAGAAAGTAAGCCTGGGAGGGTAAAATGGGCTCATTTTCTTGTAACCCTGATTACTAGATTGAATTGATTGTATGTAATCAGGTACCTTGAGCAAAAACTGACACAATCGGAGGGACACTTATATAAGATGAACCTTGTAACAGTAAATAGGATGTATGGGAGACCAGTTACATGGCATTATGCCAGTCCAAGCAAGAAGCAATGGGAGAATGAACTAGGCAGGTGGTAGTGACTGAAGCTGAGCAACAGAGGTGATTCGCTAGAATATGGAAAACAAGGAGTAGCTTAATCATCATCCCCAAACCTTTGAAAACAAAAGTCACATGAGTTATTGCTGCCAGACTGTCCACAACGTTTGCTGTCTCTAGAGTGACCAATTACAAACAGCAAGTGTGAGAACTTAGCCTAAGGTAGAAAGAGCTATTATGGACATTTCACATTTCACCGCTCTCTATTATAAACACCAAATTCAAAATGAAATTGAAGGCCTACTTTGGGTGCACTTCCTATGAGTTAGCCCTGCTCTGCAAGGAGCTGTAAAAAAAAAAAAAAAAAAAAAAAAAAAGCAAACAAAAAAAACTATATTTTTTCTTCATAATACAACACTTTATCAGGTTTGGGATGGAGATATCCATAAACATCTCAAATAATATTAAAGAAAGTAAAATACTGTTTTTCTTAGGTGACTACATATTCACAAGTAAACATGTGAGACAGATTTAAAGTATGTAAACCTAGAGTGCACTTTCAAGTGCCTTGAATCACGTGGCAATATGTAGTACCATCTCTATTAATGATCTTCTAAACACCAAGAAGTGTAAACTCTATTGAGAGACTTTGTAAGCAGGTCACAAGAAATTTTGTATTTAAAACATGTATTTAACAAAATGAAAATAGCAAATATGGATTCATTTGTGATCATTTTAATCTTCAGCACACAATTGCTTTGGGAAATAACTCTAAGTAGTAACCATTGCTACGTTTAATGTGGTGGCTTGAAACTAAAATGTGGTTATCTGTCAGAAAATGATCTTCGCGTAGCTGGGAAATAATCTATGACAAAACGGAAAGTTGTCTTTTAGACTGAAAAAAAAAATGTAGGTTATTTTCTCAATGATATTGCAATAAGGAAATTTAGGGATTTGGGGCACGGCCTATACCTAGATATCATACAGCATATGAATGTGTGCAATTGAGTATGCCATCTGTTGTTCCTATGTTTTCAGAGTAAGGCAAGCAATGTGAAAGGAAAGAATGTACAGAAAATTCAGGATATACTTTTGTAGTCATGGTTTTATTGACTACTTTCTCTGTATTCTCCACATATCCCTATACTTGACCTGGCATCTAGTCTGAAATGGTAGACACTCAGTAAACTCTTGCCCAGTGCTAGTGTTTGTCATGCCCAGATTGAGATTATGCTCTGTCTGACAATGATCTGGATTTTGCATATTTAGACCAGGCTGCTATGTAATGAAACTTGGAAGAGGAAAGAGAATCATTTAAAGATTCTATCCTCTGCCTCTAGCACACACTGTGTATTCTGCACAGCACCTTAACTCTCATTCTCTCATTTACAGGCACTCACATACACAAATACCTTACCTCTGTCGCAGTTCTCTTCATCACTGCCATCCACACAGTCATGAATTCCATCACACAGCCATCTAATTGGAATACAGTGGGCTTTATTTTTGCACCGAAACTGATCTTCCTTACATTCAGTCACACAGTCCATCTGTTCAAATACAAATGGACACTGCAGTTTTCATTAATGATAATGACACAATCGTTGTCAAAATAAACATGCAGCTTGTAATACTAGAGATTTATTATACCATGCACTTCCTTTCACTTTGTCTTAGTGAATATAACTTCTACAAATGAGAATGAACTTTAGTATATGGACAGCATGAAGATTCAAGAATTTGCTGAAATGATTGCATTCAATGTACATATCCAACATGTTAAACTGTGCTAAGAATCAAGATTCTTTCCTTTACTTTCATTACATTTGTTTGCCTAAACCTAATTCATGTAATTCAAATATTTTAATTAAACAATATATTTTACCTCATCTGAACCATCAGCACAATCATATTCTCCATTACATTTCAAAGATGCTGAAATACATCCACCACTGGCACATATATATTCACTTGATGAGCAAGTAGGAGAAGCTGAATACAATTATAAATTTGAGATTGAGATAGAGTAAAAATAACAGGTTTTAGAAATAAAAACATAAACATAAGTATATGAATTTATAGATGATAATAAAAATAGTTTATACTATATAAATATATTTAAAGACTGGTATTACAGATTCATTTAAATTATTTAAATAATTTTATAATTATTTATAATATTATTGCATTATATTAAATATACTTCATGATGTAATAGCCTGTGCAGTAAGAATTTTACTCAATAGTCCATAGAAGGAAAAAGAAAACCTTGATATCCTTCATCCCTTTGATTTTGAAGTGTTATATGAGTTTTTATTTTTACAATTTTAAATTAAATTATTTTAAATTATTGAAGTCTCAAATTACTTTCAAAACTGTAATAATATTTAGTAATCTTTGAGTATGTTAATCTTACATTCACTGCATAAAGCACAAAGTAGAAATCTTGGCATGGTCTCATAGACCCAGTGATATCTATTTCGTTGCATTGACATAAATAAAGTATTTGAATAGGTTCTAAGAATTGCATTGTTTGGGGATTTTAAATATGAATACATGTGTAATTAACAGAGTTAACAGAATGTGCAGTGTTCCTTTATGATGCAGAAATTAAGAAAAACAAGCAGCTAAATGTTATTTACAAGTATAATATTGGCAAGTTTGTAATATTCGTAAGTGTATTAGTCACAAGATGTAAATACTACCCAGTCTAATTAATTGACAGAAATTATGACAGCTGCCTCTGTCTATGGGCTTGAGTTGGCTAGGCTTGCATTCAAATGTCTGGGCTTCTGGCCTTATGTTAGACCACTATGTAGTCTATTGTACTTACTTAATGACTTCGTGGTCTGAATTCCTTAGCTCAAGGATACTAAAAAGCTTTTTCCTTGAGTTTTAACTCCTTTTAATTGGCAGTGTTTGTCTAGGGATCTGTGTACATAAGGAGTCTAATAACATGTCTGTATTTAGTAAGAAAGAAATAAGTGATCAATTAACAATATGGCCCATGGACATGGTACTGGATCATAGTAATGTATGAGTCTTATAGCTGTGACTCTGACCTAGTCTCTCAAGGTAATGTTTTTATGCTCATACATACATTATAGTATAGTTTTCCACCAGTAATATTTTTCTGTAAGATAATGTAATTAAAATATATAATTAAAAATGAAGTATTTTAATGAGTATATTTATAGAGCCACCTAGCACATAAATTGAATAGTGTCTTTTTTTCTGGCTTTGCTTTCTAACTTTACTCAAATTTTGGCCCAAGATGTAAATACAAACAATACAATTATGCTTCTTCTTAGCTAGCATCACACTGAAATGGGTACATTTTAGTTCATAATCATCATTTCCATAACTAAAACCTTGTCTTTTACTGTACTTATAATTTCAACAGATTTTACTTTGCTATCTTGGGGAAACAATTCCAAATGGTATAATATGATATAGATACCAGAAAATCAAATTTGGGGAAATTGTGATTGGATTCCATTCATAAGTAATGATCTTATCTTCCCAAACACTTTCAAAACATATGAAGAACACACTAATTAATTTATCCACAGATTTGCAGACCATTTCTTAAACATGGTAAACATATGACATATTTGCCACTGTTTTCTGCATACTGCTGCTTAAATTTAAATTCTATCAAGGTAAAATGTTAACTAAATGAAATATCACTTCAATCTTTTTACCTGGCTCACAGCTTTTCTCATCTTCCCCATATTTACAGTCTTCATGGCCATCACATTTCCATTTTGCTGGTATACACTGACCATTGGAACATTGGAACTGATCTTTGGAACAACTTATTTCACAATTTCTCTATGAAAAACAACAGAGATATAATCAAAATTAAAATTTTAGAAACACGTCTACGCACTTAAAAGATAAGGGAACTTATGTACAGAAAACCTGGATGTGATCTTGGAACAACTTGTTTCACAATTTCTCTGTCAAAAACAACACAGATGTAATTAAAATTGCATTTTTAGAAAAATGTTTACAAACTAAAAGACTAGACAACTTACGCATAGTAACCCAGAAGTGTAGGAACCATGTCTACTGTATAAAAGTGGCTCAGATGCTAATATTTTAAGCCCATGACTAAATAACAGAATAATAACAATTTTCCACTTTGATTTGTCCCTGTGTGTCATAATAAAACAAAAAATGGAAAAAAAAGAACACAAATTTTATGGCTTCATCATGCTAATTAAGTTACTCTGAGAGTACAATTATTCAGTAGACAGTTATGGGGTAATGGAATTTTAATAATTGTAGGTGATAATGAAGACTGTGAGATAATAAAAGGGTTAAAGAATTACTTCTAGCTGGCACAATAGCCCCAGCCACTCAAGAGGCTGAGGCAGGGATTGCTTGAGTCCAGGAATTTGAGGCTGTTGTGTGCTATGATAGGCACACATGAATACCACTGCACTCCAGTCTAGGCAATGTAGCCACATCTTGTTTAAAAACAATTATTTTTTTCAAAAATTAATTCTAAGAAACTACATCCAGTTTATTGGCTAGAGGGAGAAGAAGGCTAGGGATATGGAATGCAAAACACACAAAAATCCTAAGACAAATCTGTTTTGCATTGGCAAAGTTTCCCCTGGTGTTCCTTCTTTCGCCTCTCTCCATCTCTTTTCCTTTGTACCAGTCCTTTTACAGTTTAGTTGTTTGTAATTCTCCTTCTCTTCTTTTCCGGTATTGTTCCCTAAAGCACTATGAAATGAACTGTCAACCTTTACATTTCTGCTAGTCCATATACAGATTTTATGTGGAAGTCAAACAAGATGGCAAATTTACCTTTGAGGATCTGCCTATGAGATGAATGAAATGGAGTCACTAGAAATCACCTTTCCTGGGTCTGAACACTCTGGTTGAAATGGACTACTCTAATGAAGTGTCTCACTGGGATGATGTTTTCTGTTGTTAGAGAATTTCTATTTTTGCCAAAATGTACTTGTCTGCTTCTTCCACAGAAAGTGTAACAATCTCATGGTTTATGGAACTCCTAGCAAGTAAAGCACGTTGAACTACTACTTGCTGCTTCTTCCCAGTTTCATCCCCATGTAAGGAAGGAGAGTTCACTTTCTAAATTTCTGAAATTTTCTCTTTGTGACGACAGTTTAAGTAGAAATGGAACTACTTAAGAAAAAGCTTTTTATATGTAAGGATAATCGGAAATGTGGGATATCTGGAGTAAGCTACATAATAGCAAATGACGTGAAAGACATTATAGAATGTCATAAGAAAGAGATGTCATGTGTTTTATTCACCACTGTATTCTCCATACTGTTAGTGCCTGGGACGTAGTAAACATTCAATACAAACTGCTGAGTGAATTAATAAATTAATAAACTAGCAAATGTAGAAAACAAATATAAATTAACATCTCATATAACTTTATCCCAGCTCTACTGGGGTAAAGATCATGCCTGTCTGTGAACCAAGTATCTAATACTGTCACATGATTATAATAACTATCCAGTAAACATTTTTAGAAGTAATGAATTATTATCTCTGCAAGTGGGCTCATTTAAGTAAAACAGCTCAATGACCAATGGCACGGGTGTGTCACTTAGCTATATAAAATACTGTTTGGTAACGTAAGGACTCAAAAGAGATCTATACCTTGAATTAAAGTTTCTTTAATGTATAACTATTTCTCATTCTTCAGTTTTTTAAAACACCATTTACTACTTGAAGAAAACAGGTCAGTTATACTATAGAATAGTTCACATTCTGAATTTGACTAATTGCATCCTAAAAATGTTGTTACCTTTGCAACCTCCAAAGTGACTAATGAGCTTTTGCTTTTTAAAATATTGTTGTGAACTCATTGATTTTTATACATTGTGTGTGTGTATGTGTGGGTTTTAATCCCTTCCAGTCATTTTTCTTTCTAATGCTCAAATTGTCCCTTTTGTCAGTGGAAGTTCCTTTAAGTTTGTTCTTGTGCACTTTGTACACTCTCTTAATAATCTCAGATGTTAGCAGCTCATCTTGTCCATTTATTTTCTCAGACCTAAAATTAGGCATATCTCAAAGGAGTCTTCTTTCCTTTAATTGGAAAATGGTATTTAGAGACCACTTGGTGAATTTCAGGATAGTCATTACCATTGGTTTATAATCGGTTCTAGGACTTTTCACTGGCAGAAGTAGAAATCACATATTTTTAGAAAGAGAAAGATTAATCAAGATCTTATAAAGATACTTTCGGATTTAATAAGAGAGGATTTTTACTTAACTTTTTGTTTCTACATTTATATCTCCTTTCTTTTACTTTTAAATTTTGAGTTCTAATGACATTGACATAAATAAGCATTTGAACTTCCCTACATGTTTCAAATTAGCAGAACCACTATTATTATTAATGGTAAGTCTATGAATGCAGTTTAAGATTTCTTTGCTTTTTTGTTCTTACAACCTATTATGCTAAATGTAGAGGAAAAATATTATAATTTAAAATCACTTTAAATAATCATTCTTTGTGTGTACCACAGAGATAAATACTTGCTATACAATTAGATTGAACCAACTTTTTAAACTTCTTATTTTTTTGTTATTAACAAGCTAATATTATCAGTTTCATTCATACAGAAACTTATCTTCACAATTCTCTCAATTTTTGTTCTTAATGTGAGAGTATTCTGTGTGTAATTCTGCTTTCTAGCCATTTGTTCAGTCTTTTTTTTGTCTAGATGGTAAAAAAAAAAAAGATAGAAATCAACTACCAATAGTGTTAGCTACTTCATTACATATAGACTGCACTAAACGTCTATAAATATAGAGAAAAATGACTTTACTACAATAAATTTCATTTCTTCTGAGCCTTATCATGCAAATGTCTGGATATATGGATATATATTTAACCATCAAATCACTGTGTTCACCAACTTATGGGATGAGAGACATGGTAATAAGGATATCTACTTTTACATGAATAAGATTTTAAAGAAGTAGTATTCGATTCTGTATAAACACTTTGCACATCTTGTGAATATGATTCAAGATAAATATATAAGCCTTAAGCAATATATCCCCACCTCTTGATGTTTTACATATTACCCAGATTGGTTCTACATATTAAATAAAACCAAAGCCAAGATATTTTCATGGATGAGTTTAATTAAAGTGTGTTTTTCTGCCTTAGAAAAGTTTAATGTAATTTTCAAATGTATGAATGTTAGGTAAATATGTGGCTGGTAAATGTAAAAAAATGTAACTCTCCTTTGTGTTAAAAAAAAATGGTTTGACTTTTATTTTGTGAAGAGCTCTATGACTAGAAGCGCTGTATTTTTCAACTTTTTCTCTTGAGTGACCTTCTCATCCTTGAGACTTAGGTTTTGCTAGCCCTCAGGTGAGAAATTACACGTGTTTGTTTTCAAAATATAGGCTGTTGAATGTGGTTATTGTGACTTTTCAAAAAGGTGAGAGAAGGGAGAATTGTCCAGTCCTATAGGGAATGCCTCAGGGTGGGAAGAGACCTAGTTTGCATAAATTCTGTAAAGAGCAGAAACCTGTAGTGTCTCCCCCAGAGGCAGGAAATCAGTGGATATCTAGGGAATTGGGAACTGAAACACAGAAACCTCCAGAGCTGCAGCAAAAATCCTCTGGCCAAGTCTATGGTCAGTGGGAGGGCATTAATAAGAGGTGAGTACATATGCTTCTCAAAGCAGCAGAGCTTTAGGGAATCATTGCAATACAGGATACATGATGTATGCTGTGGAACAATATATATTTTTTTATTTTTTTGAGGTGGAGTCTCGCTCTGTCACCATGCTGGAGCGCAGTGGCACGATCTCAGCTCGCTGCAATCTCTGCCTCCCAGGTTCAAGCGATTCCCCTCCCTCAGTCTCCCAATTAGCTGGGACTATAGGCGTGCACCATCATGCCCAGCTAATTTTTTTGTATTTTAGTAGAGATGGGGTTTCACCATGTTGGCCAGGATGGTCTCGACCTCCTGATCTCATGATCCGCCCGCCTCAGCCTCCCAAAGTGCTGGGATTACAGGTGTGAGCCACCACGCCCGGCCAGAACTCTTTTTCCTTCACTTCTTACTGGAATTGATTGTGCAAACCTTGTGTTTCTGATATTATCTATGTGAAATCACTGATACTGGGATATCAGAGCTGGGTTCCTTTTAGATTTGACTGAGAAAAATATATGTAATCATGGGTTGTTTATTATTTTTAAAGCATCATGGAGTAATTAATATCTGAAACATAAGGACATAAATTCATAAATAACAAATTGTATGAAGTATTATAAATGTTAGCACAGACTAAGTTCATAGAATTTTCCACAGAAATTGTAAACTTTTTCACTTAAAGCTGTGTGTACATAGGCCTTATTATAAATGGATTGTGACTCATCACGGAAGCAAAGCTCAACCTGTGGTTTCATGAAAATTGATGACCCACATCGATGTCTGTAAGACTATAACTATTGAAGAAAGAGACTGGGGAGAAGAAACTGTTTAAAATGCATAAAAATATTAGTCCTGACTATAAATACTGCAGCAAATTTATGAACTAATTCACAGATGGCAGGGGCATCAGCTATAGGGAATAGGGTTTTCAAACATCCTATTCCCAACCCAGCTATTCACCAGTTGAGGTAAAACAGACTATAAAATTAACTGTCAATAGCAGCACAAGAGCTATTCCCTGTGCTGGGGATGTGCAGCCCAGCACACGGATATAATACTTATCTCAGTGTGTCAGGAGTAAAGTGTATTTCTGAGCTGTCCTTGCCGCACTTACTGGACTGAGTAATAATAATTACAAATGTGATTCTAAATAACTGCTTTCTTTTTGATTTTACAAAAATGCCTACCTCATCAGAGCCATCTGCACAGTCAAAATCTCCATCACACCAGAACCTTGAAGAAACACAGTCCCCATTGGCACAGAGGAAATCTTTCAATGTACATGTCTGTGGCTCTGGGGACAGAAAAACAGCACAGGGTTATTCTATTATATGCAAGGGCATTGTAAAATTTATATGACATATGACATGAAGTAGCATTAAAGAAATAAAAAAGAGGTTAGTCAAACAGAACCAACATATTGTTTAGGAAAAGTCTCATGAAGTATCTATGGTACATAATATAATAATTTTTCAAATTTATTTTAAAATCATGAGTACAAAATGGCATGACCAAAACAAGTTGGATCAAAGATAAATGTTCTACTGTTTAATAAAAATAAATCAGCAAAGTAAAATTAAAAGCCTGAAAATGTACCTATTGTCATACTATAACAATGATCCTTTTTAGTTGTTGGAGTTCTATGTCATTCTACGTATTTACTTTAAGTAAGTATGACATTTTGTGACTCTCTGTACCTATGGGACTGCTTATTATTAACTGGGCAGTTAGTCTAGCCTTTGTATTTGACTTTTTATTATGTATTCTAAAAACATTCTAATTATTCAATTTTGTTCCCAGAAAATCTGGAGTTACTGGAACAAGAAGAGTATATAGGGATAATATTACACAAAGCTAGTTTGTAAGATTCTTCTTTAAAAACTGCACTTGTTTATGCTATTGTTTATTGTGCCCCATATCACTTGCCTGTCAATTTAGATAATTTAGCAGTTATTGATTTAATTATGCTGTCCCATATTCCACATAAGGCATAAGCCAAATACTAATGACTTACTACTTGGCTTAATTCCTATTGGAATATGTTTCATCTGGAAAATGAAGTAGGATTTTAGAAATTCATTCGTACAAGTAACCAATATGACTGCTGGATATCATCTCTTTTTTCATCTTTGTTCTCTAAACAGGACTGATATCTTACATGATGAAAGACCTCTTGTTTTCTCTATTCATTCCTTGTATTTGCAGCTCTATCACACATAATAATATTCTTACTGGGTCAAGAAGCAATAACTAACAGACATTAAGTTTAAGGAATATCCATATGATGCCTGATTTTCTGCACAAAGATTGTGAGTGAATCAGTCTGTATTTGGATTTTGCTCTACACGATCCCTTGGTTTCTACATAGAGAGTAACATCTTGATGGTTTGGTATCATGGGGGCTCCTACATTTCTATATAAAGAAACCCTTTCAGAGTCAGGCACGGCGGCTCATGCCTGTAATCCCAGCTCTTGGGAGGCCGAGGCAGGCAGATCAGTTGAGGTCAGGAATTCAAGACCAGCCTGGCCAATATGGCAAAACCCGACTCTACTAAAGATACAAAAATTAGCCTGACTTGGTGGTAGGCACCTGTAATCCCAGCTACTTGGGAGGCTGAGGTGGGATAATTGCTTGAATCTGGGAGACACAGGCTGCAGTAAGCTAAGATCGTGCCACTGCACTCCAGCCTGGACAATAAAGCAAGATTCTGCCTAAAACAAAAACAAAAACAAAAAAAAAAAAAAAAAAAGAAACCCTTTCAGAACGTTGGACTGGAAGAACTATAGAAAAAGCAGTGTGTGACAGCAAGCATTTCATTCTACTCTGCTACTTAGTTTAGTTTAAAACAAGACCTTCAAGGTATAAGACAAGGTGCCATTTGATAGAATGGGAAAATGCCCTTAAATGGATAATCTTCTCATGTCCCTACACTCCTTTGTTTAGTAGATGTGACAAAAGAAATTTCCCTTTTTGTTTTTAAAAGGTATTCACATAGATTATGCTTTCATCTTAAAAATAACTATTAATACTAATATTATTTATTATAACAATAATAATAATTATCCTCTACCAATTGCTTATTTCTTGTTAAGTACTAGGTAAAGTTAATGAAACGTACTTGAATTAACTCACCAATGAATTTTTATAACAACTCTCTAAGGAATGTGCTATACTTGCACCCCGTTTTAGATGCGTAAATTGAGGCACAGAGATAATAAGTAACGTACTTCAAATCACTGAGCGTGCAGAAGAGCTATTAATTGTACTTGAATCAAGACAACCTGATACCAGGGCCTGTACTTTTTCCTAGTAGGCTATATCATTGCTTCCCATACAACTGAGGAAAAAATAAGTGTCCACATATTACAGAGATTAACATTAAAGGCCTGGGAAGTCAAGTGACTTATCTAAGGTACATGGCTAGCAATATCTATTTTATTAATAAAAACAAGAGAAAACTCATATGCTCTTATCATCATTCCATACTGAAGCCATTTTGCCCTCCTGGTTGCAGACACATGCAGTTTTATTCTCAGAGGAAATAAATTATAGTGAAATATGTTCATTTTATTTAACAACGGAAAATAACAGCCAAAATTGTTTTAATGAAAAGAATAAAGAAAGTGTAAATTTAAAATATATCGTACTTACATGTTTAAAAACAGCAGAAGAAACATCTAATTTCATAGAATTGGGAGTTGTAGAATGGGACTAATTCTTCCTCTAATGTTCTAATTTGCCTTTATCCTATTTAAAAGTAAGTGTGCTCATCATATGCTAAACAGCAAAGGCTTCACAGGCCTTGACACACTTTGCTATACAAAGAGTTGAAAGTTGTTGATGTAGGTTAAAAAAGTTATCAAGCCAGTAGTTGAAAGCATTTACCCAAGAGTTCCACAGAATGCTCATTTTCTAGAGACTTTGTCCTAACATTATTAATTATTCTGCTTCAAAATGGCAGTAGAGAGGCTGAGAGATTTGCTGGGAAAAGCTTTTCCAGGGAAAGTGGAAATTCCACATGTTTCTATCATGTTTTTTAAAATGCCAGCAAATCTACTTCTGAATAATAATCGTGAATTTTTTATACATACACAAATACCATCAAGGAATAGGGTACCGAGTCTATTTCTAACCATCATTCATATACCTCAAAATCTTTTGCCACTAGATAGCTCAAAAAGAAAATCTCTTGAGGGAAATGTAATTTAGTTATCACGGAAAGTCCTAAGGAATTTTTCCTTATTGCTTATCTTACCTTTGATCTTTTTTGGATAAAGTAAAAGACCAATTTTCAGACTTTATCATGATACTATTTTTCTTGTGAAAGAGAAGAACAACAATAAAATGACTGTAGTAAAAGCTAACCCATCTGAAAAATAAAATTGGGTGTGACATTTTCCCCTGTATTTCTAAAATGCTATTTTCATGCTAATTTTTCTCTGATATTACCTATATTCCTGGACCAAGAGTAGATGAGGAACTCCACATGTGAACAATTAGCCAGGTTTTCCATAAACCTCATCTAGACAAGCCAGATTGGCAACCAAGAAGCTTTTGCAGGGTATGCTTTCCATGTTTCAGAAGGCTAATTGGGATTCTTCAATAAGAATAAAATATAAAGGGCCAAGTGCGGTGGCTCAAGCCTGTAATCCCAACATTTTGGGAGGTTGAGGTGGGCAGATAACCTGAGGTCAGGAGTTTGAGACCAGTCTGGCCAACATGGTGAAACCCCTTCTCCACTAAAAATACAAAAATTAGCTGGGCACCACCACGCACACCTGTAATTCCAGCTACTTAGGAGCTGAGGCAGGAGAATCACTTGAACCCAGGAGATGGAGGTTGCAGTGAGTCAAGATTGCACCAGCACCACTATACTCCACCCTGGGCAACAAAGTGAGACTCCCTCTCAAAAAAAAAGAAAATAGAACAAAATACAGGGGCATCATATAGACTGATTATTTACTTCAATACTGATTACTGATGGAGGCAAAAACATACAGCCACAGAATTGAAAAGAGCTTTGGAATTCATTTTACACAAAACTGAAGAAAATCATGTTCTGGAAATAAAAGTGGCTTTCAACACCATAGAGTAAATGGCAGAGCAGAAAGACTTGGACTTCAGTTTCTCTACTATCTTAAAAACTCTTGGTGATAAATTCAAAAGTTATATGAATGTCAATGTTAGCATTTGACAAGAATTTTTAGAATACAATTAGTATAACTTACACTCTATACAAATAATCTTCTGATAGAAATTCAGTGTGAAAGCACTAGAAATTCAAATAAGGTAGAAGCAGCTTGTCTATGTAAACCTAAATTTTAAATTACTTGTTATTTTAAAATCGATTGGATTTTTAGTTACTTCTTAATAATGTAAGGATATAAAGTTATTTATTTTGTAAATCAGTAATGTATATGGCATATATGACGTATTTTATTTTTTGTTGCTAAAGATAGTATAGATGTTGAGATTTCTCAATTATTTGCAAACTTCTGATCCAGATTACAAAATAACTCCAATGACAATGAGATTTTCTTGTTTTGAAGAGCAGAAAAAAATTGTTCAAGCAGTGTCCCTGCTGAACACTTAACGAGGGAAATGATAAGCAGAGGATGATAAAATGACAATGAACTAATTATCCTATGTAAATATAAAAATATAGAAAGCATATTAAGTTTAAAATGTAGTTGGCAGTTAATTGCCCCACTACTATTTGAACTCTTCCCATCTCTATCAGTGGACTATCTCCAACACAATTTAAAAAGTAAATGCATGAAATCAGATTCATAAACAAAGAAGACCAAAAGTGACTCTAAATTATGTTGCTGTTATTTTTCAGCTACAGTTTTGTGTTACATAATAACGTTTCCAACAACATACAGTGGTGGTGTCATAAATTATAATTTTTTAATGTTTAGATAGGCAAATACATACCATTGTGTTACAATTCCCTATAGTATTCAGTACAGTAACATGCTGTATAGGTTTGTAGCCTACAAGCAATTAGCTGAACCATATAGTTTAGGTGTGTAGTAGTCTGTACCATCTATGTTTGTGTAAGTACACTTGATGCTGTTCACACAATGACAAAATTGTCTAGCGACAAATTTCTCAAAATGCATCCCCACTGTTAAGCGACACATGATGATCTAGGTTGATTTATATGTCTGTGATATGTTTCACTACTTAATAATAGCTAACAATAACTGCCAAAGTGCATAACATTGATCAATACTATTTAGAAAATAGGACAACATATACCACAGACCTAATATTTTAGGACAGCGATGTGTGTGTGTGTGTGTGTGTGTGTGTGTCTGTGTTTACAATTATTTTAATATATAACAATTGTAAATATCTTGATAGATTTTAGTACAGCAATAGTATTTTCTTCTAAGGCTTGTTTCAATGTGACTAATATTTTGGTGCTCCCCAAATATATAACTGAATTATTTTCTCATTCTTTATTGACTAAATGTCTGCCTATGTAGAACTACTGTCAATGTCGAAAGCTTCCCATTTCTTCTGGCCTATTCAAAATAGCCTCTTGAAATCCTATTCAATTATCTAGACCCCTGGATCCAACCTCTTACATACTGTTACATGTTCAAAACATGTGAATATACTTTCATATTTGCCCTAACATACTCTGACACTCCTCTTACATGTGTAAAATGTGAACATACTCTTATACTTGTCCCATATATGCCTACTACTCTTCCATATTACAACTGTAAAATGCTTCATTCTTGTTCACTGTCATCTCTCCTCTGCAACTTCATCAATATGACTTGCCTTAGTCAACAAGCTCAGAGTGAACAGACACTAAAAGAGAACCACACATAATTGGGTATTTTATACTGAAATGCTTGATACTGCAACCACTTCCCTCACTTTTTCTTAAGGACACTGTGGCTACAGTGATTTATCACTGAGTTTCCACAGTGACAAGCGAGAGTAAGAGTCAATGTTCTTTCTCCTTGCTTTCTTGTGCCAAAGGCTGACTTTTAGATGTCAGTACAATGATATTCAGCCACTTAGAAAAACCCAGCAGACTCAGAAGCAGGTGAGCCCTTCCTTCTTCTCCTGTTTTTCTTATTATAAAAGTAGGCTAACTTCTCACATAGATTCAACTACCCCCTGAATAAAAGTTCTCCAAGACATGTCTTCAGAGTTGGCCTCTCATCCACCCTCTTCTGCTTTCAACATCCTTCCATTATAAGGCATTTGCTCTCAGTTACCTTATTGATGATTAACACCAAATATATCAAGAAAAAATCTAAGTAGACATTTGTACACTTAAGTTCTGGTTCATAAATAAGCAGAAAATATATGCATAATTGTGGGGGGATTTTTTGTATTTATGCTTCTATCCCTACCAGCTCCACCCCATCAGAATTTTACTTTAATCATTAAGTAGATCAGAGAACTTCCATACATAGTTTTTAAAAACTGGTGTTTAGAGAAATCTAAAACTCTATTGACTCTCTGCAGTGCTCTTTATCTTTCTAAAGACTATGACCTGTTAGAAGATATGTATGTAAAGAGGGAGTTATAAAAGTTTCTATATGCAGGATATTCTATAATCACAATAATCCGGAGATTTCATGCTTAATATACTTCATTCCCAAAGACAGGTCAGATTAAGTTGTGAAAGTTATCCAAAACATTAGTTGGTACTTTGCAAGCCAAATATCTGAGTGGTTTATTCAGGCTTTCACTCTACTAATTATATGCTTTCATATAACGTATTCCTATGTAGATTTAGTCTTCTGCCTCTGGGGAAATGAATGCTCTTAGTCCAATGAGATGTCTGCAAGAATAGACACTATCATTATTAATCTGCATTAAGTCTTCTTGGAAGTACCAGACATAAATATTTAATAAATGGAATTTGATTATTATGTTATTTTAAACATGCTTGTGTAGCTTTCTTTGTTTAAATGACAGTGTATAAAAGTGCCAATAAGAAATATACTCAGACCGAATGTGGCCAGCTCACGCCTTTAATCCGCACACATTGGGAGGCCGGGGTTTATCGCCTGGGCCCAAGAGTTAGCGATCAGCCTGGACAACATGGCAAGATCCCATCTCTACAAATTATAAAGAAAAGAAAACTAGCCAGGTGTGGTGGCATGCTTCCATAGTCGCAGCTGGAAGGCTGAGGTGGGAGGAACACCTGATCCTGGGAGATCAAGGCTACAGTAAGTCGTGATCATGCCACTGCTCTCCAGCCTGAGCAACAGAGTGAGACCTTGTCTCAAAAAATACATACGTATTTTTTGGTCTCAGTATTTAAGGTCTCAGTATATGTATTTCAGTATATATATATATATTCTGAAATAAATGCTACAATCTGGAGATACTGTCAAAATTTTATATAACTGCCATACTCTTCAGAAAGTAAAATTTTGGGATAATTATTATTTTTAAATGTATTATATAAAAATGGAGAAGACAGATGGTAACAATAGTGTTATTCTATTTTCAGAGAAATGCATCCTGAATATATAAGGTGTTGACTACCCTAGAGAGAATAAGTGATATTTCACTGAAATATGCTCATGGGTGAATTTGTAGTGTAAAAGGATTTGAGACTGAAATGAAATGACTACCATTTGTTAAAGAATGAGATGTTTTACAGTGACTCCACATCATTCAGCTCATTGTGTGAACTTGCATCAACGGTTTCCTTCGTTGCCTACTAAGGGTTTGCATTAAACCTCATGATAGTTTCCTACCAATTGTGAGAACTGTAACAAAATAACTCTCAGGATAAGTATTTCGATAATTCTACCATTTGAGATTCAGGTCAATGTAGTCTGAATATTCTCATCCAAATGTGAATATACGTATAAAAATGTGAGCCATAAGACAGACAGGTTCAAATGTATACCTTAACAGAATTAAAAATTGCCATCCTGCTTATGGAATGGGCTGTCAAGCTCATAACATTATTAGGAAGAGTTACTTACTACAGTTTTCTTCATCTGAGTTATCACTGCAGTCATTTTGGCTATCACACCGCCAGTGATCTGGAATACAGTTGTTGTTTTTACACTGGAATTCATGAGGTCCACAAGTCTTTTTATCTGTAATGGAAAGAACCAGAGTTTGCATTGTAGATTTCCATGAAGACATCCCTCACAATGTCCTGACTGCCATGACAAGTCCATGGCATATAATGTTTCCTTAATTCAGTTACTAAGAAGCATCCTTAGGAAAAATTGAAGGCAAGTGCTAAGGAAAATCTATTTTTTGGTCTTGTTTTATGTTGTTATTGTTCATGCTTTCACTGTGAGCTAATTAGGAAGAAACCGATTGGACCATCCAAGCAAAGTCAACACAAATCAGTTTTCAAAAAATCAAAATTGGCCGGGCATGGTGGCTCATGCCTGTAATCCCAGCACTTTGGACAGTTGTCCTTCATTTAGGACACATCCTCTCTTCTCCACCCTGTATTTCTGCTATAAAGCAACAAAATATATGGTTATTATTACAATTCTACGGTTGTCATCTTGTGTTTCTCCCTAAGGAGCTCTTATTCATAATCGATCTGTGATTAGCTGCTCTTTCTAAATCCTGGCCACTGCCCACTCACAAACTCATTGGTTATCATAATGTTTCATATGTGTATAGAGTTTGAATATTAATTATGGGCCATCTCACATGAACCTTTAAACAATTCCACTGAGTACCAGGAAAAGTATTAACTAGCCTTTCACTTTACAGATGGTGAAATAAAAACTTTTGGAAATTTAGGAACTTAATACATTTTCACTATCATTAAATGGCACAGCCAATATAAAAGAAGTGTGCTTCCACTCCTGATCTAGCGCTATTTACAACAAATGTAACTTACATGTATATCAGCTAGAATCAGAAAGCATGTAATAAGAATTTATTTAAAATTTAAATCATATGTATTAAAACTATAATATTGAACTATTTATAGCTAAAACAGTGCTCCATTAAACCTTAATGTGCATACATATAAGTCATTTGGGAATTTTGCTATAATGGAAATTGAGATTCAGTAGGTCTGGGTTTCTAACGAGCTGGCTGGCAATAATATTGCCTTTTGTCTATGAAACACACTGAATAGCAAGATTCTGGAGTAACAAAATTATGAATTAAATAACATTAAAATGATAAAATTATAAGCCTCAATACACAATCTAGAACACATTTCCCTTTCATGTACTCAGATAAACTACTTATCATCCATACTAGAGATGGACAGTGAAGTGCTTCCAGTCTCAGACTAGTAAAACAAATCAGCTAAAGGAGTGGGTAAGTTATTGGTGGTGGTTCTTACGCTTTACTTTAAAATGCAACTTATAGAATTCAGACTCAAATACATAAAAAAAAAAACAAAGTGATTCTTCCCATCCATGAGTAGGGATGTTCTTTTATTTGTTTGTGTCCTCTTTTACTTTGTTGACCAGTGGTTTGTAGTTTTCCTTGGATGGGATCTAATTAAACTAAAGAGGTTCTGCACAAAAAAAAATAAAATAAAATAAAATAACTACCATCAGAGCGAACACACAACCTACAGAATGGGAGAAAACTTTTGCAACCTACCCATCTGACAAAGGGCTAATATCCAGCATCTATAAATAACTTAAACAAATTTACAAGAAAATCAACCCCATCAAAAAGTGGGCAAAGGATATGAACACACTTCTCAAAAGAAGACATATATGCAGCCAACAGACACATGAAAAAATGCTCATCATCACTGGCCATCAGAGAAATGCAAATCAAAACCACCATGAGATACCATCTCACACAGTTAGAATGGCGATCATTAAAAAGTCAGGAAACAACAGGTGCTGGAGAGGATGTGGAGAAATAGGAACACTTTTACACTGTTGCTGGGACTGTAAACTAGTTCAACCATTGTGGAAGACAGTGTGGTGATTCCTCAAGGATCTAGAACTAGAAATACCAGTTGACCCAGTGATCCTATTACTGGGTATATACCCAAAGGATTATAAATCATGCTGCTATAAAGACACATACACACGTAATGTTTATTGCGGCACTATTCACAATAGCAAAGACTTGGAACCAACCCAAATGTCCATCAATGGTAGACTGGATTAAGAAAATGTGGCGGGGGGTGGAGCAAGATGGCCGAATAGGAACAGCTCCAGTCTCCAACTCCCAGCGCGAGCGACACAGAAGACCGGTGATTTCTGCATTTTCAACTGAGGTACTGGGTTCATCTCACTGGGGAGTGCCGGACGATCGGTGTTGGTCAGCTGCTGCAGCCCGACCAGCGAGAGCTGAAGCAGGGCGAGGCACTGCCTCACCTGGGAAGCGCAAGGGGGAAGGGAATCCCTTTTCCTAGCCAGGGGAACTGAGACACACAACACCTGGAAAATCGGGTAACTCCCACCCCAATACTGCGCTTTAAGCAAACAGGCACACCAGGAGATCATATCCCACACCTGGCCGGGAGGGTCCCACGCCCACGGAGCCTCCCTCATTGCTAGCACAGCAGTCTGTGATCTACCGGCAAGGCAGCAGCGAGGCTGGGGGAAGGGCGCCCGCCATTGCTGAGGCTTAAGTAGGTAAACAAAGCTGCTGGGAAGCTCGAACTGGGTGGAGCTCACAGCAGCTCAAGGAAACCTGCCTGTCTCTGTAGACTCCACCTCTGGGGACAGGGCAATAACAAACACAGCCGAAACCTCTGCAGATGCAAACGACTCTGTCTGACAGCTTTGAAGAGAGCAGTGGATCTCCCAACACGGAGGTTGAGATCTGAGAAGGGACAGACTCCTTGCTCAAGTGGGTCCCTGACCCCTGAGAAGCCTAACTGGGAGACATCCCCCACTAGGGGCAGTCTGACACCCCACACCTCACAGGGTGGAGTACACCCCTGAGAGGAAGCTTCCAAAGCAAGAATCAGACAGGTACACTCGCTGTTCAGAAATATTCTATCTTCTGCAGCCTCTGCTGCTGATACCCAGGCAAACAGGGTCTGGAGTGGACCTCAAGCAATCTCCAACAGACCTACAGCTGAGGGTCCTGACTGTTAGAAGGAAAACTATCAAACAGGAAGGACACCTACACCAAAACCCCATCAGTACATCACCATCATCAAAGACCAGAGGCAGATAAAACCACAAAGATGGGGAAAAAGCAGGGCAGAAAAGCTGGAAATTCAAAAAATAAGAGCGCATCTCCCCCGGAAAAGGAGCGCAGCTCATCGCCAGCAACGGATCAAAGCTGGACGGAGAATGACTTTGACGAGATGAGAGAAGAAGGCTTCAGTCCATCAAATTTCTCAGAGCTAAAGGAGGAATTACGTACCTAGCGCAAAGAAACTAAAAATCTTGAAAAAAAAGTGGAAGAATTGATGGCTAGAGTAATTAATGCAGAGAAGGTCATAAACGAAATGAAAGAGATGAAAACCATGACACAAGAAATACGTGACAAATGCACAAGCTTCAGTAACAGACTCGATCAACTGGAAGAAAGAGTATCTGCGATTGAGGATCAAATGAATGAAATGAAGCGAGAAGAGAAACTAAAAGAAAAAAGAAGAAAAAGAAATGAACAAAGCCTGCAAGAAGTATGGGATTATGTAAAAAGACCAAATCTACGTCTGATTGGGGTGTCTGAAAGTGAGGGGGAAAATGGAACCAAGTTGGAAAACACTCTTCAGGATATCATCCAGGAGAAATTCCCCAACCTAGTAGGGCAGGCCAACATTCAAATCCAGGAAATACAGAGAACGCCACAAAGATACTCCTCCAGAAGAGCAACTCCAAGACACATAATTGCCAGATTCACCAAAGTTGAAATGAAGGAAAAAATCTTAAGGGCAGCCAGAGAGAAAGGTCGGGTTACCCACAAAGGGAAGCCCATCAGACTAACAGCAGATCTCTCGGCAGAAACTCTACAAGCCAGAAGAGAGTGGGGGCCAATATTCAACATTCTTAAAGAAAAGAATTTTAAACCCAGAATTTCATATCCAGCCAAACTAAACTTCATAAGTGAAGGAGAAATAAAATCCTTTACAGATAAGCAAATGCTTAGAGATTTTGTCACCACTAGGCCTGCCTTACAAGAGACCCTGAAGGAAGCACTAAACATGGAAAGGAACAACTGGTACCAGCCATTGCAAAAACATGCCAAAATGTAAAGACCATCGAGGCTAGGAAGAAACTGCCTCAACTAACGAGCAAAATAACCAGTTAATATCATAATGGCAGGATCAAGTTCACACATAACAATCTTAACCTTAAATGTAAATGGACTAAATGCTCCAATTAAAAGACACAGACTGGCAAACTGGATAAAGAGTCAAGACCCATCAGTCTGCTGTATTCAGGAGACCCATCTCACACGCAGAGACATACATAGGCTCAAAATAAAGGGATGGAGGAAGATTTACCAAGCAAATGGAGAACAAAAAAAAGTGGGGGTTGCAATACTAGTCTCTGATAAAACAGACTTTAAACCATCAAAGATCAAAAGAGACAAAGAAGGCCATTACATAATGGTAAAGGGATCAATTCAACAGGAAGAGCTAACTATCCTAAATATATATGCACCCAATACAGGAGCACCCAGATTCATAAAGCAAGTCCTTAGAGACTTACAAAGAGACTTAGACTCCCATACAATACTAATGGGAGACTTCAACACCCCACTGTCAACATTAGACAGATCAACGAGACAGAAAGTTAACAAGGATATCCAGGAATTGAACTCATCTCTGCAGCAAGCCGACCTAATAGACATCTATAGAACTCTCCACCCCAAATGAACAGAATATACATTCTTCTCAGCACCACATCATACTTACTCCAAAATCGACCACGTAATTGGAAGTAAAGCACTCCTCAGCAAATGTACAAGACCAGAAATTATAACAAACTGTCTCTCAGACCACAGTGCAATCAAACTAGAACTCAGGACTAAGAAACTCAATCAAAACCGCTCAACTACATGGAAACTGAACAACCTGCTCCTGAATGACTACTGGGTACATAATGAAATGAAGGCAGAAATAAAGATGTTCTTTGAAACCAATGAGAACAAAGATACAACATACCAGAATCTCTGGGACACATTTAAAGCAGTGTGTAGAGGGAAATTTATAGCACTAAATGCCCACAAGAGAAAGCTGGAAAGATCTAAAATTGACACTCTAACATCACAATTAAAAGAACTAGAGAAGCAAGAGCAAACACATTCGAAAGCTAGCAGAAGGCTAGAAATAACTAAGATCAGAGCAGAACTGAAGGAGATAGAGACACAAAAAACCCTCCAAAAAATCAATGAATCCAGGAGTTGGTTTTTTGAAAAGATCAACAAAATTGACAGACCACTAGCAAGACTAATAAAGAAGAAAAGAGAGATGAATCAAATCAACGCAATTAAAAATGATAAAGGGAATATCACCACCGACCCCACAGAAATACAAACTACCATCAGAGAATACTATAAACACCTCTACGCAAACAAACTGGAAAATCTAGAAGAAATGGATAATTTCCTGGACACTTACACTCTTCCAAGACTAAACCAGGAAGAAGTTGAATCCCTGAATAGACCAATAGCAGGCTCTGAAATTGAGGCAATAATTAACAGCCTACCAACCAAAAAAAGTCCAGGACCAGATGGATTCACAGCTGAATTCAACCAGAGGTACAAGGAGGAGTTGGTACCATTCCTTCTGAAACTATTCCAATGAATAGAAAAAGAGGGAATCCTCCCTAACTCATTTTATGAGGCCAACATCATCCTGATACCAAAGCCTGGCAGAGACACAACAAAAAAGAGAATTTTAGACCAATAACCCTGATGAACATCGATGCAAAAATCCTCAATAAAATACTGGCAAACCGGATTCAGCAACATATCAAAAAGCTTATCCACCATGATCAAGTGGGCTTCATCCCTGGGATGCAAGGCTGGTTCAACATTCGCAAATCAAAAAACATAATCCAGCATATAAACAGAACCAAAGACAAGAACCACATGATTATCTCAATAGATGCAGAAAAGGCTTTTGACAAAATTCAACAGCCCTTCATGCTAAAAACGCTCAATAAATTCGGTATTGATGGAACGTACCTCAAAATAATAACAGCTATTTATGACAAACACACAGCCAATATCATACTGAATGGGCAAAAACTAGAACCATTCCCTTTGAAAACTGGCACAAGACAGGGATGCCCTCTCTCACCACTCCTATTCAACATAGTGTTGGAAGTTCTGGCTAGGGCAATCAGGCAAGAGAAAGAAATCAAGGGTATTCAGTTAGGAAAAGAAGAAGTCAAACTGTCCCTGTTTGCAGATGACATGATTGTATATTTAGAAAACCCCATTGTCTCAGCCCAAAATCTCCTTAAGCTGATAAGCAACTTCAGCAAAGTCTCAGGATACAAAATTAATGTGCAAAAATCACAAGAATTCTTATACACCAGTAACAGACAAACAGAGAGCCAAATCAGAAATGAACTTCCATTCACAATTGCTTCAAAGAGTATAAAATACCTAGCAATCCAACTTCCAAGGGATGTAAAGGACCTCTTCAAGGAGAGCTACAAACCACTGCTCAGTGAAATCAAAGAGGACACAAACAAATGGAAGAACATACCATGCTCATGGATAGGAAGAATCAATATCGTGAAAATGGCCATACTGCCCAAGGTAATTTATAGATTCAATGCCATCCCCATCAAGCTCCCAATGAGTTTCTTCACAGAATTGGAAAAAACTGCTTTAAAGTTCATATGGAACCAAAAAAGAGCCCGCATCTCCAAGACAATCCTAAGTCAAAAGAACAAAGCTGGAGGCATCACGCTACCTGACTTCAAACTATACTACAAGGCTACAGTAACCAAAACAGCATGGTACTGGTACCAAAACAGAGATATAGACCAATGGAACAGAACAGAGTCCTCAGAAATAATACCACACATCTACAGCCATCTGATCTTTGACAAACCTGAGAGAAACAAGAAATGGAGAAAGGATTCCTTATTTAATAAATTGTGCTGGGAAAATTGGCTAGCCATAAGTAGAAAGCTGAAACTGGATCCTTTCCTTACTCCTTATACGAAAATTAATTCAAGATGGATTAGAGACTTAAATGTTAGACCTAATACCATAAAAATCCTAGAGGAAAACCTAGGTAGTACCATTCAGGACATAGGCATGGGCAAAGACTTCATGTCTAAAACACCAAAAGCAACGGCAGCAAAAGCCAAAATTGACAAATGGGATCTCATTAAATTAAAGAGCTTCTGCACAGCAAAAGAAACTACCATCAGAGTGAACAGGCAACCTACAGAATGGGAGAAAATTTTTGCAATCTACTCATCTGACAAAGGGCTAATATCCAGAGCCTACAAAGAACTCAAACAAATTTACAAGAAAAAAACAAACAACCCCATCAAAAATTGGGCAAAGGATATGAAGAGACATTTCTCAAAAGAAGACATTCATACAGCCAACAGACACATGAAAAAATGCTCATCATCACTGGCCATCAGAGAAATGCAAATCAAAACCACCATGAGATACCATCTCACACCAGTTAGAATGGCGATCATTAAAAAGTCAGGAAACAACAGGTGCTAGAGAGGATGTGGAGAAATAGGAACACTTTTACACTGTTGGTGGGATTGTAAACTAGTTTCACCAGTATGGAAAACAGTATGGCGATTCCTCAAGGATCTAGAACTAGATGTACTATATGACCCAGCCATCCCATTACTGGGTATATACCCAAAGGATTATAAATCATGCTGCTATAAAGCCACATGCACACGTATGTTTATTGCAGCACTATTCACAATAGCAAAGACTTGGAATCAACCCAAATGTCCATCAGTGACAGATTGGATTAAGAAAATGTGGCACATATACACCATGAATACTATGCAGCCATAGGGACATGAATGCAGCTGGAAACCATCATTCTTAGCAAACTATCACAAGAACAGAAAACCAAACACCGCATGTTCTCACTCATAGGTGGGAACTGAACAATAAGATCACTTGGACTCAGGAAGGGGAACATCACACACAGGGGCCTATCATGGGGAGGGGGGAGGGGGGAGGGATTGCATTGGGAGTTATACCTGATATAAATGATGAGTTGATGGGTGCAGCACACCAACATGGCACAAGTATACATATGTAACAAACCTGCACGTTATGCACATGTACCCTACAACTTAAAGTATAATAATAATAAATAAATTTAAAAAAAAAAAAAAAGAAAGAAAATGTGGCACATATACAACATGGAACACTATGTAGCCACAAAAAAGGACGACTTCATATCCTTTGTAGGGACATGGACAAAGCTGGAAACCATCATTCTGAGCAAACTATCACAAGGACAGAAAACCAAACACTGCATATTCTCACTCATAGGTGGGAACTGAACAATGAGAACAGATGGACATGGGGCGGGGAACGTCACACACCAGGGCCTGTTGTGGGGTAGGGGGAAGGGGGAGGGATAGCATTAGGAGAAATACCTAATGTAAATGACGAGTTAATGGGTGCAGCACACCAACATGGCACATGTATACATATGTAACAAACTTGCACATTGTACACATGTACCTTAGAACTTGAAGTATAATAATAATAATAATAAAAAAGAAAGCAAAAGTGACTTAGGTATACTTACGAAAATTAAATACTGAACATCTATTGAGGATCCACCCTAACTCTTGACTAAGCATTTTCATACACAGGATCACATCTAATCCTCATAATATTTTTAAGAAGTATTATTATATGTATTTAAACATATGAGGAAAATAACTCTCAAAACACTTAATTTGTCCAATCTCACAAATATGTTAAATGGCAAAGGAGGAATTTATATCCAGCTCCAGCTTCAACAACATTTTATTAGAAAAATTCTTATGATAGATTTCAAATGCATTTTTCTACTTAAAAAAAAAAAAAAAAGTGTTGTCTGAATTTCTCTTCTTCCGTTCCTTCCTGCCTGCTAATAATTATTCAGAATGTAACTTATGTCAGGTGCAATGTTTTCTGCCTTATATTATATCCACCTTGTCTGTGTTATATTTAACTTTAGGTTAAAAATTTGGCCTAAATTTCACGAAATTTCTAATGTAACATTCTACACACAATCAGGAAATATGTTAGACTGAATGACCACTGAAAATAGGTTTTGAACTGAACAATTTGGATGTCTATTTTATTTTCCAGTTAAAATAAACTCTGAAAATACTGCTCTATGTATAAATATTAGTCTTATTTACTCCTTGCATGTATTACTTGTACTATTTTTTTTTCTTTTTGGAGATGGAGTCTCACTCTATCCTGCAGGATGGAGTGCAGTGGCGTGATCTTGGCTCCCTGAACCTCCACTTCCCTGGTTCAAGTGATTCTCCTGCCTTAGCCTTCCGAGCAGCCAGGATGATACGTGCACACCACCATGTCTGGCTAATTTTTGTATTTTTAGTAGAGACTGGGTTTCGCCATGTAGGCCAGGCTGGTCGTGAACCTCTGACCTCAGGTGATCCGTCTGTCTCGGCTTCACAATGTGTTGGGATTACAGGTGCGAGTCACCACTCCCGGGCCGCTTGTACTATTTTTAAATAATGTCTTAAAATTTTAGAATATAAGAAAATAAGAAAGATCAGACTAGACCAGAAAAATAGCCCATGTAATCCAGTTTTATAACACTAATTCTCAGCATAACAATTCTCCTTGACTGCCAAAGGTTAGTATTTGGTACTGACAATCAATTTATTCCTAAATCCCTTTTGTATTTTTTTCTATATTTAAACATTTGTATCATAGTTTGTGTTTAAAAATATCTGCACCTATTTCTTGACAAAAACAAGTTAGAGTTCATTGCTAAAATTTCCTTTTGGGGAGTGAAGACAGAGTAATGCAGGAAACATTAATTGCCTTATGTAAAGTTATACAAATTTTATGTTTCCAGGTTATTTAAGTTTTTTGATCCATGAAATTACTTGTAAAAATTCCAAATACAAACTACACAGCATTGTTCTGCATTTCAAACCTCCCTTGAGGTGTGTGTGTGTGTGTGCGCGCGCACACACACACACACACACAGAGACAAATTTTAGAGGGGGGACTGTATGAGTAAGGCCTAAAACATCGGTTCTCAAATTGGTTATACATTAAAATCACTTGGGGAACTTTAAAATATCTCTTTGCCCAAACCATATCCCATATCAAATCAATATCTGGGGTATGATCCAGACATCAGTATTCATTAAAGCTAGTCTATGATTCCAATGAGAAACCAGAATTAAAAATCACTGGCTCAAAAAACTGATATAAAACAGAACATATATATTTCCACATTATATTACCTCCAGAGTTAATATAAAATGCTCACAATATATAATGTTTTACATTAGTTTATATTGTTAAATGAAATTCAAATAGCTCATTACTCCCCTTTTCAAGTGTTGGAGAAAGTATGGAGTAAGTATGGAGAAAACAAATATAGTATGTAGAAACTTGTTTTCATTTTAAACATATTATCACATAATATATGTGATACTAGTAATAAATTTGATTCTCCCAGAAAGGTAAGATGAGAGACTTTCAAATAAGAGAATTATATGTAGTGTATAATGTAATACTATTGGTGTTTGCATACGGATGGGATATTTCTGAAAAGGGATTTAAAAATCTAGCACTAGGGATGCCTCTCGGAGCAAGACATGGAAAACTGAAATAGAAAACAACAGTGGGAATGAAATTTAAATTTCTCTTTAGACCCAAATGAATCTACTAACTACTGCAAGTAATAAGTAAATTTAAGAAGGTAATAGAATGTACGATCAATATATAAATTTAATTGTATTTTTATATGTTAGCAATAAACAAAAATGAAACAAATTGACAATGGCATCAATGAAAAAACACATGCTTATGCATAAATCTAGCCAAATTTATGTATGATCTTTATACTGAAGACTACAAAACATTGCTGAGAAAAATTGAATAATGCCTAAGAAATGCAGATACATATCATGTTTATGGATTAGAAAACTGAAAATTGTTTAAAATGTTCATTTTTTCCAAAGTTTTATGTATATATAATCATATATATATAAAATTACTTTAATCAATGTCAAATTACAGCAAGTTTTTTTTTGAAGAAATAGATAAGATTGTTTAGATTGATGTAGAATTACATGGAAAAGGCTGCGCATGGTGGTGGCTCACGCCTGTAATCCCAGCATTTTGGGAGCCCGAGGCTGGTGGATCACGAGGTCAGGAGTTCGAGATCAGCGTGGCCAACTGATTGAAATCCCGTCTCTACTAAAAAATATGAAAATTAGCTGGGTGTGGTGGCATGTGCCTGCAGTCCCAGCTACTTCGGAAGCTGAGGCAGGAGAATCACTTGAACTCGGGAGACATAGGTTACAGTGAGCCATGCCGTGCCATTGCACTCCAGCCTAGGTGACAAGAGTGAGACTCTGTGTAAAAAACAAATAAACAAACAAACAAACAAAAAAGAAAAACATGGAAATGCAAAGGTTGTAGAATAATCAAACATTTCTTGGAAAAGAAAAATTAAGCTGGAGAATTTACAGTACTTGGCTGTAAGACTTACTATAAAGCTACAGTAATCAAAATAATGTACTATTGGAAAAAATGAATTAAAAAATTAGTAATGTCAATGGAGTTTTGATAAAGGCCTCTAGTCAATTTAATGAAGAAAGGCAAGTCTTTTAAAACAAATATTGCTAAAACAAGTGGTTATCTCTATAAAAAAGCATAAATCTCCATCCCCTGCCATACATAAAAAAAAATCTGAGAGTATAAACATAATGTAAAATTTCTAGAGTATAGGAAAATACTCTTATAATGTTGGAAAAGATAAGGGTTACTTGGAAAGGCATCAAAACAAAAAGCATTCACAGTAAAATAAAAAAAAAAATGACAAATTTAGACTTCAACACAATTAAAATGTTTTGGTCTTTAAAAGACACCATTAACCAACTGAAGAGATGAGGGACATATCATTAAATAATGAGACTTATCACATACATATCTTAGAAAGGACTTATTCAGAATACATAAAAATTCTTATATTTGTATATAATATAAGCCTACCCACTTGCAGGCAAACACTTGAACAGAAACCTCCCCCCCCACACACAAAACATATTTGAGTAGCAAATAAAGGTTCTCAAAATCATTAGTCATCGAGCTAATGCAAATGAAAACTACAATGAGATACCACTATATATTTACTGGAATTACTGAAATCAAAAAGGCCATATCTAATTTTTATGAGAATATGGAGGACCTAGACTCTCTTGCTGGTTTTCATAAAGGTAAACATATCTACCATGTGACTCAGCAGTTTTACTTGTAGGTATTCACCAAATAAAAATAAAAGTAAATATTTATAAAACTAATTTGTATAAGACATGTTATTGCTATAACCTTTCTGATTATGATAAGCAACCTTATCATAACTATTAACTACTAAATCATTCAAATTGGAATATATTCATAAAATTGAATATTACCCAAGAATAAAAAAACTAAATTCTTAACATACAATATGTCAAAAATATTTTTGACAGCATTAAAAAATATTTGACAGCATTATGCAAATGAAAAAGCCACAAGCAAAATAATGGATATCATATCTATGTATATAAAATCCAAATACAAACAAAACTAATCCATGGTGATAGAAGAATTAGTGGATGTGAAGAGGAGTGTTTGGGAAATTGATTGAAAAGAGCATCAGGGAAGTGTCTGCCTAGAAGAAAATTTCTGTATCTTCTTTTGGGTGTGTGTTACATATTGTATACAGTAGAAGAAAACCATCAAACTGAATAAGATCTGTGCATTTCATTTTGTTTTAATTAAAAATTACCTTGCTATTAGAATTGCAAGGAGTTTTAAAAATCCCAAATAATTACACCACGATAAAATATTATTCATGTAGTCCCTGAATACTTAGGTATTATCAGCATGGAAAGGTAGTATGAGTTACAGAGAATTGCCTGTAAAAACAAAACAAAACAAAAGCAAAAACAAACTTCCTTAGAGCCTCAGAATTTAAGCCCCAGAATTTAAATGCTTTATATTAATTAACTATAAGCAATAGAAAAAAGAAAAAGTACATATATTTTTTTCAAGAGATTTATTTATTTGACATTTGAGGCTACCATGTTTTTATTCTGTTTCATAATTAAAATGAAACAGAATTATTCTATTTATGCTCATCAATCATGTAAGTTTTAAGGTATTCTCAAAATTTTGCACGTATTCTAAAGTAATAGAAAACATACCATGGCTGGAGTAAGACTGTCTGGATTCAAGTTGCTACTTCCCTGTTTCATCATGTAGCATTGAACAAATGATCGAACTGTGCTGAGATTCAGTCTCAATGATAATAAAAGAGGAATATGAATATCCTACACATGTGAAAGGAAAATAAATCTCAGGACCCTAAAATCACTAAGACAAGGGAAAAGTCAAGCTGAGAATTACATCAGGCAAACCTGCCTTTCATTTCATTCTTAAATAAGATAGCTACAAGGATGTTTTTTAAGCTACATACCTCCCTCACAACTTTCTCACCTCAAGATATTTACTCTAAAACAGTTCCGTTGAATT
Source organism: Macaca thibetana thibetana (assembly GCF_024542745.1). NCBI lineage: Eukaryota > Metazoa > Chordata > Mammalia > Primates > Cercopithecidae > Macaca > Macaca thibetana. The sequence goes on along the minus strand of NC_065589.1, from coordinate 102,605,620 downwards.
TCACCCTGGCTGTCTAAACTGTGTGTTTATCTTCACAGGTGCGGGGACAGAAGATCATCCCTCTGTTCACCTGAGACAAATGCATACCCGATTGCTTCCTCTGCCCTGTTGTTTATGTAAAAATGCAGGTTCAATGAGCCAGATGAAGTTGTGTGATCAGTGCAGGGATTCAAAAGAATGCAATCTTTTTTTGTTTGTTTTTGGAGACGGGATCTTGTTCTGTCACCCAGGCTGGAGTGCAGTGACACAATCTCAGCCCACTGCAACCTCTACCTCCTGAGTTCAAGTGATTCTCCTGTCTCAGCCTCCTGAGTAGCTGGGACTACAGGTGTGTGCTACCACACCGGGCTAATTTTTGTACTTTTAGTAGAGACCAGTGCTTTCCTATATATCCTAACTATAATACATGTGATTCAGTTTCTAGGATATAAATTGTCTAAAATTGCATCTTCTTTAGGAGTGCCCAAGGTTTTATTTTAATCTGTCAATTTCAGGATGTTTTCATGCTTTCATGTTTTCTGTACCACTTTTTTTTCTCCTGAAAACATTCTAAATAAACATTCATCACAATTTTTTCCACTAATATCTAACAATTAAAACGTTAGATATAGGCCTTTCGTATATAACTTTTTTTTTTTTTTCCAGAGACAGTATTTTGCTCTGTCACCTAGTCTGGAGTGCAGTGGTGCAACCATAGCTCACTGCAACCTCGACCTCCTGGACTCAAGTGATCCTCCCATCTCAGCTTCCCAAGTAGCCTGGACTACAGGCACACATCACCAAGCCTGGCTAATTTATTTTCTTTTATTTTTTTGTAGAGACAGAGTGTAAGTTTCCCACTCTACATTGGTTTCTTTTTTGTTAGCTTTGTGGCAGAGGTCAAAATAAATGTATTATATTACTGGGGAAAACCACCAATTATTCAATGAATATGTGAAATAAAGCCTGTTGTGTATATATGTAACTTTTTTGTATATTAAATATGTAGCAAACTAATAAATCAGTAGCTACCTAAACAAATTGAAATTATATACTGTTTCACGATTAATGTTCGTTTCGAAAGTGAAATACCACTTGTAAATCAGCCATGTGTTTTATTCAACTGACCAGAAAAATCGTTTTGTTACTTTTTTTTTAAGTTTGCTATTAGTTTGAAAATATCATATATAAAACCATTTTAGAATGAAGTTAGGAAGAGGACTTTAATTTGGGGTTTAAGAGATTAGAAATATGATGTTTGGTCCTTCTTGCTACTGCTCTTTTGTAGTTAAGATTTTTCATCTTCTATTTCAGGAAACATGATGATTACAAATAGTTGGGTAACAGGTAATAATTTTGGTTACCAATAATAAATAAATAAATATAGTAATGGAAATACTGAGGTGAAAAGAACTGTGGGAACAATGAAGTTAAGCTTCAATCACGGCAGCTTCTTGTTTCTTTGATATCCAGATTATAACGTTATGAAGTCAGAAGGATGTAATTAGAACTGGCAAACTTTTATAGAAGACCTCATCTTCTCTTGGGAGACAGGTTAACTATCTCTTAACTATCAAAGCATGACCTTTTATAGAGAAGTCATTATTTTCTCTTTCTAAATCAACTTTATACAATTCTGTTTTCTTATTCTAAACACTCCTCAACATCTCTTTTTACATTATAAGGAAACAAATAACCATATATGCTGTCTTGCAAATGTACTAAATCTCCTTGACTGATTACAGGTTCACCCAAAGTGGTGGCAGACGTGAGGAGAACATATTCTCTGCCTCCTTTTCTGTAGTCTGTAGGGTTTACCGGCACAATTTTTTTTTTATTTTTTTTTTTGGTGGATATGTACTTAGTAAATATATACCATTCTTATTGTTTTAATCAGCTTTCATTTTTGTTTTATTTTTTGAAACTACTGTTCTCATACCTGGTGAAGCTGTTAATTCTGGATTCCTACTTCCACTACCACAAGGGAGGACAGCCTGACCTAGTGTGGCCTACTGCCTACTGCCCTAGAGCACAGTTGGTCCAGGGTAATTTCCTGCTTAAATGTGATAGATCATTATGATTTTACATTAGAGAGGCATCAAGGAGGCAGTACAGGGACTGTATGGTGGCCTGGTGATATCCTCAGGAACTGACATTTCTATATTTCTACTCCACCATCCATGACTGCTAGAACTCAAGACATAACCTTCCAGGCCAGAGGAAAAGGGACAGAAGGGCAAAGGAAGAAGCCCTTCCATGTTGAGAAAACTACCCTTGAACCATTTTCTTGGAAGTCCCACATAACTCTCTGTTTCTATCTCAATGCTCAGAACTTAGTCACATGACAACACAAGGGAAGCTGGAAAATGTGATAACTTCTAGATAGCAATATGTCAAGCTAAGAGGTAAAGTTCTGTGTCTAAGGAAAACGCAAAAGTAAAATGGTATAGAAACAGGCAATTAGAAGTTTCTGTCGATAACCTAGGAAGGTCAATGAAAGTTGTTTGAGGTCATTCCTATAGAATTTGGAAGAGATTATTTTTTTCCCATTGAGATTGTAAGGATCATAACCTCACATTTCTAGGGGTCATTTTAAGAACTAGTGGCCCAGAAGACACCAATAGAGTAATGACATATATATAAAGGGAGAACAAAATGAGATTGCTATTTAATGACTATATGTGAATACTTGGATCCAAATTCTGCCCCACATCTACTCTATCCACTCCTTGTAACCAAGACTGAAATTCCATTTTACCACTAGTTTGTGTTGTGTTTCTGTAATTTGCAGACAAATTCTGACTAATGAGAACACCTTGCTATTTCTGTTGCTTAAAATATTATAGACTCCTAATAGTAATGTTGTTATCTGTATGTGCTGACTTACATAATTCCCAGGCTATCTCATTGGTTTATAATTACGGGAGTAATGCAGTCGTTTATTGCCAGAAGAGTCGGAATCAATTTTATTTTAAAAAGGGATTCTCAAATCCATGCTTCCACAGGAGCTGGTACAGCCACCTTTGATTTAGCATAGTCTCTACATGACATATGCTATTATAGCATCTAGTGATACTGATTATCTGGAAAGTTGCAGGTCACCCTACTTTGTAATGTCTTTGGTGAATCTGCAAATTAATTTCATGTTACTTCTCATCCATCAGGGTAATATTCCTCAATGAGTGCTTACATGGGCAACCTGTTCTTCTAGGGAAAGTGGACAGGCTATGTGGACGCACCAGCAGTTAGGAATAACAATGCCAGCCGCAGCTTATCCCACTGAGATCCAACCATTTCCATTTTGTTTCTGAATTGTTATTCTTCAAAACTTTTATGTTATTCTTCCAGATAGAGAAGGGAAAGGCTTATAAAGCAAAACAAATTGCCAATGACATATTTTCTTGATAAAGAGGTGAATCTATAATAAGCTAGCTCTGTAGAGACTCCAATAATGTCATTTTTAAAATTGCATGTCAATGCAATGTAATATTCAGTGGAAATTTTTTGAATTCACATTATGCAGTTTTAGCAAGCGTCATATTACATTCTGTAATGCCATCTATCGCACTTGACAAGAATTTGTGATTTTTTTTCTTATTTAGAAATTTGTGTAGTAAGTTTATGGTTATGAAGTGAGTCAGGGGAAGGGGAAAGTAGTTACACTCTCATCTTTTGCCAATATACTCTAGGTCATCTTCAAAACCCCTGCTATTCCATTCATCACTCTCTTTTCATCAGCCTGTAGTCTTGGCAAATTGCACAGTAATGTTGTACAAACAAATTTGCATTTGTGTACCACAAGTACAGAGGCATAACATAAATCTCAATAACACAGAGGGATAGATAGGTCTTCAGAGTCACCCTTGAGCCCCTGTTACAGATTCTGGTAGAATATTCTAGCAGTTTCACTTAAGCTCCTTTAACCATCTGAGATACAAACAAAATAAGCCTCTTTTATTTTTCCTACTATTTATTCTGTTTTATTTTAAAAGCAAAGTAAATACATTAAACGGTGAATCTACTAAAATATCTTAAAATAGATAGTTGATTATATTTGTCTAGCTTGTCTGATCCTGTTGATCAGAAGCACCATACAATTGCTCAATTCACTTTATATTTTTGGATGGACAGATTCAGACTTTGATATTCCAGGAGGCAGTGAAGCAAGGTAGAAAGAGCCCAAAAGTTAAAGGAGGAACTTGATTTGAATCCTAGTTCTGACTCCAATTAGCATATAACATAGGGCTATTATTTATCTTCTTTGTGCCTCAGTTTACTCTACTAAAAACTGAAGGGAAATACATGCAGCATTAATTTAATATCTGGTAAAACAAATAGTAACTAATAAGAGTTAAGTAATAGTAAACACTATTTAATAGCTAGTTAATAAATGGTATCTGAACAATTAAAAGATGTGAATTGTACTGCCAACTTTATCATCAAGTCGTGTTAATTTAGGAGGAAGAACCTAGGTATTTATTTTATTATTTTTCACTTCAATAGTTTTTGGGGGAACTGGTGGTGTTCGGTTACATGAGTTAAGTTCTTTAGCGGTGATAGGTTCTGAGATTTTGGTTGTCAGCACTGATTTACGTCCTTTACATTGACCACCTCATTGTTTTAAGTGAATAGATAACACTACAACTTTGTAAAGCATCCCATTCATTTTACAATCAAATAACAAGTATTGGTGACTTGCTCAACGTCACAAGAGTATTCGAAACATAAAAGACACTGAAATGCTGTGGGGTACCAGATGCCCGATCTGAAAAATGTGGAAGGTTAGAAGACTTCTAGAGTGCTTTAAACAAATATATGATTTGATTTTATTATCTGCATTTAATTATCAAGTCTATAAAATTTCTTTTTTAACGTTTTTTCTAATCTATATTTGTAAGTTCCAGGGTACACGTGCAGGATGTGCAGGTCTGTTACACAGGTACATGTATGTGTGCCACTGTGGTTTGCTGCACCTACCAACCCATCACCTAGGTATTCAGCCCAGCATGCATTAACTATTTTTCCTAATGCTCCAATGCTCTCTGACCCCACTCCCCAGCCCCCAACAGGCTCCAGTGTGTGTTATTCCCCTGCCTGTGTCCATGTGTTCATTTTACTTTGAATTAGACCTGTATTCCTTGGAAAGTCGCACTTATTTCCATTACATAAGTAACATATACTTTTTGGGAAATTTAACATGATGTAATATAGAAAAGTAGAAACAAATTGCCCATAGCCATACAACACAGGAACAAGCTCCATGACATGTTTCTGACTATAAATAAATTTTTATATCTTGTACATTTCACTAAAAATTATATTTTCTAGGTTATTAAAAATCCTGACAAGTGTCATTTCTACGGCTGTATAATATTTATATTGTAGATACACCTTAAATAGTTATCTACAGTTTGTGATTTATGGGTTTGTGTTATTTTTTTCCAATTTGAATAAGAAAGATAATTAATATTTGAAATAAAATACTTTTTATCAACAGTTAACAATGTGGATACCTGCTTCAAAAGACCATTCTTTAGGGACATTCACCACATTTTTGTATTTGATAATATTTATATATTTATCTTGTTCTGTATACATTCTTTTTTTTAAAATTTAATTTGCGTTACTGAAATTTATTTTTATTTTTTTTTGTTACATATGTATACTTGTGCCATGTTGGTGTGCTGCACCCATCAACTCGTCATTTACATCAGGTATAACTCCCAATGCAATCCCTTCCCCCACCCCCCTTCCCCATGATAGGCCCTGGTGTGTGATGTTCCCCTTCCTGAGTCCAAGTGATCTCATTGTTCAGTTCCCACCTATGAGTGAGAACATGCAGTGTTTGGTTTTCTGTTCTTGCGATAGTTTGCTGAGAATGATGGTTTCCAGCTGCATCCATGTCCCTACAAAGGACACAAACTCATCCTTTTTATGGCTGCATAGTATTCCATGGTGTATATGTGCCACATTTTCTTAATCCAGTCTGTCACTGATGGACATTTGGCTTGATTCCAAGTCTTTGCTATGGTGAATAGTGCCGCAATAAACATACGTGTGCATGTGTCTTTATAGCAGCATGATTTATAATCCTTTGGGTATATACCCAGCAATGGGATGGCTGGGTCATATGGTACTTCTAGTTCTAGATCCTTGAGGAATTGCCATACTGTTTCTCATACTGGTTGAACTAGTTTACAATCCCACCAACAGTGTAAAAGTGTTCCTATTTCTCCACATCCTCTCCAGCACCTGTTGTTTCCTGACTTTTTAATGATCGCCATTCTAACTAGTGTGAGATGGTATCTCATGGTGGTTTTGATTTGCATTTCTCTGATGGCCAGTGATGATGAGCATTTTTTCATGTGTCTGTTAGCTGTAAGAATGTCTTCTTTTGAGAAATGTCTGTTCATATCCTTTGCCCACTTTTTGATAGGGTTGTTTGATTTTTTCTTGTAAATTTGTTTGAGTTCTTTGTAGGTTCTGGATATTAGCCCTTTGTCAGATGAGTAGATTGCAAAAATTTTCTCCCATTCTGTAGGTTGCCTGTTCACTCTGATGGTAGTTTCTTTTGCTGTGCAGAAGCTCTTTAGTTTAATTAGATTCCATTTGTCAATTTTGGCTTTTGTTGCCGTTGCTTTTGGTGTTTTAGACATGAAGTCCTTACCCATTCCTATGTCCTGGATGGTATTTCCTAGGTTTTCTTCTAGGGTTTTTATGGTATTAGGTCTAACATTTAAGTCTCTAATCCATCTTGAATTAATTTTCATATAAGGAGTAAGGAAAGGATCCAGTTTCAGCTTTCTACTTATGGCTAGCCAATTTTCCCAGCACCATTTATTAAATAGGGAATCCTTTCCCCATTTCTTGTTTCTCTCAGGTTTGCCAAAGATCAGATAGCTGTAGATGTGTGGTATTATTTCTGAAGACTCTGTTCTGTTCCATTGGTCTATATCTCTGTTTTGGTACCAGTACCATGCTGTTTTGGTTACTGTAGACTTGTAGTATAGTTTGAAGTCAGGTAGCGTGATGCCTCCAGCTTTGTTCTTTTGATTTAGGATTGTCTTGGCAGTGTGGGCTCTTTTTTGGTTTCATATGAACTTTAAAGCAGTTTTTTCCAATTCTGTGAAGAAACTCATTGGTACCTTGATGGGGATGGCATTGAATCTATAAATTACCTTGAACAGTATGGCCATTTTCACAATATTGATTCTTCCTATCCATGAGCATGGTATGTTCTTCCATTTGTTTGTGTCCTCTTTTATTTCACTGAGCAGTGGTTTGTAGTTCTCCTTGAAGAGGTCCTTTACATCCCTTGTAAGTTGGATTCCTAGGTATTTGATTCTCTTTGAAGCAATTGTGAATGGAAGTTCATTCCTGATTTGGCTCTCTGTTTGTCTGTTACTGGTGTATAAGAATGCTTGTGATTTTTGCACATTAATTTTGTATCCTGAGACTTTGCTGAAGTTGCTTATCAGCTTAAGGAGATTTTGGGCTGAGACAATGGGGTTTTCTAAATATACAATCATGTCATCTGCAAACAGGGACAGTTTGACTTCTTCTTTTCCTAACTGAATACCCTTGATTTCTTTCTCTTGCCTGATTGCCCTAGCCAGAACTTCCAACACTATGTTGAATAGGAGTGGTGAGAGAGGGCATCCCTGTCTTGTGCCAGTTTTCAAAGGGAATGGTTCTAGTTTTTGCCCATTCAGTATGATATTGGCCATGGGCTTGTCATAAATAGCTCTTATTATTTTGAGATATGTTCCATCAATACCGAATTTATTGAGCGTTTTTAGCATGAAGGGCTGTTGAATTTTGTCAAAGGCCTTTTCTGCATCTATTGAGATAATCATGTGGTTTTTGTCTTTGGTTCTGTTTATATGCTGGATTATGTTTATTGATTTGCGTATGTTGAACCAGCCTTGCATCTCAGGGATGAAGCCCACTTGATCACGGCAGATAAGCTTTTTGATGTGCTGCTGGATCCGGTTTGCCAGTATTTTTTTGAGGATTTTTGCATCAATGTTCATCAGGGATATTGGTCTAAAATTCTCTTTTTTTGTTGTGTCTCTGCCAGGCTTTGGTATCAGGATGATGTTGGCCTCATAAAATGAGTTAGGGAGGATTCCCTCTTTTTCTATTCATTGGAATAGTTTCAGAAGGAATGGTACCAGCTCCTCCTTGTACCTCTGGTAGAATTCAGCTGTGAATCCATCTGGTCCTGGACTTTTTTTGGTTGGTAGGCTATTAATTATTGCCTCAATTTCAGAGCCTGCTATTGGTCTATCCAGGAATTCAGCTTCTTCCTGTTTTAGTCTTGGGAGAGTGTAAGTGTCCAGGAAATTATCCATTTCTTCTAGATTTTCTAGTTTATTTGCGTAGAGGTGTTTATAGTATTCTCTGATGGTAGTTTGTATTTCTGTGGGGTCGGTGGTGATATCCCCTTTATCATGTTTTATTGCATCTATTTGATTCTTCTTTCTTTTCTTGTTTATTAGTCTTGCTAGCGGTCTATCAATTTTGTTGATCTTTTCAAAAAACCAACTCCTGGATTCATTGATTTTTTGGAGGGTTTTTTGTGTCTCTATCTCCTTCAGTTCTGCTCTGATCTTAGTTATTTCTTGCCTTCTGCTAGCTTTTGAATGTGTTTGCTCTTGCTTCTCTAGTTCTTTTAATTATGATGTTAGAGTGTCAATTTTAGATCTTTCCAGCTTTCTCTTGTGGGCATTTAGTGCTGTAAATTTCCCTCTACACACTGCTTTAAATGTGTCCCAGAGATTCTGGTATGTTGTATCTTTCTTCTCATTGGTTTCAAAGAATATCTTTATTTCTGCCTTCATTTCGTTATGTACCCAGTAGTCATTCAGGAGCAGGTTGTTCAATTTCCATGTAGTTGAGTGGTTTTGATCGAGTTTCTTAGTCCTGAGTTCTAGTTTGATCGCACTGTGGTCTGAGAGACAGTTTGTTATAATTTCTGTTCTTGTACATTTGCTGAGGAGTGCTTTACTTCCAATTATGTGGTCAATTTTGGAATAAGTGTGATGTGGTGCTGAGAAGAATGTATATTCTGTTGATTTTGGGGTGGAGAGTTCTGTAGATGTCTATTAGGTCTGCTTGCTGAAGAGATGAGTTCAATTCCTGCATATCCTTGTTAACTTTATGTCTCGTTGATCTGTCTAATGTTGACAGTGGGGTGTTGAAGTCTCCCATTATTATTGTATTGGAGTCTAAGTCTCTTTGTAAGTCTCTAAGGACTTGCTTTATGAATCTGGGTGCTCCTGTATTGGGTGCATATATATTTAGGATAGTTACCTCTTCCTGTTGAATTGATCCCTTTACCATTATATAACGGCCTTCTTTGTCTCTTTTGATCTTTGATGGTTTAAAGTCTGTTTTATCAGAGACTAGTATTGCAACTCCTGCTTTTTTTTTGTTGTTGTTCTCCATTTGCTGGGTAGATCTTCCTCCATCCCTTTATTTTGAGCCTATGTATGTCTCTGCATGTGAGATGGGTCTCCTGAATACAGCAGACTGATGGGTCTTGACTCTTTATCCAGTTTGCCAGTCTGTGTCTTTTAATTGGACCATTTAGTCCATTTACATTTAAGGTTAATATTGTTATGTGTGAACTTGATCCTGCCATTATGATATTAACTGGTTATATTGCTCATTAGTTGATGCAATTTCTTCCTAGCCTCGATGGTCTTTACATTTTGGCATATTTTTGCAATGGCTGGTACCGGTTGTTCCTTTCCATGTTTAGTGCTTCCTTCAGGGTCTCTTGTAAGGCAGGCCTGGTGGTGACAAAATCTCTAAGCATTTGCTTATCTGTAAGGGATTTTATTTCTCCTTCACTTATGAAACTTAATTTGGCTCTCCACATTTGCTTGTCTGTAGAGGATTCTATTTCTCCTTCACTTATGAAGTTTAGTTTGGCTGGATATGAAATTCTGGGTTTAAAATTCTTTTTTTTAAGAATGTTGAATATTGGCTCCCACTCTCTTCTGGCTTGTAGAGTTTCTGACGAGAGATCTGCTCTTAGTCTGATGGGCTTCTGCCCTTAAGATTTTTTCCTTCATTTCAACTTTGGTGAATCTGGCAAGTATGTGTCTTGGAGTTGCTCTTCTTGAGAGGTATCCTTGTGGCGTTCTCTGTATTTCCTGGATTTGAATGTTGGCCTGCCCTACTAGGTTGGGGAAGTTCTCCTGGATGATATCCTGAAGAGTGTTTTCCAACTTGGTTCCATTTTCCCCCTCACTTTCAGGCACCCCAATCAGACGTAGATTTGGTCTTTTTACATAATCCCATACTTCTTTCAGGCTTTGTTCACTTCTTTTTCTTCTTTTTTCTTTAGATTTCTCTTCTTAATTTCTTTTTCTTCTTTTTTCTTTAGATTTCTCTTCTCGCTTCATTTCATTCATTTGATCCTCAATCGCTTCCACTCTTTTTTCAAGATTTTTAGTTTCTTTGCACTGGGTACATAACTCCTCCTTTAGCTCTGAGAAGTTTGATGGACTGAAGCCTTCTTCTCTCATCTCATCAAAGTCATTCTCCATCCAGTTTTGATCCGTAGCTGGCGATGAGCTGCGTTCCTTTGAGGGGGAGAGGCTTTCTTATTTTTTGAATTTCCAGCTTTTCTGCCCTGCTTTTTCCCCATCTTTGTGGTTTTATCTGCCTCTGGTCTTTGATGATGGTGACGCACTGATGGGGTTTTGGTGTAGGTGTTCTTCCTGTTTGTTAGTTTTCCTTCTAACAGTCAGGACCCTCAGCTGTAGGTCTGTTGGAGATTGCCTGAGGTCCACTCCAGACCCTGTTTGCCTGAGTGTCAGCAGCAGAGGCTGCAGAAGATAGAATATTGCTGAACAGCAAGTGTACCAGTCTGACTCTTGCTTTGGAAGCTTCCTCTCAGGGGTGTACTCCAACATGTGAGGTGTGGGGTGTCGGTCTGCCCCTAGTGGGCGATGTCTCCCAGTTCGTCTACTCAGAGGTCAGGGACCCACTTGAGTAGGCAGTCTGTCCGTTCTCAGATCTCAACCTCCATGTTGGGAGATCCACTGCTCTCTTCAAAGCTGTCAGACAGAGTCCTTTGCATCTGCAGAGGTTTCTGCTGCTTTTTTTTTGCTGTTGTTGTTTAGCTATGCCCTGTCCCCAGAGGTGGAGTCTACAGAGACAGGCAGACCTCTTTGAGCTGCTGTGAGCTCCACCCAGTTCAAGCTTCCCAGTGGCTTTTTTTATCTACTTAAGCCTCAGTAATGGCGGGCGCCCCTCCCCCAGCCTCGCTGCTGCCTTGCCGTTAGATCGCAGACTGCTGTGCTAGCAAGGAGGGAGGCTCCGAGGGCATGAGACCCTCCCTTCCAGGTGTGGGATATAATCTCCTGGTGTGCCCGTTTGCTAAGACCCTTGGTAAAGCGCAGTATTGGGGTGGGAGATACCCGATTTTCCAGGTGTTGTGTTTCTCAGTTCCCCTGGCTAGGAAAAGGGATTCCCTTCCCCCTTACGCTTCCCTTCCCCCTTACGCTTCCCAGGTGAGGCGATGCCTCGCCCTGCTTCAGACTCGCTGGTCGGGCTGCAGCAGCTGACCAGCACCGATTGTTCAGCACTCCCTAGTGAGATGAACCCAGTACCTCAGTTGAAAATGCAGTAATCACCTGTCTTCTGTGTCACTCGTGCTGGGAGCTGGAGACTGGAGCTGTTCCTATTCATGTTCTGTATGCATTCTAATGATGCTTGCATAGGTGCTAAAATTCTTAGGTGCAATGTAATGTATTTGTTATTTACTTAGCAAAGATAAATATTCTTTCTGATTGACATCATTGAAAGTTTTCTCATGTAAGATGAATCTTTAAACTTATCATTCATGTTTATTTGGAGTTTATAATCATATCAATCAATAATTATAAACATGAAGAACCATATTCTTTTAGTAATGTGGAATAATTTATTTTGACAACTGTATAACCAGTTAGCAAATCTTTGTTTTGAGATTATAAAACCAAGGTAGAAAGTGAAGAAAGAGGGGAATATAGAGAAAATTTTATCTAAATTATTATTTATCCACATACATATATTAGATAAACATCACTAAATAAAAACCCAAGGAGAGGGGAGATACTCATCTTATAAAATCAAGGAAAAAGGGCACAGACACACATACATATCCAGTATGAATGTGGATACCTGTTTTATATGCATACAAAGTATACTGCTAGCGATCTTTGAAACCACACATACAACACATGGACACAAACACACACAACCACACACACTGCAGAGACAGCACTGTCAGATTCTCACAAAAATCAGATTTTCTATTTTTTCTTTCTTTCTTTCTTTCTTTTTTTCTTTTTTGAGAAAGGAGGGTGTCTGTTACCCAGGCTGGAGTGCAATGGTGTGACTATTGCTCATTGCAGTCCCTAACTCCTGGGCTCAGGCAATCTTCCTGTCTCAGTCTCCTGAATAGCAAGGACCATTGGCACACATCACTATGCTCAGCCAAGAATCAGAATTCTTATGTAATTATATTTGTATTTGAAGATGAAAACCGTATCTCTAATTGAATTCCAAGAAGAATAAATTCTGAAACTGAAGAAAAATTTTCCCATATTATTCTTACTTGTTTCCCTATAGATTCATCTCCTTGGAACAATGTGTCTAAATGTATACATTGTAATGAATGGAATATTTTTGTTTCAGTATTGCAGAGGGTCTGGGAAGGCATTAGGGTCAGATTTACATTTTTTAAATCTGTTTATCTTTAAAACTCTTCCAAATCATTTTTCCATCTAACATTCATTGGAAAGTGCATAATAAATTCAGTAGAGAATAATAAAATAAAAAATGTGCTAATGGGTCTCATTGAATACTAAAGTATTGAAATACTTATCTTTCTTTTTCTTTAACATTTCTATTTGCTCTTTTAGAATTGATCTAAAACTTAGTGCCTTACTACTTAAAAAGAGAAGGCCAAGACACACACACACACACACACACACACACACACACACACCCCACTTATTCAATGTGCTCTTAGATTTTCAGGATATTTGATATTTTTAAATTTTCTCATTAAAATACATTTACTTTTTGTGTATAAATTCCTGGAGAACTGCACTAAAATATAAATACTTTCAACTTTCAAGTACTGCTAGTATTGTGTGACATAACTTTTTCTTTTATATCTTTTTTTACACTGAATCATTTCAAATGTTACTGAAAATGTGTAAAGCACTTAATTATTCCTTTTGTTTTCCTATATAGACAGGGATGTTAGTATGCATCTAAAGTAGAGTTTTATTTTCTTATATTTTCCTCCCTATGCCCCAAATATATTAGAGAAGCCATAGTTTATACAGCTTACAATGCTTAGAAAAAAAATATTGCTTATTGTCTGGAGTACAGGCTCTATGAAGAAAAAGCACATTTTAGAAACACCATTGTCTGCTGGCCAATCTCACTTTTTGGTAGCCTACTTAAAGTCCCTATTGTCAAATCATCTTTTATTTTCATTTGTAGAATCATTTCAGCAGAGTAGATTACACAAGGTCAGGATAAGACTTTATGGAAAAGCTAACAAAAGGAAGAGGAAACAGTTGTAATAGATGATAACGATCAATAGTTACAAGTCCTAAACTATGATCTAGTTATTTGGATACATTGTAAGGTATCTTGCCCCTAACACACTTCGACAGTCTTTGGTATACTCTTTTGTCAATTTTGTTTTTCCTTGAAAATAAATTTAATGCATTTTAATATCTGATTTCAGTTGAATACAAAGCTTTGGCTGGTAATTTGTGGTTAGAGCATAACAAGAACAACACCTTGAGCTGTTGAGAGTCCCTTAAATGTAGAGATGGCCCTAGGTTCTTGAACACTCAAGTGATGAAGACTTTTTCTGGTGTATGGATCTGAAATATATGATGTCAGTGTCCCATTTACACTCCTTGATATTCACCATTTCTGTCCACACTAAGCAAATGGTTTTTAACAGCAAGCACATGAAACTCTGCCTGAGCCCAATCTGGAAGTCCCCATCAGGCCACTAATCACTCCAAATCCTCTTCCAGAGCAGCCCTAAACCAATGACTTACAGTAGCTGGTGAATACATATCCCAGTCCTGTCTCTTGTGTGGGGTAATCCTGAGTGTTCTACACGATCTCCCAGAGTTTTCTGGTAGGATGAATCTCGTTCCTGGCGTAACATACCTGATCACGTACCCTCTATTGGATTTCTTCCTCTCCCTGGTTTACTTCCCCACTCCCCTACTAGTGGTTTCTGGAATCATCTCCAAAACATACCTCTGAACTCATATCTTTGTGAGTACAGGTTCTAATTTGGGAACTCCCAACTTAAGACAAGATTTATGCAATCATTTATTCCACAATCATGCCCTGAAGGTGGCAGATTGGAGGCAGTGCTAGCATGTCTCTTCCACTTGGAAGGACAGAATAATGTGTAGAGATTCACACTGAGAACTTTTTTTCCAAAAAGCAACACAGGAACTTTTAACAGGAAAACCAAAAGAATCCACAGACCCTTTGAAAGAATTGTCAGGCAGAAGCCTACATTGTGAGGCAGGTAAAAATCTCTAAGTACCCAGAGTGTGAGACGGAAAAGGCTGCCTCCAGGGTACACATTCCCAATGGGGAACCTGAAATTGCATGTCACAGGGGAAGGACTTAAACCTCCCAGAGCTGGAACTGATTTAGAGAGTGGTAAAAAACACAAACATAAAAGCAGAAGTGGGAAGTATCTTGGTGGTATTTCCAGTCTCAGTGTAAACTAAGGGAAGTCATCCCTTATCTCACAGGGAACTTCAAGGAGCTCAGTTAACTAGCTCAAGCAGTGGCCACAGGTTGAAAGAAGCTCTGAACTGAATTTAGAAATATAAACTTGGGTGAGGATGAACTCTCTTGTCCAGAACTTGGGGGACTAGTGGGAAGTACATTGCAGCCATGAGTGTAGGAGCTGGGGGCCTGACCTTGTGAGGCAGATGGGGAATGACATGGTCTGAAAGCCTCTGTTGCTGTCTCTTCAGGGAAAGCTTATGGCCTGGGGCAAGTTTGGGTTGTCAGTGCAGCATACCTGAAACTTAGTCCAGTGCTGTTAGCAGAGCACTGTAGGAGTGAGATCTGCCTTGCCAACTGTATGGAATCTGGATAAGGCTTATTGTTGCCTGCCATTCCCCATTACTTGCATGAACTCTTCTGTGCAGTCAAGTCAGTTATGCTCTCCATTGGAACATTATTACCTCAGTGGCTTGAGAACTGCCCGCAACCCCCAAAGGGGCTGCAGCTTGCCCCACAAATGGAGAGTCAGAGTGCAGTCCCACCTGAAATAGGCCTTGCCTATGCATGCCCACCTGCCCTGGTAGCTTAACACAAAGGACATAAAGTTTTGGGAGCTCTGTGGTCCTGCCCATCACCTGAGAAATGAGAATACTTCCCCTGGGCAACATAGAGAAAGCTCAAATCCCACTGCTACTACTGCACCAGGTGTTCTTTTGTAAGCACCACCTCCTGGCTGGAAGCCAACAGACACAGTCCCTCATAGCATCTCTAGGTAGAATAACATTGTGCCCAGGAAAGATAAAACCAGTGTGCAATCTCAGCTATCACCATTGCCTGCCACACCCTGGCTAACCAGGAGTTCCTGAGTCTTGTCCATGTAACAACTTCACTACTATCACAATCAGCATTTGAGAAAGCCAGCACATTATCTGTAACTAAGGAAGCTCACAGAGTCTACATCAATCCCCTGCCACCACTATCACAGCTGGTGCTGGTACCCACTGCTGAGAGACCTGAGGACAGGTCACATCACTTGATGCCCTGCAGACACTCCCCAGCACCAGCCAGGAGTGTGGGAGTCCCACTGTATAGCTAAACCCAGTAAAGCAATAGCAATCACTGTAGCCTGGCTCTCAGAAACTCCTACCCCCAGGGGAAGGTGGGGAGAACCACATCAAGGGAACACCCCTTGGGACAAAATAATCCAGATGGCAGGCCTTGGGTTCCATATCTTTCTGCTGTTGGAAGTTTCTTTCAGCAGAGACACAACTGCAGTGTTAGTATCATCAGGGAAAATCTGTAGCTTTATCCTAAAAGTCAGGAAGTCTTAATGCTCAAGAAAAGTTCTTGGAGAAGGATCTCTTTTCTTCCCTTGTCCACCATTGCAGACATGGCTGGGACTTCTCCCATGGGAGCTTGGCATGGTTGCACCTGTAGACTGCCTTCCTAGAACACTTCACAGTGACTGTATCCCCACAAGAGGAGCACCCCATAGATTCAGGCTTGCATGAGGCAGACTCACAATTCCTCTCTAATTGGAATATCAACATTCCTACAGAGAAAAAAGGTGCCTGTCTGATCTGAGTAGCTGGAACACTGGGATAGGAGTGAGTCTGGGAGATGGACAGCTTTCCTGTTGGCCTGGCAGGACAGCTGAGGTGGCCCCCAGCCTTCCACCTGATAAGACCTCAGTGTGTCTAATTGAGAGCTACCCCAGCCACCCTCAAAAAGGCTGGGACCTCTGACAACATTGGGTATTGGATTTATCCATCAGCTTTACCTACAACTAGCTTCTACCCAGGGATCCCTCCTCTACTGTTCTGAAGCTGGAATCATCAACTTTGTAAATAAAACACTGAGGAAAAATTAAGTAAATGAGGAAGTGCACACCACAGGTGAATGAGATAAGCTTCAAGAGACCTCTGCCATTCCAACCCCTTAGGAGACGGTATACTTGCCCACACACCAAGTGAATTGCTAATACAAGCAGCATCTGAGGAAGCCTTCATACAAAGACTATATTCAATGAACTCACACAGAGTCTTCACCCCTAAAAGCATCAAGAACCAAACTAGACTATAATAAACTATAAATATCAAAGTCATATACTTATGGTGGGGGGGGGGGAGAAAGAAAAATCATAGTCAAATCAAAAATAGATTTAAAAACTATTAGAAGAATTAGTTTACCCAAATGAGAAGAAACCAGAAAAGTGATTCTGATAACATGATAAAACAGGGTTCTATAACACACCCAGATGATCACACTACCCCCCCAGCAATGGATCCAGAACAAGATGAAATCATTGAAACACCAGATAAAGAATTCAGAAGGTTGTTTATTAAGCTACTCAAGGAAATGCCAGAGAAAGGTGACAATGTACATATTTTTTAAAAAGGATATGAATAAAAAATTTTCTAAAGAGATAGATGCCATGAATAAAAAACCAATCAGAACTTCAGGAAATGAAAGACGCACTTAGGGAAAAACAAAATGAAGTGATAAGTATCAGCAATAGACTAGAACTAGTAGAAGAAGGAATTTCAGAGCTTGAAGACAAGGCTTTCAAATTAATCAAGTCAGACCAAGATAAAGAAAAAAGAATCAAAAGAAATGAACAAAGTCTCCAAGAATTATGGGGTTGTGGAAAATGGCAAAAACCTATGCATAATTGGTGTTTCTGAGACAAAAGAGAAGGCTAAAAGTTTTGAAAATTTATTTGAGGGAATAATTGAAGAAAATTTCCCTGGCTTTGCTAGAAACTTAGATATTCAAGTACAAGGAGCTCAAAGAACTCCTGGGAAATTTATTGCAAAAAAATCATCACCAAGACACATAGTCATCAGGCGATCTAAACTTAATATGAAGAAAAAAAATTGAAGAGCTATGAGATATAAGCATGAGGTAACATATAGGAAAACCAGACTAACAGCAGACCTCTCAGCAGAACTCTTACAATCTACAAGAGATTTGGGACCTATCTTTAGCCTCCTTAAACGGAATAACTGTCAGCCAAGAATTTTGTACCCAGCAAAAGAAAGTTTCATATAGAAAGGAAAAATAAAATCATTTTTAAATAAACAATGCTTAGGGAATTTGCCACTACCAAGTCAGCACTACAAGAAATGCTAAAAGGAATTCTAAATCTTGAAACAAAAGCTGGATCTGTACCAAAATAGAGCTTCTTAAAAGCATAATTCGCTGGGTTTATAAAACAATAAGACAACAAAAAAGTATCTAGGTAATGACTGACATGATGAATAGATCAATACCTCACATATCGATATTAATGTTGAATATAAATGGCCTAAATGCCCTACTGAAAATATACAGAATGGAAGAACAGTTTTTTAAAATCATTCGACAAATACCTGCTATCTTCAAAAGACTCACCTAACATGCAAGTATTCATGTAAACTCAAGATAAGGGGTAAGAAACAATGTTCCCCACAAATGTAAACCAAAAGGGAGCAGGAGTAGTTATTCTTATATCAGATAAACCAGACTTAAATACTAAAAAAGATAAAGTCAACAAAGAAACAATGGACTTAAGCTTTCTCTAGAACACATTGATTTAACAGATTGTTACAAGACATTCTACCCAACAACTGCAGAATATACATTTTTTCCATCAGCACATGAAACATTCTCCAAGAGAGACAATATGACAGGCCACAAAACAAGTCTCAATGAATTTAAGAAAATCGAAATTATATAAAATGTCTTATCAGACCACAGTAGAATAAAACTAGAAAATAATTCCAAAAGGAACCCTCAAAACGATACAAATACATGGAAATTAAATAATCTGCTCCTGAATATCTGGGTTAACAATGAAATCAAGATGTAAATGAAAAAATTATTTGAGATGAATGATAATAGTAACACAACTTGTCAAAACCTCTAGGATACAGCAAAAGCAGTGCGAGGAGGAAAGTTCATAGTATTAAATGTGTGTATCAGAAAGCCTGAAAGAGCACAAATTGACAACCTAATGTCACTTCAAGGAACTAGAGAAACAGGAACCAACTAAACCCAAAGCCAGCAGAAGAAAAGAAATAACAAAAATCAGAGCAGAATTTAAGGAAATTGCAACAAACAAAAATACAAAACATAAATGAAACAAAAAGCTGGTTCTTTGAAAAGATAAAATTGAGAAATCATTAGGGAGATTAACCAAGAAAAGAAGAGAAAAGATCCAAATAAGCTCAATTAAAAATGAAAGTAGAGACATTACAACCAACACCAATAAATCATTTGAAACTATTATGAATACATTTATGAACACAAACTAGAAAATCTAGAGGAACTGCATAAATTCCTGTAAACATACAATCCTCCTAGATTGAATCAGGAAGAAATAGAAACCCTGAACAGACCAGTAACAAGCTGTGAGACTGAGTGAGTAATAAAACTGCCAACAGCAAAACGCCCAGAACCAGATGGATTCACAGCTGAATTCTACAAGACATTCAAAGAAGAATTTGTACCAATCTTATGAAACTACACCAAAATATTTAGAAAGAGAGAATCCTTCCTAAATCATTCTATGAAGCCAGTATCACCCTAATACCAAAACCAGGAAAGGACATAACAATAAAACTACAGACCAAAATTTCTGATGAACATAGAAGCAAAAATCCCCAACAAAATACTAGATAACCAAATCCAACAGCACATCATGAGCAAGCGTGTTACATCTCAGGGATGCAGAAATGGTTTAACATACGCAAGTCCGTTAATGTGATACATCACATAAACAAAATTAAAAACAAGACTGTATAATCATCTCAATTGATGCAGAAATAGGCATTCAATAAAATTTAACATTGCTTTATGATAAAAACACTCAATAAACTAGTCATAGAAGGGATTTATCTCAAAATAATAAAAGCCTCATATGTCAAACCCACAGCCACCATCATATTGAATGGGGAAAAGTTGAAAGCATGACCCCCTGAGAACTGGAACAAGATAAGGATGCTCACTTTCACCACTTCTATTTGATATACTACTGGAAGTCCTAAGCCAGAGCAATCAGGGAAGAAAAAGAAATAACGGGCATCCAAATTAGAAAAGAGGAAGTCATACCAGTGCTGTTCACCGATGATATGATCAAATACCTAGAAAACCCTAAAGATCCCTCCAAAAGGCTCCTAGGTCTAATAAGCACATTCATTAAAGCTTCAGGTTACAAAATCAATGTACACAAGTCACCAGCACTGCTATACAACAACAGTGATCAAGCTGAGAATTAAATCAAGAACCAAACCCCTTTAACAACAGTTGTACAAAATAAAATAAAATACTAGGAATATACTTAATAAAGGAGATGAAAAATCTCTGCAAGAAAAACTATAAAACACTTTTGGAAGAAATCATAAATGACACACAAAAAATGGAAACCCAGCGCATGCTCATGGATGGAAAGAATTAATGTGTGAAAATGAACATACTCTCCAAAGCGATCTATAGATTTAATGCAATTCCTATCAAATTGCCATCATCATTTTTCATAAAACTAGAAAAAAAAATCTTAAAATTCATATGGAACCAAAACAGAGCCTGAAGAGCCAAAGCAATACTATGTAAAAAGAACAAATCTGGAGGCATTACAGTACCAGTCTTCAAATCGTATTGCAAGATTATGGTTACCAAAACAGAATGGTGTTGGTATAAAATAGGCATGTAGGCCAGTGGAACAGAACAAAGAATCCAAAAATAATGGTGAATATTTATAGCCAACTGGTCTTTGAGAAAGCATACAGAAACATAAATTTGGAAAAGTACATTCTATTCAATATATGGTGCTGGGAAAACTGGCAAGCCACACGTAAAAGAATGAAACTGGAACCCCTCTCTCACATTATACAAAAATCAAATCAAGAGGGATCAAAGACCTAAATCTAAAACATAAAACCATAAAAATTATAGAAGATAACATTGAAAAAACTGTTCTGGACATTGGCCTAGGCAAAGAATTTATGACTAAGACCCCAAAAGCAAATGTGACAAAGACAAATATAATAAATGGGACCTAATTAAACTAAAAAGCTTCTGCACAGCAAAATAAATAATCAGTAAACAGAAAACCATAGAATGAGAGACAATATTTGCAAACTCTGCATCTGACAAAGGATTAGTTTCCAGAATGTACAAGGAACTCAAGCAAATCAGCAAGAAAAGGACAAATAATCCCATTAAAAAGTGGGCAAATGCCATGGACAGCCATTTCTCAAAATAAGATATACAAACAGCCAACAAACATATAAAAAAATGCTCAACATTACTGATCATCAGTGAAATGTAAATTAAAACCACATTGAGATACCACCTCACTCGTATAAGAATGACCATAATTAAAAAGTAAAAAAAATAGTACATGTTGGTGCGGATGCGGTGAAAAGAGAACAATTTTGTACTGCTGCTGGGAATGTAAATTAGTACAACCTCTTTGGAAAACAGTATGGAAATTCCTTAAAGAACTAAAAACAGATCTACCATTTGAGCCAGCAATCCTACTACTGGATACCTATCCAAAAGAAAAGAAGTCATTATATGAAAAAGACACACGCACATGCATGTTTATGGCAGCACACTTCACCACTGCAAAGATATGGAACCAATCTATGTGTCCATCAACAAATAAGTGGATTAAAAAATATTATACACACACACACACACACACACACACACACACACACCATGCAAACACCATGAATGACTACTACATACCATATGACTCAGCCATAAAAAGGAATAAAATAATGTATTTTGCAGCAACTTGGATGGAGCTGGAGGCCATTATTCTAAGTGAAGTAACTCAGTAATTGAAAATCAAATACCAGATGTTCTCACTTATAAGTGGAAGCTAAGCTATGAGGACACAAAGACATACAGAATGATATAATGGACTTCAAGGATTTGCAGGGGATGTGGGAGTGGGGTGAGGGATAAAAGGCTACATATAGGGTACAGTGTACATTACTTGGGTGATGAGTGCACTAAAATCTTAGAATTCACCACTATAAAATTCATCCATTTAATCAAAAAACCACTAGTATCCCAAAAGCTATTGAAATAGAAACTAATTTTAAAAAATAAAGAAAAGATAAAAGTGACATGTATTAGTGCCAATGCTGATCACGTACTAGGCAGTGTTGTGAGCTTTGGGTTTTACAGCAAAGTATGAAACAGACAAATTTCTGACTTTATTGAGCTTATATGTTAATAGCTAAGTGAGGGTTCAGGAGACAAGGAATAATTTTTTAAAGTAATTTGTTGGAGGGTAAGAAGTGCTAAAGAGAGAAATGAAGCACTACAGAGAGAAAAGGATAGGGAATCCTGTCATAAGGATTAAGATAGTCAGAACGCTCTATTAGGAGGGTGACCTCTTGAAGACTGACTGAGGGATTGAGTTATGCTATTATCTGAAGGAAAGGGCACCCCAACAAGAAGCACTACTTTTGAGAAATAAGCAGGCATGGAAGGTTTAAGGAACAGTGGTGAGACCAGGGTAGCTGAGTAGAGTATGAACATATATTTAGCAAGAGTGGTGGCAGAGGTCAGAAAGATAGTCCTGTGATAGAGGGGAAAGGCTCTGTTTATTCAGAACTTCTCTTGCTAGTTCTCTTCCTCTGAAAGGAGCATTTATATTTGAACTTTTGTTTTTCACTATGAATTTCACATACTTATTTAGGTCTTTGCCAAATTAAAAATGGAGACTTGAAGGATTGCTAAATGATTACAACATAGAGAAATCCAAATGTTGGAACTCCCATGGTGAATTCTTTGGCCTGTATATTCTGGGTAATTATACCTTGTTCTCAGTTTTGGTGTAAACTGATAACTTTATAGGTGTAACTTATAGGTGTAAAACTTTATAGGTATAAACCCACAAAGCCGGCAATGTGATATATACTGATAAAGTATGTGATAGGTAGTAAAAAAGCAAATTTATCTTTGAAAAAACATTGAAAAAGTATATAAAATAAAATGCATCTAATGACAAGATACATTGACAGGAAGTCAATAATTTTTTGACTAGATTTATTGATGAAAAGTTATAAGTTGGTCTACCATTTTAGCCAAAGTTGTGTTTTATTACATTGGCATATTTTACTTCATGGTAGTTGATACAGTGAAATTTAGTCATCTAAAGAAATTCATAATTAAATATTGTTATAAGAAGTCTTTTAGAATTGGTATTAATATTTTCAGATCATAGCTAATTTTTTAGTTTAAATCAACGACAATAACAGCTAATATATATTGACTGTTTTCTCTGTGCTAGGTTCACGTAATCTTCTCAGCAATTCAATATGGAAAGTACATTGAACAATTGAGAACACTGAAGCTCAGGCTACCATAAATCACTTGTCCCAAAGCCCACAGCTGTTAAACTTCGGGACCAAGACATGAATTCATGCCATCTGATTCTAATATCTACATCATAAATCATTCTGAAACTGGAACATAAATAATTATCCCAAACAAAGCTTTGTACTTGCTTTCTTCTTTTGCCATTTTACACTAAGACCTCAGTTTTATAGACTCTAAGAGATGACTAAAATTGTATACATGTCAAGAGTTGTGCCAGATGTAATTCAAAAACATGGTTGCCTTTGCCATAAAACCCTAAAGCTGCAACATGTCTACATCAGAGAAAAAAAATGGTATCTCTCTACTGAGTGTAATTTATACTCTGAGATAAATATGGTCAACACTGCAAAGCCTCAGTGACAAGATTTGTTATTCCTGAACTATATATTTTTTCATTATCTGACATACTTTGACCTTCGAAAAAAAATGATAGAATGTTAGCCTCCTTCTCTCTTTTTTAAAATTAATCAGAACAGAACATGCCCCTTACTTGACTTACAGTTCAGCTAGGTGTTACATATCAATAAATGATCACATTAGCCTTTATCTTATCATTTCCTCATTGGCTGCCTAGTCAGCAAAGTATTGATTTTTTTTTTTTTTTTTTTTAAGATTCTGCTTACAGTACACGATTGTTCCCTTGGCTTTACTCCCAAATGTCTTTAAAAACCTTAATAGTGCACTTCTCTGTTAGATGTCTTTATTCACCTTTTAATAAGCCTGCTTGCCTCCTATAATAATATTGCATCTGCTGTAGAATCATATTTATCAGAGAGACAGCACACTATGAAAGAAATCCAAAAAAACAATGCTTGAGCTGAATTTAATATGAGAATTCAAATAAAGGTGCCAATAAAATTCTCATTTTAATACAACCATTAAACACATGCAGAAGGCAAAGTATCTCAATGGATAATATAAATCATCATCAAATCTGCATTAATTTAGCCCACTCAAATATTTCTTCAAGGTAAAAATGCATTACTACAAACAGCAAAGAAACAGAATTATCCCTCATATCAAATCCTATTAGATTTTAGAAAGAAAAGAATTGGTAATTTAAAACATACATCCCATGACATGCCTTCATTGTCATCAGATTAATGTCCACAGTGAAAGCAGGTTGCAAGCATTGTCACAGGCCTGGTTTGAATCCTATGACAGCTAGCAAAGGGGGAGGTGAAAGGAAATTATTGAATGGAAGTCAGGGTTACACCTCACTAGAGCCTTATATCCCAAGTCACTAATACATGTACCACCTTCAGAAATTTGCCATTTTCTAGTGCCACCTGTATGGGTATTTATTTCTTCTTTTTCAATGCTAATTAATAGACTGGTTAATTCAGCATTACGGAGCCAAGTATTGTTTCACCAGAGATTTAAGCAATCTGTCCCTTGATAGAAACTATTTTGATATAATAAAGAAATCAACTTTATATAAGACTTCTACATCTGAATGAAGCATATTTTATTGAATTCATTATTTTAATAGAAATTACTAATTTGAAATAGCTTTAGTTAACAGTAAATTGAATATTTTCTTAATTATATATGCATTCTTTGTATTACATAATTTCTCTCCTCTTAAATATTGAAACCATCTTGAGTGCTAAATAATCATTAAGTTAATTCAAACAATTTAGATGGCAAATTTTTATATATGTATACTCCATTGGTACTATTACCTAAACTATATTCAAATTCTTGCTATTTGCAGATAATAAAGTTCCTATGTGGGAGGAAAAAACATCTCACAAATAATGTAATCCAAGCTTCTAAATTTAAGATGTAGAAATAGCCACAGAGATCTTATGTGACATGCCCAAGTCACACTGCTAGTTGGTGACAAAACTGCAATTAGGCAAAGGATTCCTGTTACTTATACAGAGAAATGATATTCATTGGATCCAGGCAGACTTCTTTCTGAGTCTCTGTTTTCTCATCTACTAAATGAGGATAATATCAATAACAACCAAAACAATAATATCAATACCACCTAATTTAAAGGTTTTTTTAATATTTATGAGAAAGCACCTGGCACACTTTAGGGGTTCAGTTAACCTTAACTATCTCATTATCTCTTCCTGTTGCCTCGGTTTCTGCTATTTTATCAATCCTGATAATAACAAAGAAAGAATCCTGTAAATTACTTAAAAGTTATCAAGAAGCTTCTCAGGTATCAGAATTTCACGAATCTTTTACAATCTCTGTTACTGGCTTTTGGTCATTTTTAATTATCCTTAGTAACCAATTTCTTAACCTCCTTTGGTCCATGTATTTAGCTAAAGCCTTCCTTCACTATGTCACGTTCACCAACTATTAAAGACTTATGACAAAACCAAAGAACCATAGACTCAAAAAGGAAGCAAATCTATGAATTAGGTTACTCTACAAAGGTTCATACTGCCTTCACTAGGAATGACTATTACTGGAAACTCTTTTAATTTTAACCCTAGACATTTCTCAATGGTTTCTTCAGTTTACAAGAATAATTTCATTGGTAATAACAAACGTTTGAGATTGTTGACAATGTTCTAGACTTAAGATGGCTTTGTACAGAACCATTTGGGTACTCTCAAATAAACTTTTGCTCATCAGAGAAGAAGAAAATAGAAACACTTTCTTAAATGAACAAGATATACTACATTGCGGAAAATATGTATGCAATGCAGGTAAATATACGAAATCTAATCTAAATATGTCAAATGAAAACAGAATATGTATCTCCCTAATTCTAAATAAGCGTGAGCACTCTATTGACTCACAGCCATCAGAAAATAGGTTGTATTCAAGAAGGGAAAAGGAAATTTTACTTATAAAGCATCCACTATATGTCAGATCTAATGTAAATCATTTTGAGAATGTAATCCTACATAACTCTCTTAACAACACTATGATAAATATGATTTCTTTTTACATCTAAAAAAACTGAGGCTTATGGAGGTTCATACACACTTAATATTACATAATCAGTAAATCATGATGTCAAAATATTTGCTGTTTTTTACATTCTATCATACCATTAATATGGTATCTATGTATTTATTCACATGAGTATACTGAAGATTTCTTGCCATTTTAGGTTGTGTCAACTTAATTAACTAGATAAATTTCAAAACTTCATGAACTATATTTATGATAAAAATAATGGCAGAATCACTAACGACTTGAAAATATGTTTTGTATCTAACATTCTAACAGAGTATAAGCATTTAACAGAAGGAAATGTAAGGGTTTTTTTTTTTTTTTAAAGAAACACCCTATAAACTACAAAATATTATAATAAAAACAGGTTTTAAAAGACATCCTAAAGATATTATTGGTATAAAGTATAATAGTAGTAGATATAATAGTAGTAGAGTGGTTCCACTGTTTTAGCTTTAAAGAAAGATAAATGTAATACACACACAAACACACATACACAATTCTATCACATTGGACCTAAAATATTGGATTGCTATCCTCAAGGTTATATTTGGAAGCCTAAGAAAAAATAAAGTCTTAATTCTTTATCTTCAGTCTTAAATTTCTTATATACTCCAGATGTATTAACACTGGTTTTCCTTTCTCTGCCAATGTTTAATAATGTTTGCTTTAGAGAAAATCCCCTTAGAGACAGATCTGAACTAAGGTTTCTAATAGAAAATCTGTCACCATGAACCTCTGTTGTTGCCTGCTAAAAGACGCTACACCTAGAAAGGCATTAGTTGAACAATTTTACCTTGCCTTGACTGAGACATAGCTGGAGAGCCAAAGGTATCAATTTTTATTCTAAACTAAAAACATTTAAACAAGAAGACACTTACCATGTTAAAAATAAAATTTCATATACCATTTTTGAAGAAAAAATATAAATCTTAAAACTATTTGTATTCTCTTCACAAACATTTACATACCAGGAACCATTTAGTTATCGTATCATTTGCAGAAATATTTATTCCACAATAAGCAAAATATCATCTCCACTGCAGCAGGAGATGTTGGCACATAAATTAAGTTGGTCCTTTTCAGAAAGTTTGCAATGCTGTCATCTATTTATTGATAAAATGGAATTCCCATTTCTAATGGAATTTCAAGTCTAGCAGTTTTTATTTTACTCTCTTAAAAGATAGATCATATCTTTTTTTTTTTCCAGAAATACTTTCTAATTTATTTTTATTTTTCAGAGACAGGGTCTTACTCTATCAGCCAGGTTGGAATGCATTAATGCAATCAGCTCACTGCAACCTCAAACTTCTTGGGCTCAAGCAATCCTCCCACCTCCATAGTATCTGGGACTGCAGGTGCATGGCACATGGCAACCATGTCCAGTCACTTGTTTATTTTGTGTAGAAACAGGGTCTCACTATGTTGCCCAGGCTGGTCTCAAACTCATATCCTGAAGCAATCCTCCCACCTTCACCTTTCAAAGCACTGGTATTACAGGCATGCACCACCACACAGGGTCCATATTTTTTCTATTAACTGTAGAAGCACATGTTATTTCTGTACTCAAGACTCAAAATCCTTTGCTTTTATCTCTAAAGGCAATTAAATCATAGTGATTTAGTTTCAGCTTCCTGTAATTTATACAACTAAATCCTTGATCTAGGGCCTCACATAATAAGAGTAAAATATATTTTAAAAATACGCTTATTGTTCTGATCTCGTTAGCTTAAGTCACCTAAACAATCCACGTTTTCTGGAAGTCAACTGCATGTAGTAGTGATGTACCTAATAAAAATATGCCCTGGTTGAGGTAATGCCTCTGTGGGTTTTGTGGGAAGTCAGGGACCCCAAATAGAGGGACTGGCTACAACCGCAGCAGAGGAACATAAATTGTGAAGATTTCATTTTAATATGGACATTTATCTGTTCCCAAATAATAGTTTTATAATTTCTTATGCCTGTCTTTACTTTACTCTCTTAATCCTTTTATCTTCGTAAGCTGAGGATGTACGTCACCTCAGGACCACTGTGATAATTGTGTTAACTGTGCAAATTGATTATAAAACATGTGTGTTTGAACAATAGGAAATCAGTGCACCTTGAAAAAGAGCAGAATAACAGTGATTTTTAGGGAACAAGGGAAGACAACCATAAGGTCTGACTACTTAACAGGGTCAGGCAAAAAGAGTCATATTTTTCTTCTTGCAGAGAGCCTATAAACAGACGTGCAAGTAGGAGAGATATCACTAAATTCTTTTCCTAGCAAGGAATATTAATATCAATACCCTGGGAAAGGAATGCATTCCTGGGGGGAGGTCTATAAACAGCAGCTCTGGGAATGTCTGTCTTATGCCGTTGAAATAAGGAATGAGATATGCCCTGGTCTCCTGCAGTACCTTCAGGCTTACTGGGGGGGGCGGGGGGGAACTCCACCCTGGTAAATTTGTGGTTAGACCAGTTCTCTGCTCTGGAACCCTGTTTTCTGTTGTTTAAGATGTTTATCAAAACAATACGCGCACCGCTGAACATAGACCCTTATCAGTGGTTCTGCTTTTGCCCTTTTGTCCTGTTCCCTCAGAAGCATGTGATCTTTGTTAGAACCTAATTAGTTCTGCTTTTTGCCCTTTGAAGCATGTGATCTTTGTACCTACTCCCTGTTCTTACACCCCTCCCCTTTTCAAACCCTTAATAAAAACTTGCCGGTTTTGAGGCTCAGGCCAGCATCACAGTCCTACCAATATGTGTTGTCACCCCTGGTGGCCCAACTGTAAAATTCCTCTCTTTGTACTGTCCCTTTTTATTTCTCAGCTGGCCGACACTTACGGAAAACAGAAAGAACCTACACTGAAATACTGGGGGCGGGTTCTTCTCACCAAAAAACAGAATTAGGATGCATCCATTCCTCACCTGCCATAGGTTCTCTGCCTTTTTTCTTAAAGCCTGGCCTGAGTTCTGAACAGGAGCAGACATCCTGCCTGTCTCCATGTTTCCCCTGGTTCTAGTCCCCACCCACTCCTAACTGTCTTGTCTTTTGCCACACTCCCTGTAGTCTTGAAGGGATTAAAGTAGCAGCTGCACATAGAAAAGAAATGATGATAGTTGGTCTTGGTCCAGTTATAGAAGTTGCAAATACAAGTTTGGTTAGTGACCTGTCACCAGAGACACTGATTTTCCTTGAGAGGTCATGGACTCCTGTGCAATACATTTGCATCAAAGCTGAATTGGTCTCCTAGTGCAGGGGTCCCCAATCCCTGGGCCATGGATGAGTACTGATTGGTGGCTTGTTAGGAACCAGGCCACACAGCAGGAGTGAGTGGCAGGCGAGCTAGCCAAGCTTCATCTGTATTCACAGTGGCTCCCCATCGCTCATATTACTACCTGAGCTCTGCCTCCTGTCTGATTAGCTGTGGCATTAGATTCTCAGTGTGAACCCTATTGTGAAATACATACGTGAGGGATCTAGGTTGACCATTCCTTAGGATAATCTAATGCCTGATGATTTGAGGTGGAGGTAAGGATGATACTAGAGCTGCTGAGTGGCTGAAAATACAGATTAAGATTAGCAGATAATAAATCAATTGTTTGAAGACTCATATCAAAACACTAACAGAGGCTAGGAGTGGTGGTTCATGCCTGTAATCCCAGCACTTTGGGAGGCTGAGGTGGGCAGATCACTTGAGCTCAGGAATTTGAGACCAGTCTGGGTAACATGGTGAAACATGTCTCTACAAAAAAATACAAAAATTAGCCATGCATGGTGATGCCTGCTTATAGTCCCAGTTACTTAGGAGGCTGAGGTGGGAGGATAGCTTGAGCCTGAGAGATGAGAGATGGAGGTGGCAGTGAGACGTGATCGTGCACTGCACTCCAGCCTGGGCAAGATAGCCAAACTCTGTCAAAAAAAAAAACAAAAAAAAAAACACCTGTCAGTGAGTGGCAAGTAACAAGCTGCATCTGTTGGCAAGCCTTATAGTGGCAAGTGAGTCGATGCACTACAATTGCAAAGCTGCATCTGGTGGCAGGCTTTAAGTCAGAATCCAAAACTTATTTTAGTCCATGTGTGGTCCACCCATTATTTTATTTAGCATATCCATCCATGCCTCTTGCCCACAGTGCACACTTGTCTCAGTAACAGTTTTGGAAAACCTACAAGCTAAAATGGATTAAAAACAAAGGTCATCTGAGAGCTTCTTTCAAAAGGGGGAAAGACCCAATGATGAGACAGCAGAAGACTCTCAGACTGTCAACACAAAGAAAACTGCATTTAAAAGAAAAGACTTACTTTGTATAACATGTGGCAACCAGTTTCCCAACTAAGCCATGAAATCTTCAAAACTGCTTTGCCACATGGAGACCAAGCATCCTGAATTAAAAGACAAGCTTTTGGAGTTTTTCAAAAGGAAAACAAAAAATGAACATGAAGAACCATATTTTTCTTCTTGCAGAGAGCCTACAAACAGACGTGCAAGTAGGAGAGATATCACTAAATTCTTTTCCTAGCAAGGAATATTAATATCAATACCCTGGGAAAGGAATGCATTCCTGGGGGGAGGTCTATAAACAGCAGCTCTGGGAATGTCTGTCTTATGCCGTTGAAATAAGGAATGAGATATGCCCTGGTCTCCTGCAGTACCTTCAGGCTTACTGAGGGGGGAGAGAAACTCCACCCTGGTAAATTTGTGGTTAGACCAGTTCTCTGCTCTGGAACCCTGTTTTCTGTTGTTTAAGATGTTTATCAAAACAATACGCGCACTTTCTGATTTCACTACTCAGGTCAAAGAGGTTGCCTCTGAATGTGAGTCTATGCACTGCATCACCTGCAGAGAAATGTTGGCTAGCCAAAAAATGTCACCTGAACTTAACAGCGTTTTGCAGAATGTGATTAAAATTATCAGCAATACATTATATGTCTTCAGCCTGTGCGATAAAATACATGCCCTTAACTCATATCTGCTCATGCAGCTCTGTGAGGGGATAGAAACAGAGCACACACGTCTTCTCACAGAAGTGAGATGGGTTTCTAAAGGTCAATCACTAGCCAGAGTGTTTAAGTTATGAGAGCCACTTCAGAGATTTCTTTTAGAAAAACAGTCACCACTGGCAGCACATTTCAGTGACACAGAATGGAATGCAAAACTTGCTTACTTGTGTGACATACCCAACCCGCTCAGCAAACTCAATCTGTCACTTCAGGGGATAATGACAACTGTGAACAAATCAGCAGATAAAGTGACTGTATTCAAAGCCAAACTGGAATTACGGGAGTGAGGAGAGAACATTGTTATTTTTGATGTGTTCCAAACATCGCAGAGATTTTGAAAGAGACTGAACCAGGGTTTTCTTTCTCCCACTTGGTGCATGATCACCTATCTTAGATTTCAAGAGTTTGAACATTACTTCCCAATCACAAAAGACCCCTGAATTATGAAGGAATGGATCTGCGACCCATTTGTGAAAAAGCCAGGTGAATCAACTTTGTCTTTGCTAGAAGAGGATCTACTACTTTCTGAGGGCTCTGTTCTGTTCCATTGGTCTATATCTCTGTTTTGGTACCAGTACCATGATGTTTTGGTTACTGTAGCCTTGTAGTATAGTTTGAAGTCAGGTAGCGTGATGCCTCCAGCTTTGTTCTATTGGCTTAGGATTGTCTTGGCAATGCAGGCTCTTTTTTGATTCCATATGAACTTTAAAGTAGTTTTTTTCCAATTCTGTGAATAAACTCATTGGTAGCTTGATGGGGATGGCATTGAATCTATAAATTACATTGGGCAGTATGGCCATTTTCACGATATTAATTGTTCCTATCTATGAGCAAGGACAAAAATCCAAACACCGCATGTTCTCACTCATAGGTGGGAATTGAACAATGAGAATACTTGGACACAGGAAGGGGAATATCACACGCTGGGGCCTGTCGTGGGGTGGGGGAAGTGGGGGAGTGATAGCATTAGGAGATATATCTAATGTAAATGACGAGTTAATGGGTGCAGCACACCAACATGGCACATGTATACATGTGTAACAAACCTGCACATTGTGCACATGTACCCTAGAACTTAAAGTATAATAATGAAAAAAAAAAAAGAGAATCTACTACTTGAGATCACAAATGATGGTGGTCTTAAAAGTATGTTTGAGAAAACTTCAAATCTTCATATGTTCTGGACTACAGTCAAGGCAAAATATCTGAGATTGCCACAAAAGCACTGAAAAGCCTCCTTCCATTTCAGACATTCCATATTTGTGAAGCCAGATTTTTCTGCAGTAACAGCAACCAAAACAAGACTACAGAGTACACTGGCTACAAGCAACACACTTCAGGTGTCAGTGTTTCTCAGATGAGATTATCTAGTTGCAGTAAAACAAGCTCAGGGCTCCCACCAAACGATGGTGAGTTGTATATTTATTTCATTATATATTATGATGTAATAATAAGAGAAATAAAGTGCACAAAAAAATGTAATGTGGCTTGAATCAGCCCCAAACCATCCCCCTCCCTGGCAAACAGTCCATGAAAATGATCTTCCATGAAACTGGTCTCTGGTGCCAAAAAGGTTGAAGGCTGCTGTCATAGCATGTAAGGAACCACCATTCTTAGTAACTTCTTAACATAGATAAATCTCTGCATTTTAAAATAACCCATCCAAACCTGGCTTGCCAATGGCCTAAATAAATATAAAACATAGGCATGCCTGACAATCCAAAGTTATTTCACATCACTTCTGTTTAGGGAAACATTTCTGAGCACCAAATATGGGACAAAAACACAGGGTATAGGTATTCCTCGCTAATAATAATGAAAAGAAACTTGGAGAGGCCACAATCATATCAAAGTAGATATTATAGCAAAGAATATTACCAGATATAAAGAAGGTTATTTCCTAATGACAGATGAATCAGTTCATCAAGAGAAACATAATTCCAAAATTTTGTGCATTAGCAACAAAATTTCAAAAGATATCAAGTGAAAACTGGTAGAACTGCAGAGAGAAATAGACTAATACACAGTTATAGTCAGATATTTCAGCAATAACCTCATAATAATTGTTAGAAGAAGTACACATACACAAAAATTAGTAAGGATATGGGAGACTTAAATAGTACTATTAACTGATTTGTTATCATTGACATGTTTAGAACATTCCACCCAGGAACATCATAAGACTTTCTTTTCAAATTCATCTGGAACCTTTATCAAAATAGGCCAAATTCCAGGGAATAAAAAGCACTTTGATACATTTTAAAGGATTCAGGTTTTGCAGAGTATGTATTGCGATCACCAATGAAATCAAATTAAGACAAACAAAAAGCTGGAATATCCCAAATCATTTGGAAATTAAACAATATATTCTAAATAACCCATGGTTCAAAGGATAAATAAAAAGTGAAGTTAGGCCAGGCGTGGTGGCTCATTCCCGTAATTGCAGCACTTTGGGAGGCCAAAGCAAGTGAATCACTTGAGGTCATGAGTTCAAGACAAGCATGACCAACATGGTGAAACCTTGTCTTTAATAAAATTACAAAACTTAGCCCCTCATGGTGGCACATGACTGTAATCTCAACTACTTGGGTGGCTGAGGCAGGAGAATAGCTTGAACCCAGGAAGCAGAGCTTGCAGTGAACTGAGATCATGCCATTGCACTCCAGCCTGGGTGACAGAGTGAGACTCTGTCTCAAAAAAAAAAAAAAAAAAAAAAAAAAAAAAAGAAGAAAGAAAGTAGTTCAGAACTGAGTGAAAACAAAAACACAACATATAAAAATATATGGGGTGATGCTAAAGAAGTATTTGGCATCAGAATTAAGAAATTTATAGAAACTAATATTTATAGCAGAAAAAAAAACTTGGATCCAGATAAAAGACGTGCAATGGTTAATATTACAAAATCTATCAGTTCAATAAAAAAAGAAGAAGAATTTGATCAGATTATTTACTAAAGTAGATGTGCAAATAGCAAAGAAGCCTACAAAATGCTGTAAAACATCATTAATCATTAATCAAAAATGAATTAAGATATACTACACATCCATCAGGACAGCCAAAATTTAAATGAAGCAGTTTTTCCCAAGGATGTGTAGGAATTGCAGTTCTCAAATACTGATAGTGGAAATGTAAAATTGTACAACCGCTTTAGAAAAGAGTTGGTATTTTCTTTAATAGTTAAACATATTACTTATTATGTAATCCTGTCTTCAGAGTAAAGAAGTTATGTCTATACATATAACTTCTAATATGTAGTTATTAGAGGACTAATACATGAATGCTCATGCAATTTGATTTGCAATATTCTACAACTTAAACTCAAATGATCATAAATTGGTTAATGAACAAAAAATGTTTTTTATATCCACACAACAGAATACTTCTTAGCCATGTAAAAGAATTGATATTTGATAGATCGAGCAACAGGGAGAAATCTCAAAATAGGTAAGTTGAGTGAAATAAGCCAGAAACAATGAATACATGTTGTATGACTTGTTTTATGTAAATGCACACTAATCTACAGTGACTTCAAGCAATTAAGTGGTTACCTGTGGAAGCAGGGGTGAAGGAAGCAGTGGGAGGGAAATTGCTAGAGATGATAAATATGTCCATTATCTTGATTGTGTAGAGGGTTTCATGGGTATATACAACTTTTAAAACTTATCAACTTGTACATTTTAAATATGTGTGGTTTCCTGGGCCGAGTGTGGTGTCTCATGCCTGTAATCTCAGCACTTTCAGAGGCCAAGGTGGATGGATCACCTGAGGTTAGGAATTCCTGGCCAACATGCTGAAATCCCATATCTACTAAAAATACAAAAATTAGCTGGGGATGGTGGCACATGTCTGTAGTCCATCTACTCCAGAGGTTGAGGCAGGAGAGTTGCTTGAATCCAGGAGGCAGAGACTGCAGTGAGCCAAGACTTCACCACTGCATTCCAGCCTGGGCGACAAAGCAAGACTGTCTCAAAAAAACAAATAAATAAAAATAAATATGTGTGGTTTCCTGTATGTCAATTATATATCAATAAAGTTGTTAAACAAAAGAATGCATAAATATAGTGCTTATACAGAATTGTGATGCTATGGTTTTGTGGAAACTATGTAATATAGACTGGAAGATTTATCCTCGTCACTAATGTCCTTTAACATTAATTATTATACTGAACACATTCTTTTCTCGCTGACTCTGATTATGTAATTTCCTCTTTCCTGACAAGAAAAGCAAGATTTCACAAAATAATTCTATTATTTGTCTTAAAATACCATGTTCTTTTAAAAAGCTTATTATTTGTCCCTTTCTCTCTCCATTACAGTGTGCGTAAGTGGGTGTTTGGGTCCATATCAATGCTAAGTATTGAGAAAAATGCTCAAGAAATAGACAAAACATAAATTTAGGGTCTAATATGTGTTAAGGACTCCTATAACTTTCTTTCTTTAAAATCTCTCCTCAGCTTTCTAAGGCCAAAACCATGACACCCATTTGCGAATGAAGAAATAGTGAAGAACTGAGGAACTCTACCCAATTATTATTAAAGGTTCAAAATCAAGAATCGAGCTCTGCTTCTATTCACTCTTGAGCTTATGGATCTTCTCCTGAAACTGCCCAGTGCTCTGCCGCATCACCGTCTCCATCCTGCAGACGAAGGGATGAAGGGGCAACTCAGTATGCAGGTCTGATAGAAATGTCAGTGGGTCTATATAGTAAAATCTTCTTACAACGTAAGACCATTTTGTACACTAATCAAGCATAAAATATTGAAATGATTAGGAGGGAAGGTAGTACAGACACAAAAAATAAAATGCGCCTTCTTTACTTCACTCCTCAGATATTTATCTGTGCCAGATTCTGTACTAGATAGTGGGGACATATTGGAGAATAGAAGATACATAGAACCAGTTTTCTGGAACTTAACAAAAGAGATATTTGATCCTTTAAAAGGGCAACATGAAAGCAGTCCATAAATATATGACACCGAAAATCTGGTAGAATGTATGTAAAATTTCTAAAACTGGAGATAAGACGGTGTCATAGAAGTTGGCTTTGGATCAACAGTGTGAACCCTGGTTTTATTTGCTTTTAATCAAATATGATGTTATAGTACAAAAGCAGGCATACAGCAGTGGAGAACAGTGAGATTTTTAACACATTATATGACTAAATATGCTGCATTATTTTCCATAGGTCACAACCAAAGCATATAACTTGGGAAGGTTTCAGGGGAGAGATATCAAGCTGATTAATGGAATGGAAAATATAGCCCATAAGGAGAGATTAAAGAAAATGGAATAATTTGGCCAAAAGGTGATGAAAGAATTTAATTTGAGAGTCCTTAAACAAAGCACTTTTATGCAAAGGATAATGTTAGGTTATTTACAATTTCTATTGAGAAGGATAAAAAGAAGAAATCAGGCTTAAATTAGAGCATGAGGATTCTTATCTAGACATAAAAGAGCAGTAGTTGTTTATTTGTTTGCTTGTTTAGATCAGGGATGATAGATGTGGCTCTACTTTAACCTGATGCCCTCCATTGACCATTTCTACGCAAACATTCAATGAACTTTATAAGAATATACGTACTGTAGATGGAAAGGTGTGGATTTGACGTTTTCAGTCTTGTCTTTTATTGTGGCTTAGAAATGCAATACATGTTAATTCAGCAAGATGGTTAGTGATCACTTTCCATCTGTCAGGAAGATGCTGAAAATTACTGAGTCACAACATTGAGCCAAAAAAACAAAACCAAGTGGATGAATAATTTTGCAATATCAAGAAGCAGTAAATTCCAGCTGTGAAAATTGAATAGCATGAAAAAAGCTCTGGAATTTAAGGCTGGCCTTCACCTTACACCAGTAGCTGTTGGATGATGGTCATACCATTAGCCAATAGAATCGCATGTAATTGCTGTGGGTTTAATTATTCTAAACTAGAATTTTTAGTACGCTCAT
The DNA here is from genome assembly GCF_024542745.1 of Macaca thibetana thibetana. Taxonomy (NCBI): domain Eukaryota; kingdom Metazoa; phylum Chordata; class Mammalia; order Primates; family Cercopithecidae; genus Macaca; species Macaca thibetana. The sequence continues at coordinate 102,568,611 of NC_065589.1, read as the reverse complement.
TTCTTAAATTTGTTTCACTGCCAACCAATACAGCATTTAGTGCCAACATTTAACTGTATCTCTCCTACAAAAAATCTAGACAATACAAGCTCAGTGGTCAAGTTTCATAAAATAAGACAAAAAAAAAGGAAAGCTTTTTCTACTAAAAATTTTCAATACATTGGAGCAAATCACACTGTTAATAAACTTCATTTCTGCATAACAGAGTTATTGAAAGCATACTAAGTATTATTAGAATAAACAGAGGTTCTTTTCTTAATAGTCACTCATATTTTAATCTGTTTAATAATTACTTATTCATCCAAAATTAAAAAGAATAATTTATAACAATAATTCTAAAATAGATTATCTCTACTAATACATCCCCAGTATTGTTTACCCTTTGCTTGTATTGGGAGGAACTTTAGATAAAAATAATGCAGGCATCATTTTTAAAAGCACTATTACAGTTCCTTAAATAATTTGTATAACACATAGAGTTAGAGCTTGAGGAATGTATCTATTCCCCAAAAATATTCCTAGTATGTACCTACAGTGAAATAGATATATACATACAGTAATCTAGACATTATCAAGAAATGTAACGGGAACCTCGAGCCAGTTACATATACAAAATCAACAAAATATTTATGCCCTGAAAGACATAATATCACTAATAGCACTAGAAAAGTTTTCAGGAAACAGAAACTACATAATCTAAAAATTAAAACTGTATTTATATTAATTCATTCTGTTAATCAATAATGTTTACTCAACATCTACCGTGTTCCAAAATGAATAACACCATTTTTGTCCGCAATGAGTTCAACCCAGTAGAAGGTTGACCTTGGAGACTCACATGTTTTAGTCTGGATTGACAAAATCTGAAACATATTCATTGTGGAATTATTTACCAGGACCTGAATCTTAAAATCAAGAAAGAGATCAGGAAGAAGCAGTGAGTGGGGAGGGCTTCCTTAAAAAAAGACAATTTGGCATAGATCTTTTTATCCAGTCAAAATTATATGAACAATTTTTCCAGACAAAAAAATTAATCCAAAAAAATTTTTAAAAATGAAGTATTTAAAATTCTTCTCAAATGTGGCCTAAATGTGTCACAGAAAATTCTACTTTTCCAGTAAACCTCACCATGCTTATAGAAAATTCATGAGAACTCATAAAGTGCAATACTGAAGAAAAGTTATAGACATTTTTTAATAGATGACAATCTCCAAAAACTTTCGGTACCAACATATAAACTGAGATCATCTTGGAATCCTGCAGGGAGTGGAATTCCCTTCAGAGTACATGTGCTGCTATCATAGTTCATATTGAAGAAGACAATGTTTTCAAAAGTGTATCATGCATGACACAGATGGAAAGCTGTGGATCACACAATGCACCAGATAGTTCAAACAGTGTGTGAACAAGGTGCTAGATCACCTTGAAGGGCTCATGAGAAAGTTTTGAACTGGTCAATTCTCTTTCATTCTTCCTCATTGTTGCCTTTTGAAAAGTTCAGTCAAGGGTAAAGAGGGCTTTTCTGACACTTAACTAATCTCCGTTTTTAACAAAGAGCTGGGTTTTGGTAGGCTGATGTCAAATTAGAATTGTTTTAAAGTAGAATTTAATAACATTGCTTGTTTTATTGTATTTATTTTTATCTCTAAGGTAAGGCACTAGATTTCTATTTTCTATTATAATCCCTGGACTGGCCTTGGAGGGAGGGTTTTTTCCATCAGTGACTATGCTTAGAATTGCCATTGGCAGGTTTATGAGATTGAAAAGCAGACTGACTTTCGATTTGTTTATCATTGCTCTCAAAGGTCTATAGACACTGTACCCCTATCTTGCTCATCCTATGCCTCCTCACTCACTGTTAGTGACAACAGATAATAATTTTAAGACCATTTAAATACATATTTTTCTGTTAAAAATTACCTATTCCATGAAACCCCGTCTCTACTAAAAATACAAAAAATTGCCAGGCGTGGTGGCGGGTGCCTGTAGTCCCAGGTACTCGGGACACTGAGGCAGGAGAATGGCATGAACCTGGGAGGCGGAGTTTGTAGTGAGCTGAACTCGAGATCATGCCACTGCACTCCAGCCTGGGCAACAGAGCCAGACTCTGTCTCAAAAACAAACAAACAAAAAATTACCTATTACAATATTTTGTATCTGTATCTTACTTCTCTGCCTAATTACAAACTATAACAGGTCAAAGAAGCTGTATTGAGTAACGGTTTGGTATGGGTCTGGAGCCAGATCCCACTGATTCAATTATCTGTTCACCCACTTTCTTTCTCCCCCTCCCCCACCCAAGACAGTCTCGCTCTTGTTGCCCAGGCTGGAGTGCAGTGGCACTATCTCAGCTCACTGCAACTTCTGTCTCCCGGGTTCAAGAGATTGTCCTGCCTCAGCCTCCTGAGTAGCTGGGATTAAAGGTGCCCACAACCACACCCAGCTAATTTTTGTATTTTTAGTAGAGATGGAATTTCACCATGTTGGCCAGGCTGGTCTCGAACTCCTGACCTCGTGATCCTCCTTTGACCTCTCAAAGTGCTGGGATTACAGGAGTGACCTACTGTGCCCATCCCTGTTCACACATTTTCTATCTGGGTGACAATGAGAGAACTCACACTCCCTGAGCTTTATCTCCTTAACTATGAAACAGGAATAATAACAGTGTAGCTCTCATAGGTTGTTGTGAGGATTAAATAGTATTTTATACTTATATGATCATCCACATAAGGCACACAGCCTAATACATAGCACTTAATAAGCTTTCAAAACTATTATTTGGAAAATTCAACTTCTTTGGATTCCTGAAGTTACTAATAAAATGGCTTAATATTTTCAGGTGTTCATTAATTTGTTAAATAAAGAAATATTATACAAATTAAAAATCAATTATACAAGTAGAATATTAAAGAAAACAGATAATACAAACTGAGCCCATTGTTGTGGGATACATTGGTAGCATCCTGAAATGTTAAAGTGCTTGATGCTTCCTCTGCCAAGAACAGGAGGCTCTGGCTTGAGAGTGCCTTGACATTCAACCTTGTGTGTAGTTCTTCAGTGTCCCATTTGTAATACCTGGCTTTGAAATGACATATTCCCAATATTAATTTTCAGAATCATTTGACAAGCTAAGCTGAAATAATTTGTACTTGGACATTACAAAAATTGACATGGTGAATACTGAAAGAAAAAAATATGTATATTTTTGCTTATATTGTATGTAGTAATTATCAGTTTTCTTTTTTCTGACTCAATGAAATATCATTTCCTCAAAAGAAACTCACCAAATAATCAGAGTTTTGAGTCCATAAAGAGTTTTATGATTTCTGGAGGTAGTTTCTTGTGCCGCTGTGATTTCCTAATAGCTAGCCAGTTTTTACTGCTCAGAGCCTGTTTGTATCAAGAATCTTGTGCTTTGGAGATTACAAAGACCACACTGAGGAACTGGACAGTTGTTCCTAACAATCTGCTTCCTGAAGTAGAACTCATTATAGGACTGGGTGTATACTAATTCCAACAGCATTAAGTTAATCTGAAGAACTTCTAACATAGAGATTTACAAAGTATTCCATCATCTGTGGACAATTTTAAGAAATAGCTAGGAATATTCATGTAAGCTATCTAACATCCTGATACACAGATACAATGGTTGACAGACATACCTGTGTGATCTTTATATAGCAAAACCATCATTAATTGAAATTAGGTAATATATTGGATTTCCTGACTACATTTTGTAGTTGGGATTCAGAAACTAATTACCAAGAAGATTAAAATAGAAACAGATTCTACACTTGATTTAAAACTTTTAATCTAATAATGTTCAGAATGAAAATCCTAAAGCCATATATGCTACTAAGTGTTACAGTTTTGTCAATACAATTTACTTGGTAATAGAGGAAATTAGATTAAAACTTTAGAAGTGTCTCCAACAAGTTGAAACAGATTAGATGTTATACTTTTTTTTTTTTTTTTTTTTTTTTTTTTTTTGAGATAGAGTCTTGCTCTGTTGCCCCAACTGGAGTGCAGTGGTGCAATCTTGGCTCACTGCAACCACTGCCTCCTGGGTTCAACAATCTCCAGTCTCAGTCTCCCGAATAGCTTGGATTATAGGCGCGCATCACCACGTCCAGCGAATTTTTGTATTTTCAGTAGAGATGGGGTTTTGCCATGTTGACCAGGCTGGTCTTGAGCTCCTGACATCAGGTGACCTGCCCACGTTAGCCTCCCAAAGTGCTGGAATTACAAGCGTGAGCCACTGTGCCTGGCAGATGTTATACTTTCAATAGTTTAATTAATTTAAAAATTATGATAAATAATTTCTAATATTTAAAAATAAATTTCCACAGTTCTGATATGGACTTTTCATTGAGCCTGCCACTCAGCATTTAATACTAATTGTTAGTACACCACTTCTAAAGAATTGATTTTACTGAACTAAAACAATATGCATTTACTTTATATTTTATATTTACACTTACAACAAAATGACTAATAAAACATTATTGTACATATGCACATATTCTGTAACTTTTTATTAATTTAGATTAAATATAAATTATAAGTTTAAATTAGAGACCTGATTGCCTGAGTAAAATATACAGTTCACGTACTATAAATTCTATTAATCAAAATATAGTTTTGAAAACATTAGAACAACTTTAATTTCAATAAATAGTATCACTTCATATTTGGTTTTTTTTTTTCCCCTCAAATACCAGTCAAAATGCAAGGGTATATAAAAAAGGAACATTTAAATACTGGGTGTGTGTCTCTGTCTTAGGACATAGAATCGAGAAGGGAAGTGCAATCATACGCACTATATGGTCCACGGGGGTGAGAAACCTTAGGTGTCAGGGAAGATCTGTTCTCTACTCTATTTCTGTGGGCTTGAATAATAATAGTTTTCTTCCTTTCTTTTCCTTTTTTTTTTTTTTTTTTTTTTTGAGACGGAATCTCACTCTGTCACCCAGGCTGGAATGCAGTAGTGAGATCTCCGCTCACTGCAACCTCCACCTCCCAGGTTCAAACGATTCTCCTGCCTTAGCCTTCTGAGTAAATGGGATTACAGGTGAGTGCCACCGTGCCCGGCTAAGTTTTGTAATTTTAGTATAGATGGGTTTCACCATGTTGGCCAGGCTGGTCTTGAACTCCTGACATCAGATGATCCACCCACTTCAGCCTCCCAAAGTGCTGGGATTACAGGTGTGAGCCACTGCACCGGCCGAATAATAGTTTTCCAGTAACTTCTACCTTTGGTCAAAGACAATTTCTTATGAAGATTTCTGAGGACTTTTTAAAATAATTTCTCTCAAGATTTTAGAGAAATAAAAATATTAATTAGAGAGTTAATATTTCAAAGGATAATAAGAGTCTACAGTAACTTACTCTGACATTAGTTTCCCAACAAGAAATGATAGTTATTTTAAAACTAAATTACGCATCACTTCACTTCCTACTTTCTTTTTTTTTTTTTTTTTTTTTTTTGAGACGGAGTCTCACGCTGTTGCCCAGGCTGGAGTGCAGTGGCGCGATCTCGGCTCACTGCAAGCTCCGCCTCCCGGGTTCCCGCCATTCTCCTGCCTCAGCCTCCTGAGTAGCTGGGACTACAGGCGCCTGCCACCGCGCCCGGCTAATTTTTTGTATTTTTAGTAGAGACGGGGTTTCACTGTGGTCTCGATCTCCTGACCTTGTGATCCGCCCGCCTCGGCCTCCCAAAGTGCTGGGATTACAGGCTTGAGCCACCGCGCCCGGCCCACTTCCTACTTTCATTATTTTCCACCTAAACATTGAGCACATGACTGGTGGCCTAATTATACGAAAAACATAAGCCAGATTGCTTGAATTCTAAGCATTAAATTTAAGATTGATTGTACATCAGAAGCATCAACTATACCCCTCTGTTTAGTATACTCAAATAACAAAGCCAATAAATGCCACAGTAATAACTACAACATGTCTTTTGTTATCATTATCATATTATGTCCAAGTGTTAACGGCTGAAAACAGCCTTTTTCATAGCGAAATCTAACACCATTTGGATCTTCAAATTGACGTTAACATATAAGCATTAAGTGTAAGGTTTTTTAAAGTGGTAAAAAATATATATTTTCTACAGATGATGAATTACTAGATATTGGTGTTGAGAGAAACATTAGAATCTTTTTCATTGTACTTATTTTTGATCACTAACACAAAGCATAATCAATCATATCGGCATGGTACTAAGCAGAACTAATACCTAACATTACAAAGGGTAGAGTATTCTCCATGGAAATTGCCAGCCCAAAAGATACTTCAACAGAATCTGCAAAACAGAAGCTCATAATCTAAAACAAAGAGAAATATTTTTGTTCCAAAGGTAGGCCCAAAGAGATAGAACTTTTAAATCTCCGTATTTCTTACATATTTTTTTCTATAAAATATTTAACTCTTTTTTTTTCACATACTGCTAAAAATCTGCAACTAGTTTTGTATATATGCATGTGTTATTTTGTAGTTTTAGAGAACTGAATATACTTGGCAAAGGATGAGAAAAGCAGCATTACAAAGATGAGTTTTTCAAACAAAAATATAACAGAATATTATTAAATTCCTGACTCAATTCATTTTAAAAATTCAGCTGCATCAATTTAGATTTCTTATGAAGCAAATATGGCATTTCCCTTCTTTTCAAACTAATTATAATCCCCAATGGGCAAAAACTTATTTCTCTTATGGCTTTTGCTACAGATCAATCCAGAGTCTAGAATATTTGGCATGCATCCTGACTGATTGTGTAGGCTCCTTTTTAGCTTTGTTCAATAAAATTAAAATTTCACAGTTTCCTGTTATTGTTAAGACAGACGGAAGGAAGGAAGGAAGGAAGGAAGGAAGGAAGGAAGGAAGGAAGGAAGGAAGGAAGGAAGGAAGGAAGGAAGGAAGGAAGGAAGGAAGGAAAGAAAGAAAGAAAGAAAGAAAGAAAGAAAGAAAGAAAGAAAGAAAGAAAGAAAGAAAGAAAGAAAGAAAGAAAGAAAGAGAAAGAAAGAAACATCAACGAATAATTGCACCTCCTTTTGGTGGAGAGTCAATGCACAAAAGTTACCAAAGTCATTGGATGAAAGCTATGAAAAAACTTAATGTATTCATTCCACTTGGACTATTTAGTGACTCCCATATAGGTCATTCATTTTTTCCTATGAAAGCTAGAAGACAATTTCCTGGTCCCATTCATATGGCTAGGCTCTCCTTCAAGGGTTCTATTAGAGCCAAAACATTTCAATGCAAAATAAATGCTATTATACGGGCTCTCTCTCACATACACACTCTCTTCCTTTCTCTTTTTTTCTCTCCCTCTCTCTCGCAGCAAAATATACATACACAAATACATTCACAAATACAAAAAATCATTAGCAGAAAAGAGGAAAAGAATACATTTAGAAAAACAAATAAATAGGTGAAAGAAAAACACATGATATATCAAAAAATTACCATAAAATGTAGTGATCTAATAAAACTACAAAAAAAAACTTACTGAATTAACAGAAGCTGCTTTACACATAGAAAATAAGTTCCCCACACTACCAAGTTTGTAGAAAAATATACTTATTTTCATTACAACTACTTTAAAAGTTTAGAAATATACCAGAAGTTAAATTATGTTTAAAAGTTTCTATTAAAAAAGATAATAGCATATGTACACATCATGGTTTCAAAGAAGCAAGATAGAACTATGCAATTATTTTTTTAAAGTTTTAGAATTAGATTGAAAATCAATCAACAGATACCAGTCACACACACATACCAGACAAAATGTTCAAAGTACATCCTGAGAAATAGTGATTCCATAGAATGTCATTAACTGCTATTTTACAATTCATCTGGGATCAAATAACTATAGAATGCCAAAAAATGGAAAGCAGTAAAACAATATGGTTTTCATTTCTATCTCTCCTATATTATACTGCCCCACAGGCTTTTTTTTTTTTTTTTTTTAATTGCCAGTGTGAAAAGTAGAGAAAGTATCATCTCAACAATGAGTAAGATATTAACCAGAAGTTTTTTTCAGGCAGGTAGAAAATGTAAAGTTCCCTCCTGGATCCTGAGAGATTGTGAAAAGGAAAAAAAGATGGGAAAGTTGTAGAAAGATCAGCTGCACATATTCTCAAGACATCAGGGCAGCTCTCAGATTGATATGGGATGGACCAAGACACTGGAAAGATAAGCGTCACACTCACCTGGATTTACCATGGGAAAAGGCCAAGCTTCTAGGAGAAACAATACTGGATGCACACAACATTTTAAAAAATTTAGGAGTTATTTTGTGACATTAAAAGTTGGTAGAAGTTAGAAGTATAAGCTTGAGGCAGTATTCCTGGCTCCTCACAGGACCTAGGAGGTTTACAGGGTCATGTGCTGCTGTAAGGATCTTGGCTCAAGGAGTGTCATATATCAACAGCAACATAAGAGTAAGCAGCAGCTCATCAAGAATAAAGACTTGAAGACAGCGAAACCCACAGGGAGTGAGGATGCCTGCACTTCATAGTCAGATTAGAGCACAGAGTGCAGATCAGACCAAACCCCATCAGAGACGAATGAGTTTCCAGAGACTGTGTGAATAGGAGGCCCTTTCTCCTTTCCAGCTGCTAACAGGAAGGTACATAATCCCATGCTCCTAAATATCTAGATAGAGAGATACTGTGATACCATATGTTAGAAAATTCAAAATCTGTCTCCCAGCAGCCTCCCTCAACAACATCCCCCAGCACACCCGCTTCATTCACAAGTCACAGCCACACAGGATAGAGGCACTGAGGATGTTCAGATCATCTGTTTGCTAGTCAAAATATGGTACATATATTTATAACCTACATTTAAATTTGGGAAATACTGATTAAAAATACTACACAGATGTCCTAACAAAATATTTGTAAGTGTGGACCATTTTCCAAGATACAAAATTTAAGTACATTATCTTTACTATATATAAAAGCATGAAGCTTTCCTCCAAAGGTTATCTTGAAACCATGGAACAAACAATTTCTAAATGTTATTCTAAATGGAAGTATATTTACAAAGTACATCTACATACTATATATTGAATTTATATATGCATATTTACATAGTTGTATAATTATATAGTACAAGTAAAAAATAATAAATGTGAATAATACATGATCACTTCAGGAGAGTGGGAAGAAGAACGGGGAAGGGAAGAGGAGGATTTTAGTGTTATTGTAGAAATTTAAATGTATTAAAAGAGATATCTTATACCAAATTTTAAAAACTATTAAAAATAGTACACGACACTTATTATATAATTTACATAACATGATACTTGTTATATAACAAGTCTATATGTGTGAATTTTTTTTTTTTTTTTCTGAGATAGGGTCTGTCTCTGTCACCTAGGCTACAGTACAGTGGTGCAATCATGGTTCACTGCAGCCACAATCTCCTGGATTTAACCGACACTCCAGCCTCAGCCTCCAGAGGAGCTGACACTACAGGTGTAAATATTTAAATATATTTTTTTTCTGCAGAGATGGGATCTCACTATGATGCCCAGGCTGGTCTTGAATTCCTTGACTCAAGCAATCCTCCCGCCCTGGCCTCCCAAAGTGCCAGGATTACAGGCATAAGCCACCACTCCCAGTCTGAAATATTTTATAATTTAACATGTACTTGCTTTAACTTTATAAAAACAGTTATAAGGTAATAAGAGTACTTATAGCTTATAGTTATAACTGTATAGCTTATAACTGTATAGCTTATAAATGTAGCTTATAAGCTTAGAACTATAGCTTATAACTTATAAATGCAAGCTTATAGCTTATAACCGTAGCTTTGAGTAGTGAGTTTCAAATTCCCTGATCACATATTTAAAGGAAAATAAAAGCACGTGTTGATAGGTTCTGTCTTTTTGGTTGAATGTTTTCAGCGTCGTGTTGGGAAAGCCAGGTTGCAAAAGATACAAAGACACTGTAAAAAGTTCAAGTTCTCTTCACGAGCTCTAGTTAGTGTGACTATAGCTAACACATTAATTAAAGATCATTAGCCAAACAGCAAGTTATAAAATGAGATTGCACAAAAGCAGCAAATGAGGTTGAATCAACTTAGAGGCAAGAATCTTCTTTGAAAACTCAGAATTCTAGATTAGATGAAAGGATGCAGGAAAATAAGCAGAAAGCAAGACGACAGAGAGGAGTCATATGGCAGAGCAACAGTGGGTGCTAGAAAGTTGGGGCATGAGTGCAGAGTCGACCACTAGAGACCAAACAGGAAATTGCTGATAAAAAGAGAAAATATTTTAGAGGCATTGAGAATGCAAAAGAATCTAAACTGTAAACTGGGGAGAGAGAACATAATAGAAAGATCCAGATTCTAATACCATCTTATGAGTTCAATTTTAGAAAAATTTCAACTCTGATTTCTAAGCAGACATGTAATGCTAGTATAGTCTGTCAAATTCTTAAATCCTCTATTAGTTCTTGAAATAGAATAGAGTAGGCTGAAGGTGAAGAAAGTTTGAAGTTGAAATTCCAAATAAATATTCTGGAGCTGCTACAATCGGGATATTCTACTTATTTTGGTCAGGCATTCAAACCTGGTGTTTGCCCAAGATTGTAATAAACAGTGCAACAGCCCTACAAGAGCATTCCTCCACGGTCTAATATAATTGTATTTGTGTACATTTTTTAAAACTTGTTTTTCCCTTGGTATAAAGTTTAAAAGAGCAGACACCTTCGAGCAAATAGAAGTGATTTTATATAAACTATTAACAACTCGCAAAATGAATTTGTAACTATCTTGTCATGAACACGAGGCTAGCATAGATTTAAATTTTTACTCAGGCAAAAATAGAGCTCCAAGATGTTCTTTAAAGACCTTTAATAATTTAATCCAAATGTGCCAAATGTACATTTTTACAGATTCATAAATTCAGCTGTCTCAAAAACCAGGCGTTAATAAAATGGGAAGTTATATAGTTAATTTAATTTTTAAAATTTATATCCAAAGTTTCACCAAGACTAAATTATTAACGCTGGTCTCCTACACTATATTGAATTTACATCTATTCAAAGTCTCCTTAAATTATACATTAGCATACAATTTTTTCATAGATTGAACATTTGTTGTTAAAATTGTGAGTACTCATAGACCAAATTATACCAGGTTAAATTCAATAAACATGGTATTTCAGTAAATATAAATATAGAATTTAAAAAATATTTACAATGATTATTATTTTAATTCCCTACACTATATATATATTTTGTATGTGTTAAGTTACTCTGCTTCATGTTTTTCATAGTGCTTCTCTCTCTCTTTCTCTTGCTTCTATATTGCTTTCTTTACATAATTTAAATAAAAACAAAACAAATTGTTTAAATTAGAATATGTCAAGGTAGAACAAATTACAATGTTCAGACTTTAGAAATGAAATAATCCTATTGATAATGGAACTATAGATAAATACAAAAATTGGTGCTGAGAAGTAAGAGATAACAACTAGGTGAACTTCAAGAGCATAATAGAATCTCCCCTTAAACATAGCACGGGTTAAGAAAACTATGGACACAAACTGAAATAAAAATGGATTCTAAATAGAGATCCTGCAAGAGGGAATAGGTTAGATACTCATCCCACACTTAATGCAATCCTACTCTACATCCTGCTAAGTCCTGAGGATATGGGACATGTGAAATAGTGAAACACACCCATGCTTCTAGACAAGATCGGTTCTTAGACATAAGGATACATAACTGAGTCAAACGATAAGGACTTGGCATAACACAGTGAACCTTTGCAAAGTGTTATGTTTCTTTCCCATTCAATAAAAACACCAGAAGGAGAATCATCCCAGGGAGTGTTAAAGAATTAGCATAAACATATAACATTTCTATATTTATTGAGGACAAAAGCAAACAAGGTGGCCACTTATCCCTTTCGAAAATAAGGGGCATGAAATGCTGTACTAAGATATCACATAGAATTTTCTTTACATTAATTAGCACCTGTGCACAATAAAATTGTATAACTCAAATCAGATGACAACCCTCCATCCTTGCTCCCCGTATGTGTGTGTGTGTGTGTGTGTGTGTGTGTGTACACTGGTCTGGAACTTACAGCAATACTAGTGGCTGGGAGAATCCTATATAACCTCACTACTGAAAACATTTAAATATATTTTTCTCTTCATATGGAAAGAATGAAGTATATTTATGCTGTATCCACAGAGGTTCAAAGCAGATGCTTTGGTTTCCAACAACCCTGGAGTCACATCCCAGTTACAGGACTTGCTAGCTGTAGGACTTTAGACAAGTTACAGAACCTCTTTTTGCCCACTTTCCTTATCAATGAAATAGGGGTAATAAAGAGATTAAGTAAGATAATCACTCTAAAGCTTTTAACATATTTCTCGGGCCATATGGTTACCATCAACTAAATATTCGGTATTGTTGTTACTAAGGTGATTGATAATAATCTATTTGAAGCATATAATCTACCAAAACAGAGTTAAATCATGCTAAAGTGAGGAAAAGGAAAGAGAGGAAAATACAGAAATAACAACCCAGTCCAGAAATTGTTCAGAATTAACAAGTCATTATTTCACTTTTGTTTGGTAAGTGAAAATGCAAAAGACAACAGGGTAAACTAGCCAGTAATATAAACTAGCCCACAAAAGTCCTTGGTAGTTGCTATGGACTAATTGGTGATGAATGCAGTTTGAGGCTTTGTGAAGTAATTCTGAAAACCAATTCTACAAAGTGGTAAATGGTAGTTTTATGATATTGTGGTAAGCTATACTGGTTGCATATTCTAAAGACCCAATTATAAGAAGATAGTATTAGGAAAATCACTTAGAGACATGTTATTATTGCCAGCACTTATACATGTAGCTCATAAGTGTTGTTGAAAATAAATGAAATTTCAGAGCACTTAAAGGTTTTTCATTATTTTCATTTTCTCCATAAAAGTTCAATGAAAGTACTGTGGAATCTAGCAAATGCATTTAACACACTTCTATGAAGTCTGGGAGTCCTATCCAGTTTGGACAAACTTTGTCTTTTCTAATCAATTACTAGATGAAATGCTTTTTGCTTATCCAACAATGCCAAATTGGCATATTTGTCTACAGAACAGGCTCAATTAATGTTAATAAATGCTGATAAAATGTATTACACATAGCAAATACTCTTGATTTCTGTCTCAGTGTTAACAGCTTTAAGATAGAATCAAATATATTAAACAAAATAAATATATTCTCCATTTCTGCAATGTCAATCAATAAATTATTGTAAATAAAATTATTTTAAGTGAAAATATTAATGTTTCAAAAGCAAATGCTGGCTTAAATGATCACCGTCATCTACTAATACAGAACAGATGCTTTTTATTCTTTTTCCACACTGTATTCTATTAAAGAATGACATACAATAATCATTGAATAACTACAGAATCTTAGGGATTTAAGCCAAAAAAAAAAAAAAAATGAATTCCAGAATGATGTGAATATAGTGTTTCCTTATTTCTATTCACTAAATGCTAATGCTAGCATGTTCACACTCTAATATAAGAAAATAATGGTCTTATTCTACCTCTTTGGTTTATCTTTTATAAAGTTCTGGGTTATATTAAGGAATATTTACTCTTCCATCTTATCACTCCAGGCTTTTTGTAAAGTAGCTAACCTACGTTTTTATGAGTCTGTGAACACAGAGACAAAACCTTTTCAGGTAAGACCTCAGTTTCAAAAGAATTGTGTTCAAATTTGCTTCACTGTGGTTATTGCAGATGATGACCCAAAAACGGAGAGAGAAGACCCAGAGTCACAAACACTCACCGCAGTTGGCCTCGTCTGATGCATCTGCACAGTCTGGATCCTCATCACAAACCCACAGCTTGGAAATGCAATGTTTCGTAGTCTTACACTGGAAATAGTCTGGAGAACAGCTGTTTTCAGCTTAGGAAGAAAACTGCTATTAAAATGTAGCTTTGGAGAACATATTTATTTATTAAAAACAAATTTTATAGACAAATGTTTAAGACAGTTTATCAAAAAAAGTATTGTCTTTAAATTAATAGGACTCTGAAGGTGAGGAATTTTAACTTTTAATTTCTTATGAGATACTCCTGATACCCTCTCCAGTAAAAATAAAGAAAACATATTTTTGCAGTGATACACTGATAAATATCAGAGTTTTCAAAAAAACCTGTTGATTAGATATTTGAACACTAATTTTAAGAATTAAGAATTCAGGGACTTTCAAAATAAGTCTTCTTCCAGAAAAAAATAAGAATTCATAGGTACACATTTTTGTAAACTCAAAAATACTAAAATTGGAAGGCATTAAGTGAATAAGGAAATAAAAAGTACAAAGTTTATCAAAATGTCTAGGAATTGTGTTGAGTTTTATACGTATATGGAGTCTTGCTCTGTTGCCCAGGCTGGGGTGCAGTGATACGGTCTCGGCTCACCGCAACCCCCATCTCCTAGGATCAAGCTATTCTCCTGCCTCAGTCTCCCGAGTAGCTGGGATTAGAAGCACCTGCCACTGTGCCCAGTTAATTTTTGTATTTTTATTAGAGACACGTTTTCACCATGTTGGCCAGGCTGGTCTCGAACTCCTGACCTCAGGTAATCCACTTGCCTCGGCCTCCCAAAGTGCTGGGATTACAGGCGTGAGCCACTGCGCCCGGCCTGTGTTGAGTTTTTGAGGGAAGTGGACATCCAACTTAGACTGTAAACTGCATCACAAATCCTAGTCAGTTCAATGCATCATCTTCTAGAATGGCTAACCATAAAGAACTGGTACTGACTTTATTCTGAATGCACCCTCTTAATCAAATTGCTGGATGACTGCACATTATTTACTGATAAAATTTTAGAGGAATAAAATAAAACTTCAGCAAGACAGAAATGTTGACAGCAGTTCTGTTGAAGCCCTGAAACTTGACAGGTGCTCCATTGTTCACACAATCTGAATGTATGAGTGCGTGTGTGCAAGCATGTGCATGCCAGCCTATGTGCATATATATGTACATGGTATAAACTGTTTTGCCTTCCATTTAACGTAATTTGAATTTTGATGGAAGATGGAAATATGAGATGAAAAGAAACAAAATATTTTACTATCATTGTTTCAAATAGTTCATTAAGATATGTTAAATAGAGCATTATTTAGAATTTTGTTGAAGTTAAACTTTTGTTAGACTATTTTACCCAGATTTTATATGTCTCTTCATGAGTACAACATGTATTTCACGGAGGAAAAAACTCTCTAATTAAAAATAACTTCAAGAAACGAATTAATCGACAGAAGTAAATTACCTTTATCTACTTAATGTGGGCAAGCATACATTTAAAAAAACATAATCAACTGTCATATTGTATTTGATGCTTCTCTTAAGGATGATGTGGATGAATGAATGTTGTTCATGTTTGTCATAATTTCCAGGTAGATTTTAAAGTAAACTTGCCCATATTTTCATTTTCTCTATTTTTATTTAGAGCTTCTATCCCAGTTGGCACCTATTTCTAATTATTTGACCATAATTTATTTTTAATTTATCTACATCATATGAGTTTATGAAGTATAGTAATAATTTTTAGACTTATTTTAGTTAGGAGTCAAAGTTAAGACAAGACAGAGCATTTTGAGCTGACTTACGACAGTCTCTTTCATCTTCCTCATCACCACAGTCATCTTGCCCATTACATCTTAAGTTTACTGGGATACATTTCTGGTTCTTGGTACACTTGAATTGACCTGACAGGCAGACATGTGTGTCTAGAACATAGAGAGAGAGGAAAAAAAAAAAATGTGTCTGAATTTAAATCGCACAGACATAATCAGTTGAGAATTAGACTTACGTTCATTAGTTAGGAATTTAATCACCTACCACAGTTGAGTTCATCAGAATTGTCTCCACAATCATTCTCTCCATCACAGATGAAAGCTGGTAGAGCACAGAGTCCAGTCCCACACTGAAATCGGCCTGGCTGGCATTTAAATTCAGCTAGGGGAGAAAGCATAGATATTGTGGAATGGCAATCTTACCTCACAACTTCTTAAACAGAGACTTTCTGGCATTCAAGATATTTACTACAATAAATATATCCTAGAACACAATGTGAATGTCTCTCATCTCGATAGCTATCAGATTCAAATGTTTAGCTTTGAGCAACTCAGATGGCTTCCAGAAAACATTTAATAAACCATACTTTAGAAGGTACGAATTAATAACAGACAAATATTTTTTTAAAAAATTAAAAAACAAAAGTCTCCTAATTTTAATGAAGTGATATTGAGAGGTTACGTTGCAGAATGAAATTTATTGTAACAAAAACTGTTATTCCAATATCATTTTTTGAGAAATAATTTCTCCTTGATCACTTGGCCTGTGGTGTGTGTGATTTGACCACAATGCATATTCTTTCTTTTCTTTTTTTCTTTTTTTTTTTTTTTTTTTTTTTTCTTTTTTCCTTCTGAGACAGAGTCTTGCTCTGTCGCCCAGTCTGGAATGCAGTGGTGTGATATTGGCTCACTACAACCATTGTCTCTTATATTCAAGCAATTCTACTGCCTCAGTCTCCTGAGTAGCTGGGATTACAGGCACCCACCACCACGCCTGGCTAATTTTTTGTATTTTTAGTAGATATGGGGTTTCACCATGTTGGCCAGGCTGGTCTCGAATTCCGGACCTCAGGTGATCTCCCCACCTCAGGTACCCAAAGTTTTGGGATTACAGAAATGAGTCACTGCACCTGGCCCACAATACATATTCTCTAGCACAATGTAAAGCAAATGTTTTCTATATCTATCACATTTTAAATCAGATTTATCAATAATCATCCCTATACTCCTATTATTATACAAGAGAACAATATCTTATAAATGGCAAATATTTTATATACTATACATATATTATAACAAGTAACTCCTAAGTGATAATGCATTTTATCTGATCGTATTATCTAGGAATAACAATAATAAGGCAGGATCTGCTGAGGATCTACTACGTGTCAGGCACTGGGCTAGACCCCTTCACATACAGTTACTAATGTCATCTCGTCATAACATTCTCATTTTGGCATCACCATTTTAGCAATGAGTAAACTAAATTTACTGAATATGAATAATTCATCTAAGTATGCACAACTTTTAAGTGTCAGACTCTGAATTCAAATCTACTATGGTGTTTGCAATAAAACACTTATCTTTTGACTAATAATTTTAATGCACATTACTGATTTTGAGATTAATATTATCTTTATTAGCGCAAATCAGTGAATCAAACACTAATAAATAGCATTTAAACTTTTTTTGATAAATTATGCTTTTATAATTACAATATTACATAAAAATCTAAGCATTCTTTTAAAAATAACTCTATATATGGTTTGCTTCCATAGAAGAGAGTTCTAAAATGTTGACAGTTATTTGCTTCCAATCTATAATATTTGTTAATAAATCATACTAAATGTTTAAACTGAATGACACAATTATCTCATACTTTAAACATGTGCCTTTCTTCTATTTCATTTTGCTTTGTATATAATTTTCTTTAATACTCCTTTGCTATCAAAACAACTCCCCACCAGGAAAAGGGTTGCAACTATTAAAGGAATGCTTGGAAATAACTTGGAAGCCCATCTGACCTTCAAATCTGTCTCTAGAATAATCTTAAGTGTATTAGATTATTGTAAGAAACATTATAACAAATCTGTGATGCCAGAGAATTTTGATGCATCCCTCCTAACTACATTTATATAAATAACAGTAGGTAAGTTTGCAAGTATGGGACCCTGGGATGAGACTTTCCTGTCTTCTCAGGTGAAGTTATAAGTATTGCCAGCAGCTCTTATTGTCTGCAGGAATTGATGACGCATCTACCCGAAAGTGAAATCTAAGCATTCCGTAGACTCTTGCATATAATTTTCTACTTCACCATGACTCTCAAGTAAAGTATCATGCCTACAGATATTCAAAGCTGTTACCCCATCAACTACAAGTAAATGTTTATTTGCTATACTAAAAGAAAGCTCACAGAGATAATGAAACCAATAAAAACATTTAAGACTACTGAAGAAAATATAGAGGGAAAGTTCCACGACATTAGTGTAGGTAAAAACTTTTTGGATATGACTCCAAAAACACAGGTAAAAAAAGCAAAAATAGTCAAATGGAATTACTTCAAATTAAAAAAAAAAAAACTTATATACAGAAAAAGAAACAATCAACAGAATAAAGAAACAATCTATAAAATGGAAGAAAATATTTGCAAACAGTACATGTGCTAATGGGTTAATATCCAAAATATATAAAGAATACCCAACAGTAAGAAAAAAAAAACTCATTTAAAAATGAGCTGAGGATTTGAATAGGCATTTCTTTAAAAAATTATACAAATGGCCAACTGATATATTAAAAAATACTCAACATCACTAATTATCAGGAAAATGCAAATAAAACCACAATAAGGTATCATCTTATACCTGTTAAGTTAGGCATTGTAAAAAAGGAAGAAATATAAGTGTTAGCAATGATATGAAGAAAAGAAAACATTTATATGTTATTAATTCCTATCCTGACCACTGAAAGTTTCTCCATATTAACAAGAACGCATCCATACTGTCTGATCATGTGTTCACTGCAGTAGCATTTTCATTTTCTTTTAAGAACTTTTCCTTTGCAATCATAATTTTGCTGAGTGGTACAAAAAGCATAGATTTTGGTATATCTCGTGTTTTGAGATGCCTTTCTTGTATTTCATTGGTAGAAATGTAAATTAGTACTGCTATTTTGGGTAACAGTATGCAGGTTTCTCAAAAAATTAAAAATGTAGTGACCATATGATCCAGCAATCCCACTACTAGATATACACAGGCATACCTAGAAGATATTGGAGGTTCAGTTCCAGACCACCACAATAAAGCAAATATCACAATAAAGCATGTCATACATTTTTTTTTTTAGTTTCCTAGTACATATAAAAGTTATGTTTATACTATACTGTAGTCTATTGAGTGTGCAATGGCATTATGTTTAAAAAAAAAACTGTACAAAATTAAATAGAGTTAGGTAGGGCCTTGCTCTGGATTAGGCTTTGGCTTAAGGAACTGTTGTAGATGACTTCATCTTCTATCCTGACCACTGAAAGTTTCTCTACATTAGCAAGAAGGCATCTGTACTGTCTGATCATGTGTTCACTGCAGTAGCATTTTTATTTTCTTTTAAGAACTTTTCCTTTGCATTCATAATTTTGCTGAGTGGTACGAGAAGCATAGCTTTTGATATATCTTGTGTTTTGAGATGCCTTTCTCACTAAGCTTAATAATCTCTAGCTTTTGATTTAAAGTGAGAGACATGAAATTCTTCCTTTCACTGGAACACTTAGAAGCCATTGTGGGGCTATTAGTTGACCTAATTTTAGTATTGTTGTGCTAGAGAATAAGGAGGCCCAAGGAGAGGGAGAGAGAGAGGGAACAGTGGGTTGGTAGGCAGCCAGAACACACACAATATTTATTGATTAAGTTTGTTGTCTTTTATGGGTATGGTCTGCAGTGTTCCAAAACAATTACAATAGTATTAATAATATCAAAGAATATTGATCATATCACCATAACAAGTATGATCATAATAATGATAAAATTGAAATAGTGTGAGAATTACCACATTGTGACAGAGAGACAAAGTGACCACATGCTGTTGAAAAATGTCACCAATAGACAATATTGATGCAGCATTGCCATAAACCTTCGGTTTGTGAAAAATACAGTATCTGCAAAGCACAGTAAGTACAGCAGAATAAAATAAGGTATGCCTGTATAACCAAAGACAACAAAATCATTATGTTGTAACACTATCTGCATTCGTTTGTTCACTGCAGCTTTCTTCACAGTAACCAAGATATGAAATCAACCACAGGGTTCATCAATGGATGAATGAATAAAGAAAATATGGTATATATACATGAGGGAATAATATTCAATATTTTAAAATAGGAAACCCTGTTATTTGTGACAGCATGGATGAACCTGGAGGACATTATTTTATGTAATACCATCCAGGCAAAGAAAGACAAATACCACATGATCTCACTTATAAGTAGACTCTAAGAAAGTCAAACTTATAGAGACGGAGAATAAAATGACGGTTACCAGAGGCTGGAGATTGGGGAGATTAGTAAGACGTTGTTCAAAAGACACAAAATTTCAGTTAGATGGAAAAAATTACTTCAAGAGATCTATTGTACATCTTGTTGACTATGGTTAAAAGCAATATATTGCACACTTGAAAATTACTAAGAGAATAGATTTTAAGTATTCTCAGCACAAAAAAAAGCTAAGTATGTGAGGTAATGTATATGATAAATAGTGTAATTTTGCCATTCCACAATGTATACATATATGATAAAATTATGCTATATACCTTAAATATATAGAAATTTACTTGTCAATTAAAAATGTATATATTAGTATTTAATCAAAACAAGGATCATAGAGAAGCTCTTAGATAACAGATGTCTCTTAGACAGCAGTGACTCAAAAAGACACTAAAGTAATATTTGATGACCATATATTCTGAAAGAAGTTAAATGTGCAAAATTCCTAATACTACATCTGTAGTTAATTTTTCATATCAATGTGGTTCCAGGATGAAATTTCAGTCAAAATTACAACTAGAGGTCAGGAGTTGCAGGTCATTATAGTGAAATTTTCTCAGAGAACAGTGAATCTAGACAGGAACGATCAACTTCTTAATTAAAGGACTAAACTAATATATTCATTTTTGTTTATTTCTAAGAATTACAAATATAAGTTGCATTCAGTGTATTTACTGTTATCATAGAAAATTTACTTTATTGTGGGGAAAGTAATAACTTTCTCTTAATAAGAATCTCAGTAAGGTCACCCAAATAATTTATTCATCTTTTGATATTCCTTTTAACTTAATAAGTTTTTTGAAAATAATAATTCAGACATTATAGTATACCTATCCCACAGAGATACTACTCTTTATATGTTGTCTATCATAGTAAAAAACAAAAACTGTATTTAAAAAATCAAAGAGCAGTGAATCTTTCAGAAACATAAGGATTATATTAGAAAAGCAATGACTTTTATAATTTTTTTCTTTTTCATTGATTTGATTACTTACTGCTTTCAAACATATATGCTATATGAAATAATTTCAATGTGTGACAGACTTGGGCATGACCAGAGAGATGGAATATAGCCTATCTAAGTAACTATCTATATGCCCTAAATTTGAAAAAGCTTTATAATAAGGTGGTAGCAAGCTCTACAGTAGAAGGTAGCCAGCTTTTTCTGTTTATTTGCAGTGCAAGCCTAAGGATTTTGAACTCAATTTTCAAGGCCAAATCATGGCAACCATGTACTGGGATGTTGAGGGAATTATCATGATTGACTACGAGCATCTCTAACCTGACAGTGAAGTATTGGAGTGACCGACAGAGTGAAGTACACAAGACTATCAAGGAAAAGTCTGCTGATGTCTCATTACAACCAAAGTTACCAACGATTGCTGAAAAAGCAGCAGCTAACCACACCAATTACAGTCAAATGCCAAACATAATTGGTAGTCACTTTAGAGCAATTGCTAAGAACAAATTAAATTACCTAATGGCAATCTAATGATTTATATTGGAAAAATCAAACTTTTAAGGAATTTTCAGGATTTCAATGCTGACAGTAAAGTTGAGAAATCACATTTCTTAAAGATAAGATTTCAGTCATTGAGTGACATTCTGGAAACTTGCCCATTTTTTCTTCTAACTTGGTGACATGTTAAGTCAAATTAATGCTGCTTATTACCCTACTGATCACTACATGAAATAATGTCATTATTCCACAAGTAATCAAATTTGAGAAACAAAATCTAACACAAATGGTTGATGGCGCCATTCTAAATGTAACAGTTATCAGAGAGATAATCAAAATATTGCAACAATTTTTATTTTATTTTTAAATAATGGCATTTAAAATTTTTCTATTTCAATTTTGGAAAAGTGTCAGAAGGCAATACTTTAGGTGTAGTTTCAATTTTCCAGGTCTGGGATATAAAGGACTCTAAACTCTAAATTTCAACATTTGCCAGTATACTCACGACAGTCATCAGGTTCATCAGATCCATCACCACAGTCATCCACAGTGTCACATTTCCACCAGAATGGAATACATTTGTCAGTTTTGCAACGAAACTTTAAAAAGAAAAAAAAGAAAAAAGAAAAAAAATGTTGAAGAACCCAGTGCCCATATACTGGATATTTTAAAATTTGGCAACATAGCCTAGTCTACATTTTTGCTGCAAATGTTAACAACGGTGATTTTGGAGAATTCCACAATAGGAACTAGTTACACAACAAGCTACAAGATGATCTTCCAGGAGAGCATATTGTTCAGGAAAACCTCTTGAGATGACCTGCAAACACAGACAAGCTCTCACATTTACATGTTGTCTAAAGAGCTACTTGGTTTTGTGGTTGGTTGGCTGGCTGGTTGGTTGAGATGGGGTCTCCCTCTGTCACCCAGGTTGGAAGGCAGTGGTGTGATCTCAGCTCTCTGGAGCCTCAATTTCTTGGGCTCAAGAGATTCTCTCACCTCAGCCTCTGGAGTATTTGGGACTACAGGTATCTGCCACCTTGCCCAGCTAATTTTTGTATTTTTTGTAAAGATGAAGTTTCACCATGTTGCCAAGGCTGGTCTCCAACTCCTGGGCTCAAGTGATCCTTCCACCTAGGCCACCCAAAGTGCTGGATCACAGGTGTAAATAAATCACCGCACCAGCCCTGAAGGGCTACTTGTACACTACAGCAGCAGACATGAGTAGTTGCTACAGAGATCCTGTGGCCTGAAAAGACTATAATATTTACTATCTGGCCCTTTACAGGAAAAGTTTGGCAAACACTAAATAGGGCTAAAAACTATCAGGAATATCAGGAAGAGATATCCAGTCAAACTAATTTAGGTAATTTGAATTAATTTAATTTAATTGCATTTTATTCAGAATCTTGGGCAATTCAATTAACATCTATCAGTCTGTGTTCTTTAGCCACCAAAAGAGGATCTGAAGATAATCTGAAGTATCTTTTCCAGCTCTGTCATGCTGTAATTCCATAAACATTCCTGAACACTGAAAATACTGCCTTTAGCCATGATGAGTATGCGCCCCACATAAATTTTAAGAATATCTCTTTAAAGCATTTAAGGCCAACATAGTTCTTTTCAGTTTTCAGAATTCCTAATAAATGCACATGATCTTTTAGGACAAATAGAAATTCTGATAATTTTTTAAAAAGAGGTAAAAATAAGGCTCAATTTTATTATTATTATTTTTTGCTGACTTAAAAAATTGAATGCACAGAAAAAAACTCCTGTAATAAAACTTGTTCTCCAGATTACCTAAAAAAAACCTATTCACCAAAATATTTATTAATATGTTTTATTTGTTGTATTATCCTTTCCACTTGAAACAGCTAAACAAAAAGTCATGAGAAAGGCAATAATTCTATTATTTATAGAAACAGAAATTTTAACTCCTCCTTTTAAAAATTAACTACTGAGTGGCAGATTAATACTAGAGAAGGTAAGTGAGTTATTATATGGCAATATTTATTTACTTACAGGCTATTTAGCATGCAAGTGACTTGATACTGGAGACAAACTATGAGAAGTTATTATTGCATATTACTTTTATGAGAAAGGTGATTTGAACTCAAATGTAGCTGCTGAGACGGAGTAATTATTGTTCCTATTAACTTCATTATTGCCCCAATATAAACAGTGACCAAAAAGCTCAGTTCAGTTATGTTTTAGTAATTTATGACCATAAACTAATTACTTTCTCAGTACCACTCGGAGAGAAGGAACTAAAGACAAAAATCTCACATTCCATTCAGAGCACATGTATCTGGAGTAGCTGTCACTAAAAAAAAAAATTCACTTGAAATTAGTTAAACCAAGCAGTATGTAACGTTTATTCGATTTCTCCTGGTATATCAGATTATTTTCCTCTTCAATTTAGTAGAACTTCATTGAAAAGCATATATCATAATATTCATCTGGAATTAAAAACATTTCTAAATGTTAATTGAGATGATTTTCTAAAAGTTATTAACTTCTTTTAGAAGTGCTTATGTTGTTATTCCCATATAAGTGACTGACAGCAAGCTGGCATTTATCTTAGCATGTTACATACAAGAAAGATTTGTAACAGAAAACTATAGCCTAGGCTGAATTATTACTAATGAAAATAGATTAGCAATCTAAAGGTTTGTTTATTTAGAATACTGTTACTTTATTCAAATAAGAGATTATTTGATGTTGGCTTTTGCTAAATTTATCTGGATATGATGGACTGGATTCATGATAGATTTACATCATTTAAATCGTGAATTACGATTTAAATTACAGTGTGAATTTTGTCTCCCAGTGGCAATACAAGAAGGAATAGAGCTCTATGAATCCAATGGGAGATCTGACTGTTCAACTGATTTTTCCATATTTGCTTAGCTTGTACATTTCTGTTGTGTGTGTGTGTGTGTGTGTGTGTGTGTGTGTGTTTCATAAAATATGAGAGGAGAAAACTTACCTTTATAGAGTGTGACTGTCTGGGGATACGAGGGAAAGCAGTTACCCTTAACATTAAATATTTCTAGTCATTACAATATATTAAAACACATTAGTAGGAGAACAGCAGGTCTCCTGAGTATCCTCAAACTCTTTCCAATCATGATTGGAAAAATATCTAAATTGCATATATTTTTTATTCACTAAATGAGCCCGATTTAAATAAACATGAACTGTTGGAATTATATATGATATAATGATTTTGCTCTTCATTTGACTTTGATAATAACATTAAAGGGTTTTGAGTTAACGGAGGCCAGGGTAAAATATACTTATCTTATTTTTCATGTTAATCAATATTTTATTCTCACAGGAAGATCTCTTCTGTTTCATATCTTAGCTTCATTTCTACATACTTAAATTCAGTAACTTAAAAAAGACTAATGCTAGATATAAATATAAAACAGTCTTCATCATAAATGTTCTCTAAGACTAATATCATCATAAAATAAACTGTAGACTGTAATTATCACCCACAAGAAAAAGCTATAAAGAAACTACTAAATATGTGTCTACTAATATGAATACCAGGATAAAATGCAATCCCAACATGGTGAAGTTTAGTTGAAACAAGAAGAGTCTCTATTTTAAAGCTTAAGTAAAGCCATTTTTAAGTTGACTTTTTTTCTAATTAAAATGATTTTCATTAAATACTTGAAATGACTAGTGTTATATGAATTAAACTTAATCTTAACTTTTATTAGATTATCAGACTATGTTTTCAATTCTAATAGAATTCTTATTGATGTGATTTGCCTGTTTTTTCCTAAAATAATAATATTTGGTGAACATGTCATTTGTTGACAATCATTAGATGATATATCAAAATCCCTATGTAAGAATAAATAAATAATGCAAAATTTTCATCAAAATACTTACTAGCATGATTGTAAACTGCCTAGATAATTTGCTTCCTTTAAAGGTCTACCTCACTGAAAATCATGTTTCTACAAACTGATTTTTCTCCAAGAAGTATACAAGAGATAGATTTTCCTCTTATTAGATCAGAAAAGAACCAGAGGTAAAATGGTCTCACAAACGAGAAGATTTACAGGGATAACCACTTAACACTTTGCATTACCTGTTCTTCATGAACTTTTTTTCTTTCGTTTTTTATTTGTTTTTATTTTTTGAGACAAGAGTTTCACTCTGTTGCCTAGGCTGGAATGCAGTGGAACGATCTTGGCTCACTACAGCCTCCGCCTCCTGGGTTCAAGCAATTCTCATGTCTCACCCTCCGGAGTAGCAGGGATTACAGGTCCATGCCACTACACCCAGCTAATTTTTAATATTTTTTAGTAGAGATGAGGTTTCGCTATGTTGGCCAGGTGGCTCTCCAACTCCTGACCTCAAATGATCCACCTGCCTCATCCTCCCAAAGTGCTGGGATTATAGGCGTGAGCTACCGGGCCTGGGCAATTAACTTTTTCCTTGAAGATGAAACTAATGAAGTGATACCTCCTCTTTTTCAGTTGTTTTCAGAAATATGGTTGAAAAGTATTGTCCACATTTGGATTTGTTTGCTCTGTCTTGCTATTGTTAAGTTTTTAAAAATTCATGATAGACTATTGGGGATATTTAAAAATTATAAATATTTTAGTGTTGTCATCATGGATACCAAATTGGGAAATAATTTTATTAGATAAATAATACTTTCAGGGTGAGTTAGGTTTTCATTTATTTGATTAATCTAATTTGTTGGCATTGGATAAACAGTTACAGATTTTCATATATAATATTTTTAAAAATGTTATCCCTTTGATGCCTGTAGTGAGTCTGATGTTTTACTCTCTGTGCCTTGCTATTTGAGATGTTCACCTGTGCTTCAAAGAATACTGTGATTTTGCTCTATTTTTAGTTGGCTATTAAACCATCGCCACTGTAGTGACTCAGGCAGGCATCATCTCTACTAAGCCAGTGACAGCCTCAGTTTTGGGCCTCAACAGACTGATATATGTATGATCACTCCAAAGCAAGAGACCAAAGATTATTTTAGAATAACCTGAGTGGACGCTACCTGAAAATTTGACTAAATAGCACCAATAGTATTGATAATCCTATTTTAAAATATTTAAAAAAATGTTATTTCTCTCTTTAATTTGACCACTAAGAATAATTCAGTCACTAATTTTATCTCTCATAATGGCTTAAATTTCCAGCTCTTTAAAAATAATACTTTTTTACACAAATACTCAGGGACGTTTAATTAGAATAACACATTTTGTAATAAAAGCAGAGTCTATGGCTTGTGCTTTCAATGAGTCATCAGAACGTCCTGAGGGCAGCTCACACTACACACATGACTTTTTATGTAAATTTCAGCTGCAGTATACGACAATAGTAATAAAAAAATCTACTATGTACCAGGGACTTTTCCCATTTAATCTGTATATGGCTTAGAAACAGTATAATCCCATTTAAAAGATGAGAAAACCAAGGTACCAAGAAGTAACAAACTCAATTTAAAGTCGAGTCTGGGTTATGATCACAGAGGGTCTGGCTTCAGAGTCTATGCCCTTAACCTCTACACATTCTGACTCCCTGAAAAAGTTCTAGTAGTTGTTATTTATGCAGTTCTTTCGTGTATGATAGTCCTAAATCTAATCTGAAAGGCAAGCTGAGCTAAATTTAGCTTCCCCATTTTGAAGATAGAAACAATCTAAGAGAAATTCGGTCTCTTGCAATGAAACCACTGCTAGTAACTGGAAAATTAGCAAATTCAAACACATGATTCTAAAAATAAATTTAGTCATTTAAAAGACAAAATATAGTTTGACAGTTTTATCTTAAATCCAACAAGATAGTGGCTCATGTGTTACAAGGTACAGTTTTATAATGTGATATGACTATTGTCCAAAATTTGAAAGTAATAAAATCAAGTCCATGCAACTACCATACAGTAGACAACTTAACTCCTGGGATATCTTCAACTGAAAATAATTAAGTTTTAAAGAAAAAGAGGTTTCAGAAGAAAGTTATTTTGATCATATAATTTATTTTAATAAAAACAAAATCTAGAGACTTACTCTCCAGTTATCTTTTCCAGATCACCAACTCTGGAAATGGAAAGTGGGGACAGTGACATAGAGCATATTATCTGGAGAGATTTCCTGCTCTGTTTAAACTCCACCTCCTTTTACCTACACCATTCCTCAATCACCTTGCCTTATTAAACTACATAAATCTCCTCTGTTGTTGCTGTTATGCCCACTTAGGATTTGAGACATTATTTGTGTGGATCTGTGAAATACTTTTTTCTTTCTCTTTCTTTTTTGTTTGTTTGTTTGTTTGTTTCCTTTTTGGCCTTTATTTATTCTTCCTAATGGCTAAGGCCCATTTTAATGAGGTGTTATAGTGCTTTTCCTTTATTCTGTGACCATCTCTACAATGTATGGAATGATCATTCAATGTTATGCTAAACAAAAGAACTGATGTTTCACCATACACTCTATAAGAAGATTCGCAGACCTCCACTCACCTGGCTGGCTGTGCAGTTGGATAAGCAAGTCCTATTATCAGCTGCCAGATAGAAGTTGGTGGGACATGCACAAGTGTGGGTTTTTCCAGGGGCCAAAAGGCACAGATGACTGCAACCACCATTATTTATCATGCAGAGATGTTTGGAGACTACAGATAAGAAAGAAACAACAACAACAAAACAGGATAATCAAAACTAATAATATAACATGGGATTAGAGATAGGACATTTAAGCTTCATAACTTGAATTGGAATAAATCTTTGTAATCAAGAACTCATCAAAACTATAAATATAATTTTACTTTTTCACAAATGCTACTCATTGTCCATTGACATTAATTTGACCATTCAATAATTTTAAGGGTGCATTTCTACAAAACAAGAATTTTAGTAGGAAAAAACTGTCCATGAGAAAAATAAACAAGACTAGAAGCATTTTGGATGAAGACAACATATGTTCAGAAATACAAACATAAAATAAAACAATGAAACAATGATCTACACCTAGGAGTGTAATGGCTTTGCTTTATAGGCCAGATAAGTTTTTTAAGGAAAATAATCAAACCTTTATTTCACAAGGCCAGATGAAATTCCTATTGAACACATGTTGAAGAAAACTTGATAGAGTTGTCAGTTTTAAAATCTGAGAGCTACTTAACATAATTCTTCCTACTCAGCATTGCAGAAACTAAGGATCCTCTATTTTGTAAACAAATTATTTCAAGAATACAGTCTTCACTTATCTAAGTGCATTATTATCATTTTATATGAGTTGAACAAATCTACAATTCTTTGTCCTATTATTGAGCTTCTATCATATGTCTTAAGAGCAGTACTTCATATTGATTGAATTCTTCCATAAAGTGATGCTAAATAATTAAATCTAGTAAACTTCATCAAAAATAAAATTACATTTAACCTTGAAAGAATAAAAAATGGAATGTTACTGAAAAATGTTAATGCATTTATGGAAATCATGGAAAGAATAATTACCATCAGGTTGTCTATAAGAATGATACACCTGGATATCTGTGATGGCATGCCATGAGTTAATCAGTGAGAGTCTGTCTGCTCCCGATGTTTTATGGGCACGGCTGAGTGACTTGGTTTTCCCATCAGTCCAGTAGATGTAGTCTTCAAACAATGTTAGTGCAATCACCCCTGGAATATCTTGATTAGGGACTGTAATAGGAGATGGTAAGATTAATGTTCAGTCTTGGAAGACTGCCAGTTAAAATATTCAATACTACATGGGCTGACAGATACAACTGCTACAGAACTTCTGTGAATAATTGCTGTGACAACCTGTCAGGCCAGCAAAGTTCTTTATTACCGGTTAAGAGAATGCAGGATTGGGCACAGGAGCTAGCTTTGCTCAGATTTGGCTTGGTTCAATCACTGGAAAAAAAAATGAATGTGATTCTTTCACCATTAAAGCCTGCTTCACCAGAAACAAATACCATCCACCATTTTAAAATTCATAATTTATATATATGTGTGTATGTGTGTGTATACATACACACATATTTACATATATACATATATATCTCCTTCTGGTTGTTCTTAATTTAAATACCTAAATCTAAATGTCATTGTCCTACTTTTTTCACATGCAAAATGATTAAATTATAGGTCCTGGAAGAAATGTGTCTACTACCTGGAAATAAAGTGGCTGTGAAACTACTATAAACCTTTTCAGCCACTGAGATTTTATGAGCACTTTTACTTGCAAGGTGAGCTGGGATGGGGTAGAGGGAAATAAATGTGGCAGATAATAATGTATTATGCAAATTTAATGATCATAAAACTGTTTAGGTGCAGATTAAAATTGTTTTATAATTATTCTTTCTGATGTTTAAATGTAAACAGTAGAGTGAGCATCACAAATGTGAATTATTCATTTGAGAGAGTCCAGGGTCCTATCCAGTGGATATGGTAGATCTGTTCAGTGGTTTGGGTTTAAATAATTTTAAACAGTGATAGAGTTTTCTTTGTGCTTCTACTTTCTCAAGATTGACAAATAATAAATGGAGAAGATGAAAATTCTCTAACTTATACAAACATACTATTTTTCTGTATTAATTTTGAGATATACTTTTAGAAATTCTGACATGTTCATTAATGAAAAAAGGTACGATATTTCCAGTAATATTTACTTTTTTCTTAGATTTTAATGACTGAAAATTAATTTATGGCATATTCCTCATTCAGTAGTAACTAAAAAACTATCAAAATTTAAAATACAATTTAGTATTTACAAGAAGCTTTACAGCCTTATTTTTTAAAGCTGAGTAAATTTGTATTATCAACTAAAGCAGATATTTTAATTTTTTTGATTTGTTATTTGTATTCTGATAGGCCAAATGTTATCAGATAACTCACTACAACTAAGAGACAATAGAAAAAAAAGAAATAAAATTTGAAACCTCAACATAAGTCATATATTAAGTCACTGAATACTATTTCTAATATAAAATCTAGTTAGAAATTCATCTCAGAACAGATACTATGCATATGAAGGATGTAAACATTTTAAAAATCCAGATTTGTACACTTTAGATGTTTTGAATTTTGATGTAAAAATCTAGATGTGCACACAACTTAATTATCTATGTGCTCTTGTAGACACAGATATCATTACTAAAATAAATAAGTGAAATTAGATAGAATGAAAAGGACACTTTACTATAATTAATTACGTGTGAGCTATTTATACAAACTAATCCCACCATTTTTCTTTGACTTTATAAATTCATACAAAAAAGATAAAATAAATGTGGCAAAATGTTAGTAATTAATTGAATCTTGGTGATGGGTGATTATTATAAGATCCTTTCACCTTATATATAGATTTCAAGATTTTTAGAATAAAATAAAAATTTATGGGAAATGTTGAAAGCCTCAAAATATTTAATGTGAATCTCGTTAGATGCAAAGGTGATAGTTAAATCATTAAATATGGGCTCAAAAAGTTAATCATCATTTTTAAGGACCACAATCCATAAGATATTTAATTTACTTATGTAAGAAAAATAAAGTTATTGTAAGAATCTGCCAATTAGCACATCAAAAGTAACAGTTTTTTAAATTATCAGCAGTAACTACAGGTGATATTTATTAAGCACTTGGGTGCACTAGAACTAGGCCAGTGGGAGAGGCAATTTATATATTTTATTTTGCATTATATTCTTAAAAACTCTATTGTGCAGTAGCAGTGATATGGTTTGTCTCCATGTCTCCACCCAAATTTCATGTTGAATTGTAAACTCCAGTGTTGAAGGAGGGATCTGGTGGGAGGGGATTGGATCATGGGAGCGGATTTCTCCCTTGCTATTCTCCTGCTAGTGAGCGAGTTCTCACGAGATCTGGTTGTTTTAAAGTGTGTAGCACTTCCCCCCTGTACTCCCTCTCTCCTGCTGCCATGTGAAGATATGTTTGCTTCCTTTTTGCCCTTCTGCCAGTAAGTTTTCTCAGGCTTCCCCAGCCATGTCTCCTGGACGCCCTATGGAACTGTGAGTCAATTAAACATTTTTTCTTTATACATTACCCAG
This sequence comes from Macaca thibetana thibetana, assembly GCF_024542745.1. Lineage (NCBI taxonomy): Eukaryota > Metazoa > Chordata > Mammalia > Primates > Cercopithecidae > Macaca > Macaca thibetana. The sequence goes on along the minus strand of NC_065589.1, from coordinate 102,536,945 downwards.
TCTCAGATAGTTCTTTAGGGCAGTGTAAGAATGGACAAATACAAGTAAAGTTCATTTTGTAGATAAGGAAACTAAGATGTGGAAAATTTAAGTAACTTGGCAAAAGAGGGGTAGAAAAAAACTAGTAATTAAAAGTACTGGTATTTGAATCTTAGCTCTCTCCGGAGTGTGCTCTCTGGCCGTGTGATACCCTTCCACCATGGGATGACACCAGATGCCAGTGCCATGCTCTTGAATTTTCCAACCTCCAGAACCATGAGCCAGCTAAACTTATTTTCTTTGTAAATTACCAAGTCTGTAGTATTTTGTCATAGCAACAAAAACCAGACTAAGACAGGAAGTACATGGAGCTAATAAAAATAAACATGAGATGTGAAAGTATGAGAAAAACGTTTAACAAACAAACCCTTAACTAATGCTGAGATGTGGTTAAGTTTGGGGAAAAGTAGTCAATGTTGCCTAAAAATGATGATGACTATCATTTTTCAGAGAAAAGTTATATGACCAGTTGTCTATATAAAACTGCATTTGCTTAATTAACAGAGAAACATGAAAAGTACATTTAATAAATCTTTCATTTACAGATATTCAGTAGACACAGAAAAAAGAATAAACAGAGCTGCTATGTGGGCTGTAGTTTCACAGGTACTGACTATATATCTAAAGCCTATTTTATAGCTGCTTACTATAGTTAAGTCTCTATTCGGTGTAACAGCATTACATATTGTACTTTTTCCAGAATTCCACTCAAGCACTAGGTTCCTAATTTTTATTTCATAGACTACATCATTCAGAAGAAAAGGGTTGATATTTGGCAAAAATAAATAAATCAAATAAATACTCCTTTTGGGAGTTTTTCCCTTTGAGTTGAGTTGGATGTTATCCTGCTAAAGCTCAGTGTAATTACGACAAATAGAAAAGGTGGTCATTGCTTGAACCCGGGAGGTGGAGGCTGCAGTGAGCCAAGATCGCACCACTGCACTCCAGCCTGCGTGACACAGCAAGAGTCTGACTCAAAAAAAAAAAAAAAAAAAAAAAAAAAAAAAGAAAGAAAGAAAAAGAAAGAAAGAAAAAGAAAGAAAGAAAAAAAGAAAAGGTGGCTATTCAGAACATGGTTTTGGCTTAACTGTTGCCTCACAGCTCGATATACTCTATTACAATACTCTTGATTATTCATTTTTTTAGATAGCATTTATAATGCTAAACAAGTATATTCCTGGGTAATATCATTCTAAATTTGTATTTCTGACTAATCTAGTTTAAATACTTAAGAAACTAATGCCACAGTTACACAGTTCTCAGCTTTTCTTGAGTTAAAATCTCATAGTTAGTGTTATGGGAGGATACAGCATTAGGATATTGATAGCTTTGACATGGTTTCCTGCACTGAGTATGTCAATAGACATTTCACTAGTAATACTATCTTATTTTCCATTCTTTATCTCCCCAGATTTACTTTAAAAATCTAAATGCTACCTTAAAATATTACTTTATGCCCAGCAATCACTGAAATTTATTATTTAAAAATGACTATAGGCCAGGCGTGGTGGCTGACATCTGTAATCCCAGCATTTTGGGAGGCCGAGGCAAGCAGATCACATAAGGTCAGGAGTTTGAAATCAGCCTGATCAACATGGTGAATCCCCATCCCTACTAAAAATACCAAAATAGCTGGGCATGGTGGTGGGTGCACGTAATCCCAACTACTCGGGAGACTGAGGCAGGAGAATCCCTTGAACCCGGGAGGCGGAAGCTGCAGTGAGCTATGATCATGCTATTGCACTGCAGCCTGGGAGACAGAGCAAGACTCCGTCTAAAAATAATAATAATAAATTAATAAAATAAAATAAAAGTTGTAAAGTCTTTATTCATATTTCAAAAGTAAAAAATAAGATATAGAATGCAATCACCAAATTATGTTATTACTTTTATGAAGGAATCAAGATTAGAGTAACAGGAGCTGAGAATTGATTTACTTGAGTTATAAAGTATTTATATATTGATTTGAAGGAAATACCTGAACAATCAGTGATCCATTAAGGTTAACTTATCCCTCACTCTATGGCTATGTTTGGAAAAGTAATCCCCTAAAACTTTAAAGTTTACAAACATATCAAATCAAACATTAAATCCTACTATCTTTTTCTTTTTAATATATTTAAGATACTCCCATTTTTTTAAATAATTCTTGGTGCCATTATCCCAAATAAAGGCTCATATCCCGTCACACCAGTAATACTGCAAAATTATTCTAACTTGTCACCTTATTTTTAATCCCCTCCAATCTCTTTTATATTAGTCAGAATTGCTGCAGAAAATAGAAAACATATCTTTAAGTCATAATTGAAGAGGGTTTAATAAAGAATTATTTATAGAGATGGGCATGCAAAGGTACAAATAATGCATTGCTTTTTACTAGGTCTGTTACCAGAAGCTAGTGAAAAATGCAGCTGAGGTGAATAAAGCCATCCAACAAGAGCAGTGGCCTTTAGTAGATAGACTCAGGCACTGCTAAATCATTACAGTTGAGCATAGATGGAAGGGAGATGGATAAATATTCTGACTTCTTTTTCTGTCCACTATCTAATGTCCTTGCAATGCAATTCATGGAGGAAATTCAACTTGATGTGGGAAGGTAAAAGAACCTGGGTGAGGTAGTCCACATAAGTCAGCTTTCCAGCACAGGAAGAGGGCAAAGAGGCAAAGCCAGGATAACTAGAACTCCCACTAATTGATATTTCTCATATCTTTTCATCTAACATATATCTTCCCAGATCCAAAACCATCCATGACACCCATTCCCTGGGTAATATGGTGCAAACTATCTAGCTTAACTAAAACACTATCTGTCTTCAGAAGAGAGAACCAAGTATGCTCATTTGATCCCCTCTTTTGAGAGACCCTGACACTAATAATTTGCCCTGATATTTTTCTAGAAGAATAAGAGCACAACGAGATATGTAGAGAAGATAGAGTGTGACTTAAAGTAACATAGTGTGAAAAACAAAAAGAAAGTGATGATAAAGAAAAACAATTAGCACTGAAAAAATGGGGTGAGGTTAAACAGAGGCTATGAAAAACTATAGTCTGGTAAAGAGGTGATAAAATTAGACGGCGGCAGAAAGTGATTTAACGCGACAAAGAAAGTGGAAGATTCATGACAGCAGTCAGTGGGAGGGTGGGTGGATAATGGTTTCTAGCTGATGAAGAGTGACAAAGAGTGGGTGGGTGGGAAGATGGCCAGGGTAGACTAATCTCCAGAGAAGCATCATTGAGCCAGAGCTTTAGTTAAAAGCATCTGGGAAAAAAAGTTCATGCTTTATATAACCTTATGGCCAAGGACATTTGTTCTTTGCTAATAATTATGTATGCCTCCTTTGGTGTTACTGTGCAAACCATTTAAAAAAAAATATTTCCTAAAACTTACAACGAGCAGCTCTTAAGTGTTTTGTTTAATTTTTGCCTCTGTGAACATTTTGCCTGTTTACTCTTTAATGCCATCCTACTTGATAGTAACAAACAGTATCACAAATAAAATTTAGGCAACAAGGTTCAAAAGCAATTTTTCAAAAAAAAAAAATAAAAGCATTAAGAAACGACAGGAACATGAAGGATGGCCAACATTTCCAACTGTTATGATAGAATATTGAAAGTTTATTTTTCTGATATTAAATATCATAGTCCTTCACTGAGACCTTGCTGGGATGGAAAGTAGTTTTTCCTTTTAGTATATGTCATAGTGCAGGAAAATCAGAGCTGATAGTGCCTGAAAGTAGATTATATGCTAACTTTTGAATAGTGATATTGATCAAATGTCCAAAATAAACTTGTATCCCTCCTTAGTGTAGTAGTTTATACTGGGACACTTAAAAAAGTGTAATACATAATGTCAAAGCATAGAAATTAATACTGTGGCTAAGAGTGGCGGATCACACCTGTAATCCCAGCATTTTAGGAGGCCAAGAAGGGTGGATCACCTTAGGTCAGCAGTTCGAGACCAGTCTGGCCAATATGGTGAAATATCATCTCTACTAAAAATATAAAAATTAGTCAGGCATGGTGGTGCATGCCTGTAGTCTCAGTTACTCGGGAGGCTGGGGCAGAATAGCTTGAGACCAGGAGGCAGAGGTTGCAGTGAGGCAAGATCGTGCCACTGCACTTCAGCCTGAGCAACAGAGTGAGACATTGTCTCAAAAATAAGCAAATAAATAAATAAAATAAAACAAAATAAAAAAGGAAATTCATACTGTATTTTGAAATCTTTTTCAGATTTAAGGCATTATTAGAGCTGAAGGCATCCATGGCCCATTATTTTCTAGTATTTCTTGCCTCATGTTGTCTACATTCTCATTTCAAATAATATGTACTCTCCATATATATTAGGAGTATTAGATTTATACCATTTAATCCCTTCCTGTCTCTTACCTATTTTTAAATTGTTTATAATAGAAGGTCAAATATAGCCATTTCAATATTTACTATCTAAAGAGTATTCCTGTTAATGAATGTGAAGTTTTATAAAGCAAACTCTCTAAACTGTTGTATACTCTTGAAAACAAGACTGACTAAAAATACATTAGTAGGATGATGACAATTCTCTCTAACCTGTCAAGTAAACAAAGCAACATTGCTTCATGCACTCGGTAAAGCATATTCCTTTTGCTTCAAAACTTTCTGGGCCCTTCTGCTGGTGATAAAGCCTTCACAGTACACAGAAATGTGATAGTCTGAACCGGACTATAAGTACTTACTATAAGAATTATTATATTCAACACACATATACATAAGGAATTTCTTTGTTAGAGAGTCTTAACAAAAAACAGAAGCCTTTGAAAAGCATTTGCCTCTGGGACAGATATCAAGTATAGTTATTTACATGAGTTTAGTATCTGGTCTTCTCATATTCCTGCAATGATAAATACATTTCTAAAATAAAAATGTAAAAGAGTGTAACATATCACAAGCATTTTCAATGCTTGTTTGCATTAGATCATTCTTGCATTTCTATAAATAAATACCTGAGACTGGGTAATTTATAAAGAAAAGAGGCTTAATTGGCTCATGGTTCTTCAGGCTTTACAAGAAGCATGGTGCTGGCATCATCTGTTAGGCCTCTAGGGAGGCGTCAAGAAGCTTACAATCATGACAGAGGAAGAAGGGGGACCAGACACATCACAAGGCAAAACAGGAGCAAGAAGCAGGTGGGGAGGTGCCACACACCTTTAAATGACCACTATCATGAAGACAGCACAAGCCATAAGGGATCTGCCCCCATGACTCACCACCTCCCACCAGGCCCCAACTCTAGCACTGGCAGTTATGATTCAACAAGAGATTTGGGCAGGAACAAATATCCCAACTATATCAGTGTTCCAGGTAGTCCCAGCAAAAGGGAAGAGTAAGTGAGAGAATTGGTAGAACAGCGCTTCTCTGTCCTAGATTCAACCTCAGCCAAATTCCTGTTAAGAAATGTTAGAAAAGTCACTGAATACATAGAACCCCTATTCTATGAGTAAGAACAACGCACAATAGTCTGCCAAAACAACACGCCTAAATTAGGAAGTAACCTGAAGTAAACCTACTGATCCCTAATCTACTTCTTCTTTTCGCATCCTCCACCACCTTGTATTTGGAATAGATGAAGTTGTTGAAAATGATTGAAAACTCAAATGAGGGTAATACTTAAAATGTCCCTATGTTTACAAGCATGTGGAACACATGACATTTGCAAAAAAAAAAAAAAAAAAAAAAAAAAAAAAAAAAAAAAAAAATTCCCTAAACATATATGCAAATTTAATGTATTCAAAGAACAAAACTGAAAGGCATGATTGACACTGAAATTCTAAGACATTTTAGAAACGGCAGTTAATTTCAATTTATTTTACTGGTTTAGAAACATTTCTATAGTAACTGAATTGTATTTTGCTCCCTTCCATTAACTTTTATTGTATTGTAAACAGCAGCACATCAACACTGTGGGCATAAAATAGTCTACTGTTTGTAATGGACTGTGAATGATAGAATTTTTTTTCAAAAGTACTAAAATGCAATATCTTACCAAGAAAGAAACACTCTAGAATATTATAAAATAGTGGAGGTGGTTGGTGGGAAGTATTCTTTCAACTTCCTCTCTTTTTTTTTTTTTTTTTTCCGGTGGGCTACAGTGGACATTTAAATTTTCTAAAAATCCAAATGCAAGAGCTATTGGGTTTCAGAATATGTGAACACAAAATATTCTATTTGTCTCTTTCAGTGTTTTTATTTTTGTCTTCAGAACAAACTCTTAAAACATATTTTACACCATTTCATCAGTAACATGCTGAGATCTAGATTCCTTTTTCCAACATTAATTAGACTAACACTGCATGGGTTATGATTTAGATTTTTAAATCCAAACACAGAACTGCCCCCTTACAACACAAACTGGAATCCCAGAGCAATAAACAAACAATAGAGTTAGACTACAATACTGACACTTTAATATGAGGCTCTGCAGGTCTAGAAGTACAGAAACAGTTATCCTTTAAATGACGAGCTGTAGTGAACATAATTGCTAGAAATTCTAAACAATTTTGCTCACGAAATATAAAAGAGTTCAGTGGTAACTATAGTTCAGAATCATACCCAACTATTACTCTACAGAGAAAATTAACAGTTAGAGTATAATTTTTTCTAGTATGCTGGATAAAATATGTACATAACCAACTGACTTAACACAAGGTTAAATCATTTTTTGATACACAGAAGAGTATCCTGAAAAAACCAATTTATTGGAACATATAAACTTAAAAACTCAAGGTCAAACATAACTTTTTCTTAGTTCACCCTTTTGTTATTACTATTCACACAGTATTTTCAGCCTTTTCTTTTCCAAAATAGTACCTCTCTGCCTAAGATATCTGAAGTTCAATGGCACAAGCAACCAAAATTGAAAAGAAGTAAATCTGAATTTATTTACTTTGATACAAGTGGTCAAAAATAAATTCCAGTCAAAATATAATTTTCTAATATTTAACTTTCTTTTCATTAAATGGAGAATGAAATATCTAAGCTAAGGTATATATACAATGTTATTTCTAAAATTTTTCTCAGGAGATATTTTTATCTTATGTTAATACACAACCCGTTCAGAGAAGGCTGTAGGTAGGGAATATAGTAGTTACTTTAACATAGCAAACTCTAATATGCAAATATCCCACTAAATCATGGTGCTATGGCCTTAATGTTGGTGTCTCCCCAAAATTCATATGTTGACACCTAATATCTTATATAACAATATTAGGCCTGGTGCAGTGGCTGATGCCTGTAATCCCAGCACTTTGGGAAGTCAATGCGGGTGGAGCACTTGAGGTCAGGAGTTCAAAACCAGCATGGCCAACATGGTGAAACCCCATCTCTAGTAAAAATTAAAACAAAAACAAAATTTGCTGGGCGTGGTGGCAGGAGCCTATAATCCCAGCTACTGGGGAGGCTGAGCCAGGAGAATTGCTTGAACCCAGGAGGCAGAGGTTGCAGTGAGTCGAGATCAAACCACTGAACTCCCTGCCTGGGAGACAGAGGGAGACTTCACCTCAAAAACAAAAAAAAAAAAAAAAAAAAAAAGAAAAGAAAAGAAAAAAAAGTCTTAAAAGGTAGAGGTGGAGGCTTTGAGAAGTGATTGTCATGAGGGTTCTACCCTCATGAGTGAAACTAGTGACCTTATATAAATGGCCCCAGGGAACTGCCATGTGAGGATACAGCAAGAAAGCATCTGTGAAGCAGACCCAGCACTCACCTGACACCAACTCTGCTGGTACCTTAGTCTTGAACTTCCCTGCCTCCAGAACTGGAGTAATACATTTCTGCTGTGTCTAAATTACCTAGTCTAATGTATTTTGTTGTAGCAGCCTGAACAAAGTAAGAGAAATACATACTGAGAAATGAGGTTGTCATTACATCACGTACTGTAAATGTGAAGTAGCTTTGGAACTGGGTAATGGGTAGTGGCTGGAAGAGTTTTGAGGTACATTGCCATAGAAGGACCTTAAGAGCAAATGTGGTGAGAGTTGACAAGAGGAAAGCTATAGAGGAAACCGTAATGTTCTTAGAGATTATCTGCGTGATTGTGATCAGAATGTTGGTAGCAATACAGATCATAAAGGCCATACTGATGAAGCCTCAAATGGGAATGAGGAACATGTTTTGTGTGTTTGTTGTTAAAAAAAAAAAAAAAAAAAAAAAAAAAAAAGAAAAAAAGAAAATGACACAGAAATTGGTTGAACTGTGTTTGCATCCTATTGTTTTGTAGAAAGCAGAGCTTAACAGCAATAAAATAGGATATCTTCCAGAAGAAATCTCTAAGTGTTAAAGGAGGTACTTGGCTTTGTTGCACTGCTTATAGTTAAATGCAAGAAGAGAGAAAGGAATTACGAATGGAATATATAACTAAAATGAAAGCAGAAAAAGATTTGGAAAATCCTCATCCTGGCCGTCTTGTAAAGAATGAACAAGCATGTGATAGAGAGAATATCAAGGGTGTGGCCAAGGGGTCATTTGATAAAGAGATTAGTATAGTGGAAGCCAGGTGCTGTTTATCAAGAAAATGTAAGAATGACCTCAGAAGCATTTTGGAGGTCTTCAAGGCTACCCCATCCATTACAGGCCCAGAATGCCAGAGGCGCCGGAGCAGAACAATTTCAAGGCTCTTCTCCCCATCTTTCAGTGTGGTGCTCTTTAGCCAGCCTAGCTGTGGTGCAAGCAGGCCCGGATGCAACTCAGGCTGTCCTTTTGGAAGTCAAATATAGTAAGTCTTAGTGATGTTCACATACTGGAATTTCCACTACGGCACAGAGTGAACATGAAGCAAGGGTCTGGCTGCCTTGATCTAAATTTCAAAAACAATGCCACAGACAGCCTTGGGGTTGGGGTAGACAACTGCCACAGGGGTGGGGCCACAGTAAGAACTCCTGTTATTGGGGCAATGAATAATGGAACCATGGAGTTGGGCCACTGCGGTGTCCCTTATAGGGCAAGGCCAAGGCCAAGCAGAGCTATGGGGGTGGAGTCACCCAGAAACCCCAGACTGCTAGAGCCACCAGCTTCCAACTTCAGCCTGGTAGAGCCACAGGCATGAGATTCCAACCCGTGAGAGGTGGAAAATGGGCTACACCCAGCAAAATTATGGAGGCAGGCCCCCCTGGAACTTTTGGGGTCCAACAGCCACACCTGTGTATCCAGAAGGCAAAATTTAGAGGATTTTATTCAAGAATATTAAACCTTTCTCTATAGCTTTCCTCTTCTTCTGAGCTCTCACCAGATATGCTCTTAAGAAAAGATTATACTGGAGCCTTGAGATTTATTTTTTTCCATTTTGGTTTTGGTGTTTGGTCAGGATCTATTGCCTCTTTCTTCTTTCTTATTTCTCCCTTTTGGAATGGAAGTGTTTATCCTATGCCCAGCACACTATTGTATTTTGGAAGCAGATAACATGTTTGATTTTACAGGTTCACAGCAGGAGAACGATAAATTATGTCTTAAGTTTCACTCATATCTGATTTAGATAAGATACAGATGAGACTATAGACTTCTGAGTTAGTGCTGGAACAAGTTAAGAATTTGGGGGCTATTGAGATCAAATAAGTGTATTTTTCACATAAGAAGGACATGAATTTGGGGGGTCCAAGGATAGAATGCTATGGTCTGAATGTTGACATCCCTCCAAATTCATATATTGGAACCTAATACCCAATGTGATAGTACTAAGAGGTGGGCCTTTGGGAAGTGATTAAGCCATGAGGACTCTATCCTTGTAAATGGGAATGGTGCCTTTATAAAAGAAACTCGAAAGAGCTCACTAGTCCCTTCTACCGTGAGAGGACACAGCAACAAGGCACCATCTATGAAACAGACAGCGAGCTCTTTACTAGACACTGATTCTACTGGCACCTTGATTGATCATGGATTACAGAAATGTAAGCAATAAATTATCCATCCAATAGTATTCTGCTAAAGCATCCCAGACAGACTAAGACACAGTATAAACATTTTAAAGCAACATCATTGCTCTTTTCATTTTGGAAAAGACACAAAAAATATTTGGATTTACTGAGATACATGCTTCATTTTATAGTAATTATATTCTAGTGGTTTTGTTTTTGTGTGTTTTTTCCTCATATATTATGCAATTTACCTGTCCAATATTTAAATCAATCCAAAAGATTTCAGGTGTGGATACAACTTTATTTGTGTAAGTGTACACTTATAACTATTAATATTAGAGGCTTTAACAAGCAGGTTTCAATCTTCAATTGTCTGTTCAAAAACAAGGGTGCTGTGTGAGAACTGGAAAGATATCAGGCCCTGGAATTAGGTAGATCTCAGTTCAAATTTTGATTCTCCTGATTACTAGCGCTATGACTTTGGACAGGTTACTTAATCTCTTTGAACATATTCCCTTGCTGGCAAATGGCTTTAATAGCACTTATTACATATATAGATTGGTAGAATAATTACAAGAGCACATATTGCATCAAGCACAGTCCCTTGAAATCAGTAGGCTTCTAATAAAATAATTGGTTCATAAGAGGATGACCCCTGTTCTTGGAATCCCATTAGCAGGCTAAGAAAATGTCTGTTGAAAGACAAACTAAATAGTATGTGTAAAACATACAGTACAAGGTAACACTCAAGAGTATAGGTTTTCTCCCTCATCATTACTTTGATTAGTTTACAAGTGTTCAACTTTAAAATATGTTAATAACCTTTATGATAACACTCAGGACAGGGGATTGTTTTGGTAGTTTGATATTTTCATCAAGGTTGAATGAGAAAGCATTTAATTATTACAGATTTCCAACCTCCCTCTCTTAGGTTTAAACTAAGGGAGACTCATTTGAGATTCAAAAGTGGAGATTTGGCAAAGATGCTAGAAGTGTTGATTGATCCATGTAACTGGAGGCTTAAAATTTTAGTTCTGGACTTTCCTTTCATGTAATATTTTTCAACACCCTTATTTCTACAAATGAGGCAACTGAGGCCCAGGGAATTTAACTACACTGTTCAGGGTGAATAAGCTAGTTAGCAGAAGATCCCATCCCAACCTGACCCCCAGCTCCTTGAGGTTCCCAGACTTCTTTTAAGATCTTAAAGGTTTTATTTCTCCAGTTTGAGGAGATCTTTCGCTTAAAGATCAGTACTCCAGGCCGGGCGCGGTGGCTCAAGCCTGTAATCCCAGCACTTTGGGAGGCCGAGACGGGCGGATCACGAGGTCAGGAGATCGAGACCATCCTGGCTAACCCAGTGAAACCCCGTCTCTACTAAAAAATACAAAAAACTAGCCGGGCGAAGTGGCGGGCGCCTGCAGTCCCAGCTACTCGGGAGCCTGAGGCAGGAGAATGGCGTAAACCCGGGAGGCGGAGCTTGCAATGAGCTGAGATCCGGCCACTGCACTCCAGCCTGGGCGACAGAGCGAAACTCTGTCTCAAAAAAAAAAAAAAAAAAAAAAAAAAAAAAAAAAAAAAAAAAAATCAGTACTCCAGCAAAGGCATATTACTTCTTATCTAAAATCAAAGCCTAAAATTCTCCTAGGAGGGTTTCAGTTGGGGAGTTGTAAGGAATCAGTCGCATATGTATGGACCTAGAAGAATACTATTTTTATTCATATATTAGGATCAGTGTGCTTTTGTGTAACACTGTATTTAAAAACTGAATATTTCCACCTGGAAAACATCCTCAAATTGCCAAGTTTCTCACTGGACCTATTCCACGTCTCAAGAGAGAGTAGGCAGAAAGAGTGTCACTTATTTGTGAACTTTAGTTAAATTATCAGGTTTTCTGAAATGCCTTTTAGGGAAGGACATAATATAGAATGTTTAATACATCTTTAGAATAGCACTTTTGCTGTTAAAATTAACGCATCTCCCACCAAAGTAGAGCATCGTAACATAGAGATTCTGAATATCTAAATTAGGCTTAGTTTGGCATTATTAATTCTTTTAAAAAATGTACAAATACATACAAAACTAATAAGTCATCAAATATTGGAATTCTTTTCCCCTAGCTATTCAATAATAATGTAAATCATTTATTTAATTTTTATAATGCCACTACCAGTATTTCTAAGCTTACATATATCTCCAATTTGGTCTACTACATAACTATTGACTCTAACACTGTATCTCCATTCCCACAGCTATAATCACTTCAAATATTTTCTCCTAAAATATTTTAACAGTCTCTAAATTGGTTGCCCTTCCAGGGTCTTTCATTTCACATGCTGTTGTCAAATCTAATAACAGCACTCCATCAACTAAACACCATCAATAGCTCCCTGTGACCTAAGGATAAATTCCAAATTACTTAGCATACAAGGCTTGTGACAATCTGGCCCCAATTTGCCCTTGTGCATCTAGTGTCATTATCTCATTCTTATATGACTTCCAGTCATAGCCAAATTGAGTAAACCCCATGCTATTTCAAGACTCTATCACATCTTTGCGCATGCTGTTCCCTCTGTGTGAAGAATCCTTCTTACATTTTCCCTCTACGGGGAGCTTTTGCTAAATCTCTCAAACTGCTCAAAGATCTTCCCACTTTAGCAGTCTTCACTACTCCTGCCTGCATTTTTGGAATATTTTGCACATACGTCTTACCCCCAATCTAATTTATGTCTTTTCCTGCATATTGGTTTTGTCGATTGAATTATTTTCTGAAGGTAGAGACTTATTCATCTTTACAACACCAGGGGCCTAGCATAGTGCACGGCACAGAAAGACAGGTCAGTAAATATCTAATGAACGAATGAATGAATGAATGAATGAATGAATGAATGATGGTCATAGTTAAAGAGAAGAAATCAGAGCAATTAATAAAAGAAATTAATGAAGATATAAATTAAAATACACTGATTTATTCAGTAGCATGTCTTTTACTGTATCACTATATTATTAATATTATATCATATGTTACTATAGTGAATAACAGTAGAGTGATACAGAGAGATAAAGATTAGGGAGAGGTTCATGTGACTAAGATTGCATCTAAATTTTCCTAAGCTAGTAAATTGACTGATATATTTTGGAATTTTTTGTTCAGGTTTTCAATGTGGTGTGTAGATTTGGTAGGAGGGTGAATTAGGGTGTATCAGGGAGCAAAGAAAGAGGAATGGAAGCTCTCAAACAAATTGTAAGGCACATGTACCTTGGAGATAATCTGAACCTTTGTTTTAAGTCACAGAATTTTTAGAAACCTCAGATATTCTTGAACTAGACAAATAATAATAAAATAATGCTTCATTTATAAAACTACTCTGTGGTGTAAACTGGAATACCTTTTGGGGAAAAATGCCCAACTTTTTAAACCATAAAGTCCAAGGGGTGACTTTTCTAAAATTTGGCTTATGAAAAAGGGCTGCTGTTCTAAAAAGTCTCATATATTTTTTATATTCTCAAATTACTTTATCATGACTGGCTTGTCTCATTGCTCTGGTTAGCTCAGATTTCAGTTTTAAGAAATACAATAAATGAGAAAAATAACATTGGTTTGGTTTAAAACAATGTGGCTAGTGATGAAGTAACACAAAAGTTATTGATACGAATGTCTCATTTTCCACCTGCAAATAAACAACTAGGAAACCATAGCGTTCTTTGTCTTTATGTGGCAAATGCAAGTAGAATAATCCAATACCTCTTTACAAATGTGGTAAATTCATGGCTCTTTCTTTCGTTGATGGTAGAGTTGGCATAATTCACGCTGGCTCCAATTAGTACCTCATTAGTAACTACCAGATAATTATTGGCCTGCGCTCAGATATTGGCAGATGCCTGATAAGGCACTTAGTGAATTTTTCACGAGTCTTTCTGAGAAAACCTTCAGGAGAAAATATTCTGAAGGCTGTAATTCTACTTTTCTTCCCATTTGAATCTTGATGCATTTTCAAAATCAAGTTTGTAATTTTTAATAACATCATACTAGACTATCTTTCAGCCAAATATTTTACTATTTAATACATTTAGCGCCATTTCTACCTGTTACACATGTCTCTCTATCCAAAGTCACCACCAGTACACTTTAACATGGACTTAATTTTGAATTAAGGTTAACAAAGCATTAGTCACCACATAAGTGACATAATTTTTTAATAAGTAGGAAATGAAGTCAATAGTTTCTAATAGATCTAATATTTTTTAACAATTTTAGCTTCAAACTTCAAAGACTCAAAGGAAAGGCAAATATTTAATACTGCGGTGTTTTTAAATAGTCACCTACCTAATCAAAATATATATATAAATTTTGTTGTACAATGAAATTTTAGTAAAAAGTAATACATATACAACCACCTAGCACTTTATATGGAGGCTAAAAATGAAAAGATTTATGGTTACATGGAAAAATATTGACTGTCACAATAAAACTTTCAACTGTGCAACCCAAGAATGAGGCAGAACATTTCATTATTGATTCTTTGGGGGAGATATAACTTCTAAATGCTAAGCGTGATTTCAATCTGTCAACATTCCTTTTGCTGTAATTAAAATCCTAAAGTGTTCTTTAAATAATTTTTCACTTAAATTGCATCCTGATGAGTTTTTTATCTCCATAATTGGAATGTCAACACCTAAGTAAGTGACTCATCCAACTGCACTCTTCGTACTGCAATGTTCTTACCCTTAAGAAAGCACCTCTAAAAACTTCCTGTCAGCATTGCTAATTAGAACGATGAAAAGATATATTTGTTTAAACGTCAACTGACAGGAATGTAGGTAAAATTATTAAGTGGTGTAACTTTGGTGCCTTTTACCTTTTCTCTTTTTAAACTCATTGCTTTATTCCACACTGGAACACACTGGCAGAGTATTACTTGATGATTAAGAAAAATCCTTTCTTCCTTATCATTTCTCATCCTTCCCTCCTCCAGGGGTTTTTGCCTTAAGCTTAATGCCAGAGAAGGAAGCAACTTGACAAGCTAAACTGTTATTAACATGTAGACTTTATTTGGGACCTCTCTTTGAAACTCTTATTTTAAGTGATGTTTGGAAATGTAAACCCCTGATAGCAAAGGTGACATTAAGTTAGTGAAGATCAATAAAAATTCATTTATTTGTTCAGGAAAAAGTCTAATTCTTAAAAAGCTACCTGTTACCTAAAACATTTTGATGTAATTTGAGTCATTTGTGGCTTCTGCTATATCCATGTCATGTTTAACTATACTTGACCTCTTCTCTGTTATATCCTTGTCTGTTACTATTTTGTATGTTAATTATTGTTGCTGCTGTGATTAGGTAACAGTAACATTAGTCATGTACACAGCTTAACTGATAACTTATAAAACTATACTTTTACTCAGTTTTTTAAGAAAATTGAAATCCTAGCAGATTGCAGGAATAGCCTCATATTTACAAGCAAATAACCTTCTATTTCAATTCAATTGGGATACATGTGAATATTAATTTATAAAACTACAGCCCATTTACTAGAAAATCTATTTAGAAAAATACAATTAAAGAAAACATTGATAGTGTAAAATATCTTATGCATAACATATAATTTTTAAATAATTATGTCTCATTCTAATTTATCAATATTTTCATAAAGGAGTATAATAATGTAATCTTAAATTAAATGTTTGATGAGAGAAAGCATATAAGATAAATATATATTTTTTAATAAATATTTTATGACCTGGTAAAATACTAAAATATTTATGCTACTGGACCAACCTTTGTGTCTACGAGATCCATCCATGTTGCTAAATTCAATGTGATTTTCATCAGCCCAGTAGAGTCTATGGTTAACATAATCTATTGTTAGTGCCATAGGTCTAGAAATCTTGGTTTCTATGACAACACTCTGATTGGTTCCATCCATTCCAACACGACCAATATGAGGATACTCGCAGCAGTCAATCCAATACAAATACCTAGGAAAGAAAATCCATAACTATTTTGTTTACAGATTCTCTGGGAGCAAAACATCAAACAATATATTACCTTTTTGCTCAACTGTTTCCACATTAATTCTTGCCATTTCTCTGAATTACAGCTTTTAAGAAGCATCCTTTGATGCAAAATTTCTTATGATGTTTTATTACATATCTAGTATGATTTGAAATATTCATATAACTTTAAAGATATGTTTATTTTAGAACACAAACTCATATATAACAATAATATTATATAATACTATCACAAATGTTAACCAATTATAGATGTTCAAAGCTAACATATGTAAATTTTCAAAAGGTATCTATCAATGTTGAAGGAATACAATTATCACTATTGATGTGTTATCTATGAAAAAGTCAAAAGGAATTATGGAGGTGCACATTTTATTTCCTTAATATGCATTGTTAAATATCGTATCCACTAACCAATTATGACTGTTTAAACTAATTAAAATAAAATAAATTAAATGAACCGTATTGCTCCTTCGTCACACGAGTCACATTTCGAGTACTTAGTAACCACGTGTGTCTAGTGGCCATCATATCTAACAGCATAAATATAGAGCACTTCCATTATCATAGAAAGTTCTACCGGACAGCAGTGATTTGCATTATGTTATTAGAAGTTCTATATAGGACAGTTCAGAAAGTGGGGGAAAAAAACAGTAAATGAAGTAAGTAATATTGATACTATATAAGTAGGTTGAGTTCAGTATAAATATTACACCTGATTAAATGCAAATAACGTATAAGCAGCAGATTACTTAGACATTTTTCTCTGTTTAATGAAGCCATTTGTTTTTTTGTTTTTTCCTCAAAGTAAGAGAAATTACTTTATGTTTTAGATGTTTCCTTGTCTATAAAAATAAAGATTTGAGTTATAGGATCTTTAATGTTATTATCACATTCCAATTCTGAAAATGAAATCTATTAACACAAGTAGATTTTTCTCTATTTCACTCTTTCTTTTTGCCAGGTATAATACTTAGCAATTAGTTCTTCAGATTTAGAAGATTTGCATCCAAATAATTTGGTTTAAAAATGTTTTATATGATTTAAATCCGTATATTCAATTTAAATCTAAAACATTCTTAAAATAATTTTTTTCTCATAAATTCTGACAGACATAATTATGTTCAGATATTTTAAACACATACTAAAAAGGAAAGAGTTTTCAGGAAAAAAAAAAAAAAAAACACTATCAAATACAAAGCTAACCTAAATAATCATTGTAAAGAACACATGCAATATTGTGTTTTGACAATCATTTTCTTGGTTTGCATAAAAGTATGGCTTATAAAGATAATACAAAAGTTATTTGATAGTCAAACTATCATTGAAGTACTAATGAAATCTGGTGCTTAAAAAAGAAGCAATATATTTTTGATAAAACCTAAACAAAAGGTGGAATGTTATGAACAGAGATTCAAAGATCTCTGAAAGTCAAAATGTAAAATAGACTTGGGTCTGGTAACACTAAGTCAAGTTCACATAGGCCAATACTGGAATTCCTACGCAGTGTTTTTGTATATACATATTAACTGTAAACATACTTTGAAAATCTCAAATTATCAAGTAATAATAGATCCTAAGTCCCTCAAAAGATGATGCTATGGTTTTTAAAATCTTGAATTATATTTGGTACAGTTTTCTTTTGAAAAGTGAACACATGTCAGCGAAATACATCTTCTAGGAAACAAAACAATTCATTCTTTTCTAATAAATTTATGGAGAAGTGCCTTGTTGCCTATACTAGGGATCACGACAGAAGAGATACGAAGGAAGAAACTGAATCAGAAAGAAGTAAAAAGAAAAAGATACTCTACCTTGTTGAAATAAATCAGAACAATTCTTTTTGCCTTACTGACCTTGAATCTTGGGAATACTAACATGCTAATTTTTGATTTCTCTGAAATATATTTATTCCAGCTTCCCTCACATGTTAGATATGACTAAATTTATTTGTGCTGCTATGTGCCATGTTTTTTTTAAGAATTGTATATAAGAAAATAAAAATTAAAAGTAATATTTCAATGATTTCTATAACATTAAAAATAACATATCCAAATTGGTTTAATTAGAGAGTGTCTTCATCATTCTATTTAGCTACTCTACATGTAATTGTACTTGCCATTTAAACACCTCAAAAGTGAAAAAAGGTTTTCTCCATTATAGTTGATCAATACATGTGATCAATGCTATCAGTAAAAGCACTGCAAATTAAATTACTGGATGTGAATAATAATGTTTCTTAAGTTATTAAGTAAACTACAAATTTCAAGTGGTCCAACTTCCATATAATTGCAATTTTAAATTTTCATTTGTGTTTTGAAATTTTTCATCTGGTAGTCTTACCATCATCATGAACAAATACACCAAGAAGAGAAAAAGCATATTATTTCATGAAGCCCAACATCTGTTACATCACTCTCAATAAGTTTGGTAAGAGTTCCAGAACTGGCATTCTCTCCCTCAAATGAAAACCCTTTCTTACTGGGCCCAAATATACTTCTCCAAATTACTCCCCACTTATGAATTATGTGAAATTTAGCTCTAGTCAGAGTTTTTCATTATAGTCTCACATTTTCACTTTTCAGCTAATACAATTATTTTACTGTGGAAGTACAAAAGAGTGAATAATAATTTTACCTAGATGGAGGAAGACATGAAAAACTGTTATGCTTACAAATAGTTCTTTGGGGGAAAAAAATAACTTATCTTCACAACCACCTTGTAAATTTCTTGAGAAAAATGACATTTTATTTCTTTCAGATTTTAGGACAAAGTATAACATAATTGAGAATTCTAATTCTGGTTATTGGGAGTACTGGAGATCATGTAGCTTAAAGCTTTCACTGATAAAGTGACAACTGATAATATAAAAGGTTATCTGCTTTGTTTATTATGATGGGGAAACTTGGAACAAGGACTCAGGTTTCCAGATTTGTACACTGACTTCTCTTCTAATGAGCACTATATAGCATCTGAAGCAAATAAATCCTAGAAACAGATTACATGGGCTCAGATCCCAGTTCCTCTCATTACTAGTTATGTGAACTTAGGAGCTTTAATTAGCCTTCCTGAGCCTGGATTGCCTCATGTCGAAAATAAGCAATTACAGTTTCTTCTCATAGGGTCACTGTTAGTATTAAATGAGAGAATATATGAAGCAAACATAGAACATTGATAAGTATGTAGCCAGTGTTCAGCAAATAATAGCTGTTATTGTTTTATCTGATTTCATATGAAATATGCATATTAATATATTTTTAGTTTAGTAATACTCTCCTACTAGGTAACCTATTGAATCTGGATTGTATGTATCTTTGGACATGATTTGCCTTGATTTTATGTAAGTTATTACATGATTTGTCTATTTAAGTACTCATCAAGCAGAAGAATATTATGGATAATACTCTACTACACTGAAGGAAAGGGTTGTTCAACTGTACTCAGGTAAGCACGAGCTTTCATAAACACAGGATTTATTTTTTCTCTCAGTAAGTGGTAGCTAACTTCTGATGGCTAGATATCATTTCGTTTCCATACTTATGCCCCATTGCTATACTTTTTTTTTTTCAAATTTATCAATAAGACTGTACTAAACATAAGGGTAATTTTAACTCCTGAAATGAAACCCTTAAAATTACCTATGTAAAAATTTATTATAAATAATTAAAGCTAAAAATCACAACTGCAGGGAAAATGTTGAAAGAAGAGACCTAAATTGCACCCAGATAATATGCAATGTTTACCCCAATCACATATGTAAAATTTCAGCCCTAAACAGTACCTATTCTGTGAGATATAATGAAGTATAACACATAAAAGAATGTCTGGTTGTAACCATAACAATAGGCCTCTGCGATTTTTCAGAATGTCTTTTACAGTTGAATATTATACATTGCATTTCTATAAAACTGATTAAATAGAAGTCTTTCTCAGCTTTTACTATTTTTTTTCTGAATTCAAGTATTAAATTTGAAGAAGTTTTTTCCTTCCAACTGCAATTATTTCTGACTTTGAATTATGAAATTAATCATTTATATTATTTGCCTGTGTGTTTTTGCCTGAATATGAGAATACTGAAATGAGCTGTTTGGACAGATTTAAAAACTTGGTTAAAAAAAGTTTTTCTTATGTGAATACATAGTTTAATGAAATATTTCTGTATTCCTCCACAGAAATCAGAAACTGAATTTTCATCTTAGTCTGCCTTTCATTTCATCACAACAAAAGTTCCTTCATGACTCTTCTCTTTGAAACATGCAGGTTATTAACATACCAATGTATTGGTTTGTGCATAGGTGCAGGCACAAGGTCTCTGTAGCTATAACCTCATTCTCTGTGTACATCTAGTTACTCATTTACTATTCTTCTTCAACAGTGAATTTAACAGTCTCCATGTTAGACACAAAAAATGATTAAGACATGACCTTTGTGCTAAAGGAAGTTACGTTCTAGATGGAGAGAAAGACATTTCAACTAAAAACAGTCATATAATGTTAAATGTTCAATATGTGGTGATCACTTAGGCACAATTAGAAAATGTTTTAGAGAGGAAGTAATATTTCTGCTGGTCTTGGAAAACTTGGTAGTTATTCCAACTATAGAAAAAGCTGAAGGACATTTTAAAATATATCAAGATACAGAGGGTAAAAATGTGTCTTTCTAAATTTATTTGCATTGTCATTATCCATATTGGCAATAATGGATCCAAATACTGAGTGTCTTTCACATATTTTCATTAACATATATTTCAAATTCAAAATGGGACCTAGTATTTCCTTGTGGATTTCCTAACAGATTTTTTTTTTTTTTTTTTTTTTTTTTTTTTTTGAGACAGAGTCTCACTCTGTTGCTCAGGCTAAAGTGGTTTGCTCTCAGCTCACTGCAACCTTCACCTCCGCGGTTCAAGCAATTCTCCTGCCTCAGCCTCCTGAGTAGCTGGGATTACAGGCCCGTGCCACTACGCCTGACTAACTTTTGTATTTTTAGTAGAAACAGGGTTTCACAATGTTGGCCAGGCTGGTCCCTAACTCCCAACCTCAGGTGATCCACACCCACCTTGGCATCACAAAGTCCTGAGATTACAGGCATGAACCACCGTGCCTGGCCTCTAACAGACTATTGTCAGAATTTTAGTGAAGGAAAATAAATGAAAGTATGCCTTTTAAAATAAGGCATGCTGGTAATGATTTAGGTAGCTTTTTTCACTTTCCAAAAAACTTTTATCACCTATACTAATTTTACTTTATTTTGAGACAAAGTCTCACTCTGTCAAGCAGGCTGGAGTGCAGTGGCACAATCTGGGCTCACTGCAACCTCCACCTCTTGGGTTCAAGTGATTCGTCTGCTTCAGCCTCCCAGGTAGCTTGGATTACAGGCCTGTGTCTCACCAGGCCCAGTTAATTTTTGTATTATTAGTAGAGAGGGGGTTTCACTATGTTGGCCAGGCTGGTTTCCAGCTCGTGATCTCATGTGATCTGCCCGTCTTGGCTTGCCAAAGTGCAGGGATTACAGGCATGAGCCACTGTGCCCAGCCCTCACCTGTCCTAATTTTAAATCTTTTAAAAAGGATAATTGTTAAAATGGAAGAAACTACAGGATTTGGAGTTCTTTTTTTCCTTTATCCCTCTTTCGAATGGCTTTTGCACATGTTTATGATCCACAGTTATTTTGTTACTAGACACTCTGACATGATGTAATAGGAAAAGTCTAGGACCAAAGTCTGAAAACTGAATTAAATCCTCGGTGTAATATTTTATCACCTAAATGATTCTGAGAAAGTCACTTAGCCAGTTCGTGGTTAAATGTGCCTATCTAAACTATACAGAAAGTAATACAAATAATTCTATGTTTCTCAGAGACTCTGGATAAACAGTACATGCATTTGAAGTGATAAACTGAGAGCTTTCTAACTCAAAAAATGCTATAGAAATGGTAGCCATTATTATTATTATTATTATTATTATTATTATGGAACTCCCAATCCCAATAGATCTACAAACTGATTGTTGCCCTTTCTTGTATTTTTCTCTTTTTCTTTATTCCCATATTCTGGGGACAACTCCTCTATTTACCTGTTTGCCCAAGACAGAAGCCTTGCAATGTTTGTTATTTGTTGTTATTGTGTGTTGTGTTCTGACTTATTCCTAGCTTTCCTTTACTCTGTAAAGTGAACTGGTTCCATAATTACATATGTTTAATTTGCTCCAACTGTGTAAGTTCCTTGTAATTTGTTGGATGTACCATGCTCTTCTGTGTGTCTGTTTTTTCCCAGAGAGACTGTTCTTTTTGCCAACAATATCTCTTGCCCTGTAGAGCACCACATCACTCAGCTAGTTCTTACTCTACCATTCTTGTTCAGGAAGCTGTCTCTGAACCCCGTTGAGATAGAAACACTTCCCATTTTCTCTACCTTAAAAGTTATTGTATGGTATTGTGATTATTTAAGCAAGTACCTACATACTAGACTGAAACATACTTGAAGATGGGGGACCATGCCTTTTATTTTAGACTGTAACATACTTGAAGACAAGGGACCGTGCCTTTTATTTTTATTCTCACTCCTACCAACAGTGTCAGACATATACTAAATGTTCAGGAAATATGAGTTGAATAAATGAATGAGTATATGTAACGTTTTCTGTTAATTAGGCATATCATACATTCACTTTAATGTTTATCATAATGGTCTTTGTTATGATTAACTAAAGTGACACTGATTATACAAAAAGATAAAATGTGCAGCAGAGTTTTAACATATTTATATTCTCTGTTCTGTTTAAAATGCTTATACATATCCTACATATGAGTAATTTTCATCAATATTGAATGTAAGTTATTTCAATTACCCTAAATTAATAATAAATTAGAATACTCATTCCCACACTACACAAAATAACAGGAAGCTTAAGATAAAATTATAAGAAAAATTAGGATTTCAATTGAATTTAAACATAATAGCTAAGATTTTCTGTCTACTTGTATCTTCTTTATGTTCCTACTAAATACCATATCTAAAGTGATATTGTAATAATTGACATACTATTATTTAAATACAGAAAGGACCCCCAAGACATCTTCTAAAAGTATTGTTGCTTTAATACACAGGACAGCCTAATGATTTTCCTTCTCCCTTAAACAAATTCTCTCCTTTTCCTCACTAAATATCAGGACAGAAATCATAATACTTCTCAAGGAAACAGGAGTCAGTAGTTTTGATATAATCAAAACATATGCAAGTCACAATGGCAATCTGAATTAGGAAGGTTCAATTGCATTTCTATTAATCTTAAATTTAAGTTTTCATTTTTGAAGCAAGATTGCATAATATTTTATACAGTTATGGCATTTTCACCCTAGAGTTCATCTCATCAATGCTAAAATCCAAGTTGCCTGATTTTCTCACTCAGGGGAACTAGGAAAACAGCATGAACAAAAAGGTGCCATTAAATTTTATCCATTAAAACAGTTGTTTTTAATTGTTTCATGAAGAGGTCCAACTTTTACCTTTTTCTTTGGTTATAATATGACATATCTATATCAAAATCCAAATATTATCCAAAAATAAAATCAGTGGAGTCTTTTATAACATCTACAATAATTTTGTACTGTGCTATTTTAATTGACGTTTTTAATGGATGGGTTTATGTTGATGATAACTTAAGGCTGCTTTCAGTTTATGGGCTAATAACTGTAACCTGGGAGAAATAAAACTTAAAGCTATTAATAGATTCAGCTGCATTCACTAGAATAGGACACATTTTTGCTTCATAAATAGAAAAGACCACAGACTGCTATTATCAAACAGGTAATGTTTCTTTCATTAGAAAGTGAAGCATCTTGAATAGCATGAAATGAGAAGCTAAGCCAGCCATATTGATTTTGAAGAAAAAAACAATTGTTTAGAGATTCAAATATATATATATATATATTGCTTGTTTGTTTGTTTTTGAGACAGAATCTCGCTCTGTCACCAGGCTGGAATGCAGTGGCGTGATCTCTGCTCACTGCAACCTCTGCCTCCTGGGTTCAAGCAATTCTCCTGCCTCAGTCTCCCAAGTAGGTGGGATTACAGGTGCGTGCCACCACGCCTGGCTAATTTTTGTATTTTTAGTAGAGACGGGGTTTTGCCATGTTGGCCAGACTGGTCTTGAACTCCTGACCTCAAGTGATTCATCCGCCTTGGCTGCCCAAAGTGCTGGAATTACAGGCATGAGCCACCACACCCAGCTATCAAAAATCAAAAATAAATATTTTCTTATAAAATATCCAAGAAATTGAAATATTCACATAATTAAGAATGAATAGATGATAGCCAAATTTAGTACATCTGGCCATTATTTCTTAAAACATACATATAAAGAGACTTTCTAGTGATTCTGTTTAAATTAAAATTGACACTCCTTGAAACTTCTGTTGCTATGGTAAAGAAAATATTCAAAAAGGTAAGAAAATGATTGCATAATTATATAGTGAAAAGTTAAAATGAGCACATTACCTTGAAAACAAAAATATATGCACAGTACAAAGCTTCTCCTATTAGGTACTATTTTTACCTAAATTAATGTATACAATTAACTTATAAAATATACTATGACATAACTTCGACAATTATAAATACGAGGGACCAAAAAAATTAACAGAGATACATTAACCAGAAGCAAAATCTAATTGTTGCATATGGTATGATAAAAGCTGTGGTTTGGTGAAATATGTGAATAAAATTAATTTAAATTGCAGAAAATTTGGAGTACCAAAGTTATCCTAACACTTGCTACTGTGAATGTGTCCTATTTCAAAACATCAACCGTTCTTTAAATTTGTTATTTTACTAAGTATGTTGAGTAGGTTGAACTTCTCCAAAGATGATTTTGGAGCATGTAATCACTCTAAATTACAGTGCAAAAAGTTGAAAAGTTTTGTATACTCTACTGACCAAAACAACATAATTGAAAGTGAATTATAATGGTCATAATCTATAGAACTTTAGCAAACATACACTAGACAGCTTTGACACCTTCAGATGTATTCAATCCCTCATCTGAAATGTCCAGCCTGCTGTCCTTGGTCCTTACTATGACTTCTCATTCTCGCAATGAAATGCAAATGAAACAGATCCACCACAAACTCTTCCCCATAGTCCCATTCAGCTTTTCATCTTGAAGGCACATGATAATGCACCGTCATTTATTATCCACGGATACTGCTTATGTCTCCTGGTATAAAGTGGTGCAGGGATTACATTGTCCATATTTGTGACTACCCCAACTACTGCAAAACATCACCTAAGAATTTGTTCTTAGCTTCCCTTTCCTTCAAGATTTAAAGGCATTAAATCAGTGAAATCTGTATGTTTTATTCATTCCTACCATGGATTTATCAACTCATTGGAAAATAGTCATGTTTAAATATTTTAAAAAATAGTTTCTGTAAAATTCAATCATCTTAATTTTATTCCTTTTATTGTGATACTCACATCACTGTTTTTTTTTTAATTTCCATGTAAGAATTTCTACACACGTAAACGTTACGTTGGATTTCCATGTTAATGACCTACAGAACTAGATTTATTTACCACTATGAATGTAATCCACAGCCTTAATCTTTAAGATTTTTAACAGTTGTTACAAACCCAGCTCGAGGATCTAAAGACAAGTCCCTGGGAAACTTCAGCCTTTTGCTAACGAGTATAGTAGGGTACAAGCCATTGAGTTTGGATACTTCAATGATCCTTTTTTCTGTGTCAGACCAATAGAGGTTTTTTCCAATCCAATCGACAGCAAGTGCATTGGGGACCGCTGTGTTATGAACTACCTACAAAACAAGAATTTAAAAAGTTAACAGTGTAAATCCCTAGCATAAAAAGTGAGCAATTGCTTCTTGATTTTTACAGAGATATAGGATTCCATTTAAACATAAGGAATGGAACTTAGATAAGAAGAGAACCATTGACCGCAATCCAATTACTTACTTGTTTGTGAGAAATTACCTAATGTGTAATTAGGTCCCTACAAATTACATATAGGTTTAAACAAAATAATTTTAAAAAGTTGTTGGAGAGTTGCACATTTGTTGTTCACATTTTTGTTAAAGTGTAATCTATTCATCCTCTTAAAATTTGGAATAAAATTCTCACACACATACACACACACACACACACACACACAGAAAAAACCCACACACACTTAGAGACATTATTTTTCTTTAACCAGTTTGGGAGAGATAGCAGTAGCATTCATCACTCTCCCTGCTGCTTTTGCCCTATTTAGATGGCTATAAGGAGAGAAGAAAACACCAAGGAGAATATGCACTATTTCGAACCTAGCCAAAGGGAGGTAACAATGTACACATTCAGCTGCTGTTGTCAACCTTATTCCATGAATATACCAAATACAATATGAAATACAGTCTTTGCATGCATAAATATAATATATATAAAATGATCAATAACTTTTGATCTATATGGCTGGCATTTCTGAATTTCCAGTACTTTTAGAAATATGTCAAATAAACAATTGAAACTTGAAACTACATAGAAGCCAATAGTTACATAGTTAAAGACAATAAAATGCCAATACAATTTAAAATTTATCTTTTTCCCTAGTGCCATCAATAATAAAGATACAAATGAAACTGGTAATATGCTCATTTGTAACAATAAATAATATCAGTCTCCTATAATGAAATGCAGGACATCTGTTTTTCTTTTACCCACTATATTTCAAATTTGGAATATTGGCATGGCTATTTACATGAAAATCAGTGAATTAATAAAATTAAGGGAATAAAGATGTATTCTATCTTTACATAACCTTATATAAATACATGATTTAAAGTAGTAATGGAGTAGTAGTGGCCAGGCAGTAGAGAATATGCTTTCAAAAATAGTAAAGTATTTTCAAAAAATATAAAGGTAAATTAAAATTTTTAAATGTATTGTAATAAAATATATGATAAAGTTTGAGTAATGTAACTTCCACAATTTTTAAATTAATTGTAAAATAAATTGACAAAAAACTCATCTGTTTATCTGTTCTATTTAACCATTGGGTTGGCTCGAATCAATCTGCCTATCACTATTATATACTGATTTTTTATTATATAAACCATTATTAAATACAGCTACTTTAAATCACTTGAACCCAGCTTACTATTTGTTTCATCATTGTACATGCACACTTTAAGATCTCATTAATATTTTCAAAATGGATTGCTTTCACCCAAAATGAAATTATATATGATATAGATGGTTACAAAAAAGTTAAAGTAATTGATGGGTTTTGTTCACTTTAATTTGAAACTTCTTTATAAAATATTTTAATGAATACATACAGTATTAAGAATTTGATTTTAAAACTCAGAATAACATAAGATGGTACCCAGTTGCTCATATCTAGAATATGACATCATACACATGACAGAACTGTGATATCAATGTCATCCTCTCAAATCGGAATGTTCATAATTTTATACAAATGCATTCAATTATTTACATCTGTAATTGATTAATTTTAACAGTATTGTAATTTCAATCCACACTCTAACATTTAACTTTTTCAATTACAAATTTTTTACTCAACTTTATATTTTATTTAAATCAATACAATTGAATTACAGGCACTAATCCTTCAAGCTGAAAACACCTATCCCATTTCCTAGGGCTGTGAATAAGGATCCAGATTTTATTTACTCAATTTGATGTTTATATTATTACAAGTAATAGTGTTATGATGAAACATAAGAATAAAAGGTCTCATATTTCATATTTAAAGTATTAATCACACTGTCGAAATGTGAAATTGAAACTACCCTAATGTATTCTATGAGTAAGATCACGGTCATAAAATAACAGTTTCTATACAATTCAATCAGACTGATATAATATTCAACAGTCTTATCATCGTAATGTCTAGTTACCTTAATGTCACTTCCATTTAAACACATTCTATTTATGCGACTGCCATTTGGTCGGCTAGAATCAATCCAATAGATGAATTCTTCTCTGTAATCAAAGTCTATAGCAATAACATTGTTTAATCCCTAAAAATAAAAAAGACTATGTTGTCAATCATAGTTCATAGAAATAATTATAAAATGTTTTAAGAGTTTACAGGAATCATTGTCTCCCTTTGAACCTAAAGAGTTCTATTTATTATAATAAATAGTGTTTGCTACCAATTCTCATTAAAAGTATCATATATTCACATTTTCCTTACATCATACATTTATAAACTATGATATTAATTTGAAAATATTTTCCACACGGGCCACAAAATTTCAAAATATTTATAGTGGTTTAAATAAATAGCCAGTAATGTGAAAATAAAAATAACTTCTTTTAAGGAGATAAAGTTTAAAATTTCTACTTTAGGTTTATATGAAATATAAACTTTATGCCATAATAATCTGTTCCGTGGAGGAGCCTGACAAAAGTACACATCTAAATTGAAAAGGTAGATCATCTGATTAAGATGAGCCCTGGACAGCCATCTGATGAGTCAGAAAAGAAGGTATAGAAATTTTACTTTCCCCCAAAGCACTTGTCCCAACAACAGTATAAAAGAGCTGCCTTTCTTCATGCTTCAGATGGCCCCTTGGCAATACAGTGTGATATTAGAATTTAAAAGTTACAACCTCGGGTGAGTATTTGACCAAGGAGGAACTAGGTAATCAACATGTTTTTATTCCACATGGTGGAAATGTGAGGAAATGCCTCCCTTCAGACTCATGGTTATGCATTTTTTAGCAGGTAGCAAAACAGAACACAAATTCAATTGATGGGTTTCTGGATGCTACAGCTTTTTGGTTTGACAGTTCTCGCATTTGATTCGATTTGAGGACTGTACATCCAGGATCTAGGACTCTTTTAGTTTCAGAATTATTCAAACAATTGCCTAGGAATTGGTTTAATTCTGACTTACTGGTAAAGATTATATCTTTACTCCCTTAAGGACTGAGTAATTTATTAATATATAAATTCTATTGATTAGAAAATAATATTATAGACATTTGGCAAAGCCTCAAGGGATCTCTGCCATGTTTTTATATCTATGGAGAGCTAGCTTACATCAATATTCACCATAAAGTTGATGCTATGTCTCAGATTGTTTTAGAGGGAAATGTATGAGTAGTTGTAGTCCTATGAGTAGAGACAAGCATCTTCAGAGAGGCAGGCTTTTTTTATTTGTTTTAGTTTGGTTGTCGGGAGGAGGGAGAAGGAGGAAAGTAATTCTCAGGTCTAAGTTGAGTTTCAACATCTACTCTGAAAATTCAGAATCTGATGATAATAATAAAACTGACTTAGATTTAAATAGTTCTTTATAAGAGTCAAGCCAAGGCTAATAATTACTCTTCAGACATACTTTTCCAAGGGCATTCAAGACTAAGGGTGTCCTATGTATATTGGCAAATAAGAGGAGGTTCTGGCAAATACTGCTTATCTTCCCTTCTCACAGCGGGGCTAAATTTTAATAATAATAGTGTTAAAACGAGCAATCTCATTTTCTTGAGGTCCAGATTATAAAGACAACCTGTAGTAACCTAACCCCACAAAATCTCATGCCATATGTCATAAACAAGAGACACAAGGCAATAATATAGCTCAGTGCAAATTCCTTGCTAAGCCAAGATGAATAAATGCAAGTATCTTTCCTACTGACAACACTATAAATCATGAATAACGACTATAAGTGCTAAAACGGGTAACTGATATTCAGTCACAGATTCAAAAGATTCATTAAATATCCACTCACATCCTAAAAACTGGAGAACTCCTGAACTAAATGCACATAACCATAGATATGTAGGAAGTTGCCTACGCAAAATAAGTCAAAGTTCTAAAATATAAATTGAATGTGTTCCAGGCAAGTTTGTAGAGGGCTTAATAAATTCATTCCAATCGTAGTTTACAATATCCCTTCTGTTCAACTGCTTTTCTCTCCAGAGCAATAATGTAAATAAGTTAGGATTCTGTGATGCCTTGTTAATTCAGGTGGCTAAATTAGAGAGTTTTACAGGGAAAAAGTAGAGAGAAACACATCTCTAACTTGAGCAGAGATTTACCCACAATCCTCAGTAATGGAAGAATTATCCTATTCCTTCTTTACAATAATCAATTTAGATAATAAAAATCCAATTCCAAATTTAGCAAGTCAACTATAATAAATTAAAGCTGCAAATGCAGAAAATTGAAGCTCTAAATTCCAACATATCTATCTAGCCAAGCTGGTCATTTTTCTACAGCTTTACTCTTAATCCCCACAGAAAACAGTGCAGTGGTCTCTTTGCAGGATCATATGCAAGAAATATTAAAACAGCCAGGTGCATGGTCAAAATAATGTCTAAAAACTAGTCATCCCAGTAGTTTCAGAGCTGAAAATTGGTTTCATCAGAATCCTATTTGCTTCTTTCATTTCTGTAGCTAAAGACTTGCACTCTTTGGTTTGAGATGATTAATTTAGGAAATTGTGTTTTGTTTCTCTATACAATGTTACTGGAATAAAGACACTGTTCAAATTGAATTGGATAACATATTGGAAAGGTACTTGATTAATTTTCATTCCCAAAATGTATGTTATTAAAGTACAGTTTCTAAATATAGTACATGAATTTAAGTTATAGCTGACCTTACTACAATTATGTTGTAGAATATAGAGGGCAAGAAAAAGTCCCACCACTTGTTATAATTTTATGCTATAAAACTTTATGAGATTGTTACTGACTACAACAAAGATAATATAAATTGTGATATTACGATAAATCATTCTTCCTAATCAGCTGCACATAAAAGTTCCAAATAGTTAAGACAATGATACTGTCTTTTCATTTATTTTTGTTGTGAGAAAATGTGCAGAGATAATTATTTCTCTGTTCTATTTCATTCTGCATATGTGGACGGGCTCTCTGGACAAAGATAATGGTTTCTATTGCCTAGAACTCCTTTAAAATTTCTATAACACTATGATAAAACTGAGTAAAACTATGTTCTCTGAAAGAAATGACATATTCCCAGCAGCCCATAGGCAAAACTGGGCAGAAGGCTTGCCATGGGTTCTTTGGGTCTCTATTTCCTTACTCAGTGGGCACCATTAACAATTGCTTTCCAAAGACACAGGTGTGTTCAGATCCTTCATGAACGTCTTCATCATCCTCACTGCTTCTTCATTCCCATATGTACTGCACTAAGAAAGTATCTGAAACTCATCCCCACTTAGGTACTAATGACTGGCAACAGTCGAAAATGATACCACCAGGAGAAAAGAGCTATGTTAAAGGTGCATTAAAGTGGTTCTGTTATGTGAAATAGACTTAAATAATGCATAGAGGAAAAAATCATTTTGTTCCATTAAGAACAATTTCTGACAACACATTATCCATGAAAGACAACAAAAGGAATACTGGTAGAGATATCCTGAGCTACAAGGTTGGAAAATGAAGCAAGAAGCTAGGACCGAATCTCTATTATAACTCTGTCATGAAGATAATGAATATTGCTCTATATTAGTTAAACTTGTGGTTCAGCTGAGCTTAAAATATTCTAAAGAGAGAACTTTATTCCTTCAAACTGAGATAGTAGAGTCTAAATGGTCAGAATGTTACACACACACACACATATATATATATGTATGTATGTATGTGTGTGTGTGTGTGTGTATATATATATATGTATATATATATATATATACACACACCACCTAGTGAAAAAAAAAAAACATGTCCTTGTTCCCGAGACCATACCAGAAAATACGTGGCTGATGCATCTAACTTTGAATTTACAGAAAGGTTTACAGGGCCTGTGTAATCATATCCCAAGAAAGATAATTTTTAATATTTTATAACTTTGATGTAAGTTTAAAAGCACAAGAAAAAGTTTAAAAATACAGAAAAAGTATATTAAGTTAAGTTAGTTAAAGTAGGAAACTATTTGGGCAACAAAAAACTTTCCATCTTGAAGCAGTTATGTATACATTTTCTCCTTAAGTATTTTTTAGGTAAGTAAATCTTTATGTTGCTGAAAACACACTGCAGGAATGGTGGTCTTCCTTTATACTTAAAACTGACATAAACAAACTAGAAAAATGAGAAAAAACCTTAATTTTGGCACACTTGTTCTAGACAGTGCTTTCACATATTTCTGCCACTATTATACAGTTTGAGGCAAAGATAAATTTGGAGCAGAGCAGATACAAACCAAATATTTTCAAAGAAAATATTTCTCCTGACAACTAAAAATATGCTTCCCAAATTCTATTTGCTAGGTAGTTCTACAGCTCTAACATATACCTAGTACACATGTTAAATGTTACGGAGTCATCTTGGGAGTGTCATACCTGTTTTAAAAGTGTGTAGTTGGAGCCATCAGTGCTAATTTTCCTTATCTCATGATGATCAGCAAGAATTAAAAAAGGTTCTTCATCTAAACACCAACACAAATAACACATTAGACTTTTAAGTATCTATGTATTTCCCCTCTGCATAATTTCAGTTTAGTTTAGCAGCAATGTGATGTCAAATATAGTGCTGGTCTAGTAGATTCAAGGTTTAAAGAATCATACTGAGCAACCTAGTTGACAGTAGAATGAAAAGGCAGCACACACCCAGGCAGTACAGAAAATCTAGAAAATTCTAAGTGCATACCTTACTCACCCTCAGTATTCTTGACATTCAGATAATTTATTTGGAATGAGAAAATATCTACTGTTACAATCTGATCGTCTGCATAAATTGCAGAAAAAGATAATATTCACCTGTTTTAGAAACCTACGTACAGCTAAAACATTCTTATGATCGGAAATTTTTTTCTGATAACCAAGTGGCTGATGCTTTCAGGATGACCTCAGTGAAGACCAAGAGTATCACTGCATGTATATATTCTTTTACCTGCCTGAGGACTTCTCATAAATAACTTCTGAACTCCAGGTTCTAAAATCTTTATTAATTTTACCTTTCTTCATGAGTCTTATTTTTTTTAATGCTTTAATAGTCTTTATTTCTTCCTTATCATCTTGTCCAATGTCTTTTCGTATCTCATTTACTTTAGAACCTGGGAAAGAGCATGATAAAGATCTGACCATGCTCAATATATGGGAGATCCTCTAAACCACTAGCATTTGGTTTTCTCTTCAGATTTTATTTGGACACAAAATGATTTCTTGAAGAAGATAATTTCAGAAAGATTTTCTTTTATATTTATTTAAATATATATCTGAATAATTTAAAGTCAGTTTGACCACATTCTCAGTGGTTATAATCCTAGATTCATTTGATGAATAA
Source organism: Macaca thibetana thibetana (assembly GCF_024542745.1). Classification (NCBI taxonomy): domain Eukaryota; kingdom Metazoa; phylum Chordata; class Mammalia; order Primates; family Cercopithecidae; genus Macaca; species Macaca thibetana. Next base: position 102,503,746 of record NC_065589.1, on the reverse strand, counting down.
TTTGCTCAAGCATTTTAACATCTGTTTTTGAGACACATTCATAAACTTATTTGCCAAATGAAAAAACTTAATGTTGATAGAACTTAGAAAGAAAAAAAAAAACACTTAAAAAAGTAATCATGTCATATAATTGAAAGTGGATTTTATTATAAATTATTTATTGTTATAGAGTTACTGTCCTTTTAAATTGTTTGAAGTCATTATTCTTCTCTGTCTTTAGTTTTGTAATTAATATGTAATGCCAAAGATATGACATTATGTTTCAGCATATACTATGTCACTCATGTTAAATACCCCCTTCTATCATCATTGATGGGATCCCAAATTAGTCATTCCCATCTTCTTTTTGAGGCCAGGCTGAGACTCAGATTACTTTTCAAAACAGAATTGGCTCTTGAGTTGAAGATGCCTTGCCACTCTGTCAATAGATTTCTCAATTATAAATATAAAATTAATCAGTCATGTTCGACTTCACTGCTTAGGCAATTCCATTATTTACAACTTAAATATATTTCATTTTTTAAAATCTCTGTAGTGCAAGATTTACGCTTTAACAAACATAAATGCTATAAGAACACATTTTTATATTTAAAATTTGTATTAGTTTCTAAGCATAATTGCTAATGAGAAACAACTATGGTGTGGATACATAATGTAACAAGACCCATATTTTAATCATTACTATTCATCTCTTCTACATAATCCTTTATTAATGTTTAAAGTAATGGAAACATTGGTCGTTTTTGAGATTTAATCTCTTCTTTTTGTACCAGGTCACTAAATGCATTATGTTGCAAGCATTAAGATGGCCCAAAGCGAGTAGATTGGTAGATTAAGCAATGGGCTCCAAATCATCCTCAAATTGATTGAGGGAAGGATAAGTGATGGTGGAATGAAAAATTGAAAGGAGTTAATTTTTTTTCCTCATAATGTGTAAAGTTTTGACCTGTTAAAAAAAAACCCATATTTTAAAATTAATATCTCTGATAGCTATTTTCTTAAAGTGGTTGAGAAAACAGCTAATGTTTTAAATGTTGCCACTGACGAACACCTATATAAGAAACTGGCAATAATATTTTATTCACTATACTTAAAAACAATGGGAAGAGATGCCCTTAGTCACCATTTTTTGCCCATTTAACAATCATCATTATATTATTGCTTTGTATCATTTTAATGCCTGTGATTTATCTCCCAAAGGATTAAAGTTATGGGCCATGCTTTATTAAATGTATAATTTACAGGATCAAATACACTACTTGGAATAAAGAGAAGTTTAACAATATTTGCTGAATCACTGGAAGAATTCAAATAGTCCGGTATAGCTGATTTGTTATTACTATTGTTGCTTCTTATTATTAACCTGTTGTTCTCTCTAGCATATATGTATGAGTATGTATCGTGGAGGGGAGGATGAAAAATATTATGATAATATCACAATAGTCTCTTTAACAGTTTTGGCCAAACTTGCTCCCAAGAACATGTGATTCAGCAGGAAGCAGTGCCAGAGACAGTTTTGTTTTTTTTTTGTTTTGTTTTGTTTTGTTTTGTTTTGTGTGTGTGTGTGTGAACACTCTCAAAGTCTAGAAAACACTCAATAATTCACAAGACCATAAGGCAATGTTATTACAAACAGAGCATACAAAATCAGAGTGACAGATTCCCATATCAACGGAAGCAGAGAAGAATTTTGATTTTTCAGAAACATCAAGGAGGAGTGAATTCAATAAGAATGGCTATAAAATTCAGGATCCATATGATAACTGAGGTTGGATCAGTGGGCAAGTTCAATTCGATACCTGAGAGTGATTTGCAGCCATTTGGGTTATCAGGTTGTGTTTCATACCCATCTGTACAGAGGCACTTGTAAGTCCCATATGTATTGATGCATTGCTGGCTACAGGGAAAGCCTGAAGAGCATTCATCAATGTCTACACATGTTTTGCCATCATCCTTCAGTTGGAATCCAGGCCAGCATTTGCACTGGGAAAAGAAAAATGAGCATAATCAATTCATATCATTGTCACTGTCTTTTACTATCGGATATCTCTTTAGCAGTAAGCAAGAAAAGCACTTGAAAATAGATAAAGGCAAGTCTTTCTGTCTCCCAGCATTTGACCTTTGATGGGAATTATGTATATTATGTAAAGTCAGTTAGAAAGCACTCTCTCAAACATCTTCATTTGATCTTTTGAAGTTGGCAAGATTGTAAAAGTTAATTGACATTGCTAAGGCCATGTGGTTAGAGATTGCCAAAGCCAAAAATAAGAGTGAAACTTTCTACTTCTTTTTTTTTGTTTTTCTATTGCATTACATTGTCTTTTTAGAATATTTTAGCAATTATAAGAATTAATCCTTACATGGAGTTTTGAAACTTTTTAACATTGTCACATATGTTATTTCATTTGAGCAGTATAGAAATCTATAATGTAGATATTTTTAGGTTGGTACAAAAGTAACTGTGGCTTTTGCAATTACCTTTAATGGCAAAAATCACAATTACTTTTCCACCGATCTAATATTATCTTTAGTTGATGAGAAATACAATAGCATGAAGACGGAGTTGTTTAGACAAGGCCAGTAGGAGATCTTGGACACACTGAAATTTTTAATACATAGTAATCCTCAATTAACATTTATTGACTTGTTTGATTCCATACCTAGATATGTAGGTGTCTGAATAAATAGTAATATTCATGTAGATTTTTTTTATCTCAATAACTAAATCAATTTGTATCATCAAATCTTTCCTTCAGCATCTCTATGATGTTTTATTTGTCCTTCTGATGACACATGATATCAACTAACTGGTATGTCAACTCTTAGAGTACAAACATGATGACATGTGTATTTTTTGCCTTCCTAGAAAGGATGAGGTACTTTATTTATTTATTTATTTATTTTATTATTTTATTATTATTATTTTTTTAATTTTTTATTATTATACTTTAAGTTCTAGGGTACATGTGGATAACGTGCAGGTTTGTTATATGTGTATACTTGTGCCATGTTGGCGTGCTGCACCCATCAACTCGTCAGGACCCATCAACTCGTCATTTACATCAGGTATAACTCCCAATGCAATCCTTCACCCCTCCCCCCTCCTCATGATAAGCCCCGGTGTATGATGTTCCCCTTCCCGAGTCCAAGTGATCATACTTTAATTGATCATTGTCTTTCAGCTCTGTTCTCAGTCCCTGCCAAGTAGCATGTGAAAATTAGTGTTATAGAAAATGAACCTATACTTGGCCAGATGATTATGGTCATACTAACCTTCATTAAGACTGATTAGTGGTCTTTGAACAAAGGAAATTGTAAGTATTGAGTAGGATGGTGAGTTAAGAAGGATTTCTGAGTTGTTAAAAGTAACTAGCACTCAAGAGCTCTCCACAGTAAATATTTCATAATCTGGATAAAATTGATCATTTATTCTCAGATAAAAGTGATGGCAGAGCTTTGAATTTATTGATAAAGATATTAGAATGATATATGTCCACATTAATAAATAATCAGGAAACAATTTATGAGCAGAATTATTTTTTAAGTACAAGAAACGTTTTCAATACTGTGGAGGAAAGCAACCGAGTAACATCAATTCCATCTGAAATTAATGAAAGGATAAATCAATATTTTCCCCAATTCTGTTTATAAGAAACTCTTTAAGCTCTTAGCACTTTCACCTTTAACAATTGACACCAACAATTTATCTAATAATGTTCAGAAATTATAGTGGACTTTTAAAACCTCTATAATCCACTTAGCAATCCAGTGGGTTAAAATGAAGGCAAAAGCTACGTCTTGATTTCCCAAACTCCCTTCATTATATCTCACTGAGTGACAATATTACTTTCCTTGAGAAGATCCATCTTGCCACCAGGAGGAATTGGTACTTAACTATGGCCAAAGAAAATGGCATACTTAATGCCATTAACTCTACACATAAAAACATGGTTAAAATGATGAATTTCATATTATATATTTTTACTCTTTAAAAATAAATATTAAATAAAAAAAAGAAAACGAGAAATTTGACAGGATAGTAATCCCAGATAGGCCTAAAAATTAAGCCAAGTGGCCGGGCGCGGTGGCTCAAGCCTGTAATCCCAGCACTTTGGGAGGCCGAGACGGGCGGATCACGAGGTCAGGAGATCGAGACCATCCTGGCTAACACGGTGAAACCCCGTCTCTATTAAGAAATACAAAAAAAACTAGCCGGGCGAGGTGGCGGGCGCCTGTAGTCCCAGCTACTCGGGAGGCTGAGGCCGGAGAATGGCGTGAACCCGGGAGGCGGAGCTTGCAGTGAGCTGAGATCCGGCCACTGCACTCCAGCCTGGGTGACAGAGCGAGACTCCGTCTCAAAAAAAAAAAAAAAAAAAAAAAAAAAAAAAAAAAAAAAATTAAGCCAAGTGATTGTGTAGTCAAGAAGCCAGAGGTCCAATTAGTAGACACAGAGCAATGTTTAATCAAGAGTCACTTTAGGACAAATGAAAGGAAATTTTATAGAATGTGTTGAATTTCTCTAAAACATTATTATTAAATGGAACAAAGTACATCACCATTTTAATGGGGTTTCTGAAAATCACTTTGAATGCCTCATGACAGGTTTATAGAAGTACTATATGAAACAGATGGCTTGGATAAGAACACACAGTGGAAAATTAATTTCTTGAAGGCAAAATTGATTAACTCTACTATAATATAAAATTGTATAAACAAAAGTTTAAGATTTACAGTAAATTTTTAAAATTTTTATCTTGTTTGAAATCACATTTAAAAAAAGACAATTTATTTCTCAATCTGTTAACCTATTTTAATAAAAATATCTTTGGTCCTAACAATAAAAAGACATCTGTAGGCAATTCTACTAGATTAACTTTCATAAGTTGAACGAAAAAAAATAAGAATCTTTGGCATTTTCAAAGATATTTTATAGAATATAAGATTACAATGTTCTCTTTCACTTAAAAAAGACAATTTTTATGAAAGTGAAAATTGTGTGTATTCAGTCTCATCTTAATTTTTCTCACCATTCCAAATTATTTAGAATTTTCTGGAGTTAGATTAATCTTTATAAGAAAAATAGCTAGCAGAAAAAATAACTAAGCCTTTTCTATTTCTCTCAGGAAAATTTCGTTGCAGTTTTTCAAGTAACATAACAAATATTGATTATTTTATTTCTACTGTATACATCATAACTTTTTTCCCTCCCAGAAGTACATTTATTTTTACATGGTAAATTATCCTTTCTATCAAAATAAGATTTTTGCTTCAGTTAAATGTTATTACTCCCTTTTGAGTAGTTAGATACATTGTATTTGTTTTACTGCAAACATGCAAATTGGCCACAGTCCATAAGGTCTAAATTTAGCTTTTGTAAGCAATTTTCATTTCATTGCAGAATTTAGAGGATGATTTCTTGTCACGTTCTGCTTATGTTACAAGGAGAAGTAGGCTGCTGGATAGTTTTCCCCATTCTCTGAAACAGAGAAATCTATCAGCTCACATATTTTTGCAATGTGGTAGAAGCATCTTGTTGTACATAAAGCTTTTTACTCAGTTTGCCATCAACAAATTGTCATATATATGACATATATTTGTGTGCATAATATATACATGCATATAAATATACATATACATAAATATAAACACAATATGTAAAATATTTGGTTTGAACCTTTGCTTAAATCTTATATTTATGATTCTGGTCTCATCTTGAATGTTTGTACAAGTCATATTTCCATCAATAGATGTTTTATATTATTAACTAGCTTTTACATGTGTACATACTTAAAAACATCATAGCAATTCTGTCTGATAACATGCACATGCCTTGTGAAGTATTAAACACTTGTGTCTATTTTAACTTGAATTACCACTTCATTCTATAGTTTCTTGAGAAGACAAAAGGAAAACACTGGCATTTATAAGGTATTGATAAACAAGTATTTATGTATGAGGAATCTTTCAAGTTACTTAAAATAAGCATGGCTTAATATGTGTTTCTGGATGATATTGTCTGCTACCAAAAGCAATTTCCAAATATGGTATGGCTGTGTGCTAATACAGGCATTTACAATAACATCAAACCTTATTTTTGATGTCATGTCACAAAGTATGTAATTGATATTCTATACATTTTATAATTTATTACGAAGTTTGTTATCACAGACATTAAATACACATGGAATAAACACAAATAAATCTACTTTGAAATGTATCACATAGACACACACACACACACACACACACACACACACACACATAACGCACACACAGCCATGCATCAGTTAATGACAGGGATACTTTCTGAGAAATACTCTGTTAGGTGATTTGTCATTGTGTGAACATCATAGAGTGTATTTGTACAAACCTATATGGTATAGGCCATCATGCACCTAGGATATATGGTAGAGTCTATTGTTCCTAGGTTACAAACCTGTAGAGCATGTTACTGTACTGAATGCTGTAGGAAATTGTAACACAACGGTAAGTATTTATATATCTAAACATATTGCACCATATGTTTAGAAAACGTACAGTAAAAATATGGTATTATAATTCTACAGGACCACCAGTGTATAAGCAGCACATTGTTGACCAAAACATCATTATATGGTACATAACTGTACATATGGTAGAACTAAACAATTATTTATAATGCTATGACTTAAAATTTTAATTAGTTACCTGCAGTAATTCTAAAACACATTCCCTGATGTATTCAGGAAAGATTTCTATGTTAATTGTACACAAGTCATCAATAACATTTCTTTTCTGCTTCATTGGTCTTTAAAATATTTACTGCCAAAATTAATTATTTGATGCATGCTCGTCTCATTAAAAGATGTACTGGCTCATTTGCTTTTTTTCTTTCTGACTGTAATATATTGTTTGTGAATGAGTTCATGTTCTCCTTTACAAGTTTAACCACTTCTTCTTAATACAATACTGGGTCTAAAAAAATTTATATATATATTACTTTCTTGGTGTTTCAAGTTTTTATCTCTAATTTTTGCAGGGAGGAATTGATTGTTGTGGTTCTTAGGTTATGTCTATATACAGTAAAATCCTAACCAACCTAACCATGTAGCTAAGTTAATAATACCAGAAATTCAGAACTTAAAAACTGCAAATTGGTTGTTTAGTTGAATTTACTATTAGATAGAACTGGCTTGTCATAGCATGCTAAAGCTGGCAGGAACAATGGCCCAACACCTTTGCCATACACAAATTCTCTACCATCCTTTAAAGAAGGTCATTTAGCCACTGCAGAAACACTTTCATTGGTGATGTGTGAGCTGGTTCATTCCAATAGAAAGTGTACTAACATTAGAAACTTCTTCCTTGTATTGAACAGAATCTGCTTTCCAACTCTTAATTCCAATCTTTTAAGCAACCCAGATTAAGTATGTTCCCTATTATACTACTTCATATACAGTTATGTGAATACAGCTAGTAAATTGTCTTTGCTCTAAGCAAAACTTCTTCTGAAGACGTGCTCCAGACTCTAATGCTTCTGGATACACAAATTTGGATACACTCCAATTCGTCATGGTTTCTCTTGATAAAATGCCATGTTCATACACGTGCACAGTACCCCCAGGCAGAGCTCGGCAGAATAAAATCTAACCTCTGTAATGGTCCTAATTTTCATTAGGCTGTCTCTGTTGTTTATAGTAGTTATGTCCTACTGAAGATTCATACAGAGTTGTTGCTCTGTTAAAAACACTAATTTTCAAAGGAATTGCTCTTAATGAGGTTTTCCCATACTTACAAAATTGATTTTAACCTAACACACAACTTTACATTTCAACATTGTGTTAGTTTTGTCCACCATCCCAACATGCTGAAACCAAGATGGTTTTAGAAGTTATTTCTGTCCATCGATTCTGTCAGCGAATCACTCTTTTCAGGGAAATGGTACTTACAAAATCTATTTGGATATTACATATGGTTTATTTTTAGTGTATTTACACTAAGTCCTAATAATTCATGTTTTATGTTTTTTTCCCTTCTTGTTTGTATAAAAAATATTCTATTCTCTAGTGTTGCAGTAAATGATTAGCCCATTCCACTTCGAAGACATACTGGAGAGAGAATGAGGGAAGAAATGGAAACTTAAGAGTTAAATACATATTTATACAGTTATTAACACAGCAGTATTGTCTCTGACCACTAGTCGCACCTGGCTTATTTATTTTCTTTATGCCCTGAATATGTTGAAAAATACTTTAATTTTATTTTTGTCTCCTTAACTATATTCTCACAACTTTCATGTCACGCTACTATTACGGTATCTTTATATAGATACTCTCCATTTAATTAGTTTTATTATTATGATGGCTTTTAACTTGTTCATTTACATTACATTAAATAGTTTTCTTGACCTCAAATTCTAACATATCACATGTTTTGCTACTTTTGATGACTACCTACCTTATAACTGATTGGAAGGTCTTGACAGTCTTGAGAACATCCACTGACTTTCTTACTCAAACATTCATTTATATGGCAGTTTCTCTCATCTGAACCATCGCCACAGTCATCCTTATTGTTGCAAAGACCTCCACTGGGAATGCACCTGCCATTTTTGCACATAAAAAATGAACTGTTGCATGACTGTTCTGGAAAACAAACAAACAAACAAATGGAACATAAAGGGCATGCCATTGTTTGATACTACAATTGTTGAAAACATTCACAAATATGATAAACATGTGTCAAAAATCATAATAAAGTATATATAAAATGCTTTACATATTCAGTATAATATTTTATAAAGTTCAGAAAACCAAGGGCAAACTGCACTTTCATGTTCAACACTTATTGCAAATATAGCTTGACCATGAAAATTAATTATCAAAATAAACCTCCATAGTAAAATTAATGAACTATTTCTGCCTCCTCTATTTTGTGAAGAATGAGTTCAAAAGCATAATGATAGTTTGACAATTCCCTCAAGCCATAGGTCTCTGAGAAATTATATGTCACTAAAAATTAAGAATCTAGAATAGGTAGATATTCCTAAATTCTTTTCTTCCTAGAAATATAACATTGACATTTTGAAGTCAGGGTATAAAACAGACATCAGTGGTGAATAATAGGTGTTCCAAATATAGCTATGGAAAATAGCCGGATGACTTGAACAATACTCATCATGATACACGCTAAAAGAAAGCCTATTATCATGTAAAGTCCATGAGAAAAAAGTTATTGAATATATTCTATAATATATTATTACATATTTAGTATTTGGAATAGAGAAGTGATAAATAGACCAAGTTTTTAATATATGTATACTCAAATGATATGCAATTTGTTTCATTTTGCCTAATTATGAATAATACAGACACCTTTTCAGTAAATTTTAACTTTTTTGCATTTGAATTTTCAAATAGGCCAATACAGTGAAATTATTCTCATATAAACTCATATATTAAGATATAATGAATTTTTGGCAGTGGGGAAGACAGGATGGTGAATTCAGCAGTACCACTGCCTCAAATCTTTATATTTCTGACACAGACTTAAATTTCCAAAACTAGTTTCCCACATAGTCAATTACTAGTACCCTGCATGGTGTCACGAGATACATCACATGCTTAATAATTTGCATTTTCTTTCATTGAATACTATACTAGACAGAAAATAACAATTTTTCCACTGAAAACACTTTAGAATAAACCTGGTATTGTATCTATTTCTATACCTGCACTTTTACACTTTGGATTTAAAGGTGCTTCATCAGAATGGTCAGGACAGTCAAAGTCTCCATCACACTGCCATTGAGTATTTAGAAGACACCGCCCATCAGCACAACTAAATTCTTCTGTACCACACTGTCGGTATCCTAGAGACAGAAAAAAAACATTTGACTAATTCATATAACCAATACTAATTGAAATGTCATCTCCTCAATGCACACTACATCTGATTAATGTGGATTACCCTTGTCTCCTATGAGAAATGTTTCTCATTTCTTTCTGTAACAGTGGTTATAGTTGCAAGACATATTTGTGGTTTGGAAGTAGAACTATGGTTCAAAAACTCAAGTTGGAAACAGACATTCTTATTATTTCAAGGTGAAGAAACAAGAAAGTGACCCTTGACTATACCATTTCTCTTCACCTATCATCTAGATCTTAATAATATCTCTTAGAATGGAAAATGAAAATGAAAGCTATTAGAATTAGCTTGGTTAGGTATAATACGAGAACATATGAGCTATAATTCTGAGCTATAATGATAATTCTCAGAAGCTCTGATATCATGTTTATGTTTAGAAAGCAGTATTCAATGTGTAAAAACATTGTTAAAATGAGAAAAATTTAAAAGTCAATTTTAGAGCAATAAGAACAAAAACTATTATAATTATCCTATATATCGCTTCTTAGGGTCATTAAAACCTTTATTCAAATTATAAAAAAAATCATTTGTGAAAAGTTCATATCTATGTCTATTTGTAAGTACAACTTATTTGATTTTCAACATTGTTTTATAATGAATTTTTTCTAAGTTTGTCAACAATAAAAACAGTTATTCCTAGTAGAACTTTCTGATAAATCTGGGTAAATTCTCTGTTTTAAGTGGGAAGGGGTAAGATTTTTATGGCTTAAGAAATAAACACAATTCCAACAGAACATATACTTAATAATGAGTATTTAATTTAAATTGTTTTCATATTGGAATGGTTAAACTAGATAGTTTAATAGCCTCAGCTTCCCTAGCATTTCTTCCCTCTCTCTCCTCCTTCACCAGCTCCTTCTTCTCATTTAATAAATACACTGAAGTCTTGTCCAGTCTAATAACAATAAAAATCTATCCATACACCTCTTACCAGCCCATTTCTTGTCTCTTTATTGCCCAATCTTGCTTCCACTTACTTGCCTGCAGTTCATCTCTAATCAATCAACATTTCATTTCTGTGACCTCTATCTTCTGAAATTCCTCTTAGAGATAACAAACACCAAGTGCCAAGAGTCAAATTCTGGATCTTGGCCTCCTATTTACTTTACCTTTTTGCAGCATTTTATGTTTCTGACCACACTATCTTAGAAAGAGTTTCCTGACTTAATGATATTCACAGTCTACCTTCCTTGGCTTCTTTACAACTTTGATCTTGCTGTTCCCTTATTTTCCTTCTGTATGAAGTCCTCTCCTGTTCCACTCTAAAATGTTGCCAGTGAAGCCCTAACTTCAATATTCGGTCTTTATTTTCATGCCACCTTTAGGCTGATGGACAGAAAGTTAATATTACTTGTCCTCGTTGTACTTCTGATCTAGAATTAAATTATCACACACTCACTATATAGCTTTATGTGATTGATTAACACCTCATATTCAAAATGTCCACAATAAAGTCTTTATTACATCTCACATCTTATTGACAAAATTAACCCTTAACCTCTTGTATCCCAACACTCATTAATAGCAGCAATCACCAAGTCATCCAAGCTAGAAATTCCCTTTTATCCTCCATGTCCTACTGTAAATGAAGTCTGACACATTCTGTACCTTCCACTCCACCATTCTCAACCTGGTTCAAAACCACGTCATTAATCATCAGAACTATCACAATAACCTCCTATCTAGTTTATTTCCCTCTATGACTCCTTTGCTCCGTGGCAGTATTTCTCCCACTCTGGTGAAAAAATGTGGTTCTAAAACAAAAATGTGACTGTAACATTTCATTCTCTTGTGTCAAAATGTGCAATGGCCTCTGAGAGACAAAATAATTAAATACAAATTCTCTGACACTGTATTTCAGCCTTTTTCAAATCTAACTTCAACTTTTTAAACTTCCACTTAATTAACAGAAGACTAATTGCTATTCCTCACTCATCTCAATTTACAGTCTTTGTAAACACATATAGAATTTACTGTTCCTGAAACTGCTCTAAGAACTTTAAAAATATAAATTTATTTAATTCTCTGAACAGTCCTAACATTTAAGCCTTGTTATTAAGCACATTTTACAGATGGAAAACTGAGGCCCAGGGAAGTGAAGTGACCTTTTCAAGGTCACATAGCTGTTAAGTGGAAGATCCAGGACTTGAACCCAGACTCTCCAGCTCTGGGTTTCATGCTATTAACCACCACACCATGCTCTCTAGCATTACATAGGATTTCCTCTTACTAACATTCCCTGCTTCTATTCTTTAGTGCCTCCCTCAAGAACTATTCTTCTCAGCTCTGATCTCATTGTGATTCTCGTTTCTATTTGACATAATATGTTATTGTACTACATTAAATTTCTGTTTTTTCCATTTGTCTGTGACTTTTCCAAGTGGGGCCTCTCTGTCTCATTCATCTCTGTATCTACCAAATATAATGTCTAGCAGAGGGGAGGTATTCAATCGGATATAACTCTGCTTCAGATTTATATCTTGTGCTATGATGTAGCCTTAAAAATATCACATCAAATGTATGACTTCATGCTGAAATAATCATAAAAACTGATACCCACTAATTTTAGTGAGGTTCATATCAAAGGCCAAGGCTATAGACACTGCACAGGGAGGACAAAGGAAGGCACTAAATCTGTTGCCTTCTCTGAGCATATATAAAGTTCACAGCTTTTCATTGCATACATTTGTTCATGTCTACGCATTCAAATATTTTACAAAAACATTATGTTCACATTAGAGTTCAACTGAGCATTTTTAATATATTGATGTTATCATTAAAGTTATATGTTGTATAGATATTATATATAACATGTAGAAAAATATATGTAAAGGCAATATACATTTCATGATAATATTAAATTTTATCAAATCATTGAATACATCAAAAGATAAATAGTAGAAAATATTAAGTATCTGGTTTTTCTGATAATTCTGAATTATATTGTTTTTTTACTCAAATATTTAATTTGGCTATACAACTGAACAAGCCAGCAATATACTGTCTTCAGATTTCAAGTATTTCAAAATATATTAAACTAAAGATTTTTTTTAATGTATTTATTTTGAGATGGAGTCTCACTCTGTCACCCAGGCTGGAGTGCAGTGGCATAATCTCAGCTCACTGTGACCTCCACTTCCTGGGTACAAGCAATTCTCCTGCCTCAGCCTCCGGAGTAGCTGGGACTACAGGCTAGTGCCACCATGCCGAACTAATTTTTGTATTTTTGGTAGAGATGGGGTTTCACCATGTTGGCCAGGCTGGTCTCAAACTCCTGACCTCAGGTGATCCACCTGCCTCAGCCTTCCAAAGTGCTAGGACTACATGCATGAGCCACCACACCCGGCCCAAAGACATTTTTATAAACATTTTCCAATATACTGATGCAAATATACTGCAAACAGGTATGATTTCCAAATAAATGCATTATACTAGAGCTTAAATAAGTTATAGGTGCTGTGATTTTGTATTACTGAATTCACTGGCTCTTGATGACACTAAGAAATGTGTTTGTTTGTTGCTTTAGTTATTTATTTACATGCTACTTTTGAAAGACTCTTAGCCTAGGAATTTCCTTCATGAAGTTTTAGATGTACTTACCACACTGTGATGACTCATCAGAGCCATCTCCACAGTCGTCATCATGGTCACAAACAAATTGCTTGGGAATGCATACTTTATTATGGCACATGAAAGCATTTTCATCACATGTATTATTGGGAGCTAACAAAGACATCACAAAAAATAAAGTTAGATTAGCACATATTTTATCTTCTCCCATATTAGGAGCTTGGGAAATATGTAAAATCATATCCAATAACTCATAGTTACTGAGAAAAAGAAAACTTTGCATAATATTCAATACATCAGATGAGCTAATAATTGCATATGTATTTATATTAGAATGTCTGAATATAAATACACATAATTTAAGGATTTAGTATTCATGAATTCAACTATTCCAGAGTGACCCTGAATTCAAGCCATGTAGCTATTTTAAATTTGGTGAAGGATGAATTCAAATGTTCATATGTTAGAAAAAATATCTCAGCTAATAATATTCTGGGTTTTTTTTTAACTTATGCCTACAGTAATGCTGGTAAAGTAATAACAATGTTGCTACCTTGTGAAAAATAGACCTGCAAAGAACAATATTAATGTTCATAAAGGAAGTGTAAAGAAAACTGAGAAGGTTTAGAATGTTATTGTCTTTAAAAAAATAAAATAAAACTTTTTGATAACTTCCAGAGTGGGGTGTTGAATTAGGTAAAGGTAAGATCTTTGATGTCATCAGTCCCACCATAAGTACCACACAAATGAAATGGAATATTGACCCTTTAGGAATATTGATCCATGAAAGCAATGTTCCAACAAGTGGGAAAAATGGTTGATCCAAGTGATCAATAAAATTTCAGCAAAAATTCAAAAGAACATAACTAGTGCAGAGAAAGAAAAAAATTAATACCACATGCATAGAATAATAAGAGGTTTGCAAGGCTCATTCGAATATTTTCAGTAATCTTTGCTTATATTTAAAAGGTAAATGCTATGCAGGACTCAAGATTTGGGGTATTGCAAATAGCAATAATTTGCCATACGCTATTGTAGAATGCTGGAAAGAGAAAAGTTTTGCAGAAAGTGGCTGTGGCACTTATATTTGTATTCTTAAGGAAGCAATTTATCTTCTTGGTGCATTTGTTTCTTTATCTATTTAATAGGGATAAAAATATATCTGATAAATTTCTTAGAAGGAATAGATAACGTATGTGAAGCAGATTTGGCTCATTTTAAGTATTTAATAAATGTCTAGGTGCTCTTTAAACTCCTATTTATATAATAATTATTTCTGGCAGATTCCTCAAAACAGTTCACTACAATATTGTGGGAATTCAATAATGCAAATAACAGCAACAATTACAATAATTGATATGTAACGCGGGTACTTGAAAAACTTAGGTGTCTTCCATTTCTCCATTCCATGTCTTAATAAGCACTTTTCTCCCCATGAAACACCTTTCTCCTTCTTTGTCCCTCAAGACTCAGATAATATCATCACTTTTTCTTGAAATCATTCCATGAGGCATTTTACATATTAGTAGGATATTTTACATAATATTTCTTTGTGATTGGAATAGTATATTTTATATACATCACTTTAACACTTAAGATACAGGTATTATCAATATTCTTTCCCATTGCCTGTAGCCCCCTCTCCCCAGACCGTCCCAGGCTCCATGAACCAATAAATCTCTCCCTTTATCTCAGAAATTATTGACATAGTGTAGGTAAAACATAAGGGTTTTTATAACGTAATCAGGCACAATTTACTTTTAACAAAGAGTTTTTTAAAGTTGTATAGAAGCCACAGAGAAGTAGCATGAACAACTGCCTCTTGTAATCAGAGTAAAATTCTGATTTTACTAACTCCTCTTAACTTTGAACTGTATGCCAGCTTGGATAACTCAGGTGAATTACACCAATTCCAATACATGAATTAATCTTTAAAACACTGAGCAACAGTGACTTATTTGGCATTAACACTTTCAGATCACTTGAGTACAATTTGCTGCATTTTAACATAATTTACTTAATAGTACACATGTGGTCCAAAAGTGTTAATATGCCTCCCAGAGTGTTAACTTGCTACAATAGCAACAGCATACTGGGACCATCTGGATCCCTGAATTGACGCATAATCCTTTATTATGTAGCCCTCAGTGGCCCCATTGACCTTTACAGACACACATATCAGTTTCAAGATCAAAGTGAATTATTCTACAACAATAGTATGAGTTCTGGGCAAATAGGTCTGCCTCGAAGTTTTCTTTTTTCTTTTCTGCTTTAACTATTCCTCATGTACACGTGCACACACATGCACACGCGCACGCGCGCATACACACACACACACACTCTCTCTCTTACATTATGGCTTCAAATACAAAAGATGTGAAGGCAGGCCATTTGGAGAGATGACTGGCAGAATTCATTTTAACAAGTGGAGTTCGCAGCATTATTTCTGACAAGTTGCTCAGCCCAACAGATCCCCTATGTGACCTTGTGATCTGCATTCAAGTATGCAGTCCCTTCATCCTCCTGATCATGCAAAGGAATTCATCTAAAAGTTTACTGTTGAGTAATACCCTGAAAATTTCCTGAGGTGACTTAGAGTCAGAAACTTAGTAAATTGTCTGACCTCCAAAGGTGCTCTTCTGATCCCTCAGCTTCATTCGGCTATATCCATACTATTTTTACACGACCCAAGGGTTAATACCCTATCCTTAGGACTAATAGGTGTTTACTGACCTCCTGATCAGTAGTTATTTAGGATCAGAGAAGTCATTCCCAGAGTTTCTATAATAGACAATCTAAAAGCCTTCAGGAGGGATGGTGGTGGAGGACGCAAAAGAGAAAGTACCAAACCTACTGTACTAGTACACATAAAGTGCAGTTACATTAGCTGAGAAGTGAAATGATAAGTCTGTGTTTATCAAAATGGTTTTAAAATGGGTAATCTGACTGCGCATGTTTGAAACATTGAACAGTAGTTAAAGAGGTTGCAGAACTACTGTGATAACAACATCCCACCTGATTAAGTCCAGTACTACCTACGGGCCCAGGAATTGGGAAAGCAATGGGAAATGTGCTACGGCAAATACTACAAAAACAAACACCCAAAGATGCTGTAGCAGTTTTCTTTGATATGCAGCCCTGGCCAGTGTTCATACCGCAGCCTGCTGTGGAAAGCTCATCGCTTCCATTTGGACAGTCCCTTTCACCATCACAAAGCCAATGTCGGGGCACGCAGGCATGAGAGCCCTGGCAGCTGAACATGTCAGCAGCACAGGTTACGGCACCTGAAACGCAAAAACATAATGCCATTAGGACCACTGTGTGTCCACTGGAAAATGTCTACCATTTACATTTTCTGTAGTAAGGGGGGAGGCAGAAGAATGTTGCTTATAAAGAGGCGATCGTAGTTATTGGGAATCATTAAACATCATTCTTCCCGTGTAGTCGTCTACACATTTTTATCTAAGAAGGTATTATTTCCTAGCTATAGTGTTATATTTCTTAAAGCTACATGGCAGAAAATAATGTATTTTATCCTTGTAAAATGTGGCAAAGCATAGAAATATCATAGAATTGTGAATACACTGAGATAACATTTCTAAAAGACTGAAACTAGAAAAATAACAGTAATTGAAATAATGCTATTTTTATTGCTTAATATGTGCTAAGCACTTAACATATTAACTCATTTAATCCATACCATAAGCCCAACCCATAGAACTATTATTAGTATGTTTTTACAGAAAAGAAAACCAAGGCTCGGAGAAGTTGAAAAGCTTGCAGAAAGTCACAAGTTTCACATGATTCCCCATGCTGCACTGGGAGTCCAGAACCCGCTGAATCCTAAGCACCATCTTTTGACCACTCACGTCATTATTATTACTCTCTATCCTGTAGTACCAAAAGAATAAATGTATGCACATTCTATTTTTTCATGCATAATAATTGGAATCTACCTTTGCTCTACCATTGCAATGTTTCTTTATTTGCATGATAATGTCTTTCAAAAAAAATGCTTGTTGATTTGGACTCTTAAGTACAAAAGGTTCCTCTTTCCTTCCATTTATGATCATAGGGTGGCCATATGTCAAATGACCCTCTCTCCTGATGTTTTCCTAGTCCCTGTGCAGTTATATACAATGAACGTTTTGAATGTTCTGTTTGTTTATAAAAGTACCTGAGTGAATCCTAAATCTCTTTTTTTAAAAAAATTGTACTTTCTTATGACCCAAAGTTATCCAGAATAGACGCTAAAAAAGAAACTTGTTGAATTGTTGAAAATAGAATATTATCTCCAGGAAGAAAATATAAGTGACTAGATGAAAAATATTTGTTTCTAACAATTGAAAGCAGTAGCCAATGTGTTTTAATTGGATTATCATTTATCCTCTTACTTTTCAGCCAGAGTTGTTAGGAGCAGAAAATTCTTTTTGAGGTAATGTTTTCAATATGGTAAGCAGTGGGGTATCACAATACAATCCTCGAGGAGTCTTTTGCAACATTAACATACCTGTTCTGGACATATACCTTACCTGAAGGAAAGGATGAAGTGTGAATGTTGACAAATCCCCCAGTAATCTAGATTTGCTTATTTAATTGAGGATCTATTTATAGAACGGAGTTTAGCATGTTATATAATACTGGAAGAAGTTAGAAAATAATCTATTAAATAAAGGTACTTTCATTTAAAAATGATTTTGTTTGCTAACTAGTATGTCTTTAGTATTTTCTATATTAAAATTCTCTTTCCACAGAAAATATTTTTATATTATTCCTCCTTATCTATCCTTTTTAAGCTTGTCGTGAAAACATAAAGTGTCCTTTTTACTATTATATTCTCAATTCAATACTTTGTATAACATTTTTACTGTTTAGCTTGAGATTTTTGTAACTGCATTTTTTTCTCTTAAGGAAGTTTTGATAAATGTAAAATTTCTTGTCTACTGCCATATTATCACTTTAATTTGTTCTCAAGGCAGTCTGATAGAAAGAGCCCTTATTTGGCAGTGGAGAAATCTAATTCTGTATGACCTTGGTGAAGACTAGCGCCTGAATTACCCTATCTTTAAAATGATGGGTATGACTGGATAATTACCAAGATATTCCAGCTATAAAATGGCATAAGGCTCTTTGTAGCTAATTTTCTGGCTCCCTTGATAGTATTCAACAGATTTTGTGTTAAGAACACGCCAAAACATCATAGTCCATTGGGAAGAAAATGGCCCAAAGAAAAAATTCATGACTTTATTTCATAGTTGCCACTGCCATCTGGAGACATATTGCCTTCCTCAGGGAAAAGAATCCCTAGAGAGAAGAAAGACATGTTGATAAATTCCACTAGATCCATCTTGCACGCCCACTCGGATAATATTTGATTGATAAGAGTCACTATCCTATTTAATATTTCGGAACCTGAATTCTGCTCATACCTCTGTCACACTTAATTATCTGAGTGACCTCAGGCAAATTTATTAATTTCTGTGAGTTTCTCTTTTTTCATCTCTCAAAAGATGGAAATAAACTAGACCATGGTTTTCAAAATGGACCCTCAATATTCCAGATCAGAATCACTCTATGCATATCAATAAAGAACGTGTTTACATCCTGTATCAGAATATTTTGAATTGGAAATTGGGAAACTACATTTTTAACACACTTCTGAGAAGGATCTTTTGCACCCCAAAGGTTGAAAACAAGTGAGATACATTATTTATAAAATTATTTTCCTGTTCTAAAATATGAGGTTCAGTTCATTGACAGATGATTGGTCTAAAGCAGTATTTTCTTTATGTGTCTCAAGCTTGGTAGTTAGTACATAAAATATAGCTCATAATTAAAGCAAATTAGCTCAGTATTTTGATTGCAGGTAAACATGTCCATTTTCTTATTAGTCTTTAATAAAAAAGCATTATTAGGACACTGGCAATACTTTGACAAAGAAATGAGGCAGGAGAAATAAAATCAGAAAAACCTCATAAATATAGTGTGCATTGGTTATGTTAGATGATCATACTAGGTATATAGTTATATAGGGATAAATCTGTTTGTATCTAATTAATAGGTAAGGAATCATCAAAATAAGGAATAAAACGAAGCGGTCTACGATTACACAGCTTGCAAATGCAGATGTGGGAGAACTCACCTCTATACGACTTTAGAGATTTTTGCCCCTATAATATTGTGTCCATTCAGAAAGTGCAGTGTTATCAATGGGGCCATTTAGTGCAGAGGTTAACAAAAGTCAAAGGTAAGATAATTTTAGAGATTGAAACCGTGTTCATCCTATTGTAAGTAGGTAATTATTTTATT
Source organism: Macaca thibetana thibetana (assembly GCF_024542745.1). Lineage (NCBI taxonomy): Eukaryota > Metazoa > Chordata > Mammalia > Primates > Cercopithecidae > Macaca > Macaca thibetana. The sequence goes on along the minus strand of NC_065589.1, from coordinate 102,483,961 downwards.
AAAATTATTTTTAAAAATAATAGCAAAGAGAAACAGACTGTCAGACATCTAATTGGCTACTGACTTTTTTTCTTTCATAGCTTTTTGATAGTGATCTTTCTATTTGTCGATGGCATAACTGTAGATTGTTTCAGCTGTGTAAGTAAAAAGTAGATTTTGAGTGACTTAAATACAAGAAAATAAATCGCCTGCTTTCAAGAATATCTCCAATTTCATATTGTTTACAAAGAACTTCAGTTTAGCTTGAATACTATAAAATACTACCTTTCTCCATGTTTGTGACAGAAATAGCAGTCCACAAACCCTGAAGTTTAAAAGAGGTGTTAAATACACTAAAATCTATACATACACCTTATTCTATGATTTGGGTCCTTCTCTTCCTAAAAGAGGATGGTAACAGCTGCCACCAAAGGCTGATGTAATGAGTAAAGAATATATATCTACAGGTACGAATGTATACACAGAAATAGATTACATAGACAACTAAAAGACATCTACACAAATTAGTGAAATTCTTAGCCAGTTAGAAAAACAAAATTAAAGATTAGCTTGTTTCCTTCTTTTACCCCTTAGGAAACTCAGTGAATAATTCTATGTAACTATTTGTTAAATATTTGTGAATATTAAAAAGCAATTATACTGACCTTATAGTTGACATATAGTAAATACAGATATTTGATACTAATACCTCTAATCCTATAAAGCTACATTTTAAAGTGCATTTTAATATCATATAAAATAGCCATCTTCCTTTACTTCTTATTTAAAACAATTCAGCAATAAGAATGACTATAACACACAACATATGCACATAAACAGCATGTGTGGGTGGTGGCAGTATAAATTAGTATACTAATTTTGGAGGCTAACAGTGGTATATAGGATGCATCACGAAAAAAATTGTTTGATTATTTGACCCTGTAATCTCAGTCTTTGATATTTGCTTCAAAGAAGTCACTGAAAACTACACATAAAGTGTACAAATACATTTATTGTGGTCATATTAAGGAAAAACACAGAATATTGAATAACAGCTTTATGTGTAAAAAATAATAGAATAATGGATTGTCATGAAAATAATAAAAACAGATACCTAGAAGTGTACACATAAATTGTATGTTAATTTTAATAAATTAGCAAATTTTGTGCATGCTCTAAAATTATAGAGCATATATAATGCTTAAAAACTGATTGAGGACAGAAAATAGACAACTCACCACAAATGCTATCACTTTCATCTAATCCATCCCCACAATCATCCTCTCCATCACAAATCCAATGCTTAGAAATACATTTTTGTGCAGAACAAGCAAATTGGTTCCAAGAGCAGGAAGAATCTAGAAAACAAACAAAACGAAAAACTAATTAGGTTGAGACTGTCTTACAACAGATCCGACAATGAGAAGATTCATTCTTAGACTCTGCTAAAATCAACCATCCTATAATAAAAGAAGCCAAATTCTTCTTCTCTATGATAATTCTAAGAAATTTTGGCATCAGCTTGCATATTTCCCCTGTGTTTCCAGTTTATACAACCATTATTTCTTCAACGTGATTCTTACAAGGCTTGCCTTTGAGGTAGTCCTAATACTGGTCACTCTACTCCAGGTATATTTGTCTGTTTTCTTTTCTTTTCTTTTTTTTTTTTTTAATGTGTGATGAACATATATAAAATAAATATTTCTGGTGTAGTCTAGTCATACTTTTAAAATTTAAATCTATATTTGAGCCAAGAGAAAAAACTTACATCCTAAGTAAGGTAATAATATGGTGGACTGACCAGTAGATAGGTTTGTTTTTAAAAGTGGGTGACTAAGGAGGTTATAGCTTGAAGACAACCTGACAGTTTTGAATCCAGCAACTGTGCTGATGTTTTTGTGTTGCTTCCTTGGAAACACTTGAGTTTGTTATACCTGACTAATAACACCTAAATCAACTGGCATAGTTGCTGACATTTTTATTACTAGATTATGTTTTTATAATAACAACATACTCCATTTATTTCCAAAGCCAATTTTGTTATTGCTTTCCTCCATTCCCAGCCTCCCTTTTTACCCAGCATATTTATCACTAGAAAATATTCAAAAGTAAAATCCTTCCAAATTAAGGTGTTCAAAATATAAACTCTTATAAAAATAGCAATTTTGCTTTTGATTTCACAAACAGTTGTAAAACTTTGCATTTTCACTTAAAATGCTTAATTAGATGACCAGTAAAATAGAGAACATTAGAAAACTAAAGTTTGGAAAAAGTAAAATTACAATCATGTAATGGCCACTGTTCAGAAATTATGAATCCACATACGGTATTTTGGAAGTTCTCTGCTAGTCTTGTTCAAAATCTGGCTCTAATGTAAAGATATATAGCATCTTAATCAAACAAAATGCACCTTCACATTTCACGATGACATTTACTTTTAGGAGAGTTTGACATTTCACAGAAAATCTGTTTTTAATCTTTTTTGTACTCTATTCACCACAGTGTATGTTATTTGTGCTAAATGTAAATAGTGATATATATCTTGCTTTCCTATTGGAGATTTCTTTGATTTGCAAATCACAAAATCCATACATTTTAGAAAATAAATTTAAAAATGCTTTCTTAGTTTGACAACATAACATGAAATAAAGTGTACACACACAGAAATTAGGAGGTAGAAGATGAAAGGCAAAAGTTTAAAGAAATAGATGTTTATGTATATTATTGAAAGCCATACATGTAATCAGTAGAAAATTTCAGTATAATAATATTCAGTCAGCTCTCCACATGTGTGTTAATATCCATGGATTCAACAAATCACAGATCAGAAGTATTTGAAAAAATAAAATTAAATAATAACAATACAAGAATAAAATATAATACAAATAAAAACAATACAATGAAACAACAATTAACACAGTATTTACATTGCATTAGGCATTATAAGTAATCAAGAGGTTATTTAAAATGTACAGGAGGATGTGCATAGGTTATATGCAAATACTAAGCTGCTTTATATAAGGGACTTGAGCATCCATGGGTTTTAGTGTCCATAGGGTGTTAGACCCAATTCCCCATGCAGATGCCAATAATAGGTGGGAGAAATATAACAAGTAGTGTGTGCCAAATCCTTAATTTATAGCAGAAAGCAAATATATTAGGTACAACCTAAAGGTAATAAATTAAGAAAAGGTATAACTTTATTACACCTGTATTATAAACTGATGGAAGTAATTATTCAACAAAAACACAGAAGGTTAAAAGAAAAGTCTAGGACGAAAGAGTGTTAGTCTTCATTATAAACTCTTTTAATTTTAATATTTACCATTTTTTATTATCTAATAAAAACATAAATTAGTTAAAATCAGCTGACAATATTTTGGATAAAATCCCTATATAAGAGAATACTAACATGTAAGTAATAGTAAGTTAACAAAACTAAAGCTAAATACAATGTCTCACCACAGTGGAATTCATCAAGTCCATCCTCACAATCTTGCTGACCATCGCATATCCAGGTAGTCAAAATGCATCTTCCACTAGGACAACTAAAATAATTTTCTTCACATTTGTGTTTGTTTTGAACTGTGATAAAATATAAAACGTAATGTCAAACAATTCAAATTAATTTTAGACTTCTGAAATATAGGTAGATAAAACATTAATACTCCCTGAACTGAAAGAGATAAATAATAAGTAAACTTTAAAAGAGCTAAGATGTTTTCCTAAAGAATGCCAAGGTTATGAAAATAAAGGAAAGACTGAGAAATCGTCCCAGAACAGAAACCCAGGAGACATGATAATCAAATGCAATCCAGTATTGAGTCCTAGTACAGAAAAAGTATAGTAATGTAAAATCAGTTTAAATTATAACAGAGTAGCGCTTAGTTAATAAACATAAAATAAAGCTAAAAAATATATACGACTTTAAATTGAGTGAGCCTAAGGCCAAGGAATAATATTTGGGTGAAAAATATTCTGAATTCCATGTTCATAGCACAAAATAATAATATATTGGTGTATCTTTGCTGGAAAAGTGTGAATTTAGTGTTTCTATGGCCCTCTATTTTGAGTATTTCTCAACAGTATTTAAACAATTATTCTGTATTTTAAGGAAGAATAAATGAGTTACACTGGCAAATCTAAAATTATTATACCTTCCAGAATTATCATAAAAAAGTAACTATATGTAAAATTATTTTTTTCTTTTGAGATGGAGTCCCACTCTGTCACCCATATTGAAGTACAGTGGCACAATCTTGACTCACTGCAAACTCCGTCTCCCAGGTTCAAGTGATTCCCCTGCCTCAGACTCCTGAGTAGCTCAGACTATAGGCACATGCCACCACTCTCAGCTAATTTTTGTATTTTTAGTAGAGATGAGGTTTTACCATATTGATCAGGCTGGTCTGGAACTTCTGATCTCATGATCCACCCACCTTGGCCTCCCAAAGTGCTGGGATTACAGGTGTGAGCCACAGCACTCAGCCTATATTTATCTTTTAATTGGGTGTCATCTGTTCCATTGCTCCTTCAAGTTTTCATGATTTTAGAATGCTTGGTCTATAGCCAAGCAGGAAGTAAACCCTAGTGTATATATCCCAATCACACTACAATAGTCTATTATGACTATTTTAAGATAACAAAAATTGTATGCATTTTATTTTTTATATGTTGACTTTGTAGATATAATTAAAGATGAAAATACATTTTTTGAGTGAATTCAGCATTAAGCCAAAACATTTTAGGATGCTTAGGATGTTTCCTGGATCTAACCTAAAGTATTTAGGCTGACCATTGCTGGCTTCCTGTCTGTCCACCTGCCTTATAAACCTGCATGCATGTCCCTTTCCTTCTTACCCAATAAAAAATTTATGATTCTCAATTAGTGTTGAAAGTTAATTCTTAAGATAACTTATTAATACTAGAAAGAGATGGAGATCACAACAAAGAAAAATAAAATATTAGTTTAATTAATATCTATCATATGCTGACCTCAAGATAATTTCAAAATTAACTACAGTTATGCTGAGGTAAAGAATGTGTTGTTGCAATCAGAAAATTAGATTAAGAATCTTGGCGCCAGTTTTGTTGAGCAGTGGTTTGTAGTTCTCCTTGAAGAGGCCCTTCATATCCCTTGTAAGTTGGATTCCTAGATATTTTATTCTCTTTCTAACAATTGTGAATGGGAGTTCACTCATGATTTGGCTGTTTATCTGTTATCAGTGTATAAGAATGCTTGTGATTTTTGAACACTGATTTTGTATCCTGAGACTTTGCTTGAAGTTGCTTATCAGCTTAAGGATATTTTGGGCTGAGACAATGAGATTTTCTAAATATACACTTACGTCATCTGCAAACAGGGACGATTTGACTTCCTCTTTTCCTAATTGAATACCCTTTATTTCTTTCTCTTGCCTTAACGCCCTGACCAGAAATAAAAGTGGACACAAAAAAATGGAAGAACATTCCATGCTCATGCATAGGAAGAATAAATATTGTAAAAACGGCCACACTGCTCAAGGTAATTTATAGATCCAATGCCATCCCCAGCAAGCTACCAATGACTTTCTTCACAGAATTGGAAAAAACTACTTTAAAGTCCATATGGAACTAAAAAAGAGTCCACATTGCCAAGACAATCCTAAGCAAAAAGAACAAAGCTGGAGACATCACGCTACCTGAATTCAAACTACACTAAAAATTTACAATAACCAAAACAGCATGGTACTGTTACCAAAACAGAGATTTAGACCAATGGAACAGAACAGCGGCCTCAGAAATAACACTACACATCTACAACCATCGATCTTTGACAAACCTAACAAAAACAAGAAATGGGGAAAGGATTCTTTATTTAATAAAAGGTGCTGGGAAAATAGGCTAGCCATATGTAAAAAGCTGAAACTGGATCCCTTCCTTACACCTTATACAAAAATTAATTCAAGATGGATTAAAGACTTAAATGTTAGACCTAAAACCATAAAAACCCTAGAAGAAACCCTTGGCAGTATCACTCAGGACATAGGCATGGGCAAGGACTTCATGACTAAAACACCAAAAGCAATGGCAACAAAAGCCAAAATTGACAAATGGGATCTAATTAAACTAAAGAGCTTCTGCACAGCAAAAGAAACTACCATCAGAGTGAACAGGCAACCTACAGAATGGGAGAAAACTTTTGCAATCTACCTATCTGACACAGGTCTAATATCCAGAATCTACAAAGAACTCAAACAAATTTACAAGAAAAAAATCAAACAACCCCATCAAAAAGTGGGCAAAGGATATGAATGGACACTTTTCAAAAGAAGACATGTCGACAGCCAACAGACACAGGAAAAAATGCTCATCATCACTGGCCATCAGAGAAATGCAAATCAAAACCACAATGAGATACATACCATCTCAACTAGTTAGAATGGCAATCATTAAAAAGTCAGGAAACAGGTGCGGGAGAGGATGTGGAAAAATAGGAACACTTTCACACTGTTGGTAGGAGTGTAAACTAGTTCAACCATTGTGGAAGACAGTGTGGCAATTCCTCAAGGTTCTAGAATTAGAAATACAATTTGACCCAGTGATCCTATTACTGGGTATATACCCAAAGGATTATAAATCATGCTGCTATAAAGACACATGCACACATATATTTATTGCAGCACTATTCACAATAGCAAAAATTTGGAATCAACCCAAATGTCCATCAATGATAGACTGGATTAAGAAAATGTGGCACATATACACCATGGAATACTATGCAGCCATAGAAAAGGATGAATTCACGTCCTTTGTAGGGACATGGATAAAGCTGGAAACCATCATCCTGAGCAAACTATTGCAAGGACAGAAAACCAAACACCACATGTTCTCACTCATAGGTGGGAACTGAACAATGGGAACACTTGGACACAGGGTGGGGAACATCACACACTGGGGTCTGTCATGGAGTTGGGGGGTGGGTGAGGTATAGCATTAGGAGAAATGCCTAATGTAGATGGCGAGCTGATGGGTGCAGCACACCAAAATGACACATGTATGCATATGTAACAAACCTGCACATTGTGCACATGTACCCTAGAACTTAAAGTACAATTTTTTAAAAAAGGAAAAAAAAAGGAAGAATCTTGGTGCCAGTTTCATGAGTCTAAAGTAATAATAAGTGTCTATATTTCTTATAAATATTTTATATAATTAACTTTTTTTAATGTGAAAGACCTGCAGTGAGCTACAGTCAAATGCTCTAGAATTTAGAATATGGATAGCAAGAATACTCAACAAAACCCAAGAGAAGTTTGAAATCTAACACAAAGAAAACAGAAAAAAAAAATTAGGATTTGAAAGACAACTAGAGGTATTAAGAAAGAACTAAACAGAACTTTCGGAATTAAAAAAAAATCACTACAGAAGTTCCAAATACAATTGAAAGCCTTAACAATAGACTAGATCAAGCAGAAGAAAGAATTCCAAAGCTGGGAGACTGGTCCTTCAAATTAATTTTTTTTTCAAAAATAAAGAAAAATGGATTTTAGAAAATTAACAAAGCTTTTGAGAAATATAGGATCATGAAAAGTGATAAAATCTATGACCTATTGAGATTCATGAGAGAGAAGAGAAAGTATGCAACATAGAAAACATATTTGATGGTATAATTCATGAAAATATCCCCAATCTTGCTAGAGAAATCAACAGACAGATTCCAGATAGTCAGAGATCTCCTGCAAGATACTGAACAAGACAATCATCCCCAAGGCACAGCACATGGTCATTGGGCTGTCCAAAATCAACACAAAAGAAGTTCGAAGGCAGCTATGAAAATGGGCCATATCACCTATAAAGTGAAACCTAGCAGACTAACAACTGACTTCTCAGAAGAAACCTTAATACCCAGAAAAGATTGGGGGCCTATGTTTAGCATTCTTAAGGAAAAGAAATGCCAGTTAAGAATTTTATATTCCACCAAACTAACCTCCATAAATAAAGGAGAAATAAAGTCTTTCCCAGACAAGCAATTGTTAAAGGACTAGATCACCACCAGATCAGTACTAGAAGAGAGCCTTAAGGGGGTTCTTTGAATGGAAATGAAAGAATGATACTACCATAAAAGAACACATAAGCACATAGCCCATGAACCCTATAAAGCAACTACACAAATGACACTAAAAATCACCTAGCTAACAACACTACAATGAGAACAAAATCTCACATGTCAATATTAACCTTGAATGCAAATGGCCTTAGAAGAGATAAGAGTTGTAAAGAGGATAAAAAAGTAAAATCTATCCTTCTGCCATCTTCAAGAGACCTATCTGACATGTAATGACACCCATAGGCTCAAAGAAAAGGGTGAAGAAAGATCTATCATGCAAATGGAAAACCAAAAAGAGCAGTATTTGCTATTCTTATATCATATAAAACAGAGTCTAAAACGACAGTAGAAAAAAATAAAGAAGAGCATCTAGATTCATAAAACTAGTACTTCTAGACCTACAAAACAGCTTGATAGCCATACAATAATAGTAGTGGAATTCAATACACCAGTGACATCATTAGGTCAATGGGGTAGAAAACTAACAAGCAAATTCTGACTGTAATTCAACACTTGACCAATTGGACCTAATAGACATCCACAGAACACTCCAGATGACCGTAGCATATACGTTCTTCTCATCTGTACACAAAACATACTCTAAAGTTAACCATATGTGTGATCAAAAAACAAGTCTCATTAATTTTTAAAAAAATACAAAATTCTCAGGCCTCAGTGAAATAAAAATAGAAAAAATAGAAATAAATAACCAGAGGAATACTCAAAACCATACAACATAGAAATTAAAACTTGCTCTGAATGAATTTTGGGTAAACAATGAAATTAAAGCAGATAATAAATGATTATTTGAAATAAATGAAAGCAAAGACACAATATACCAAAACCTCTGAGATGTGGCAAAAGCAGTATTAAAAGGAAGGTTTATAGTACTAAATATCTACATCGAAAAAATAGAAAGAGCTCAAATAACAATCTGACTGCACCTAAAGGAACCAAAGAAAGCAAAAACTAATCCCAAAGTCAACAGAAGAGAAAAACTAAAATCAGAGCAGAACAAATTAAAATGAGACTCCAAAAAACTACACAAGGATCAATGAAATGAAATGCTGGTTCTTTTGAAGGATAGACAAAGTTGATTGACCGCTTGCTAGATTAACACAAAAAAGAGAGAAGATTAAAATAATCACAATCAGAAATGACAAAGGCAACATAACAACTGATCCCACAAAATATCATTAGAAACTATTGTGAACACCTGTATGCATACATACTATAAAATCTAGAGAAAATGAATAAATTTCTGGAAAGGCACGATCTCCCAAAATTGAGTAAGGAAGACATTGAAAACATGAATAGATTAATTAGTTTTAAAACTGAATCAATAATTTTAAAATGTACAAATAAAAAAAACCCCTGGAACAGACACATTCACAGCCAAGTTCTACCAGGTATACAAAGAAGAGCTGATACCAATCCTGCTGAAACTGTTCCAAATAATTAAGGAGGTGAGATTTCTCCTAACTCATTCTATGAAATCAGGATCATCCTAATAACAAAATCTGACAAAGACCCAACAACCACCATAGGAAATCTACAGATCAATATCCCTAATGAACATAGGAACAAAACCCTTTTAACAAACTACTAGCAAACCAAATCCAGTGGCACATCAAAAATCGAATTCACAATGGGCAAGTAGGCTTTATTCCTGGGATTCCAGGTTGGCGCAACATACGCAAATCAATAAGTATGATTCACTACATAAACAGAATTAGGAACAAAACCCACATGATCATCTCAATAAACACAGAAAAAACATTCAATAAAATCCAATATCCCTTTCATGATAACAATGCTCGACAAACTAGTCATGGAAAGAACAATAAGAGCCATCTGTGACAAACCAAAAGCCAACCTCAAACTGAAGGTGCAAAAGCTGGAATCATTCTATCTGAGAACGGGAACAAGACAGGGATGCTCACTCTCACCACTGCTTTTCAACATAGTGTAGGAAATCTTAGCCAGAGTAATCAGGCTAGAGAAAGAAATAAAAGGCATGCAAATAGAAAAATAGGAAATCAAACTATTTCTCTTCACTGACACCATAAATGTACACCTAAACACTCTGCAAAAAAGGCCTCTAGATCTCATAATCAAGTTTAGTGAAGATGCAAAATCAATGTATAAAAATCAGTAGCATTACTATACAACAATAAAGTTCAAGCTGAGGGCTAAATGAAAAAACACAATCCCACCTACCATGTGCAAAAGAACAAAATTGGACTCTTATCTCTTATCATATACAAAAAGTAAGTCAAAGAAGTTTGAAGACTTAAATGTATGGTCTCAAGCTATAAAAATACTAGAAGAAATCCTAGGAAATGCTTTTCTGGACACAGTCCTAGGAAAAGAATTTATGACTAAGTCCTCAAAAGCAATTGCAACAAAAACAAAAATTGACAAGTGGGATTTCATTAAACTGAAGAGCTTCTCCACAACACCAAAAATACTATCAACAGAGTAAACAGGTACCGTGGGAGAAAATATTTTCCAACTATATATCTGGCAAAGAACAAATATCCAGAATCTATAAGGAATTTAAATAAATCAATAAGAAATAAAAAACACAAATAACCCCATTAAAAAGGGGTCGAGTATAGAAACAGACACTTTTCAAAAGAAGACATAAAAGTGTCCAACAAACACATAAAAAAAGTGCTCAACATCACTAATCATGAGAGAAATGCAAATCAAAACGACGAGATACCATCTCATAGTAGTCAGAATGCCTTTTGTTTAAAAAGTCAAAAAATAAGATGTTGGTAAGGTTGTGGAGAAAAAGAAACACACACTGTTGATAGGAATGTAAATTAGTTCAACCCCTGTGAAAAGTAGTTTGGAGATTTCCCAAAAACTAAAAGTAGAACTATGATTTAACCCAATCTCATCACATACTCAAAGGAAAATAAAGATACATGCATTCATATGTTTATTGAAACACTACTCACAATAGCAAATATATTAAATCAGTGTAGATGTTCATCACTAGTGGACTTGATAAAGAATATATGGTACACATACACCATGGAATACTATACAGTCATAAAAAATTGAAATCATGTCTTTTGCAGTAACATGAATGCAGCTCGAGAGCATTATCCTAAGTAAATCAATACAAAAACAGAAAACCAAATACCACATGTTCCCAGTTATAAGTGGGAGACAAACATTGAGTACACAACAAAGTAAAGATGGAACAATAGATACTGGGGACTCCAAAAGGGGAGAGGGAGGAAGGAGGCAAAGGGCTGAAAAATTTTCTATTGGGTACCATGTTCACTAAATGGGTGACAGGATCCATACAAGCCCAAACCTCAGCATCATGCAATATACCCAAGTAATAAGCCTGCACATGTCCACTCTGACTGTAAAATAAAAATTTAAACAATTATATTTTATACATGATAAAAGAACCATCACAAATTTAGAAATAATAAATGTATCATCTACTAAAATATCAGATTTCCATAGTAGATTGTGTGTGCATAAACTTTTGTGCAAAATACTTATGAATATCATTTCTTAAAATAGCTTAAAAATTACTACATATCAACTAAACATGAAAAACATGGGTGTAGCAGCAGAGTGGAGACAGGCAAACAAGTATGAGACAAAATGTAATAATGTCCTACATAGAATCTCTACTTCCAGTTGTACATAGTTCTTTTTATAATTTTTTTTTTCATGTCCTCAAATAGAAAGAAACAGTCAAGAACTTTGCTGGAAAGCATTCTTCTAAGAATGTAGATGACAGTTTTCAGGGCATATATGTGTAAAGATTGGTAACAGTCAGATATAAATGAACCTGTCTTAACTTGATTCAACAATGATTATAACTATTACTCAAATTACTACACCAAAGGATTTTGTAAACTGCATTACAACATTGCTGTACAATAACACTGAGTAAAGCCAGTCATAAGAAACATTGTTTCTCTTCTTTTATGAAGTTATTTCTAGGTATGTAATAATTCTGTTGAAGAATTATAAATTACAGATTTGAAAGACTTAATCACCAATTCTGAAAGGATTAATAAACTAAACATTAAAAATTGATCCAAATTTAGGACAGTTTCTTATCATTTTTTAACTCACTTAAAAAGATCAAGTGGTATGTTTAGCACAGGTTAATTACATTTTAGTCTGTGTCATTTAAATTTTAATGTCAATAATTGATATTAAGAATGAAAATTAACAAATTTACTCTACACAACTAGGTAGCCTCAAAATCTCCAAGGCAAAGCCCATGTTTTTCTAAAATCTAGTATTACCTGGGCACTTTAATTCATCTGAATAGTCTCCACAGTCATTAGACCCATCGCATATCCAGGTTGGCAGAACACACAGTGAAGTAGAATTACATCTTATGAACCCTGTGGTTTTCACTCCAAGTTTATAGAAATGTGTGCAGTCTGTGTTATCTAGAAGAAGGTAAACAAAAAAATGAAAAAGTACCTCATTTGCAAAGATTATGAGCCTTCTATGTAGGTCACAGAGATGAGAAAAGTTAACTTCATTTGAGGAAATAGATATGTAATTATCCTACACAACAGGGGTTAATTACATACCAATTTTGGACAAAGTTCAGTAAAATCTTGCACAGTGTTCAATGCAATGCCAAAAGTGCCCAAGCATAAACAGATGAAAGGTAGCGGAATATCTTACTGCAGTTCTTTTCATCTGAAGCATCTGCACAGTCTATGTTCTGGTTGCATCGTGCTGATCTTGGAATACAAGTCCCATCTGCACAGCGGAACTCAACTGTGGCACAGGTTGAAACTAGAGAAACAGGTACATAAACAAATGGAGAGATGGGACAGAATGACTCCTTGCTTTTACTTTTTGAACAATTCAATTATTTTGTATAATTTTGTTTGGTTTTGCTTTTGTAACTCTGAGAAGCCAAACCTGACCCCTGAACCCCACCTTCAAGCGTGGGTTAGATGCCTCTTATGTGTCTTCCCCTAGCACACAATTCTTCTCTCTGTTGTGGTATTTAGCATATTGCATTGAGGCTGCCTGTTTAAGTCCCTGCAGTCTCACTAACTAAACATAAGCTCCATGAGAGTAGGGACTATGCTGTGTTCCTATCACATTGTTGTGGTAATATTACCCTAGCACTGAGCCAAAAAAAAAAAAGAATGCTGGAGATTCTCTCTCTTTCCACCTTCAATATTCCAAGGTTATGAGAGTAGACAAATGCCTGACTAAATACCTACTGGGAAATCCCAACCTGGTTGCCAAGAAGGGAAGCATTTCTTGCCATAATAGAGTGAGATAGAGATAGAAACAGGAACAAAGAGATTGGCAGGGGGAACCACTGAGCACTGGCTTTGTTTCTCAGAGGGAAGAGTTTACCACTATTAGAAAGTCATCCATGCTATCACATACTCTGTTACATGACCATTCATCATTAATATTTAATATAAGAAATAGGATGCCTCATGCCCAGGAACATATAAATGTGTCATTCCTTATTGTTGTTGTTATAAAAGTCATCCAATTCTCTGCTCTACTTAAATGAAAATTAGATTCAATACGCTATTGTCATTATATACATTTTGTATAAAGTATCTTATTTTTAATCATATAGTCCTTTCTATGTTGCTTACCCATTCATAATCATATAATGGTTTCCAGTAAAATGCTGTAAATGGGTACATTACATGCTATGTATGTTAAATTAACTTAGGTGATATTTTTATTCCAAATTCAAATTTTTACAAGTTGATTACCTCGAAGGATAACCTGAAGGGCCCTTTGATTATGCCACTTTTACTAGTGTTGATATTTTAAAGTGCCTATTTAATTATAAATAGAAATTATATCAATCATAAATGGTTAAAATGCTATTTTAAAATATGCAGATTTTACTCAAGGATGTGTATGTCATTTGTATTTCATAATGTACGGTTCTTATTATATTGAATTGTATCTCAAAATTGCATACTTATCTGTTTAAATGATGATTAGAATAAATGTTTTATTTACAATTTGCAATTATAATTGCTTCACTTTTTTATTAAAAATGATATCACAACATGTGAAACAGATAATACTCTTACAAGTAGAGATAAATGCATTGTTCCAAAACAGAACAAATTATTTTCTTTTATGTCCATAAGAGCAAAACCTCCCTTATATTCTTTTGTGTTACATTTCATATTCTATTTTTTCAATAGAAATAGTAAATGCAATATGTAATGTAGAATATAATCATGTCAATCATTTACATTTTGTTTTTGGCTTCACCATCTACTAGTAGTTTCTTATTAACTTTGTTCTAAAAGATAGCTTATAATCTCTTTTTAAAAGACATATCGCATTTCTCTGCTTAATAACATTTTAGGTAGTTATAGTATTCCTAAGTAAGCCTATAATAGTTCATCTCATAATGCACTAGAGTTTCTATCTACTTGAAGTTAGAGTTTTGGATGCCAGGAAGATGCTAATGGGGACACTTGCCACTCATTTCATGGTCACCATCTGCCTCCAATCTCCTATAGAGAATCCTCTGTCTGAGTGAGAAGTAGTGGCAGAGACAACGAAGAGGCAAATGTAGGGAATGGCATTTCAGACAGTCAAGAAAACTGGAAATTCAGGGGTATTTCACAGTAATAGGGTTTCAAAAACCAGTACTGGAAGTTCTGAGGTAACAGAGAAAGTAAAGGATAACTTGGGAGAACAGTGGAAGGACACGTGGGACAAATGGAACACAGTCCTAGATTGAGTTCTGGAAACAAGAAAGAAATAGAGGACCTCAAACTACATGAAAAGAAACTTTAACTTTGAAGTTCAGAAGAGGGGTTAGAAAGTAGTAATTTTTTAAAAAAAACTATATTAAAAAGCATAAGGAAATAGATAAAGGAGGAAGTTCACAGTATAGAACAAAGAATAGAAGACTTGCAGGATGTATTAATTTTTTCCTCCTATTTTCCAAAATAACAATAGGGCTAATGAATCCTCGGGAGAGGGGCAAGGATGGGCTATCAGAGTGTGTAAAATGTGCAAGTAAGAACAGACTGTCCCTTTGTACCTGATCCTGTCTCCACATGTTGCATTATTTGGTATAGGGTTGAGAACCACCAGAGAGTTAGACAGGGTGATGAAAGTTGTTTCAGAATTTTGTAAGCAATATGAGCAAGGTGATTGTGGGGATTAATATCTCCTGCATTAACGGGCAAGGAAGGAGGATCCTGTGAGGAAGAAAAAATCTGCAGAAATAGTAGGAACTTCTTTAGATAAGTAAACACATCTCGTGCCAAAACCTCTCTCTCTCTGTTGCCTCAACTATATTTCTTCTTCACTTTGTTTTAGTCAGTTAAGTATTGGAATTTGTTTCATCCATATGGTGATTTTTGAGGAAGAAAGATACTGAAATCTCTAATTTGTCAAGTGAATATGAAAGTTTTCTGGCAACATTTCCTCAGGCTAAGAGTCCTGATAAGGAGAGAAAATAAAATAATATGACCCAAATAAAGATAAGCCGAGGGAGAGATACTACACTTTTCCCTCCAGGTAGTCCAAAAGAAAAAGTAAGCCTATGAAACATGAGTGAAAACACCCTACAGCCACAGCAGGAATAGCAATGAGGCACTACAAAGGAAGATCTGTCAGGGACTGTGGATCAAAAGTAGCAGCAAGAGAGAAAGTAAAACCACTCTCTCTAAAATACTTTCTTAATTTTACTATTTCTTCCACTTTCTTTTTAGCATGTCAGCTAAAATATTTAATGAGATTTGAAAGATTTAAAAATCAATAGCTTTTCTGCGGTTCTTAGGATGTTTCTTATAAATAACTTAAGTCAATTCTCTCTTCCAACATCCCTTACCCAACCTGTAGCAAAGGGAAACTGAAAAGGGGGGCGGGGCGGGGAAGCATTAAGTTTGCTCTCCTATCTCCCTTTCATTTACTTTCAAACAACATCTTTTATTTAATTATTTAATTCACCCCTTAGGTTCTAAGGGTGCACAAATCCAGAAGGAATGCCAGTTTCTTCTCCAGCTATGTTTATCCTTTTCCTTTAGCTTGTTGTTTATGGAATTTTTCAAAGGTTTACTATAAACTTAGGAAAAAACAAATGCTAGTTTCCCCTCCTTTAAGGAGCATCAGAACTGCTGGCTCAGTCTACCTAAAACTCCTTCCGTGGCCCTAAGGAATTTCACGTACTTCCCAAAGGGAGCAGTTTGTACTCATCTCAACAGGGAAGAAAGCATATCGTGCACTCTCCCTGAATGTATTCACTCACCCTGCCACGCAACCAGAAGAGGAGCACAAAATGACACACTTACGAACAATGCCTCATCTCCGCACCTGCAGATGGCCTGATGTCTAAAGCTCTCAGTCATGAAAGGGCCTCTAGAAAGGGGCAGTAAATTTAAAAAATGATGAAGATTTGGCATGGTTTTTTCCCCCCAAAAGAGAAGAAGCCAAAAGCAATTCATTGCAACACCCTTTCTACTCTGTAAATAGACTCTCTGCTCTTGCGAAATTTTAAAAAAGTAACAATTACTACTGACATCTACATTCAGCAAACTATAGTAGTACTTCAGATAATTTACAGATGGCTCCACGATAGCCTCTTACCACAGTCTATCAAAATCTCCCTGTACATCCCGACTTCTAATTATATCACTTTATCTTTTATATTTTATTTTGATTAAAAAGTGATAGGTGATTTGCATGTCTGCATATATGTGCAAAACAGCACTGCATCTCTACATTGCACTGACAATAGAAAGAGAGAAGCGGCAACTGGAAGAAAGGGCTTGGAAAGACACCTCTTTTCCATTTTCCCTGAACCCCTTATCTATGCCTTTTCCTTTATCATCTTTTATGTACTATAAGGGAGATATTTGGTGGAAACACATTTGCATAATATAAGTCTTTATCAGACAGCCTGGCTTATGGTATATGGACCCAGGGAAGTTTTCCTTCTATAGCTTGAAAGGTACTCTACAATGACACTATGTTAATAAACTTAAAATGAGAGAAAAGTCAAAACTAAAAGATTCAATTAAGAGTAATCTTTCATCCAAATAGCTACCAATTGTTTATCCTAAAGGAGCTAGTCCATTGAATTAAATTCACTAGTTTCTATTAAGTAATAAAGTATATACTTGTGTTTCCATGAGCAAGTTTAGTTTCAAATGTCCTGCATTCAGCGTGACCAGCTTTAAGGCATAAGTTTTGCTTGTTTATTTTTAAGATATCCAACTGTTATAATTTTACCATAAAAGAAAGGTTAAAAGAGAAGCTTCATTCACGAAGGCACTGTTCTGTGCCCAAGAGTATGACTAAGATAGTTACAACACAAAAATCAAGAGTTTAGACTGAAAAAGAGGAAATATGTATTTGAGTTATTTTATTGTTATTCAGCAGCTGGTATTGATATCATTAGGTAGAATAAAATCTATTTATATTTTAGAAGACTTACTGCTTCAACCAGCCACATAAGAATATAATAAACACCTACCATATATGAGGTATTATATTTCATAAACCCAAACACACTGACTAATTTACTTACCACTTTTGAAAATACACTTTCATTTCTGGAGAAAACCCATAGTAACGTATCATCTTCCCACAGTTTATTTTGATGAATCTTGCCTTAAAATCTATTTTCTGTATTTATTGCTCAGTTCTGGTACATTCTTTCTTGATTGCTTTACCTTTAACCTGGGTTAATGCCTATATTATATTTTCCTTTCCTACTTACAAATAATTGACAGAACATATCTATTTCTAGGTCTTCTAATTTCTTTTCCACCTTTCTTCCAAATGCTAATTTATTTCCCTCCTCCTACTTCCAGTGTCTGACTATATTTTACCTTTTTAAATCTTGTTAAATCCTTTTTCAATTAAGTTAATAGGTAACTTAATTGGCAAATGCCATTAGCTCTTTCTAAGCTACAGTGTCAACCTTAGATGATAATCTATGCAAGTGTTTCCACAAAGTCACACTGTCTAAGATGGCAGAGTAACTTCCTATGTTCCATACAGCTACAAAACAATTTGCACACATTCTGCCCCCTTCCTCAACTCTGCATAGCCCTGTCATCACAACTGTACTTCATACCTTTCCTTTACCATCAATCTTTTCTAAAAACAGTTTATATTCACTGTCTTTATTCCTTACCACCCATTTTCTGCCTTCACACTATGTGCTCTTGCTTTCCTCTACTATTCCACTGAAATGACACCCATAAATGTAATCAAGTGAGTATCTACTATTTGCCAAATATGATGGATACCTCAAGTTCATACCTGCCCTCTTGTCCTTTCTGTAGCACTTGAAAATGCTGAATGACCCTCCTTTCTTGAGATAATAATTTCTTAAGCACATCCTTCTATTAGTCCTGCAGGCTACTTCACCTTTCCGTATATAATTTCTTATTCCAATAAGTAATTTTGATGCACTCTACTCATGCAATCATTACTCCACACTTCCTCTGAGTTTTTCTCCTTAATGTGCCCCAAATCAATATTTCTGATAAACATCTATTACCTGAGTTCCAAATCTCTACCTATCTACATGCCTGTGAAATAGCTTCATTTACATGTCTTCAAGTGTTCCAACCTCAAAATGCAAACTGTCATTATTGTCTTATCCCCATTCCTACACAAACAAATCGTATTATTACAGGTTTCATTAACACAATCCTATTCTTTTCTTTCCTTTTTGAAATGTAAATTTGATTGTATTTGGCCTGCTTTAAACCTTCAGTGACTCTCTAGTGACTACAAGATAAAGTTTGAGTCACTTCTCATGGCACAAAATGCACCTTCATGCCCTGGCCCCTTCCTCTACCTTCTCTTTTGTTTGTTTGTTTGTTTTTGTTTTTTGGGGGGTGGGGGGATGGAGTCTCGCTCTATCACCAGGCTGGAGTGCAGTGGCGCAATCTCAGCTCACTGCAACCTCCACCTCCTGGGTTCAAGCGATTCTCCTGCGTCAGCCTCCCGAGTAGCTGGGACTACTGGCGACTGCCACCACGCCTAGCTAATTTTTGTATTTTTATTAGAGATGGGGTTTCACCATGTTGACTAGGATGGTCTCGATCTCTTGACCTAATGATCTGCCCACCCTGGCCTCCCAAAGTGCTAGGATTACAGACATGAGCCACTGTGCCTGGCCCTTTCTGTTTTTACCACTTTCTTATATGTAATCTGTCTGTGACTATATCAAATTACTTTCAGTTTCAATACTAGTCCTTCTACTTGGTATTCTCTTTTGTTTCCTTCATTCTACCTTATTTTTAGTTTAAGACTCAGCTTAAATTCAGTATAGCCTATGAAACCTTTGAGGATACTTCAAAGCCAAAAACCAAAAAAAGACATATGGGTGTTCTTATGTGTGCAATCACAGATATATATATCTTCATCTGTTTACATGGCTGTCTTACAGTTAGAATTTGATATTCTCGAGTGCAGGCATGTATCTCATGAATTTTGTGTCTCGAATCTTAATGCATTGCAGTCAATAAAATGTGTTCATTGAATGGAAAGGCTTTAAAGTGATAATGCTTTGGAAATATCTGTGGGGTCCAGATTTAAGAAGGCTTTCAATGTCAGACTAAAACTTATCATGTATTCTGCAAACATTGACATTCCATTAAAGGTTTCTTTATCAGTGCAATACACACACACACACACACACACACACACACACGCACACACACACGCCAGTGCTAATACAGCATTCACTATTGCCAAATACTGTTCTAAACTTATTTATTTATTTATTTATTTATTTATTTATTTTTATCTATTTATTTTTTTTGTGGCGGAGTCTCGCTCTGTCGCCCAGGCTGGAGTGCAGTGGCGCGATCTCGGCTCCCTGCAAGCTCCGCCTCCCGGGTTTACGCCATTCTCCTGCCTCAGCCTCCCGAGTAGCTGGGACGACAGGCGCCGCCACCACGCCCGGCTAATTTTTTGTATTTTTAGTAGAGACGGGGTTTCACCAAGTTAGCCAGGATGGTCTCGATCTCCTGACCTCGTGATCCGCCCGTCTCGGCCTCCCAAAGTGCTGGGATTACAGGCTTGAGCCACCGAGCCCGGCCCTAAACTTATTTAATATTGTTATTCTTATTTCATTATTTTTCCTACCTTGCTGTTTGGGAAACTGAGACACAGAATAGTTAAGTGCAATATCCGAATTTAGACAATAAGTGTTGAGGCAGCAGTTTGAACTCAGGTAATTTGGCTTCATCATCTATCCCAATAGCCACTTTGGGAAAATGTTAAACAGTATTAGCATGACTGATGACATCGGGAT
The DNA here is from genome assembly GCF_024542745.1 of Macaca thibetana thibetana. NCBI lineage: Eukaryota > Metazoa > Chordata > Mammalia > Primates > Cercopithecidae > Macaca > Macaca thibetana. Next base: position 102,463,595 of record NC_065589.1, on the reverse strand, counting down.
GAAATGGAAAAAGTATAAGCAGGGAAACCAGGTAAAGGGATACTCTGTTAACCCAGGCTTAAATTGGATTGAAATGGAAGCTATTTCAAAGAACTGGAAGATGTGTTGATGATTGGATATGTGAGAAGGAGAAATTCAGGAGAACACCAAAGTTTCCTGTACAGTGGTTAGGAAAATGTGATCGTGAGTAAATCAGAGAACTAAGTGATAAAGGGGAACATTTTTGGAGCAGAAAATTCAATATTACACATTCTGGTAGAAATGTCCAAATCCAGGAAGGTGGAACTGAAGAGGTGAGAAATTATAAGTGTTTTAAAGTGAGGAAACGAATAGAAAACAGAAATAGAGAACATAGTCAGAATTTTCAAGTAACTTTAGCAACTTCATTCCAACAGCATTTACCAAAATGTGATCCATAGATGTTACTAGGTGTTATATACCATAGAGCTCTCAGAAATGAATGTTGGAAAAGTTCAGGAAACACTTAGCACACCCATACTCCGAGACTGATGGAACAAGTATTTACCTTTACAATCTAATTCATCAGAGTTGTCTCCGCAGTCATTTTCTCCATCACATAACTTGCCATGAGGAATGCAGCGGCGATTATAGCAAGGTTTGAAGCCTCTTCGACAGCTTCTGTTTTCTTATAAATAAAAGTAGAAACTCATAACCAGAGATCATATAGAAATATTTGTACAAAATGAAAATCACAGATAATATTTCATTCATAATGACTGGATTATGGATCTATAAAACAAGTGCTGTGCCGTACAAAAGCTGTGGATTAGAAAGTTTCTGTATTGTCAAAGAGTAGTTCATTCAGCAAGGGCCCTTTCCGACTTAGTGTTTTAACTTTAGTCATTCATGCCTGGAGATCTTTTCAAGTTATACCCATGTTATTGTTTCTGGCAATTCTGTCAAGTAGCACAGAAATAAACATATATCACGTATTCAATTCTGAAGCAATAAATATGTACCTCAAACATAACAAAAACATTCCAACATCCATTTCCTATATCCTTTGCATCTATCTGCAAGGATTTTATAACAAGGAGAAAAAGCAACAAAACATGTATTCCTGAATCAGTGTCTCACGGAGTCATCTAAATATCAATAAATTGTTCTTAAAAATTATCTTAAAATATCTACAGAATTCCCTGAGAAAGAATGACCTTCTGAGTTCTATTTACCATTATGAAAGTTTCTTGACATTCTCTGATTTGGGGCAGAAGCTACTACTTACAATAATTATAGCCGCCATGTATTAAACGTCAGCTTTGCCCCAGGCTCTGTACTGAGTATATGTAGATAAATACTTGCTGGTTTAATACTCTCAACTACTCATAAGAGCTAGCTATTTCATAGCAGAAAACTAAAACACAGAGAAGTGAGTTATGTTACTTACCCTAGTCACACTAGGGTTTGTACACTAGGCTAGTTACACTAGCAGGTTTAGGAACAAAGATCTAACTTCAGGTGTGAGTCCAAAGCCCATACTCTATACCTGGCATTGGCAAACTATTATCCATAGGCCAGATCTAGCCTGTGAGACTGTTTTCATATCGCTATTGGACTAACAATAGTTTTAACATTTTTAAAGGATGATAAATAATAAACAACAGAGGATATATGACAGAAAGCATATATGACCCACAAAACCTAACATATTTACCAGCTGAACCTTTACAGAAAATGCTTGCCAACTCCTGCTCTACATGAGTATCATCTGACTTCCACAAAGATAAAAATAACATGAAATATAATCTCAAGTCAACTTATAGTAAATGCAAACCTGTGAGTTTATTACTTTTATATGCTTTAATATTTTTATATCTTATAGAATATAGCCATTCATTAAAGCGAATATGCTATTTGAGATAAATTATTTAAGATATTGGTTGCATATCAATTATGGACAAATTACATTAGACTCTCAGTTTAAATGATGGTGTGTTATCATGTAATGTAAAAGAGTGAGAAGACTGTCTGTGGAACTCACAGATCCTGTCTTTCCCTTGTTCTGACTTTTCTTTAATTATTCAGGTGTAATTATTACCAGATAATGGAATAGAGGAGAAAAGTAGACATAAAATGTAGCAATTTCAGATATAGACTCCTAAATTTTGCATAGCATATGAGCCCAATGCTATTGGATTTCCAGGATTAAAAATAAATCAGGACCATTTTTTAAAAATCTGGATCAAATATACAATGATTATCAATGATTATGCAAAGGCAGATTTCCAGGAAAAATATTGTTGCAATGAAGGGAAATCTCAGCTGCTTACTAGAGCATAAAAGTTAATCTCTACTCCTAAGGGAGGTTAGAGGTTGACTGTCACTAAGTGTTACCAAAAGCAGCATAGCTGGTGGAATTCTATGTTTGATGTGGACCGTGCCTAAGGAAATGAGCCTTTGTACCAAAGGACACTAGCTCCCATGCTAATCCTAGAGACAGAAATATAACTGACAAGACTTTGATAACAACCCAACAATGTGCTATTGTCTGTTGGTGAAACTTTGCTTCAGAGTAAGCCTGTCCATATCCAAAAACCACTGATATTTCTGAGTTACATTTTAAGGAAAGTAAACCTAAAACCTACTGCTAGAGATGAATAAGTAGGGAGTTCAGAAGATTAGCTACTACTTTTAAAAATATTCATATTCTGGCTGGATGTGATGCTCAGACCTGTTATCCTAGCACTCTGTGAGGTTGAGGCGGGAGGATTGCTTGAGATCAGCAGTTTAAGACCAGTCTGGACAACACAATGAGACTCTGTCTCTTTAAATAAAATAAAATAAAATAAAATAAAATAAAATAAAATAAAATAAAATAAAAAGGTCTATTTTGTGGATATAAAACCATGAAGAAATTATTTAGTGAATATCATGGCTATCGAATAGGAGATAAAGTACCTCATTTTAACACAAGCAAAGCCACATCAATTGCCTTAGATCAACAGGTTAATGAGAAATATTAAAGAAATTATCCACATAAACCAAACAGAGATAAGCAAACCAAAAACTGTAAAAGAATCAGAAAACTTTATCTGAAATGAGCAAACCCATATTGGACACTTACCACAGTAGAGCAGTTTTTCATCTGATTTATCCTTACAGTGAGGAATGCCATCACAGGTGAGCTGGTAGTCAATGCACTCACCATTTCCACATTCAAACTCTGAATAAATGTTGCAGGAGGAATTTTTAGCTGCAAGGAAAAAAAAAAAGTCAATTCTTTTGTGCAATGACCAATATTTTTTGACACCACTACAATTATTTTTCTTAATTTTAATTATAAAGATAAACTAAAATTTATCAAAATGTAAAATTAAAGAGCCATGGTTTATGACATTTCTTTATGAAATTAAGATCTTAAAAAATAATTTTCTGGCCAGGCACAGAGGCTCACGCCTGTAATTTCAGCACTTTTGGAGGCCGAGGTGGGCGGATCACGAGGTCAGGAGATTGAGACCATCCTGGATAACATGGTGAAATCCCATCTCTACCAAAAATACAAAAAATTAGCCGGGCGTGGTGACACGTGCCTGCAGTCCCAGCTACATGGGAGGTTGAGGCAGGAGAATCGTTTGAACCTGGGAGGCCAAGGTTGCAGTGAATGGAGATCTCGCCACTGCACTCCAGCCTGGGCAACAGGGCAAGACTGTGTCTCAAAAGAGTAATAATAATAATAATTATTATTATTGTTTTTAAAAAGAGCCAGTTAAATGAGCTCTGTACATACTGAAAGTGTTTTTGTGTTTTGTTACTGGAATCTATTATGTATTTTTCAATATACTAATATTTTTCAGTGCGTACAGTACCCATTGTGAATGTTCGATGTGAATCATCTCAGTCAAATGAATAGTCCCTACTTTTCCCCACTTTCTGGTCTTCCTAACTATCTTCTGATTAAACCTCAGTAGCAAGTTATACTGTTCAGAAATATAAGAATTGTTAAAATAAGACCTTTGTCAGATCCATGTGTGGGAGGTTCCCAGGAGCAGACTCTTTCTTGCTGCCATACATGAGCAGCACCTACTCCATAAAGTGTACAGGAATCAGTGGGATGAGGGGCAGGAGGACAATGGTCAAGTGGAAAGCATGTGCACCTGATGCTATGGACTCCAAATGACTGCTGTCAGAAAGTCTCATTTCTAAGCCTCAGAATTTTTATTAGAAATTAAGAGTTTGAATTTTTAGGTGATTTGCACTAATTTGTAAGTTAAGAGTCTGAAAGTACAAAAAGATCTTTTCTACAGTTAAGTTTCATCCTTACAATGGCAGTATGTGATTACTATTTTTAAGGGTTTCTATTGAGGACAATGGACTTATTTTTAATCTTCAGTAATAGATTTACCAGCAGACTTTGGGATCCAATTTTTGGGATATACTGTCTGCTTGCATGTATGTACTCACCCTGTTGCTTGCTGAATAATTGTACATTTAAATACATTTGTATTATTTATGTTGGAGGTAAGCAGAATTCATTCATCTCTGCTAATGAAAGAATATAGCTTAATTTTATAATTTAGTATTAGTTTTTGAGCTTTATTTCAGGAATATTCAATTAAACAGCCACTAGTACTATTTGAACTTTCCAAGGTTTTATTTCTTTATTATTCCTAGAATTTAATTAATTTAGTAGAGGGTCTATTTATCTAAGGCTTTTTTTTTTTAATTATGCCAATTTTTATTTAGATTCAGCAGGTACAGGTGCACGTTTGTTACATGGGTTTACTACATGATACTGAGGTTTAAGATATGATTGATCCTGTCACCCAGGTACTGAGCATAGTACCAATAGTTAATTTTTTTGCCTTTGTCCACCCTCCTTCTCTCCTCACTCTAACAGACCCAAATGTCCATTGTTGCCATCTTAGTGCCTTTGGGGAAAAGACAAAAACTATTCAAAGATAAATAGGTTTTGTATATTATGCAAAAACAAATATTATATGAATACAATTCTTCTTCAGGTACGTTCATTTGATAAAATAATATTGAGTGCTTTCTGCTTCTTTCTGGAAACATCATGGTTCAGTTGCCCTTATTCTCCTGAACAGCAATTACTTCATCTAATTATATTTACTATATCTATTTCTTTTATGGATTACAATAAGATTAGCAATGTTGTATGCAAGGGGACTGCCTAATCTTCTTGTCAACAGTTATGACAACAAATGGTTTTCCCTCATTTGCCCTCAGTTAGGTGTTAGTACATGACCTTTCACCCCTTTAATGCTGCCATTAACATTCATGAACTGCTCTGGGTAAAATCACTTAGATGAGGACACAGATATGCTACAAACATTCTCATGTCCCTAAAGATGAATTTGACAAGGAGAAGCCAAGAGTTACTCTCTAATCTCTCCGCTGGACTACAGGATTTCAATATGAATGCACAATGGATGTCGTCTGCCTCTATAACAGATTGTGAGCTCTGAGGAATCCAATATCACTCTACAGTTCCATGTGAATACAATCGTGCTTGTTTAAAATGACAGTTTTCTTCCTGATTCATTTCCTCTCATCAATAGAGAAAAGCTTAGTAGGGACAGTTGTATTGAATGTATTATGCAGCAAGGACAGGCCTCCACTGTACAGAAATAAGCTTTGCCGTTGTGACTAAAGGCATTGCTTCACTACTAGCCTGCAGTGACCTGTGAAAGAAACATGAGTGATTCTAATGCATGTCTAACACTCCAGGCTTACAGATGGCATCAGATCCAGATCATTACAGCTGAAACCACAAAGGCAAACTGAAAGAATTTAAGCCATTGCCTGAGCAATTCAGAGAAGTGTTAAGTGACAAAGAAATATGGGAATTTGTGGTCCGAAATATGGAAATTGGCCATCTGTATTTAAAATTTTGACCAATTGCATCATTTTCTCATTTGCTTTGGCACAGTCTTAAATAAAACAACTTTTACTTTTTGTGCTAAGAGGTGCCTTTTTGGGTTGTAGTATCAACTTGCACAGTGAGAAAATATGTCTATGTTATTTTGTATATGGTGTAATAGTTTTAAAGCTAAAGAAAATTATGCCCAAGCACTTACATTGAAGAGCAGGAAAGAGATAAAATCCTTCCATTGGAAAGAGAGTAAAAAACGACTGAAGATGAAGATGAAAAATACTTATTTTTATTATGTAGACATATCCAACTCTGTTAATTTTCTGCATGAAAAGATATGCACTGAGGATATATTTAATGGGTGAGGAGAGAAAAAAATGTATCAAATTTGACACATCCTGAGAGTGATTTCACCAATTTCCAACAAGATTCTTCTCTCCCACCTCACATATATATTGTCTTAATGTTAAAAGGAAATTAACCTTTTTAAATTTTGCTTGCAAGCTTTTCATGGCAGTATTGAAACACTTGAACCTTGATTTATTTTGGAAACAGTTTTGGAAACTTAGCTGTTAATAAGTGTATATTGTAATGGTACTAATTAAAGATTGTAATGCCTTTGGGAGGTATAAACATCATGCAAGGCTGAAATGTTACACTCTTAATTAACAGTTTGGAAATGATTACAAATAAGCTGCATGAGCCATTCTCTCTCATTTACATACTGTGACGGACTGTGAGTGGTTTTACTGCAAGGCTACTGATATACTGCCTGTATACCAGTTTATTTCAGCTTCAATTACTTTTGCTATTGATTGAATTCACAAAGTCACAACTGGAAGTTTTCAGATGACCATTGTGTGCAGATACTTCTCTACCTAGCCCCAATACTTTCTAGTGCACAACCAGGAGGGTAAAAACATATGTTACCATTTTGGTTATCATTATCTAGTACATGGTGTTATAACTAAGCAGAACAGCGAACTCAGTTTTCTTTAGAGCAGAGAGATAACATGACTAAGCTTCTAATATTGGAAGAGAGTATAACTTCATGAATACACAAACACAATTTCAGTTATGTATGTGGAATTTGGAACAGATATGTCATATTACATTTCAATTCTCTTTACTTACTCACACATCTGTTGTCCTCTAGCAATATTCGGTCCCCTCTGCAGGAACAATTCACTCTCCCATTGGGAGTTAAAAGGCACAAGTCATGGCAGCCTCCATTCAATAATGCACATGGAGAAAGTTCACCTACAATAAAGAGGTTGTATTGGTAACATTTTATATCGAATTTCTATTCTATGTTAGATATATATTAATAGTAAACTATTAGACTACCTCAATCTCTCAATAATATGCCATTAAAAAGCAACATTCAGGACTTTTGAAAATCTAAGCACTCCTAAGGCTAAGTACATTACAAAAGTATGTAACACTAATCAAATTTTTCTAATCCATCTGATACCATGGCATCAAATGAACTAGTTCTGCTAGAAACCACATTGATACTGCAAACTGCAATTTTGTAAGCACTGCATTGACTAAAGAACTGTTAAGCCCAGATGCAAAGTTTATCTATCAAGTGTAATTTTCATGATTTGAAAATTCAAAGATATGAAGATTGAGAGAGAAATAAAATTTTTAGAAGAAATAATTAAAAATGAACTGCTCCTGTGATGGTAAATTATGCAATATAGAAGTTGCCTTGAATATTTCAGATAATTTCAATATTTTGAACAGCCAAATCTTGAACACTATTCCTAAGAACTATAAAAAAAACAAAATCAACCATCATAGTTATAAAAAATAATATTTTTAAAAAGAAAAAACAAATCCAACTATTACTAGGAAACATCTATACGTTTTTAGAGATCAGAGAGTATACAATGAGGAAATACATTTGCTTTCTATTATAACTTACAGCTATTGGTGTCATTGGCAACAGCTATGATTCCCATTGGCTGATGTGGAATATCGGAACGAAGAATTTTTGTATCTCCTCCTGTGTACTTGTTGGACCGCAGGATAGCTCTTCTTCCCCAGTCTGACCAGAATATATAATTGTCATAAACAGCCAAGCTGAGGAAAGTTCCTGGGCCGGACTTAACTATCACCTGAAATAAATTAAAATACTGTATTTTTATGATGAATATATAGATATTTATATATCCACACCCATTTTTGCTTCAAAAATAAAAGATTTGGTTTAGTTGGATTTAATTAACATAAATCATCAGATAAAAATAAAATTTTACTAAATGAATTATGATATGCTTTATATTTAAAATGTTTTAGTCATTGTTAGTGCTTGCAATGTGCTTACATAATATCTCAAGTATACTTTTATTTAACAATTCAATGTGTACAACAAGTATATTGTTTGGTATTATAAACAAAAATCAACAAGCCAAAAATATTAGATGAAGATTATAAACATTTATTAACCTTCAGTAAGAAATCACCGGATATACAGTAGATACTCATCAAGTTCCCAGAACTACCTATGGAATATAAAGAACCATAAGATCTAGGTTCTTTCTTCAGGAAGTTCACCACATGAGTGACTAAACTAGTACATGTCTGAGAATAAAAGTTTAGAAGTAAAGACCATACTGTCACTCAGATCAGTATGGAGCAAAGGGACTAGATTTATCTTTTCATCTAAGACAACCACACAACAGCAAAATATAGGAAACAACACTTTTGAAAACATTGCACATCAGGAAATGAAAGGCATTGATTTCTGGGTAATAGGAAATACTGGGTGCATCCCATGGCATCCACCATTTACCAGAGAGAGATTATAAGTAGCAGCACACACAGGACAGAAACAGAGCCCAGATAATTCCATGAATAAAAGTTATGGGAAGTGAAAGTTATGGGAAAGTTATGGGTTGCTATATCTCACTGGGCAGAGGGTCAAGAGTAGAGAGTTCAGCAGAGGGAACTGTGGGTATCTGAAAAGAGTCATCCTGGAGCATTCAGTCAAGTACTGATAAGTGCATGCATGTGTGCGAGCCAACTCCTCCAGGCTGGTGAAAGAACCACTGGAAAGGATGAGAGAGAAGAGTCCCCAAGTTCACATGGGTCCAGAAATCATGCCTGTTAACAACAATCAGATTCAAATATTTAATTCAAATTCTAATTCATGAGACTCCGAATACTCTTTAGGGTCTGCCTGAGCAGTGGGGAACTGTTAACCTAGACTAAATAAACTTTGTTCTAGTCTTCTCTAACAAATTGTAGAAGCCAAGCCTGAAAGGAGCAAACTGTTTCAAACTAGCTTAACTGTCAATAATTTTTTATGAGAGTATAAAAATGTATACCAGCAAACTACTATGCAAGGAAAATGTAAAAAGGAAGAAAATCCTCAAATCAATGACTTCTGCTTCCACTTTAAGAAACTAGAAGAAAAGTAACTTAAACTCAAAGTAATAAAGGGAAGAAACTAAAGAAGGGAAATTTAACAAAATAGAAAACAGAAAAACAATAGAGCAAAATCAGTAAAACTAAAAACTGGGTTTTTATGTCAATAAAATGGCTAATACATCATAAAATTAGATTTGTCCCAGGAATACAACTTGATTCAATATTAAAAAATCAATCAGCATAATTCACCATAATAGCTGACTAAAGAAGAAAACTCATATACATGTCCCAACACATGCAGAAAAACCACGATAAGATATGGCTTCTATTCTTGACAAAAAACTCAAAAACTAATAATAGAAATATAACGAGGCACAAAACAGGGGTGATCACTGTCACTACTTCTATTTAACATTATCCTGGAGTTTCTAACTAGTATAATAAGGCAAAAAAATAAAAAATAAAAAGAATCTACATGGGAAAAGATAAGTCAAACTGTCTTCATTTGCAAGTGACTAAATCCTCTACGTAAAACATTTAACAGAATCTACAACAAATACTGCTAGAATGAATAAATTAATTTAGTAAAATTGCAGGATACATGGCTGTTATTAAAAAGTAAATTGTATTTCTGTATACTAGCTATGAACAATTAGAAATTGAAATAAAAAACAGCTATTTACAATAGCCTCTACAAATATAAAATATTTAAATATAAAAACATATGTACAAGAATCTGAAAACTATAAAACATTGCTAAGAGAAATTAACAAAATCCTAAATAAAGAGATGTATAGAGAAGAAGAAGTATAACATATGTGTGCAATTTGTCATCTTTACAATCTTTAAGTGTATAATTCGGTGGTAATAAAAACATTTATATTCCTTTATTAACTTTTAAGTTCAGGGGTATATGTGCAGGTTTGTTATATAGGTAAGTTTGTATCACAGGGGTTCATTGTACAGACTGTTTCATCCCTCAGGGGTTAAGTTTAGTACCCATTCATTATTTTCATTATTTTTCCTGATCCTCTCGCTCCTCTCACCCTCTACCCTCCAATGGGTCCCAGTGTCTGTTGTTCTCCTCTATATGTCCATGTGTTCCCATCATTTAGCTCCCAATTATAAGTGAGAACATGTGGTATTTGGTTTTCTGTTTCTGCATTAGTTTGCTACAGATAATGTCCTCCAGCTCCATCCATGTTTCTATAAAGGACAAGATCTTGTTATTTTTGGTGGTTGCATGGTATTCCATGGTATAAATGCAGCACATCTTCTTTATCCAGTCTACCATTGATGGGCATTTAGGTAGATTCCATGTCTTTGCTATTGTGAGTAGGGTTGTAATTAACATACATGTGCATGTATCTTTACAATAGAATGATTTACATTCCTTTGGGTATATACCCAGTAATGGGATTGCTGGGTCCAATGGTATCTCTATTTTTAGGCTTTCGAGAAATCATCACACTGTTTTCCACAATGGTTGAAAACATTTTCCTTTTTCTCTACAACCTTGCCAGCATCTGTTATTTATTGACTTTTTAATAATAGCCATTCTGACTGGTGTGAAATGGTATCTCGTGGTTTTGATTTGCATTTCTCTAATTGCATTTCTCGATGTTGAGGTTTTTTGCATATTTTTTTGGCTGCATGTATGCCTTCTTTTGAAAAGTGTCTGTCACTTGACAACATTTCCATGAGTTTTTTTTTTTTTTTTTTTTTTTTTTGTAAATTTAAGTTTCTTAATAATGCTAGGTATTAGTCCTTTGTAAGACTCATAGTTTGCAAAAATGTTCTTCCGTGCTGTAGGTGGTCTGTTAACTCTGCCAATAGTTTCTTTGGCTGTGCAGAGCTCTTTAGTTTAATTGTATTCGATTTGTCAATTTTTGCTTTTGTTGTAATTGCTTTTGGTGCCTTGTCACAAAATCTTTGCCTGTTCCTATGTCTAGAATGGTATTGCCTACCTTGTCTTCCAGGGTTTTTATAGTTTTGAGTTTTACATTTAATTCTTTAATGCATTTTGAATTAATTTTTGTGTATGGCTTAAGAAAGCGGTTCAGTTTCAATCTTCTGCATGTGGCTAGCTAGTTATCCCAGCACCATTTATTGAATAGAGTCCTTTCCCCTTTGCTTGTTTTTGTCAGCTTTGTTGAAGATCAGACAGTTGTAGGTATATAGCCTTATTTCTGTAATCTCTAGTCTGTTGCATTGGTCTATATGCCAGTTTTTGTATGAGTACCATGCTCTTTGGTTACTGTAGCCCTGTAGTACAGTTTGAAGTCAGTTTGTGTGATTAGGATGCCTTGACTATTTGGGCATTTTTTGGTTTCGTATGAATTTTAAAACCATTTTTTTCTATCTCTGAGAAGAATTTCAATGGTAGTTTAATCAGAATAGTATTTAATCTATAAATTCCTTTGGGTGGTATGGCCATTTTTTAAATATTGATTATTCATATCCATGAGCATGGAATGCTTTTACATTTGGTTGTGTCATCTCTGATTTCATTGAGCAGTGTTTTGTAGTACTCCTTGCAGAGATCTTTCTCATCACTGGTTAGTTGTATTATTAGGTATTTTGCGTGTGTGTGTGTGTGTGTGTGTGTGTGTGTGTGTGTGTGTTGCAATTGTGAGTGGACTGCATTTCTGATTTGGCTGTTTGGTTGTTGTTAGTGTATAGGAATCCTAGTAATTTGTGTACGTTGATTTTGTATCCTGGGACTTTGCTGAAATTGTTTATCAGCTTAAGAAGCTTTTGGTTGGCCGGGCGCGGTGGCTCAAGCCTGTAATCCCAGCACTTTGGGAGGCCGAGACGGGCGGATCACGAGGTCAGGAGATCGAGACCATCCTGGCTAACACGGTGAAACCCCGTCTCTACTAAAAAATACAAAAAACTAGCCGGGCGCGGTGGCGGGCGCCTGTAGTCCCAACTACTCGGGAGGCTGAGGCAGGAGAATGGCGTGAACCCGGGAGGCGGAGCGTGCAGTGAGCTGAGATCCGGCCACTGCACTCCAGCCCGGGCGACAGAGCCAGACTCCGTCTCAAAAAAAAAAAAAAAAAAAAAAGAAGCTTTTGGGCTGAGACTATGGTATTTTCTATATATAGAATCATATTGTCTGCAAACAAAGATATTTTTATTTCCTCTCTCACTTGGATGCCCCTTATTTCTTTCTCTTGCCTGATTGCTCCGTCCAGGACTTCCAATACTATATTGAAAAGGGTTGGTGAGAGAGGGCATCCTTGTTGTACTAGTACATTCTTATGCTACTAACAAAGACTTACCTAAGACTGCATAATTTATAAAGGAAAAAAGGTTTAATTGATCCACAGTTCAGCATGGCTGGGGAGGCCTCAGGAAACTTACAATAATGGCAGAAGGGGAAGCAAACATGTTGTTCACATGACAGCAGCAAGGAGAAGTGCAGAGGAAAGAAGGGGGAAAGCCCCTTATAAAACTATCAGATCTCATGATAATTTACTCACTCTCATGAGAGCAGCATGGAGGTAACCATCCTTATGACCCAAGTACCTCCCACAGGGTCCCTCCCATGACACATGGGGATTATGGGAACTACATTTTAAAATGAGATTTGGGTAGGGACACAGCCAAAATATATCACTTGTCTTGTGCTGATTTTCAACAGGAATGCTTCCAGCTTTTGTCTATTCAATAAGATGTTGGCTATGGATTCGTCATAGATGGCTTTTATTAGTTTAAGGTATGTTCCTTTAATACCTGGTTTATTGAGGTTTTGGGTGTTGAATTTTATCAAAAGCCTTTCCTGCATCTATTGAGACAGTCATGTGTTTTTTTGTCTTTTGTTCCATTTATATGATGAATCACCTTTATTGATTTGCATATATTGAACCAACCTTGCATCCTAAGGATAAAGCCTACTTGATCATAGGATAAGCTTTTTGATGTGCTGCTGGAATCAGTTTGCTAGTATTTTCTTGAGAACTTTTGTATCAATGTTCATCAAGGATATTGGCCTGAAGTTTTCTTTATTTGTTATGTCTCTACCAGGTTTTGGTATCAGGATGATGCTGGCCTCATATAATGAGTTGTTAAAGATTTCTTCCTCCTCAGTTTTTTGGAATAATTTCAGCAGGAATGGTACCAACTCATTTTTGTACATTTGGTAGACTTCGGCTGTGAATCATCTGGTCCTGGGCTTTTTTGGTTGGTGGGCTATTTATTACTTATTTCATTTCAGAGCTAATTATTGGTCTGCTCAGGGATTCAACGTTTTCCTGGCTCAATCTTGGAAGGGTATATGTGTCCAGGAATTAATGTATTTATTCTCGATTTTCTAGTGTATGTGCATAGAGGTGCTCATAATATTCTCTGATGGTTATTTCTAGTTCTGTGGGGTCAGTGGTAATATCTCCTTTGTCATTTCTAATTGTTTATTTGGATCTTTTCTCACTTCTTCTTTATTAATCTAGCCAGTGGTCTATCTGTTTTATTTTATTTTTCAGAAAACCAGGCCCTGGTTTCATTTGGAACAAATCTGTGCCTTCCTATTATGTAATATAGGAAGTAATTCCTTCCTTTTATGGAGAAATTATATCGATGGAGGCGCTGTGGCATATACTTAGAATGAAGAAATGGGCCTTCTGCCTTATCAAATTCTAAGCCAAGAGAGCTTGGCAATCAGTATCCACTTTAGAACTACAGACTTTAGTGATTTCTGCTTGCAGAGTTGTTCTAAATTTTGTATTTGAAAATCAAATTAAATTGTCTAAATATAAATTTTTAATAAAGATATCAATTTGATTTTTTGGCCTCAGTATTAATATTCCAAACAGGACTCACTGGGTTACTTTTCCCTGTAACCAGGAAAAAAAAAAAAAAAGAAACTTTTACAAGAATGATTACTGCAAAGGAATGGTAATCAAGAAATAAATATTTAGCAAAACAAACAAAAATTAATGCACACAATGATTCTAGCCAATCAGAAAATTATACAAGGTATTTAGTAAGTACTTATAAACATTATTCATTTAATTCTTAAGATCATTGAGTGAGGGAAGGATTATTGCAGATTGTATTCAGATACGAAGAAACAGCTTGGAGAGATTTGCAACTTGCCAACAGTGATACACCTCATTAACGTAGGATCTGGAATTTGGTATAAGGTTAAACTCCAAATTAGAACAGCAAATGTACCAAGCTTACATGCCAATTACCAATTTAAGTGTTTTGCTAATAAACTGTGAGGAAGACATAATCTTCTTCACATGTATGAGAAAGTTTAAGAGCAGATAAATTAGGTAACCTGGCCAAAGTGGCAAAGTTGCACCCACTGTTCACATTGTTAACCACTTTCTTATTTCGTCTCCAAATCCCAACCCCATCCTTTTGCCACACATTGCCTCCATAGGAATTACTATACTCTAACATTAAAACATTTAGCAACTACTGAAATTGGCATAGTTTGGAGAAAATAGATAATTTAAGGAATATGATAATTAAAAGATTACCACCTCTCTCTCCCTCATCCTATATCAAAATATAAATTGTCAGGCATGGTGGCTCATGCCTGTAATTACAGCATTTTGGGAGGCCAAGGCAGGCAGATCACCTGAGGTCAGGAGTTTGTGACCAGCCTGGCCAACATGGTGAAGGCCCCGTCTCTACTAATAATACAAAAAAATTAGCCAGGCATGGTGATGCGTGCCTGTAATCCCAGCTACTCAGGAGGCTGAGGCAGGAAAATCGCTTGAACCCTGGAGGCAAAGGTTGCAGTGAGCCAAGATCATGCCACCGCACTCCAGTCTGGGTGACAGAGCAAGACTCTGTCTCAAAAAACAAACAAACAAACAAAACAAAAAACCCCAAAACACTGTAAATTATTGTGAGGTAATTAACAACATTATCCTTCTGATTTCCCAAAACCCTGCCACATTCATTCTAAATTAACTGCTAATTACTCTCTCATACAAGCAATTACTTCCATTTTTTCTGAATATATAAGTAATTTCTATTTTATGAAGGGATATTTATTAAACTTTAATGTGCATATAAATCACTTTGAGATGTTGTTGAAATTCAGACTTGGATTCACTAGGTCAGGTATTGTCCCTGAGATTCTGCATTTCTCCCAAGCTTCCAGGTGCCCATGATCTGATTCGGGGACCCACTTTGGGTAGTTAAGAATTTTAAAACGGAGAAAAGTGGAAAAATAAATAAAATAATAATCTTACCACACAGATATATAATTATTCACCATTTTGGACTAGAAATTTATATTTCTTTCCTTTTTTACCTTACAAATTGGTATCAAATATATGCTTTTGTATTCAATTAAAAGGGAGTTGATGGGACTTCTGCTGCCAGCCAAAATGGTGTAAGCCCACTACAGCCTATCTGTCCAACTCATTACAACTTTCTCATTGTATCACTGTCATGCAGACAGGAAAAGAAAAGCAGTAATGGAAAGTTGAGTAGCAGCACATAGAAGGACAGGAGCAGAGTAAAATACTATTTTTACTGTCACTGTTTATATTTTGTTTTCCCTACTTTGCATCTGGTGCTACCCAGTAATGAAATAGCTGTCAACATACTAGGTGTACCTTAGATACTTACTCTCAAAGGGTATAGTTTCAATGTCCCTTATAGTTCCCATTCGTTTCCCAAATTCACACAGAGATCATGGGGAGATGGTGGCTGCCTCGCGTTAGCTCTGCAATCCAGGCGTACAGTGGGGCCTAGCACCGGCTGTAGTGTTGTGAGTTTTTTTTTTTTTTCCCCAATACTTTAAGTTCTGGGGTACATGTGCAGAACTTGGCAGTTTTGTTACATAGGTATACACATGCCATGGTGGTTTGCTGCACCCATCAACTCGTCATCTAGATTAGGTATTTCTCCTAATGTTCTCCCTC
The DNA here is from genome assembly GCF_024542745.1 of Macaca thibetana thibetana. Taxonomy (NCBI): domain Eukaryota; kingdom Metazoa; phylum Chordata; class Mammalia; order Primates; family Cercopithecidae; genus Macaca; species Macaca thibetana. The sequence continues at coordinate 102,447,473 of NC_065589.1, read as the reverse complement.
CCCTAGCCCCCCACCCTCTGACAGGCCCCCCGGTATGTGATGTTCCCCTCGTGTCCATGTGTTCTCATTGTTCAACTCCCACTTATGAGTAGGAACACGCGTTGTTGTGAGTTTTGAGGCCTTTGCACTGCACCTGCTCAAATGGCCTGGCTGCGCTCAAGACTTTCAAAAACCTGGACTGAAAATTGCAACCCCATAGGAGTATTTTGGCATTGAATTGGGGGCTCTCTTCATCTGTTTTCTTTTCTAAGCGCTTCGCTTCATTACCCACTGCTATGCAGATGGTTTGCCCAACTTCTTTGTCTTTTCCTCCTAGGGGAAAGAGCTCAGTACTCAAAGTGACAGGCACTGGAGCAGTACAAAGAACTCTGAGTTGTGAGTAAAATAAAATTTTAACTTAAAAAAAAGCAAATATCCCCAAACTTCAACCTTTTTAGAGAGGAAAGGAAAATGTCTACCTTTATCTGTAATATATTAGAACATCTCATTTTACAAAATGACAAGAGAGTTCTTTCTTAAGTTCTCTTGTGCTTAGAAAAATTTTATCAATGTAAGTGCAGGACACATTGCTGTATAACAGTGATTTTCACATCACTGTCAGTCCTCCAAACACACACACATGCAAACAAATACACACTGGAGCCTTGGAAAACTAATGCAGAAATTGTCCTATTGGAAATCTGAAAAGACTGCTAATACCTAGTAAGTACACAGATTTAATATGGTATTTGTCTTTTGGATTTCTTTAGAGATAGCATGCCATTTCCTAGTCGGTATTTCATGAATATAAACAGTCACCTGTAATAGTATTATGGACTGAGTATTGTGTCCCCTTCACACAAATTCAGGTGTTGAAACCCCAGTATGATGATAATTGGGGGTGAGGCCTTTGGAGGTAATTAGGCTTAGACAAAGTCATGTAGGTGGGACCCCAATGATGAAATTAATGTCCTTATATGTAGAGGAAGAGAGATGAAAGCCCTTTCTCTCTGTCATGTGAGGACACAGAAAGAAAGGACAAAGAAGGGGTATGGTCATCACTAGAGCCTCATCATGCTGACACCTTGAACTCACACTTCCCAGCCCCCAGAATTGTGAGAAATAAGTCTCTGTTGTTTAAGCCACTCAGTCTATGGCATTTTATTATAGCAGCCTGAGCTAAAACAAACATTCCTTCCTCTAACAAGAGCCATACTTTGAGGTTTACAGCTGTTTTAATTTTTAGTAAATGCATATTTTTAACATCAGTATGAAGGACAGATTGCTTGCTATGAGAGTGTAAAAATAATAACTGCTCTGGTATGCCATCTAAGATTGTCCTGGGAAAGGGAAGGACAAAAAAGCAAAGAGGAGGGGGACTGGGAAGAAAGGACTTTGACAGAGGGAATATTTGGTGCAAAATCCAACAACGATGGGGAGCATGAAGTGCTGGGAAACTGAACAAAGGCTGAGTGTGACTCTCCCTCAGACATCTGGGAAGAAAATAGGCCGCATGAGAAAGGCAAGAAGGGCTGGCATATAACACATTCCTTTCTACAGGCTATGGTTTGTGATTCTGAGTTTTATTCTGAAAGCAGCGGTCAACTGTTAACATTTTTAAAGCAGATTAATGTCATTATTTGTTTGTAGTTTTAAAGATTCTTCTGCCTCTGCTGTACAGACTAGTTTAGATAAGAACCAAGAGAGTTTCAGAGAGACCAGTCAAGATCCACAGCATTCATCCAAAGTATAATACTTCTGATATTTTGAGCAAGAGAGAAAAGCGAAGGAGAAACCAATTAATACAGCGGTATTTACAAATGAAAGACTCCCTAAATCACGTTTTACCAGAATTCATGAGTTTTCACTTATCTTTTCATCTTTTTTAATTACCAGTAAGAGCTAACACTTCATGAATGCTTTTAATACACAGGATGCATATGTATTACATGTGTAATGCATAATTTAATCCACACAATAACCCTTGCGGTAGATACTATTTTAAACCACATTTTACTGGTAATGACTGAAGCTTGAAGAAGTTATCTCAAGGTCACAGATTTACTAAGCAATCTGAGACTATGTCAGACTCAAAGCATCCAAGATTTGGATTAATTTTGACTTGGTGACAGGGACTAGAGAAACTCTTGTTTGATTTATTAGCAGATGTATACATGCTGTTTTTATAATTACATTGATACTCCTTCAAGTTAGGGAAGATAGTCTTTTCTTTGATTTCCCCAGTATCGTATTTTAGACTAATAAAATAGACCATCAACAAATATTTTTGAATCAAAGAATGAAAATGTTGATACTTGATGTAAATAAAAACAGTTGTTATGGATATTCTTATGAAAAACGAAAGTTTTTCCATGTTGTCACCAAAAGCCATTATAACAACCTTTTATTAACTTTAACACTAATGCTAGTAGTTTAGTTTTTTACTTCTGCTGACACAGAGAAAGGAGAAAAAATTATTAAATTTAGTCCATAATTATGCATGTTGCTTTTGTAGGGTCCAATAGGTTTCACTAAGAACCAAGCCAACTCCTGCCATCTCATTTCCCGTTAAATTTCATATGGAACAGAAAATGAAATCCATTAAATTACATATTTCAATTTCCATGTTAAAATACTTCTATTAAAAGTTTATGAATGCTGCACCTTGCATGCCTAGTCAGAGTCTTTACGTATAGCTCAGAAGCCTTGTCATCACAAATTGCACTCTTCTATGTTGTATGGTAATGCACCATTATGGCATAATTTTAAGGCACTTTTAGCTTGAGCCTAGAAATGGGTTCATGTTTCAAAATGATAATTCATGTTTCTTCACCAAATGCATTTCTTGATACAGCTACTTATTCTCAAGTGTGTCCTGATAGATAGACATATCTATGTCTATTGTCACATAGACTTGAAATTTATGTGTCAGAAATTTACAGTCACTAGTCACACACCCTTTGCATCTTGAAACTTCACTGGTGCCTTGTTGGTGAAAGCACTCAGACCAGTCAAAAATAAACCTGAATGTAAAAATATTCAGTTTTATAAGCCAGACAACATATTTCCGACACCCAGATGCTAAATGTCAAACCACACAATTTAAAAACCAGGAACTGGGAGGCTTCTCAAACTCCCCAACTGATTGCCTCATTGACAAGATTATCAACAATCACTATAAGAAACGACAACTTGGTCCCTGCCATGGCTGGGTATGACAGAATGTTACTGATTTTAAAGAAATGTGGTAAATTGGTAATATGGTAAATCAGTAATTTAAAAACTAAAAAACTAAAGTAAAATATTTAATATAAAATAGATTATTATATTTAACTTGCCTGAGGGAGTTTGTAGAACAAATACAAGATGCCTAAATGACATTAGTGCCTACCCAAACTTGTAAAGAACCACATTCAAAGCAGTGGTCTAAAATTATTCCTCTATTGTGTCTACTGTGCTCTTAGGAAAGAAAACACACACACACACACACACACACACACACAAACAAATGCAATAAAGTTTCTAAATATATAATATTCTATTTCTTCTAATAATCTCTTATTAGAAGAAACTCTTCTAATAGTAAAATCAACCCTCTAGATAACTACTTTCAAATAGAAAACATGATTGCCTAATTTCTATTACTCTGAGCTTCTCAGTAGTCCCTCAAGTCTTCCGGAAGATTGTGTCAGTTAAGCCTGAAGCAAGAAATAGCTGGTATGCTCAAATTACAATACTATAAAGAGGGCTGAATCAAGGGACTCTTAACAAAGATTTTGGGAGAGTATAGGGATGCCGTAAGTGATGGTAGAGGACCCTGGAGCTGTACCGTCCTTAGGCCGGAAAGGCCAATGAGCTGGAGACATTTTCAGAACCCTGGAGAAGAAAGTCACATTGAAAAGAGTCACCAGTGTTTATTAAAGAGGCAGATGCTTCAGAGAGGGATATTGAAGAATGAATTCCTTTGATTTTATGCAAACTCTTTCTAGTCTATTTATCTAACTCAACCAGAGGCCAGAGGGAAAGGAAGCCAGTTTCCATATGGGGAAGCCCCATGGAGGAAGAAACAGAAGGAGGAGGATGGAGAAAAGATCTGGAAGATACACCAGAGAGTAGTCGTGGAAAGAACTCTTCTGAGACTCATAATTTTTCATTTTTCTTTGGATAACACTTTTTGATTCTTGGGACTCAGTCTCCTAATCTGTAAAATATGATAGTAATAAAGCAATGGCTCATCTCTGCTCCCTTTCTAAGGAAAGAGAAAAGGTAAAATATTGCCTGAGGTCACCCAGAGGACTCATGAGAAGAAATACAAACTGTGAGATTACTGAGGTGTTGTAGCCACTGTTAAATGGAATCTGGTCAAGTTTTATATTTTTATTTTCTTGCCTTTATATATGACTGTTATTATTAAATATATAGCTCATCCAAAATTCTGAATTAAGTACATTTAAACAGTTTGATTCATAAGCTGGTTTGTAATAATGAAGAGTATTTTATTTCAAAAAATGAACATATATTTTTAGAGTTCCTTTTACTTTGAATTCCTTTCAGACACATTCATTGTGAGAGTCAATTCAACAGTGTTTTTCTTTGGGAATCCTCTTCCAGCTGCCCATGGTAAAATGACTTCTTTTTCCTCTCCACATCCAGAACAGTTTTTGAACACCTTCATTAGAACACTAATCAGAGGATATTATAAGAGCTTTCATTTTCTCAATCTCTCTGGAAAGACTGAAATATTTGAAACCAGGGATTATGTCTTTTTATTTTTGTAACCCAAGTGCTTAAAACTTAAATTTCAATAATTATTTACTGATAGAATAGTAAATAAATGAGTGATTAAAAAAATATTTTCTTCTGCTCTATGAGTTTATTTCTTCTGCTGCTGCTTCTTTTAAAGTGTGTGTGTGTGTGTGTGTGTGTGTGTGTGTGTGTGTGTGTGTGTATGTATATATATATGAACCACTAGCTAGGCTTTGTACTTCATTTGCATATGTACACAAAATGAAATCTTTTCTTTGTGGAATGGTATTACGAACATTTGTATTTTACTGAAGAACTACAGATATAATCTTCACAGGATCAAACTCATACCTTTCATAAATATTTCAATGATTTTACTCTCTGGATCTCACTGTCTAAATACAACACTCCTGGCTTTTTAATATTTTAGTAGAAAAAGTGAAGAGCTATCAAAGGAGGATATATTAAATCAAAACCTCATATGTCCACACCATTCTGAAATTCCAGTCTTAATCTTTCAAACTGAGATTCACAGAAGCTCAGGAAAAAAATACATATATATTACTTTAAATGCTAGATTACAAGAAGTCAAAAACTATCCTGTAGTTATATGTATGCATGAATATGTGTCTGTCAATGTGTTTGTATGTATGAATAACAAGGAAAGGCCAATTTAATTTGACATTCCATACATTTGAAAAAAATACAGCCTAGGACTATTAGCATGAGTGCTAGAGTCAGAGGTTTGCATTCATATCTAGCAATACCTCTTATTAGTATATATTAGTAATTATGTTTGTCATAAGAGTCTGAAAATGTTAAATAATATACCTAAAACACTTAGCATAGCAACACAGTAAGCTCTTAATAATTGTTAGCTATAATTATTAATATTTTTGCATGAATATTATAGGAGTTAAATAAGTTGTTTAGACCTGTTAAATAAGATTTAAAATCTTAAATATTCTTTGAATCTCATTTTTGTTTTTTAAAGTGTTGCAAACTAAAAAATCAACTTAAAAATTAACTTTTAGAATTGATTTTCATTTGTAAATTTAATGTTTTAAACTTCTGATTTTATCACATCATCAAATCTATGCTTAGAGATAAAACTGATGTCTAATTTAGAGAAATCTTTGCGGTCCATTTTATTTTTTGCTGGCATGTCAACTGAAAAGTTCTACTAAGGGTACAAAGGTTATTATGCCTATTTAGTGACTTTGAGGTAAATAAAAAAGCAGAGTTTTATCTAAGCAAGTCATATGATGTGGACATTGGCTGGCCCGAAGCTTCTATTCATCTGTGATATTGAAACTGCAGATGTTATAAATAGATGAAGTTATACTGACCATCTACAAGATTTTCAATTCTGGAAATCAAATAATTGTATTCATTTGTTGTATCTATGAGGGAAGGGAGGGTGTCTCCAATGAGGTTCAGGACACATTACCACAAAATATGGAGCCTTGGCATTTGAGAAAACAGCAGAAGCAGGAAAGCAACTCTGACCTTCTCTCTCCTTTCTCCCCTGAAACAAGCCGTAAATGAATTATGCAGCCTTTTACTGAAGTAGGTCATACGACTGAAGTCTGCCCTTGGAAAAAAGGACACCCTAATCTGCCCTATACTTGGAGGAAAGGCCCCCCTAATGTGCCCTACACGTGGAGGAAGGGAATGTCACACAGTGACATGGAGAAGAATCTGAATAAACAGGCCTAAGTTTCCCCCACGGTTTAGTATATTACTATTAGATCATAACCCACATGGTCCTCCCATTATATTACTCCACAACTATCCACTTCGTCATCAAACTTAGCACAAAAATGCACAGATTTCACTATTTCTTAGGTTTATTTCTGAAGGCTCCATTGTCACTTAAAAGTTATGTAAAATAAACTTATATGCTGTTATCTCGTTAATGTGTCTTTTGTTCTAACGGTCTCAGCTATGAACTTAACAATGGGCAAGGAAAGACTTACCTTTGCCCCTACAACTGTTTGAAACATACCGTTCTGAACATTCTCATGATTGCCGACCAAAACAAGCAAATTAAAAAAAAAAAAAATTTCGATGTCACTTTGAGAAAGTGACAAAGCTTCGTGACTGGAGGTTATATCCAAAATGTTTACTTAACTATAGAGTTAAATTACATACACGTTCATAGGCCACCTCAGGGTCACTTTAATAACTATGGAAATATTTATCAAATGTATATGTAATGGTGGGGAAGTAAGTTCTTTATTTGAATTTTCATAAATATATGTTGATGTCAGCCTAAGATAGTTATTTATATATCAAATTAAAAGGCAAATATTTTAAAAATAAAAAGTAAAAACTACTACAGGTTCTGACTACATGACTATCTAAATTTTCATGTACACATCTTCTTAACTATGCATCTTTTTAAAATCAGATTTATGAAAGTATGATTTACACACCAAGTGAGTTTTAATTCATTTTTAACAATCATGATAATTATGCATACATTACTTCCCACATTCAACTCCCAACAATGTTCTTCCTCATAAGCAAACTCTCATCAATTTCTTGAATAAGACATTTGGGAAATGTTTATTTTTAGACTTGAAAAAAATTTTGGATTATCATTAAGTTTGTTTACCCATAATCCTTAAAATTAAATATATGCTTTAGAAACTTGTCTCAATTTAAAATTCATCTTCTTCATTAGAATGCTATTAATGAAACAGAAATTCAATACAAAAATGTAACAAGAATACAAAAGCTAAAAAATGTGTAAAAGTGGCATCTTTCCTATATCCTGATATGAGTGTCTGCACATCTAATCCTTTCTAAGGGCCTCAAAAGTTATCGAAATGCTCTGTAGTGCCCTATATGGCCTGACCCCCTGTTACCTCTCTGGAACTATTACCTATTGTGCTCCCCCATGCTCTTCTGTTCTCTCCACGCTAGTCACAAATGCATCAGGACTATGCTTCAAATGCATGAAACATATAAGGTCTTTGTATTGGCTGTTCTCTATGCCTGTGAGTGTCTTCCTCAAAATATTCACACAACCAGCTAGCTCACCCCTTCAGGATTTTGCTCAAATATCACTTTTCTATGAAGGAGGCTTATCTTGAGTTCCCTATTGCAACTTGCCTCTCTTTACTATACCACACTCAATGCCCTTATTCAGCTCTCCTTTGTACTTGCTAGGTTTATGGCTTATTATCTGTCTTCCCAGGAACATAATCTTCTTGGGAGTAGGGATCTTTATCTGTGCAGTTCAGCGATGAAGCCTAAGTTCCAAAGAATATCACCTGATGCATATTAGGCACTCAACAAATACTTGTTGAACAAAAGAATAAAGTGGTTAGTCACCAGGAAAATGCAAGTCAAATCCACAATGAACTACCACCTGACACCTGTTAGGATGGCTCTAATGAAAAAGATGATAATAAGTATTAGCAAGGATGTGGAAAAATAGAATTCTCCTACAGTGCTGGAGGGAATGGAGAATGGCACAGCCACTTTAGAGAGCAGTTTCACAATGCCTCAAATGGTTCAACATAGTGTCTGTATGGCCCAGCAAATCTGAGTTTACCCAAGTAAAATGAAAAAATATGTCTACACTAAAATTTGTACAGAAAGGATCATAGTAGCACTATTTATACTAGTCAAAAGAGGAAATAACTCAAATGTCCATCTAATGATGAATGAATAAATAAAATGTGCTATACCCATATAGTAGAATATCAATCATGATTAAAAGTAAGTGAAGTATGAATGCATGCTACAATATAAATGAACCATGAATACATCATGCTAAGTGAAAGAAGCTAATCAGAAAGGACCACATATTATATGATTTAATTTATAGGAAATTTCCAGAATAGGCAACTCTATAAGGAAGTAGATACCTGGTTGCTTAGGGCTGAGAGAGTGAGAGCTTGAGGACGGACAGCTAAGTAGGGAAGGGTTTCTTTTTGGTGTGATAAAAATGTTTTAGGATGGGCACAGTGCTGCACACTTGAAATCCCAGCACTTTAGGAGGCCAAGGTGGGGGGATCACTTGAGCCCAAGAGTTTGAGAACAGCCTGGGCAACATGACAACAGCCTCTACAAAAAATACCAAAAAATAGCTGGGTGTGGTGTCATGTGCCTGTAGCTCCAGTTACTCAAGAGGCTGAGGTGGGAGGATAACTTAAACCTGGGAGGCAGAGGCTTTAGTGATTTGTAATGGCACCACTGCACTCCAGCCTGGGCAACAGAGCCTAAACCTGTCTTCAAAAGAAAAAAAACAAACTTTAAAGCACAATCTGTGCTCTCAAACAAAGGAAATACAAATACAGGCTACAATACTAAAAACATTTTATGATTTCTGACAATATACAGAAAAGCACGTAATAGTCTTGCAAATAAAATCTAATTAGTTCATAGATCTAAGTGACATACTATGTAATACAAGGACAACTGAACATGTGAAACAATGTCACAGTATACAGTATGCAAATCCAGACTTCAAAATTCTACAAGATAAATTAACTGTTTTTTTTAAACAACAAAAAATTGCCAAGCCTTCTAAACGACCAAGATAAAAAGGAAAACTAGATTAAAAATATTTAAGAGACATATCAATTATTTGCAATATATGGACTTTATCTGTATTCCAATTCAGAGACACATACGACAGGTTCATATATGTAGAATATATTAAAAGCTCCACAAAAAGTTACTAGAACTAAGACATAACCAGAGTAAATACAGAGAATACAAAGAACAATTGTATTTCTGTCTACAAGGAAGGAAAAAAAATAGAAATTAAAATTAAATCAACTACAAATTTTAACAGCAGCAGAAATATATTAAGTACTCAGCGCAGAAAAAAGTCCAATGCCTGCCTGGAATATCCTGTGGGTCCAGAAAGTAAGAACTTGTTGAAAAACTGATGGGGCATGTCAAGAGAACATGGGAGTACATTTGGAAGACCTCTTAATGGCCATATGGGGGACACTGGAGAAACAAATAAAAATAGTTTTAGATTATATCTATGGAATAAGTAAAATAAATTTCCATGATTCTGCACTGACATAAATAATTGAATAAACAAGTTAATGAATAAACAAGGGAAAGTTCTTCCTTAGAGGAGATTTCTGGTTAATAAATATGGAAGAAACGAATTGAAATTAAAAATTATCACTTGGCAAGATTTACATTAAATCATTATTTCAGGCAAGAAACATGAAACAAATGCTAAAATTCATGAGCAAAGGTACAATGAGGATTACAATATTTACATAGTTTGAAAAATTCTTCCTACAAGAATATTAATTAATTTCATAGGGAATAAATAGTAACTTTAGAGTGGAATAAAATGTCACTTTAATCAAGTGATCAAAGTTAACATGACTGAGAAGGGCAAATGTCACTATTATAGTGTCCCTCAACCCAGAATTTAATCATGAGGCCATATCAAATAAACCCAAATTGAGGGACATCCTGAAAAACAACAGGCCAATGATACTCAAATACATAAAGTTAAGGAAATAGAAAACAAGACTGGGGCAATATCTAACATTAACTGTCAACAAGGAAATCTGGTCATCAAATGTAATGTGTGATCCAGGATTGGACCGCGGGTTAGAAAAGAGTTTATTAATACAATTGTAGAAATTTGAAAAAGATCTGTAGATTAATTAATAATTTATCACTGTCAGTTTTCATAACTATTATGGGTATTTAAAATGTTAACATTTGGGGAAGCTTGATCAAGGTTATACAGGAACTCTCTGTACCATTTTGTAACTTTTTGGAAACCCAACATTATTTTAAAAATTAAATCATTAAACATAAAACAATTTCATAGCAATAAATATAAAATGCATTTACTAAAATATGTACAAGACCTCTACACTGAAAACTAATAAACACTGATGCCAGAATTAAAGACCTAAATAAGTTATTGTATGCTTACCATATTTAACAATAGCAAAACTCATTACAATTATGATATAAATTCTACCCTTATTTATCTATAATACAGTAAAATCCCATTCAAAATTTTGACATACCTTTTTGTTGAAATTCTCAAACTAATTCTAAAATGTACAGGAAAATGAAAAGAAACCAAAATAGCTCACACATTATACTTACTTAATTTTTGCCAAAGGTGGAAAGGCAATTACATGAGAAAAGGTGCTTTTCAATAAATGAAATTGGAACAACTATATGTATACATGTTTGTGATTGTGTACGTACAAAAATAAAGATAAATGGGGATTCAGGGGAATGTATTGGTGCTCAGAAAACAATACTCCAAAATGAAGACCTCAGAAGCAGCCTCAGAAGCAAAGTTTCTCCCTGACTTTCTCCTGCCCTCCTTCCTCTGGCCCCTCATTCTCCCTGGAGGCAGGACATAAAAAATACAATTCCTCTTCCCCAATGTGAGTCATAGAAGCTAAAACTCCTTTTCCTCACAGCCAGTCTTAAAAGATAGAATAATTACTGTAACTTTTCCCATCCTTCTGTCTAGGAGTTGGCCATGAAGAAATTTTCTACCCTACTCTTGTCCTATAGTAGGTCATAATTCCCTCATTCATAGAGATCCTGCCCCCTACCTAGGAGGAAGGAATCCGATACAGAGAATCCAAAAAGAATCTGACCACACAGGCCTGGTTGAGTTTTCTCACCTCAGTAAGATAGCATTTGATCATACCCTTCTTGTATAATCATATTTCTATATGGCTGTCCATTCTTCATTGAACTTAAACATAAAAATGAATCATTTTCCTTGTGTCTTTGGTTATTCATTCTGAAGGTTCCCATATCACGTAAAGCTTTGATTAAATTGTTATTTTTTTTCTCTTGTTAGCCTATCTTTTGTTATAGATGTGTCGGCTGTGACTCTTAGAATAGAGAGGGAAGGTATCGTGCCCTTTCAGCCTGATAGAAGGAAGGAAAGAATTAGATTGTTTCAATGATGAATTGTCTCAAGTAATTAATATAAACTTATATAAGTAAAGAAAAAAATAACATCTATACAAACTTTCTCAAAAAAAAAAATAGAAGAGGAAATACTTTCCAATTCATTTTATGAAACTAGAGTAACCTTAATAAATTTAACAGACATTATAAGAAAAGAAATGATATATCTATGTATCTTATGACTATCAATCTAAATATTTTAAACAAAATATTAGTAATTCGAATTTAGGCTTATTTAAACAATAATACATGATTTTTAAGATGGTTTATCTCAGGAATGCTTTAATATTTTTAAAAAGTTTAATGCAATTTACTATATAAACAAAATAAACCAGAAAATACATGTGATCCTTGCAACAGATGCAGAAAAAGCATTTGACAAAATTTAACCCTGATTCATGAGAAAAAGATACAGAAAATTAGAAATAAAAGGAAATTTCCTCAAACTGATAAAGAGTATCAACGAACAATCTATAAGCTAAAACCTAGTGGTGGTGGTGATTTTAAGACCCTATATATTTTCAAAGTTACTTTTAAAATTTTAGTGACTTTATCTTACATAAATTATCACTCGATATGATTTTTAAAAGATAACTGCAGATATTTTGACTGAATATTTGATAAATTAAGGAACCATTACTTGAAAATATAATAATGATTTTGCAATAATGGAAACTGATAAAAACAATTTATTTTTGTTTATACTAACATGTTTAGTGTAACTAACATGCACTAACACGTTTATACATACGAAGCACTAACCTGTTTACAGATACAATGCCTTACTATCTACAATTTGATTCACAATTATCTAGAGACTAGACATTAGATGGGCTGTTTGGCAAACAAAATTTGCTGTAAGTTGAGAAGTGTTAAAGCTGGGTTATTGGCACATGAGATTAATAATAATTTTCTCTCTACATTGTAGCCATTTGAGATTTTTTCTTTTTTTAATTTTTTCTTTTCTGTTATTGATTGATTGATTGAGAGAGAGTCTTGCTCTGTCACCCAGGATGGGGTGCAGTGGCACGATCTTGGCTCACTGCAACCTCCGCCTCCTGGGTTCAAGTGATTCTCCTGCCTCAGCCTCCTGAGGAGCTGGATTTACAGGCATGCGCCATCATGCCTATTTTTGTATTTTTAGTAGAGACAGGGTTTCACCATGTTGGCCAGGCTGGTCTCGAACTCCTGGCCTCAAACGATCTGCCTGCTTCAGCGTCCCAAAATGCTGGAATTACAAGCATGAGCCACCGTGCCCGGCTGAGTTTTTTTTTTTTTTTTTTTTTTTTTTAATTTGAAAAGTAAACTAAAATTAAATTAAAAATTTAAATGTAAGACAAGGAACTTAAAGACAGGAAACTCTGTTCAAAGTGTTAAATGTTTTCTTAAATATTAAACACTAAGATACAGAACGAAGCCCAGAGCTCAAAGTTTCCCATATCTAATCCATGAATCCATGATAAGCTAAATGCTCTATTATTTCACACACACACACACACACACACACAAACAACTGTGAGACAACAGACAGTCTAATCAAGGCTTCAAAGAAATTATTAAAGTGATAGTTGGAGAGATATTAGAGATTACTAATACTGAAAAGTCACATGAAATAAAATTTGATATTTTCTATTTCATTCATCTATTGCTTAGATAATTCAAACTATATAAATGCTTTTTCTTTTACTTGTCATGATAATTTTAAAAAATTTAATGAAGCATTACTTTAGAAGGCAAAATTAATCTGAAATGGAAAACAGTCTGACAGGTCACAATTGCACAGCTCAGCCTTAGGAAGCAGATTACTGTCTTCTAATATTGTAACTACTTTTCTATCTACTGGTGTCACTCTGTTGATTTACACCTTCAGAACAAGGTGTTACTCGGAAAATGGAGTATTTTTATCAAAGAGATTTCATGAGAAAATTGATTCATCATACAAACATTTTATAGGACAAGCAATCATGTTTTAATACTAAGAGTACTGCTTTCCATGTTGAATGTATCTGAAATTACATTCAAAACAAAACATTCGGAGGAGTTTTAAAGCTATTGTGACCACTTATTATATCTTAATCCAGGCCAAATGTCTTTTAAATTAAGAAGTACATGCTTTATTCATATTTTATCAAATAGACAGAAAAAGTGAGAAAGATGTATTGATTGAATTAGATGGACAGAAGCCTATGGTCTGTTGTCTTTTGACACAGGCATAATTCTGATGCTTCTTCATTACTAACACAAGTGCAAGCCCTGTGGGAGGGAGGGGTAGACAGGGCACAAGGAGAGAACATGCTTTGGGTTGTTTTGTCAATAAATTATCTCTCCTCTGATAGTAATATAGAGTTAGCACATTTTGCACTCATTGTAAGATAATTTTATTCAAAGAATAATGACTTTGAAATATGATTGAAATTGGGTAAAAGAAGATTTAATTAGATGAACATAATGCCACATTACAATATAAACTCTCCTTACATTCTTTAGTTTTTCTGAACTAAGATTTTCCTATTTTATTAATTTGTAATGTGGTCCAACTCAACTGAATTTTTTTCCTAACTTATTTTTGAAACCTGGTAGCAAATTCAAAATCCTTTAGATACTTACTTTAGCAACATACATTGTTTTCCACATACAATAACATAGACTAAGAGATATCCTTTGGATTTCAGATCTTCTATTAGAATTTAAAATCATTTTAATCAAATTTATCATGTAAGTGTTATTTCTAAATGGTACCAGAATTTTCAGCATACATTTATCAAGTTTATTTTCAATACTGCTGTGCGTAACATTCAAAAAGCAAACACTAAAATATGAATACTCATATAATCAATAAAAAATTTTATGCTAGGAGATAAATGTCATTGAAAGCTATTTGGCATTCATTACTAAGAGATCCTCCTGACTTCCAAAATGATTAACCTTGATAATGTAAAAATTGAAACCCTCTTATTCCAGTCATCATGGCTTTCCTCAATTAAAAAGTAAAATTTTTAAATAGAGAAACAAATATATGCAGAACTACAGGATTTCTTGTGATGTATATAGTTTAATTAAAAATCAGAAGAAAGCAAGGTGCCAAATAGACTCTGAGAAGCTCTCTTTGTTGTGAAAGTATTTGAAATTAAGTCTGGTCAGGAGCTTAATATATACTAAGTTTTAGCACTTCAGCATAACTTAAAGTCACTCATGTTGTTTCAGAAATATTGCTATCCTGAAAGATCTACTTGTATATTTTTTAAACTGTGTCCTTCAAGAAACACTGGTATGATTTACCTGCAATACAAGAAGATAGTATTACTTTGGGATTTTTGTATTTCAATTTTCAGAGGAAAAATGGAAGTATATTGAGAAAAACAGATTTTTTTCACTGCAGATTCTAAGTGGAAAAAATGTAGCCTGAAGAATATGGCAAACATACTCCATATTCCTCTAATTGTTTATTATGTACTGATATATAATATATATTTTATGACATATATATTCATATATATACACACATTGGTGAACTTTTACATGAATATTTAAAGGATATGATGAATATATCTCATAAAAATTGTTTTATATATTATTTTTTCTGAATTATAATTTTTTGAATATTATATTATTGGCCATAGCATATTTTAACCCATGTAATAATAAAATGCTTGAAAATGAGGTTTTAAGCTTCTTCAATTTTTACATTTAGAAAACATGTTTAATTTTCTATATTAATATTCTCAACAAAAATTGAAATGGTGCCAATATACCAGATCCTTCACTATACGGGAAGTTTTACTTATTACATTTTTTAATTAATAAAGATATTTACTTATAAAGAAATTATATTTTCACCTGAAATTCTGCACAATTTGAAATAAGTAGCAAGGGATTCTGACATTAGCAAGATGTTTGATAAGAAATCCCTAGTGCTCATTTCCTAACAAAAACAGCCAAAACAACAAATAAACAACTGCATTTTGATGAAAGTAACTAAAGGAGAACACCACAGTACATTGAAGGAGTAACAGAAACCCTAGTGAACAGAAAAGCTCAGGATAGCTACATAAAAAATTGAAAGAAACACCAGGCCCTCACCACTTCATTCCTCCCCTGGGATAAGCTGGGAGTCAGGAGGAACTTCTCCCCATGGGGAAAAGGTAAACTAAAGGATCCCAGTAGCTCCCATTAACACCTTGGACACTTACAGTCCTCACCACTGGGGACCCCCGCAGTCCTCACAGGTACCAAGCCCAACTGAGGGAGCTGCCTGGAGTCCACACAGATATGCTTCCCGCAGAGAAGGAACGACACTATGTCCCACTCCCTGTACCCTGCATGGCTTCTCTGCTGTGCCATTTTGGAACTGCAACTACTGATGGAGTGTTTGTGGCTCCAGAGGTGAGACTAAGCTGCTGCCAAATCACCCCTGCCCAGTGGCCTGACATCCCCACATCATGCCACAAGTAGCTGCTAACCCCTTCACCAGGGAGTCAAGCAGTGGTAGAGCTGCTCCACTCTACCCTTCCCAGTTGTAGCTGAGCCCTGTCACTAGAAGCCTGAGCTGAAGCTCTTACTGCCTCTCATGAAAACAGTGCCTTGGCAGAAACATCCCATGTATACCCAAGAGTCACTGCTGAGCCCAGCAACTAGGGGCTGGAGCTAAAGTTGTTCACCCCATTCTAGGAAAACAGTGCCTGGACAGAGCTGCTTTATCTATGCTTTCTAGCCACTGCTGCACTTGTCCCTAGGGGCCTCAGCTGGAGGTGAGCACTGCTTCCGGAGGGAACAGTGCCCTGGTAGAGACACTTCAAAAACCCATCCCAGTTGCTGCTGAGATTTGCCCCATGGTATTCAAGCTGAAGCTGTGCACTGCCTCCCAGGGAAATGATGCTTTGGTGGAGCCACTCCATATACCCCTCCCAGTTTTGGGAGTGCACTCTGCCCACTACACTAAAGCTGAAGCAATGCCTAGCTTCTCAGGGAAACGGTCCTTTGGCCTCTCAGAAAAGTAACACATACCTGTGCCTGAGCTGAAGCAGTATCACGAAAACATACTGTACATTGGTCAGCCATAACCTCAACAGTGCCTAAGTTAAAGCAGCAGCCTGACTCCTGAAATGGGGGTGTGGCCACCCACAGTGATCATGCACAACAATACTTAAGCTGAAGTGATGCGTTACATCCCAGGAGAACAGTTCCTGGGCTACCTAGAACAATCACACCCTCACCCCTGATCCTGAGCTGAAGAGACACATTGCACCCTGAGGAATTGGTGACTTGGCTGAACTGAGCAGCTGCACATACCAAGACTGAGCTGCTATAGCACCCCACATTCCATGGAAACAAAAATGGCTAGGCTGAGACACCCTGTCCTATAAGCCAAATAACTCTAATACTCCATTCCCTAAAGCTCGACTAGCCTCCTTGAGTCCAAGCTGCTGAGATACCCTCTCTCTGGGAAATATAATTATCATTGAGCTGCCCCTGCCCCCAGGGTCCAAGCAACAGCTGTGTTCTGCCATTCTGGACTCCTTACTGCTACTGCACTTGCCATCAGAGTCTTGGGATACTGACAAGTCTTACAGTCCCAGGGTCTAGAGTCACCACTATATGCTGTCTTATTCCTTGGGAGCCAAGTTACCACTGAGACCTATTGGCTCTGATTCCCAAATTCAGCCACACTTTGCTCCTCAGGCCCAAACCTCCAGAGAATCCTTTTTTCCTCAGAATTTGGCCAGTGTTGTGCCCACAGGTGCAGAGTCACAGCTACATCCTGACCCACTGAGCCCAAGCTGCTAGGGGTTGTCTCAGAGTCATAGATCCTGGTTTTGTGGGCAATCAACATCCAATTCTGGTACAAAGAGTGAAGTTGCACCTCATGACCCAGGTGCCACAGTAGGTTCACAAGACCTTTAGCCTATGACCCAGGCTTCATAGCTACTCCAAACAACTAGAACCCTGTGCCACCACAGTTGCTTGTGGCCTAAGTCAGACCCAAAACAAAGAGGGATCTCCTTGGCTAAATCTCCATCAAAAGCCCTTGCCACCAAAGATCTTAACAACCTATGCTACCTCTGCTGCTACCACAAACTTCTATAGTCAAAATTATTGAGACATTCATAGTTATTACTGATGTTGATAGCTGCTTAAGAAGTTTCACAGAGATTGTATCCCTGCTTTTACTCAGAACCTGAGTCATTACACCCTTCCTAACCAGCACACGAAGACCCATCTGTGGATAAACATCTTTCTCTATATCAGCCACACCATAATGATTTGAACAGGTGATTGTTCCACCAGAAGCACAGACAACAAAGCAGGATCACAAGAAATAAAAAAGGGAAGGAAATATGACACTACCAAAGGAGCAAAATAACTCTCCAGAAACTGACCCGAGGGAAAAGAAAATCTATAAATTTCCAGAAGAGAAATTCAAAATAATAATCTTAAGAAAAAGCAGCATGATCCAAAAAAAAATACAGATAAAAAATTCAACAAAATCAGAGGGGAAAATTACCAAATGGATTAGAGTTTTAATAAAAAGATAAATATCATTAAAAGAACCAAACATAAACCCTGAAACTGACTAACTCAATGAATAAAATAAAAAATACAATTGAGAGTTTCAACCTCAGACTAGATCAAGCAGAAGAAAGCATTTCTTAATCTGAAGATAGATTACTTGTAATTATTGTGTCAGAGAAAGAAGAAATAATGAAAAACAGTAAAGGAAGTCTACAGAACTTTGAGACACCATTAAATAAATAAATATTTTCATTGTGGTAATTATGAAAGAAAAGAGATGAGAAAATCTGTAGATAACCTATTTAATTAAATAATAGTTGAAAATTGTCCAAATCTCAGTAGAGATATAAACAGTCAGATTCAGGAAGCTCGCATATCTCAAAATATATTCAACTCAAAATAGGTCCTTTCTGAAGCACATTCTAGTTAAATTGTCAAAAGTCAAAGACAGAGAGAATCTTACAAACTGCAAGATGACAGTGTAAAATCATATATAAGGGTATCCCCATTACATTAACAGCAGACTTCTCAGCTACAACCTTACAGACCAGGAAATAATGTAAAGATGTGTTCAAATAAATGAAAGAGAAAAAAATTGCCAGCCAAAAAATTATGCCAAGAAAAGCTAACCTTTAGTAATTAAGGAGAAATCAAATATTTCCCAGACAAGTGAAAATGAGGGAATTCATTATCACTAGACCAACCTTACAAGAAATGCTCAAGCGAGTCCTACATCTAGAAGAAAAGGATAATCTACATGAGAACACTCTAAAGTATGAAATGGTAAAGGAGATGCACAAGATGTACAAAAGAGAAAGAGAAAGAAACTAAACCTTATCACAACAACAACAACAACAAACCAAACTACAATGATAAATAATAAGAGAGGGATAAAGGAACAAACTACACAAAACAATAAAACAATTTCAAAAACAACAAGAGTATATCCTATAAATAATAACCTTGAATGAAAATGATTAAATTCCTCGATTAAAACATATAGACTGGCTGAAAGAATAATAAAGCAAGACCCAGCAATATGCTACTTAAAAGGACTTTCTTTGACCTATAAAGACAAACATAGACAGAAAGTGAAGGGAGCAAAAAGATATGTCATGCAAAAATCCAAATGTGAGCATAAGTACCTATATCTGCATCAGACAAAAGTGACTTTCAGTCAAAAAGTGTGAAAAGAGACAAAAAAGGTCATTATGTAATGGAAAAGAGAGAAATTCAGCAAGAGGATGTAACAACGGTAAATAATCATATATATATACCCAACATTGGAGCACACAATATAAACCAAATGTTATTAATTTTGAAGAAAGGAAGATAGGCTCTAATAATAGAACTTCAACACTCCACTTTCAGTATTTACCAGAGGATCTAGATAGACATTCAATAAGGAAACACTGGATTTAAATAACACTTTAAACCAAATGGACCTAACAGACATTTATAGAACATTTTATGCAACAGCTACAGAATAAACATTCTTTTCATCAGCACATGGAACATTCTCCAGGATAGACCATATTTTAGGCCACAAAACAACTTTCATCAATTTTTTAAAAAATAGAAGTCATACCAAGTATATTTTTAAACAATGGAACAAAACTAGAAATCAATTAAAAGAAAAACTCTTGAAAGCACACTGAAATTAAACAACATGCTCCTGAATGACCATTGGGTCAATAAAAAAAATTAAGAAGGACATTTAAAAACTTCTTGAAACAAATGAAAATAGAAACAGAACATGTCAACACCTATGGGATACAGCAAAGGCAGTGTTAATAGGCAGAGCTATAAAAATAAATGTCTTCATCATGAAATAGAAAAAATTCAAATTAGCAGCCTAATAATGCACCCTAAGGAACTTAAAAACAAGAATAAACAAAACTCAATGTTAGTAGAAGGATAGAAATACTGTAGATTAGAGCAGAAATAAATGAAATTGAAAATAAAAAAATAAAATCAATAAATCATTAAATGAAAAGTCATTTTACAAAAAGGTAAACAAAATTGAGAAACCATTATCTAGAGTAACCAGGAAAAAAAAAGAAAAGAAAAGACCCCCCAAAAAATCATAATCAAAAAGGAGACGTTATAACTGTTACCACAGAAATACAAAAGATCAGTAGACTCTATTATGAACGACTATATGCCAACAAATTGGAAAACCTAACAGAAAGGGATAAATGTATAAACACATAACACCTACCAACATTGAACCAAGAAGAAAAAGAAAAAGTAAACATAGCATTTAGGAAAAACAAGGTTGTATCATTCATAGATGGTCTCCCATCAGAGAATGGCCCAGGATTGGATGGTTTCACAGTTGATTTCTACCAAACATTTGAAGAACTAATATAATTTTTTTCAAACTCTTTCAGAAAATTAAAAGAGAAGAAATTCCTCAAATCTCATTTTATAATCTCATCATACCTTGATATCAAAACCAAATAAGGACACCACAAAAAAGAAAGTATAGACCCATATCCATGATGAATATCAATACAAAAATTCTTAACAAAATAGTAGCAAACTGGATCTAGCAGCACACTGAAAATATTACTCACCATGATCAAGTTGAGTTTATTATAGAGATTCAAGGATGGTTCAACATATCAAATCAAAAAATTTGACACATTACATTACAGAATAAGAAACAGAAACCATATAATCATCTTAATAGACACAGAAAAAGCATGTGACAAAATTCAAAATCCCTTCATTATAAAAGCTCTCACCAAATTAAGTAAATAGGTCATGCATAAAGGCCATATATGACAAGCACAGAGCTAACATCATACTTAATGAAGTAAAGCTGAAAGTTTTTTCTTTAAGAACTGGAAAAAGATAAGAATGCATTCCCACTCTCATCACTATCACTCAACATAATACTGGATGTCTCAGCCTGAGCAATTAGGTAACAGAAAGAAATAAAAGGCAACAAAATTGGAAAGGGGAATGTCAGAGTGTCCCTGTGCATAGACAACATGATCTTCCATATAGAAATCTCTAAAAGCTCCAACAAAAAACTCTTATAACTGATAAATAATTTGGTAATCTTGAAGAATAAAATGATTAAAATACCAAAAAATTGTAACATTTCTATACACCAATAACAAGCTAACTGAAAAAGAAATCACAAAAGCAACTCCATTTACAATAGTTATAAGAAAATACAATGCCTAGGAATAAATTTAACCAAATAAGTGAAATATTTTAACAAGGAAAACTATAAAACACTGAAAAAATAAATTGAAAAGGACACCGAGGTGGAAAGACATCCCATGTCTGTGGTTTAGATGAATTAATACTGTGAAAATGAACATACTAGCAAAAGTATTCTACAAATTCAATGCAATCCCTATCAAAATACCAATGACATGTCTTTCAGAAATAGAAATAATCCTGAAACTTATATAAAATCACACAATTTCCCAAATAACCAAAGCAATCCTGAGAAAAGAAAAACAACAAAAATAAAGACATCACAAAACCTAACTTCAAAATATACTTGTAAAAATCCAAAACAGCATGTTGCTGGCATAAAAACAGACAATTAGACCAATGCAACAATAGATAATTTAAAAATAAAGTTATGTATTTACAGCTGACTCATTTTTGACAGAGACTTCAAAAATATTGATTGGGGATAGTACCCTCAATAAGTGGTGTTGGGAAAACTAGGTATCCATATGCAGATGAATGAAACTAGAACCTTGTATCTCATCATATAAAAAAATTCAAAATGGATTAAAGACTTAAATGTAAAACTTGAAACTAAGAAACTACTAAAAGAAAACATAAAGGAAATGCTTTAAGATATTATAGGTCTTGAAAAATATTTTATGAATAAGACCTCAAAAACAGAGACAACATAAGCAAAAATAGACAAATGGGATTATATGAATCTAAAAAGCTTCTGCACAGCAAAGAAAACAATAGAGTGAAGAGACAATCTACAGAGTGGAAGAAAATATTTGTAAACTATTTATCTGATAAGTGATTAACATCCACAATACACAAGGAACTTAAATAGCTCAACAGAAAACAACAACAACAACAACAACAACTACTCATCATTCAATTTAAAAAAGTGGGCAAATAAGCTGAATAGACATCTCTCAAAAGACAACATGCAAATAAATGGCCAACAGGTATCTGAAAAAATGGTCAATATCACTAATCACGAGGGAAATGCAAATCAAAACCAAAATGAGATATCATCTCACCCCATTTAGAAAGGCTATTATCAAAAAGACAAAAAATAAGAAATGTGTGGAAAGGGGAACTCATACACTGTTGGTGCGAACCTAAAACAGCCATTATGAAAAACAATATTGGAGTGTCTCAAAAAATAAAAAAATAGAGTTACTATATGAACCCGCAATCCTGCAACTGAGTTTATATCCATAGGAAAGAAAATTAGTATGTTAAAAAGATATTTACACTCCCATGTGTTATTACAGCACTATTCACAATAGCCGAAATACAGAATCAATCTAACTGTTCATCGACAGGGCAATAGATAAAGAAAATGTGGTATGTATATGCAATGAGATACTCTTCAGCCATAAAATAAAATAAAATAAAATACTATCATTCATGGCAACATGGAAGAATTTGTAGGACATTATTTTAAGTGAAATTATTATTATTATTGTTAGCTGTCAATTAAAATATTAATGAAATTCAAAAAATAGTAAATTAAGAAAATTTAGGGTAAAAACGAAGGACCAGAAATAAAGGATCAGATTTAGTGTCTTCTCTATCACTAAAATAATTACTTATGAGTGTTTATGACTCCCAACAGACTATGGAGTGTTTTAGAAATCAAATGATTTAAAGATTTTCAAATTTCTTCAAAAACAAGAATAATCACCCCAAATTTGCAAATGGAAGGAAATTATCTTTGAGTGATATTTGCCTAAATATTTAAGTAAAAATGATAGAATGTACTGAGTTTTTATTCTCTTCCAAGTTGACTATTTGGGATTTGATGATGGTCATTCTATGGAAAACACAGATAGAGAATGAGAGGACAGTTCTCCCATACTGAAAAAAAGTTATCTTTAAGAAAATAAAATTGGCAGAATCTACATGAAATCAACAGAATCTACATGAAACCATGAAATCAACTATTTCCAAGTCAGTGTGTTTTTGTAAGGCCCTCTTAATATCTGGTTTCTGCTACTGAAGTAGTCATTCAGTTCACTAGTTTCACTCCTGTGATTTTTCAAGAGCCATTCCAACTCAAAGGATGTTGGCCCAACAATTCTCACACTTGGAACTATTTCACTTAAGGACAGATTAGAGTAAAAATAATTAATTAAGCTGTACATTTTAAATAGCTGACTACCAATGCTTCTTATGGCCTATAAAAAAGATCTTTTACAATAGAAAAGAAGAAAGATTTGAGGATAAAGGGAATGTTTCCATTTTTGAAATTAATTTAAAATTTAATGTTTTACTTTCTCTACATGTTATATGCATTTATCTACATTTCAAACTCTGACAGTTTGCATTTACTTTCCTGTAATTGATTTAATTAAAAATTGGAAAAATCTAGAACATTTAAGCATTCCATAAAATGTTGTGCTCTGCTGTAATTTCACATTGCCCACATCATTTATGTTAAAACTTTAGTATCATTTCCCATGTATTTAAAACCATTTGATAAAATTTATAGTAAAGATAAATGTTTGAAGAAACAACATTATATGTGGTATATATCTTTAAATTGTTCTTGCATTTTCGTTTGTGAGTTAAACTTCAGTTGAGTATTTTCATGAACTAGCAACAGCACTTTGACCATTCTACACAATGTGCCATAAATGGCATGAGCATCTGCACAAAGTTCTATTTCTCTATTTGCTCAGGGAAAAAAAAAATATCCATAACTTAGTGATTGGAGGGTGTCAGTGAATTAGGAATAAATTCTGTGTAAACGAAGGCAATATAATCAGTTCCCTTGCACTAGACAGGTATTATAGTTTTCCACAAGAATTCATTTTAGTTAATTTAAGTTGAATCATTAAGCATTACAATTTGGCAGCTGCCAGAAAGATGACAAAAAATAAGCAGCTATAATTGTTCAAGGACATGTTCTGAACTAATCAGTATATAAATCACTTCCTGGCATTCCTTTAGTTATGTCAGATAATAAAACCTTCTCCCTTTAACTGAATTTGGATAACTAACCAGTGACTTCAGTATCACTCAAATGTTAAAGCCAATATTAAATCACATTGAAAAACGTCATTAATATTTCTCAATGAATCCATTTTGAGGCATTAAGTATACTATGTGGTTAAAAAAAAGAAACATTCAGCATTCATAGCAAATAATTTGGTGGTAACTTACCCTTTCACAGAAATAAAATAGAAGCTTCTCTAAATACTTACAGTAAATTATTACATTGTTACACTCTCCAACTGAATCTTCAGTTCTTCACCTTAACCCTGATACCTAGCTATGGATGGACAAATCATATTCATTTCGCCCCAGGGATGCTTTAAACTGAACATTACTGTGATCTTGTGATGAACTCAAAAGAGTCCTGAACTAAGTGTATAGATTATGAGGAGTTGAGTATGTGCAGAGGGGGTTAGGGGTGAGGGAGGAACTAGCTCTACAACTATGATCAAATTACAAGTCTATGAAAAGGGAAAAGTTATCTGCATAATCTCTAAGTGCCCATTTAGTTCCAACAGTTATATTATTTAAACTAAATGCTAACTCCCTATTGGCAGAAGTAAGGTCTAATAATGTCCTCCTAATTTTGAGACATAAGTAGTCCATATAGATATAATTAACTAAATTAATTAATGTGTACTCATATCATTTAAGGTATGTTTTCCAATATAGTTAATGGCATTTTTGTTAACCATGCCATGGCTTATGTTCAAGATCATCTTACCTTTAGTTCTAGATATTTCATAATTGGTTACTTTCAATATTCTGTGTTAATTTTAATAAGAAAGAAAGAAAACCAGCTAAGGAATAGGGTTTTAGCTCAGCAAAAATTCTAAAAAGAATCAGGCCGGGCACTGTGGCTCATGCCTGTAATCTCAGCACTTTGGGAGGCTGAGGCAGGAGGATCATGAGTTCCAGAGATCGAGATCATCCTGGCCAACATGGTGAAACCCCATCTCTACTAAAAATACAAAAATTAGCTGGGTGTGGTGGCGTGTGCCTGTAGTCCCAGCTACTCGGGAGGTTGACACAGGAGTGTCTGAACTCAGGAGGTGGAGGTTGCAGTGAGCCAAAATCACGCCACTGCACTCCAGCCTTGAGACAGACAAAAAAAAAAAAAAAGGTATAAAAGAACGAGTTCAGTCAAGCAGGAAGTGGTCATTAAAAAAAGTATCACAAAAATGAACAATGCTTGATCTTGGTACTCTTGATCTTTTGAAATGCAGTCCACATGCTAAACCAACAGGACATGTAAAGTTTTGATAAGCTCCACGCTGCAGGTGCTGAAGACGATCCATGGAAATGCTTCCATCATATTATAATAGAGAATTTAAAAGCCACTACCCATGTTTGTGGTCATCCAAGCATTTGTGATACTAGCTATATCTCAGAAGCTTGGGGCATAATTTCTAACTTTAGACTTTACTCCACAAAACAATTTCACTGTGATTTTTGCAAACTCTCAATATGTTGATTCTCAAAGCTTTCTTTCCTACTTCCTTTGGGAAAGCTTTTACTTGCTTTGTAAGATGTAAGTCAGAGAAAGAACAAAAGAAGCACAATTGTTGGTAATGCAAGCCAACTTAAAAATGTTATCAGAAAAAGGAAGTGTTTTATTTCAGAACATAGTTACTCAGAGTTGGTTGTGTATGGATTCACGGAAATTAACGATGCCACCAGAAGATACAAGACCATCAGAATCCAATTATTTTTGAGGTCAGATATCCAGAACACTTATTTTTACCATATATAGTCTAAGATCAGATTCAAAGATCATCTGTTATTCACTAAACAAACCCTCCCCACTTCCTGTCCCCAAATTCTCCCACACTCATCACACCATTATCAATTATTGTGTAATTCAATTGTTTCTGACTTTTTTCATTATAGTATCATCACCATAAAAGTAGTCTACACCTGGGGAGACTAACTACTTTTTATCCCAGTCCACTTTTGGCCTGAGGTTTATTCTGATGGTTGATATTTTATACTCAACTTATTCTATACTTCCAAAAGTAAACACATTGAAGTCTCTCTCCTTTCTTATAGGCTTCCATTAATGTTTGTTTGCTTTTTCTAGTCTATTAACATTTTTTTAAAGCAATATAATTACATTCAACTGTATCTTTATTTTTCCTGCCACTATATATGACTATTCGCTTTTTCAGGTCTATTAAAATTTTTTAAGCAATATAATCATATTCAACTGGAATATAATCCTTATTTTTCCTGCCACTATATATGACTAAAATTTGAAGGCAAAAAAGTGATTCAAAATATTTAAAATAAGAAATTAAATAAATCAAGTAAATATGGTTTTAGCAAATTCTAAAATCTGTAGTGCAGATTTCCCCTGGGTTTTTAAATTTAGAGCATTTTGTTTCTTTTAATTAAACGTTTTCCTTTTTTTTCAATGTAAGAGTTTTCTGTTTTGAATTATATCCCAGTGCAATTAGTAGTGAGTAGATAAAAGATGTTGCATACAAATAAAAATATTACCACACAAATTCAGTCCACACAAATTCATGTTTCATCACATCCACTCTGTCACCAATACAGACTTGCTACTAGAAGATAGAGAAGTCTACTGGGAAATCAACTTTGAAAGTTAAGCCAAGTACAATACTGCAAGAAATAGGAAACCTTGGACAGGCACGGTGGCTCACGCCTGTAATCCCAGCACTTTGGGAGGCCGAGGCAGGCAGGTCACAAGGTCAAGAGATTCGGACCATCCTGGCCAACATGGTGAAACCCCGTCTCTACTAAAAATACAACAATTAGCTGGGCCTGGTGGTGTGCACCTGTAGTCCCAGCTACTCAGGAGGCTGAGGCAGGAGAATCGCTTGAACTGTATCCGCTACTGAATTTTTTTTTTTTTTTTTTTTTTTTTTTTTTGAGACAAGGTTTCACTGTCACCCAAGCAGGAGTACAGTGGTGCAATCATGGCTCACAGCAGCCTCAAACTCCTGGGCTCAAGCAATCCTCCCACCTCAGCCTCCTGAGTAAATGGGCTTATAGGTACATACCACCATGCTGGCTGATTTTTTTTCTTTTTTAATTTTGCAGAAACAGAGTCTCACTATTTCACCCAAGCTTGTATCAAACTCCTGGGCTCACGGGATTTTCCCCCACTGCCCAGCCCCCCAAAGAGCTGAGATACAGACATGAGCCACCAAACCTGGTTGCACTACAGATTTTAGAATTTGCTAAAACCATATTTGCTTAATTTATTGAATTACTTATTTTTAAGATTTTAATCAAAATCACTTTTTTGCCTTCAAATTTTAGTCATATCTAGTGGCAGGAAAAATAAAGATACAGTTGAATATAATTATATTGCTTAAAAAATCTTAATAGAAAAGCAAACCTGATTTAACTATTATTTAAAGATGAGTTTTTAACCTTCATCTATAATCACATTCAAAATAAATGATGGTTAATAGTTTAATCATTAAAAATTTCATCACTATAAAATAATGATTATTTAAACTTTATAATAAAAATATAAAGTCACATCAGCTTAAATGTTCATGATGCATATTTCTAACTTCTGATTTGTTCTTTGAAAATTGCCAATGAGCATAATAATTTTGATCAATAAAAAATTGGACAAGTTTACACAACCCAATTTTATAGAGAAAAGCACAATTTGACAAATCCTAATTATGTGATTTTGACTTTTCTGTTTTCCAAGGCAGCCTGGTCTATCAAAGCTAAAATCCTTACAATTTTTTGTTTCACTTTCATTCTCATCTGCGATGACACAACTTTCCTGGTGGGGGCGGAAGTTACTTGAACTCCTTTTAATGAAGTTAATATATTTGGTGATTTTACATTAACATAGTACCATGCAAGGTAGAATGTGAGAATGACAAAGGAAATGAGTATTGAATAAGAAAATAAATTCTTTGGCCGGGCGCGGTGGCTCAAGCCTGTAATCCCAGCACTTTGGGAGGCCGAGACGGGCGGATCACGAGGTCAGGAAATCGAGACCATCCTGACTAACACGGTGAAACCCCGTCTCTACTAAAAATACAAAAAAACTAGCTGGACGAGGTGGCGGGCGCCTGTAGTCCAGCTATTCGGGAGGCTGAGGCAGGAGAATGGCGTGAACCCGGGAGGCGGAGCTTGCAGTGAGCCGAGATCGCGCCACTGCACTCCAGCCTGGGCGACAGAGCGAGACTCCGTCTCTAAATAAATAAATAAATAAATAAATAAATAAATAAATAAATTCTTTGACTGCTCTCCTTTTACTTCCCCACCTCCAGCCACCCTGGCCTCCTTCTACTCAACAGTTACGATCCCTGCTCCAGGCCCTTGCATCTGCAGGGCACTCTGCCTAGCATGCCGTTCCCCAAAATGCCCAACTGGCCAGCTAACTCCCTCACTTTCTTCAAACATTTACCTCAGTCGTCCTCTCACTGAAGTCTTTCCCAGCCACTCTTTCAAAAATATCAATCTCTTTTTCCCTGAGAAGATTTTTTCTAAGTACTTATTACTACCTAACTACCATTTATGTACTTAATTATCTTGTTTAATGTCTGTTCTCTCACTAGAATATAATATACCCTAAGGACAAGGATTTTTGTCGTATTGTTTACTCCTATATTTTTTCAGAGAGAAAGGAGATAAATTTCCCTTCTCTCAGCAAAATATAGAAGTAAACAGAGGTAAGAAGTTTATCTCCCTTCTCTCAGCAAGGGAGACAAGGGGAATGAGGAGACGGAACAGGGGATCCAGGAGACAAAGAAAGAAAAAAAAGGGAGAGGGAGCAAAGGAGAAGGGGAGAAATATTAAACTCCTTAAACTAAGTTAGAAAATTGCACAATATGACACTTTGGGAAAACAAAACTTCCTTGGATTTCTCAGTGCTCCTGCCAAAGCTCTAGCCTCTTGAGACACAGGAATATATATTGAAGAAAGATAGAGAACATTTGCTTTCACTTTCCCCAGAAATATCATACTCCTCACATATTATCATGTCATAAAAATTAGATCAGTAGCTACTTTCTAGCTAATTTCTCTGATCTGAAAGGATAATTCAACTTGTCTCCCCATCAGCACCAAATGACAGCTGCATTAAGTCCCTAAGTTAAGGCCAAAGTACCAGAAGATGTGACCACTACCTCTAATGTCAAAAGGGATGAACAGTTTGGACACATCTCCACACCCTGAAAGCTGGAGACGCCTGGGCTTTATCTTGCCCGTGGAGAGACATCTTTACACTTTAAAAGGTTAGGGTAGGCCAGTGCGGTGGCTCAGACCTGTAATCCCAGCGTTTTCGGATGCCGAGGTGGGCAGATCACCTGAGGTCAGGAGTTCGAGACCAGCCTGATCAACAGGGCAAAACCCCGTCTCTACTAAAAATACAAAAATTAGCTGGACGTGATAGCACACACCTGTAATCCCAACTATTTGGGAGGCTGAGGCAGAAGAATCACTTGAACCCCGGAGGTGGGGGTTGTAGTGAACTGAGATCGCGCCATTGCACTCCAGCCTGGGCTACAGAGTGAGGCTCCATCTCAAAATAAATAAATAAATAAATAAAAATAAAGGTTAGGATAAAAAACCATTTTCAGAGGAGTAAAGTTTTCATTTGTTTTCCTTCTCTCCTTTTGGAAGAAGGAAATAGGATGGCTGTCCGTATCCTATATATGCGAATGGTGCGAATGGAGAAAATCCATTGTTCTCTATTTCTGTCCATGTGAACTAACCCACCACCCACCTGGAAAGATTCCATCAGCTCTCATGGCATTGCTGGTGGTCTAGATGTGGGAAATTAATGGTCTCATTGTTACTGTGGCTGCCGATCTGGTGGTATCAATAAAAAACTATATTTGTTGACCAAGTGTCTTGCGTTTCTGCTATATTGATAAATATAGAATACATAACTCAGTAAATTGAATAATATCTTAGACCTGTCACAGTTCATAACAAAACAGATGCAAGGTCTGGAAATATTAAATATTGGGGAGGGTCAAAAGAATTCTTATGATCAAATACTATCATGCATTCCACACAGCTCCCCAGGTAGAAACAAAGACCCAGGAGAACAGATGACCACACACATCATTAAAAGGCCCTGTGTTTCCAATTGCAGAAATGCTCTCAGGAGACATGATGAAGCATCATTTTAACTATGAAATAAAAAGTGATCATTTATACCTCAGTATAAATCTTAAGTTCGAAAAAATGATTGGACTCATGACAGAATAACTGTTTTCCTTTTGAAAGTAGGGGTGTAACAGCCTATTAAATAATTACTTTGATTTTAAATGTCTGTAATTCCAATTTCCATGATAGCTCATAATAGCTCAGAGAAAGAATGAGGAAATGCAGATGAAGTCTGTCATTATGTATTTATACCATCAAAAGAAATGAAAAAGAAAAACTACAGACTGAATTCTCAAAACCTAATTCATACGAGTTAATAGCTTTTTATCTTTTTTAAACAGTCCTTTGGGAGGAACTAGAAGCAGAGAAGAGCACTGGGACTTCTCAATTTAAAAGCTATTACTTCAACAGTCTATGGGGAGGGCTGCTCCAGAAATATCCTCCTGGATGTGTCAATTTGTTTTCTTTCTTACTTTCCAAACGAAGTACTTGAAAATGAGGAGAGAGAAATAAAATATTGTGAAGCCCAGCTGTCTATGGTACACATGTTTATGTCAGTCATCACGCTTATGATCTATTGCAGCAATAAATCAAAAGAACTGCACAAGTTGTGTAATTTATTACAGCAGTATATCAGCAGGGTGAGGCCTCCAGGAGCGTGAGTTACAGACATGAACCTTGCATCATTGCTTTTATTTACTTTCTCTATTTAAGTTTGATATAAGAAGACAGAGTGGGAAGACCTGAAGTCAGAATTGAAAGCTTCTTTTGCATAATTGTCAGAATGACTTTAGACACTTTAATGAAGGTAACATTATTAAAAGTTTTCACCTTTGATTTACTATTTCTGTTTAAATAAATTGAAAAGCAAAATAAGCCTTAAATAGTATGATGATGATCAGTGTTCTCATTTAACTATTTCATTTCCAGCTCTGTAGCATACCTCTTCAGATATGCTTTTTCTCCTTCTCAGCACATTCCGCGGGCACACACTATTGCTTCCCGGGATTGCATACCGAATAGAGAAGCACAACATAAACTCTTGCCTTAGGCTTTGTTTTTTGTTTGTTTGTTTGTTTGTTTATGCTTTTACAATCTAATTTGAACTGAGATAAATGTCTTCACATTTTTTGTCCTTATCTAAATACAATTTCTACTATCATTTGTTTTGAATTGTTCTTTAAATTGACTCATTACCATAAATAGAAATCTAGTACCAGAAGAAACAGACTACAACTCCAAAAACTTCTACAATGAAACTGAAACAATGCTATCAAATTATAGCTAAATAGTATTGCCAACCAAATGTTAGCCTGAGTTCTCTTTCTTTCGCTCCCTCTCTCCTGTTCTTTTTTTCTCTCCCCCTCTCCTGTTCTTTCTTTCTCTCCCCCTCTTCTCTCTGTATTTTTCTCTCTCTTTCATAAAGTATCACAGGGATATTAAATACATATTAGTGGTAAACTTAAATTGTCTTTCTGGGTCAATCAGAGGATTGAAAGAGCATTAAGTAAAGAATGATTTTTTCATACTACACCATTAACTTTAAATTGATGTTGTTTCTGTGTATCCCCTAATATCAGTAGTATGAGTCCCATGTCTTGGGGAAAATGCAAGGTACTGTGGAAGGCCAAAATTATGAAGATTCTCACACAAATTCTCTCAGATATTCTAAATCAGATGAGAGAATATGGTCATGGCACGCATATATCTATACCAGGTTTAGGTCTGCCAAAAACATAATTTAAAAACATATTCTCATTTACCAAATATTTGGTTGTACCTTGGGTAAATTTTCTGTTATGCCTATAGTAGACTACAATAATTATTCCTGATTTTGACTACACAAAATCAATGGGGAGCTTTGAAAAATGAGACCCATGCCTCATACAGGAATTCTGATTTAATTGTTCTTGGGTTAGGGTTAGGCATCACTATTACATAAAACCCCACTAAGGGATGCTAATGTACATTTTGTGGTAAGAAACTCTTCTACCTCTTCTGATACGTCATTGACAAATTAAGACAAATGTGCTCTTATTTCTGCCTAAAGCAGGGTTATACTGGGTGCTATGGTCCGAATGTCTTCCAAAATTTATGTGTTGAAACTTCATTGCCAGTATGATAGTATTAAGAGGCAGGGCTTTTAGGAGCTGATAAAGCCATGAGGGAAGAGATCTCATTAGCCCATCCTCATACAAGAGCCTAAGTATGTGGGTTTGATCTCTTCCACTCTGCTGCCATGCGAGGAAACCATGTTCAGTCCTTCTTTCACGCAAGGATGCAACAACAAAGCACCATCTATGAGGGGCAGGCCTTCACCGGATGCGAGGCCTGCTGGTGCCTTGATCTTGGACTTCTCAGCCTCCAGAGCTGTGGGAAACAAATGTCTATTATTTACAAATTATCCCATCTCTGGTATTTTGTTAGAGAAGCACAAATGGACTAAGATACTGGAGCATTTATTTTTTATTCGGTTAACAAGCACTTTAATTTTCCAACCATTCAGCAGGCCCAAATGCAAACAGACTGGCCAGTTGATTAGGTTCAGCTTTTACATGTTGGGGTGATTTGACCTTCTTTCCCCATTGGTGCTCAGTCCTAGCTCTGGATCCTACAAATAAATACTAGGGTACTTTAGCCTTCAATGAGCAGAATTATCATGTTAGCAGAATAAACTACAGATTGTACAAATTTGCAGTAGCTACATCAGTGGTCATAGGATTCTGTTGGAATCTTCATGGAAATATTAGCATAAGAGTCTCCTGACACTTTCTACTGACAGTTTCTCCTTTTTTTTTTTTTTTTTTTTTTTTTTTTTGAGACAGCATCTTTCTCTATTGCCCAGGCTGGAGTGCAGTAATGTGATCTCAGCTCACTGCAACTTCTGCCTTTCAGGTTCAAGCAATTCTCGTGCCTCAGCCACCCAAATAGCTGAGATTACAGGTGAGCACCACGACACCTGGCTAACTTTTTATATTTTTAGTATAGACGGGGTTTCACCATGCTGGCCAGGCTTGTCTTGAACTCTTGGCCTCAAGTGATCCACCTGCCTTGACCTCCCAAACTGCTGGTATTACAGGCATGAGCCACTGTATCCGGCCAGTTTCTCCTTTAATATGTGTAAGACTATTTAGTTTTTCTTCCCTCTAAGATATACCTTTACTTATATTATTTCTATTTTCTCTGTTTTCTTTTATTTCTTAACATTTCATAATTATGCAGTAATTAAGATCATATATCTTACTGACTTTAGGTTTAAATGTTAGCTTCTTTTAGTAATTTAACAATGTAATTATACATTATTAAAATGTATTTTATATATTAATGGTCAGCCATATTCCTTTCGATGACTTATTTATTATTACGTGCTGCTAGAAATAATTTAGCATTTTTTTTTTTTTTTTTTTTTTTTTTTTTTTTTTTTTTTTTTTTTTTGAGACGGAGTTTTTAATATACTGCAAGCTCAAAACTACAGGCGCCCACAACCGCGCCCGGCTATGTATTTTTAGTAGAAACCGTGGTCTCGATCTCCTGACCTTGTGATCCGCCCGCCTCGGCCTCCCAAAGATCTTGTTATAATAAACATATATTTTTTATAATAACATTTTTAAATCAAAGGACTATAAAAAAATGACTTCTCCTTAACAGTTTTGTTCTCCTCTATCAAATCAAAGCACTGGATAACTTAACAGTCTGCCCGTAATGTCTTGGCTGCCAGAAGTTCAGAAAAAGCGCATGCTTGAGTTATTTAGTTGTAGTCATACAGTATCTGAGTTTTTATTGTAAACTAGTTTAAATAATTTTTAAATGGTTAATAGTTAGTTTTAATCTTTTTTTTTATTTTAAATGTTCTCAGAGAGTCAAACACAGAGATATTGCCTCAAGCTCAAATAAATTCGTTAGTTTTCTTATGTGTAAAACTTACAAAAAATACATTATAACCTGCTCAAGAACAATATAAAAAATAAGAAATTCAGAGAAGAGAAAAATTAATGTAAGTTATTTGAGATTTTGATGAATTCAAACATTAAACTTTTAAATCTCCTACTTTTCCTTTTATCTGCTGAATAATTTCACCAAAGGAAATATTTTTAAGCTTATTTGTATGCTTCTCCCTCTGTTCAGTTTGTAAGCAAAGTTAATCTGAAAGAAATGTGCTCATATATATATACAAATTTATAAATATATATGAATATATATATAATTATAAATATATATATGAATACATACACACACACACACACATGTAGAATGACTGTCGTTAGCTATCTGTTATTTTAATCTTTGTAGATGAATTTATACAATGAGGCAGGTAGGAGAGGTGGCTGCTGGCCTTTTGAAAATTCCATCTGATGCCTAAAAATTGAAAGTTTCTAGGAAATGTTCAATCAATCCATCAGTATCAATATCTCATGCTGAAGGGACACCAGTTATTTTCTGGATGAATACACTAGTTGCCCTGGATACTGACCATTCTTCTTCTCCAAGAACACATCTCTTTTCAGACAGTCTGGCTTCAGTAATACTTCAATTTGCAAGACTAACCAAGCAGAACCATCACTGAAATGTACGTGGACTTAAATCAAAGGAATTGTGTAAGAAATAAACACCGTTAAGCCTACTGCAATATCATTCCTATCTTACTGGATAGGAATATCAGTTACCCTGGATAGCTGAGGCCTTCAAAATAGCTAAACTTTGATTTTGGTCTTTTCTTTTTTTTAAGCTCTTTGTTTTTTTTTTTTTTTTTTTTTTTTCATTTTATTCAGAGAATCCTTTTTTATAATTTATCTTTTAGTTTATTTACTCATATACTCATTTCTTCAGTGAATTTTGCTGAACAGAGCAATGCATCAGACTTTGGGTATATTGCTTTTGGAGATACAAAGATAAAAAACAAATTGCCTTTCTTTAGATGTTATTATTCCTACAAAAGAGGAAATGAGGCCATTTATAGTTAATTATATAGATATCATTCATGTTTATACACATGTGTACGTGTGTAGTGAATGTAGTTACACAATTTTAAACTTGGTTTATTTTTTAAATTTCATAATTCAAGGGGGGATTTACAAGAAATAGCATTTGTCATTAACTGTTGTCAGGTGCTAAATTTCATATGATAGTTACTTTAACCCCTCAAAATACATCCTATCAGGCAAAACTATTAGTCATATTCTACAGCAGAAATTAAAGTGTAGAAGGATTAAGAAATGTCCTCAGTTTACTAAACAACAGGTCTTATATCTAAGTGTCAAATGTGTGTAAACAATCTAAGTTTATTAATTTCTGTGCATCATACTGCTTCCTGAAAAGCAGTATGTTCTAGTATGTTCTATTTTACTACCAACACTGTCTCCATGTCTGAAATATTCAAGATGTGGCACCATCTTGTTATTTATATGAATGTACTATAAAATATATATCAAATGGTTGATCTAGTTAAGTTCTACATGACCAATGGTAAAAGCATAAAAAGTTAGAGTTGGAAAATAAGTTTAAGTCTAGCCCAAAACGTCAAATCTGAAATTCAAAAAGATTAAAATAATTGCTTAAGATCACACAGTTCTTTTGAACCAGTCCAACGCTGAAACAATGTTATCTAACACTAATTTTAGTTTTCTTTTTACTTATTTCTTATTCTTACTTAGATACCTATATTTGACAATGTCATATATTCATATAAACTTCATTATACTCTGTGATCACATCTATACATTATCATTACAGACAATAACATTTAGACAACACAATCAACCATCTTTATTTTCCAATCTTTATTTCTCTGAGGTGGATAATCAGTGATTTCAATGTCTTTAGGCTATAGATTATTCCATATCATGTGTGTTTAATAAGTCTTTAATAAGTCTTATTCCTGTTTAAATTCATTGGCAATGTATGGGCCTTGTTTTATAGACTTATAGGACATAAATCAGCTTAGATCTTTAAAAGTGTCTTTAAGAAAACACAAATAGATGTTTCCTTTTTTTTCTATTCTGAATGTCTAAAAATCTATGAGCACATTAACTTATGCTCCTAGAAAAATGGAGTAGACACACATTTCTTGATTCCTCTCTTACATACAACTTGAAATTATACAGAAAACAAACATAAGGAAACTGCAAAAGTAGAGAGAAAAAGCAACCCAGCTGGGTATCTTGGTACCAAGAAATACCACGGAAGTGTGGTTCCTGAGTGTCATTTTGTCTCATGTATCTCAGATTCAAATTGTATAAGCTGGCAACCCCGAAATGGCAACATACACAGAAGAAATAGTAATAGCAATAACCTGCTCTCTGGAGCTAAAAGGCCAGGAAAGAAACAACCTAGCAAGCACAGCAGAAGACTTTACTGTAGCCAAACACCACAGGAAAAAGGCTGTGACACACCCACACCAGCAAAGGCCAAGTGGGGATCCTGGGCTTCCACACACACCTGATGGTAATAAAATGCCCTCCCCTTCTCTGCTGAGGTGGTGTCACAAGCAGCTCACTGGAGAGTCAGGACTTCCACCATCATCCTCTAGGTGGCACTGTAGAGGCCATCTAGGTAGTCTGAACTCCCACACTTCATCCAGAAGGACAGAGGAGTCCCAGTTTCATCTCTGGTACCAACGAAGGCTGAATGGAGGACCTGCTACTTTGATAGGGTAGCACCCCTCACTTCCCCTCCCAGACCAATGTCAGGGAAAGACAGTTAAAATAGAAGGGTTGAAAATATGGAGATACATGTAATAAAACATGTTTAAGTTCAAACAAAATCACTCATCATACCAAGAACCAGGAAGATTTCAAAGAGACTGAAAAAAATCACAAGTAATAGATGTTAACACCAAGATGACAGGGGTGTAAAAACTATTTGAAAAAGATTTAAAAGTAGCCATAATAAGAATTAAAAAAAAAAATTAAAGGCTTTAGGAAAGATATGGAAAATCTCAGTTAAAAAAAAAAAAAAAAAAAAGAAAAGAAACAAACCAGAACAAAATGGAAATTGTAGAACTGAACATACAATAATTTAAATAAAAAGCTCAGTGAATAAATTCGACAGCAGAATGGAGGAAATGGATGATGTGTCAGTAAACTAAAAAGTAGAATAACAGAAATAACCAGTCACAACACCAAAGAACAAGTAGAAAGAAAAAAAAAAAACTGAACGAAACTCCAATGACCTGTGAGACTATAATAAAAGACCTCATCTTCATGTCAGAGTCCTACAAGGAGAGGAGAATCTGTGGGGCTAAAAGGGGACTTGAAAAAATAAAGGCTGAAAACCACCAATCTGGCAAGAGACATATACCTATAGATTCCAAAAGCAGAGGAAAGCGCACAGAGTATAAACCCAAGACACATCATAATTTAACTTCTGAAACTGTCATTTGTAGCAACATGGGTGAACTTGGAGTACATTATGCTAAGTGAAATGAGCCAGGCACAGAAAGACAAATACTTCAGGAGCTCACATGTGGAATCTAAAAACTCAGACTCTTATTGGTAGAGAGTAGAATAGTAGCTACCAAAGTCAGGAGTGAAGGTGGGATGGGGAATAAGATGTTGGTCAAAGGGTACAAATTTCCAGTTAGACATAAGCAATTAACTTTGGAGATAAATAGTACAAAAATGAGTAAGTACATGGGTGAGGTGATTAATATGTTAATTAGCTAGAACAATCATCCCACAACATATACATACATCAAAATATCACCTTGTATTCCTGAAATATATACAATTATTATTTGCTGATTAAAAATAAAAATAAATTTCTGAAAACTAGAGACAAGAAACAAATCTTAATAGCAGCCAGAGGAAAACTGCATGTTACATAGAAGAAAACAATTTTAATAATAATAGATTTCTCATCAGAAATCAGAGAACAGAAGGAAGTAGCCCAATATTTTTCAAATATGAAACGAAAGCTGTCAACCCAGTAACCTATGTCAAGGGAAAATATCAGAAATAAATGGAACATCAAAACAGTCTCATATGAAAGGAAATTAAGATAATTTGACAAAACAGATGGCAAAGAATGTACAAAAGGAATTTTCCAAAGCATTAGGGAAGTAAGCAATTAAAGAAGAAACCTGTGAACATCAAGAAAAAAGAGAACACTGTGAGCAAAAATATGAGTGAATAAAAATAGGCTTTCCATCTCATAGTAGTTTTCTAACTTGTTTGATGGTTGAAGCAAACAAAATCTAACACTGTTGTGTGCAGAGTAAATCTTTAAGATAATTATATTACAAACAGGGGAGGCTAAAGAAATGTAAAGGGATGTAAAGTTTCTATGCTTCACTTTACTGGTTAAATGGTGATGCTTGTAGACTAATAAGTAATGTATATATACTGCAGTACCTAAAGCCACCGCTAAAAAAGCTGGACAAAGAATATACCTGAAAACACTATAGATATATCAGACATTTTGTAGATGTGGATAGATTATTCTAAAACCTATGCAAAATGGCAAAGAAAATACAATATCTAAAATAACTTTGAAAATCAAGGCTATGTGGTATTGACAGAGTGGTAAACTCATTAAATAAATGGAAAAGAACAGGGAACCCCAATATAGACACCTACAGTTATGCCCAGATGATTTTTGAAAAAAGTATACAAGCAATTAGAGAAAAGATGGACATCTGGCTGGGCGCGGTGGCTCACTCCTGTAATCCCAGCACTTTGGGAGGCCAAGGCGGGTGGATCACGAGGTCAGGAGAGCAGCCTGGCTAACATGGTGAAACCCCGTCTCTACCAAAAATACAAAAAGTTAGCCGGGCGTGGTGGCACGCGCCTG
The DNA here is from genome assembly GCF_024542745.1 of Macaca thibetana thibetana. Lineage (NCBI taxonomy): Eukaryota > Metazoa > Chordata > Mammalia > Primates > Cercopithecidae > Macaca > Macaca thibetana. The sequence continues at coordinate 102,408,188 of NC_065589.1, read as the reverse complement.
TAGTCTCAGCTACTCGGGAGGCTGGGGCAGAAGAATCACTTGAACCCAGGAAGCACAGGTTGCAATGAGCCGAGATTGCACCACTGTACTCCAGCCTAGGCAACAGAACAAGACTCTGTCTCAAAGAAGAAAGAAAAAAAAGATAGACATCGATAGGCAAAAAGTGGAACTTGATCTAAGTTTCTGACCAAATGCAAAAATAAGTTCAAAATGAATCATGAACTTAAATGTGAAATGTGAAACTATAACACTTTTAGAAAAAATAGAATAAAATCTTTGGAATCTAAAGCTAGGGAAAGAATTATTAGTCTAAACATCAAAAGCATGAACCATGAAAGAAAAAAATGATAAATTAAAAATAATCAAAATAAATGTTGCTAAGCATAAAACTCATGTGAAAAGAATGGAAAAACTACCAAATGGGGGAAAATATTTACAAACCACATAGCCAACAAAAAAGTATCATCTAAAATATATAAATAACTCATAAACTGTAAGTGGGAATGTAAAATGCTACAGTCATTCTGGAAAGCAGATTGTCAGTTTCTTAAAAAAACTAAACATGCCACTAACGTATGACCCAGTGATTGAACTCTTAGACATTTATTACAGAGAATGAAGAATTATGTTTATTCTAGAATCAGTGCACAAATGTTCATGAAAGCTTCATTCATAATAGCCAAACACTAGAAATGGCCCTGATGACTTTCAACAAGTGAATACAGATACTGTGGCTTATTCATATCATAGATACTACTCAGCAGAAAAGAGAACAGACTAGTCACACATGATACAACCTGAATGAATCTCCAGAGAATTCTATTGAATGGAAAGGGTCAGTCCCTAAAGGAAATGCCCTGTATAATTCCATTATATAAGTTTCTTAAAGTTTCCTTATAAAGAAGTTATAAAGTTTCTTGAAAAGTTTCTTAAAGGTTCTATTTAAGTTTCTTAAAGTGACAAAGCTATGGAAGTGGAAAATAAATTAGTGGTTGGAGGTGATTAAGAAAGGAGTGGGAAAGAAGGGAAGTGTGCACAGCTATGCAAAAAAGCAACATGAGGGATCAATGGAATGAGGGAAATGTTCTGCATCTTGACCGCATCATTGTCTATACCCTGGTTGTGAGACTGTAGTATACTTTTCCAAGATGTAATCATTAGGGAAAACTAGGTAAAGAGTACACTTGATCCTTCTGTATTACTTCGTACAACTTCATGTGAATCTACAGTTATCTCCAAATAAAAACGTTTAATTAAAAATTCACAAGCACAAATGCATATTTCTTCCTTCATTCATAAATATTTGTTATCTCCTCTAGAAACGCACACAGGTAAAAGTAAATCACTTAAAATTTCACAACCTCAAGGCTTCTATTAACAATTTTGGGACTTTTTAAATGTGTGTGTGTGTATATATATATAATATATATAATGTATAAATGTATATATGCATATATAAATTTATATTTAATATATAATACATATAAATGTGTGTGCATATAGAGAGAGAAGAATGCTTTTTGCCTATAGAAACAGATTCACAGTGACTATGGGCTGAACTGTGCTTCCCTGCAAAATTTACATGTTGAAGCCTTAACTCCCAATATGACTGTGCTTGGAAATATGACCATTAAGGAGATAATTTAGGTTAAATAAGGTCATAAGGGTAGGTTACTAATGTTATAGAATTTGTGGCCTAGATCTCTCTCTCTCTCTCTCTCCCCCAGCCCCCAACCCAGTCCCCATGCGCATACAAGGGATGGCCATGTGAGGACACAGTGAGAAGATGACCATTCATAAGCAAGGAAAAGAGGCCCTCGCCATCCTGACCATGCTGGCATCCTGAGGTCAGAATTCCAACCTCCAGAACTGTGAGAAAGTAAATTTCTGTTTTTTGAGCCACCCAGTCTAAGGTATTTTGTTATGGCAAACAGAGCACATGAAGACAACAACATTCATTTTTTCATTCAAGAAATATTTTTATGCATCTAGCCTGAGAGACAGCATATTAAAGTATTCACTCTATACTTATCACTTAACGTATACTAAATCTCCCCATGGAAAAATATGTTTTACATGATAATTTTAATGGATTAATAGAATTCATAGACTTTCCATATTCTTTACTTTTATCACATTTGTGTTAAAAGTGTTCTAAAGATTAGAAAGTTATAAAGATCATTTTTAAATAAATTAGAAAGTTATTAAGGTCTGGTTATAATTTGAATAACTATTCAGGCCCAAGAATACTTAAAATGTACTGAAATCAATATTGGACATCATAATCTGAATATTGAATGATGCCTCTTGAATTCAGAGAAATGTCAAAGACAATAAAACATTCGATTTCCGGCAGCCTCTCAGAATTTAGTAGATAATGGACTTCTTTATAATATACTTGATTGCAACATCCATCATGTAAAAGGTACTAGATATATGCAGTTCTATTTATTCAATTGACTGATCTGTTAAAATTAAAGTCTGGAGAAGTCTTAGGCTAACAGTCAGGTACTCTGCTTCTTGTGTATGATTTACCCAGCTGTTGATAGACCCAACATCCCATGTATTTGAGGCATGCAAGACAGAATAGAAAAATCACTGCTGTCAGGAGAACTTTCTTCACATCTCTTTTTAAGACAATTACCCATCTTATTGGCTCTCAATCAAGGCAGTCCCATTCCTTCTATGACTTTGGAAAATGTTGGAAGCATATTTTTGCTTGATAGGAGTGGGGTAAGGTGGGGCTGATAGCTATGTAGTCTAGTGGTAAAGAACCAGGAATCGGGATACCCTGCAATACATGGGGCAGTTCTGTACAATGACTTGCCTGAGACTCTGCCCAGGTTTCAAATGTCCTACAAGATATTCTCAAAGGTGAAAACTTACTTATAATTATCTGATCCTGGAATTTAATCCCATTTTACATATATACAAAAGTATTTCAGGAGATTTAATATACATTTATTATTTTTCAGAGACCATAACTTCTATGTAAATTGAGAGATGACTTTACCTCATTTTGTATACATTGCCAGAACTCATCATCAGTTTTGAAAATCCTATCACCCAAGGCAGCACTAGTCTCAGTATTTTATGGCACTAAATATTTCCTTTCGACTGTGTGTGTGTGTGTGCGCCATAAAAAGATAAAATATCTCATTTCCTCGTGATTGTTCTTGTAATTAAAACTAGCTTATTTATTTAACTTGCTCTCCTATTCTCACTTAAAAGAGTTCATGTAATCAGAGTGTGTTTATTTAGGAGTTAAATTAGTCATAAAAATCCTTTTCATTCTAAAGATAAGTCATAAGATTTAAGATTTCTTCTCAGGAATATATTCTGAAAACAATTTTGGACTAAGTTTTTAAAAGAATGTCAGTGGTAAGGAACATGAGCAATTGCAATTTCTAGGAACATAAATATCTCTTTTGGAAAGGTCTGTATCATGCAGGTAGCAGATACTTTCCACGAAATGATTAACACTTACAGGGTAACTGCAGGGAGATAGGTTATAATCATGCTGTCTTAGCCCCTGTCAGCATCAGTTAATGTTTCAGTTACTGGAACAACAGAGATGATAGATACAAAACAGAAAAAATAAAAAAGAAACATTACAGAATTATTCTCTGGATTTTTTTTTTGCCTTAATAACTACATTTTCCCCAAACATTCAGTTTCATATCACTGAATAAAGAATGCATTCCTCGATATTTAGGTAGAACCACTACATAAGCTACTGTGGTATTAAAATCAGAAAAACCCAGCCAATCATATTATTTTTATCAATGCAAGTCAAAATTAAACTGTGCAGACTTGTATTTTATTGTGACCACTCTCTAAGATAAAATAGAATAATAAAACTTAACACTAAGTTTGATAGAAAAAACTAATGGGCTTATTAAACTTCAGATTTAAAACATTGAAAGATAAAAATGTATATTAAAAAACACATTTTGGTTTATTTTTGCTGTTTGAAAGGATCTGTTTCTCTGGTCTACTGATAAGCAATGGGTTATATAATATTTCTATGATAAACTAAGTGAGTTGACAATAGTGTATCAGCATTTTTCAAATCTCTACAAACACATGCCCATGACACACCATGTTAATTGTTTTTTTTTTTTTTTTTGAGACAGAGTCTCACTCCATTGCCAGGCTGGAGTATAGTGACATGATGTCGGCTCACTGCAACCTCCACCTCCTGGGTTCAGGCGATACTCCTGCCTCAGCCTCCCGAGTAGCTGGGACTACAGGCATGTGCCACCATGCCCAGCTAATTTTTTGTATTTTTAGTAGGAAGGGGGTTTCAGTATGTTCGTCAGGCTGGTCTCGAACTCCCGACCTCAGGTGATTTGCCTGCCTCGGCCTCCCAAAGTGCTGGGATTACAGGCAGGAGCCACTGCACCTGGCCCATGTTAAAAAATTAAAACAAACAAACAAAAAACAAACAAACAAAATCTGTTTTCTGATCAGAACAAAGCTACATACTGTTTTCCATTGAGAATATTCATAATGTTCATGAGCATATTAAAAGCTTTAAGATGTAATTCAATGACTAAGCCTATCAGACTTTGTTTAAACACAGTTTTGAAAATTTACTTGACTATGGTCTAATTCCTATAGATACTCAAAAGAAGGCACACTTTTCAAACAGGCTTTGGAAGACCCATGGCATCATACTGCGTTCGAGGGCACACAAGGTCTAAATTTACAAGAATCTCTCCAACACTTTAAAATCTATGAACTTAAATATAGGTTACTTCTTTCTCATTAAAGATACCCTGTATCTAATATTCCAGATTAAGACGTCTAGCTTCTTTCTAATCTGTTCACTTCCCTGGGGATATCTGATCTCCCTACTCTTGAGATTGCCTTCTGCTATTACCTGCTTTATCCAAAGTTAGAAAATATGCAATTATGCAAAAGAAATGTTCCCTTCTGTAACTGTCACTTTTCTAGCACTCCTTTTTATTGCATTGCTTCAGCATTTTTTCACATTATACAATGAACAACGTTTTGCATTTCTTCTTATATTTCTTGGTGAGTATTTTAAGTCTTTTATAGAATCCTTCAGTCTTCATAACTATACTTTCTATTTCCTAAATAGCATTCTTTCTAAACCTATAGTTTTTAACCTGTCACACATTTCTGCAGTGCCTTTCACAGTGTACTCCAAAATATAAAAATGCAACTTATTCTGTGGATTTGCAGATCTACTTAAAAATAATATATAAATTGAATATATATATATATATGAAAGATTATATTCGCATGGTTGCCCAAAGAGAATGAAATGAGGAGTGAAAAAAATAGGAGTAATATTTTGTTATAGCAGTTTGAGTGGACTACAACAATTGACAATGCTTTCATTTCATGTAGTAAGTGGAAGTCACCTGGTTGCTGTGAACACTGGCATGTGTTAGATTATCTGTTTTTTTTCAAGGCTACCTAACAATAACAGTTGGATTTCAAAGCAAATCTAGGTACAAACACACAAATGATGGTGCTGTTTATAAAGGTCCCTTGTATAAAAGAACAGCCTGTGTATGAATTTTTGGCTTTTCAGAACAAGGAAAGATTGAGAACTAAAATATTGAGAATTATCATTAAAATGTCAAGGATTTAATTTCATATTGTTAACTATCTTTGAGTATATGTTTTACTTCCTCAACTAGATATGGGGACAAAGAACGTTTATTTTACCTTTTTGAATTAACAATGACTTCTGCTAATTTCCACAAAATTACAGAACATCACAATTATGTTGATTTTAGCTGTCATTTGTTTTTATACCTACATTAATTATAAAGTATAAGAGCTTTGATTCCCACTATTATGCATTATGCCATGTAATAAACAAAACAAGAACATGGGCCCCCTGAACCTAAAATAAAATTATATTTTTTAAAAAGCATAAGGAATTTAAATGACTTGGTAATGTTCATGCAATTAGTCAATACCAAATGTAAGGATTAAATTTAACATTGCTTTAAAACTATAACTTTTAAAGAAGTAAATAAACATCCAACTTTTATTCTAGTATTTATTTTGTAAAATTATCTTTACTAATAATTACAGAATATGAATTTCATAAATATTAATTTCTGAGATGAATAATAAGTATTTAGACTTTCCTTTCCCTGATTGCACCATTTGTCACACAGCTAAGCAATGGGTATATCTAAACACGAAAGTGAAAAGAATACTAAAAACAAAGAGAAAATTCTTATATAACATAGGCCAGAGTAGAGATGCTTTAATATCTGTCTAAGCCTTCAGAATATCTATTAAACAGTTTTAGACACAAAGCTATAATAAAGGTCCTTACAATGGTGTGAGGATGCATAGTGATCTTTCTCTTTTAAAAGAGCTTTGATGACCCCAGCTTCAAATGATTAGCTTGTCTTGACATAATGGAGAAGCCTATGTAAAGAGTATTTCAAAAAGATTACGCAGAAGCTCTACGTCTCTATCAGAGAGCAGTTTTAAAGGGGATAATGTGTCACTTAGAGTTGGATGCTCTTCTCCATTGTCTTCCCTGTCGATTTTACTAAGGTTCTTAAAATGTATGTCAAAGTAATGTGATGTGTGCTGACAAGTTGAGTAAATCTACTTGGTTTACTACGTGCATCAGCAGAACTTCAAATTTTACTAGGCATAGTTTCATATTCAGTAATGAATTGAAATATTTACTGTGCAAAGTGTTTATGGATAACATATTAAAGATATGCGAGGAAGAAGGAGAGAACAAATGTATTGCTAATTGCAAGGCATGAGGAAGTGGCCAGGTTGTGTACACTTAGTTTAGTCCTTTGTAAGTATTTTCAAATTTAGCATGATGGTGTGCACAGGTGCTGAAGTGAGATCACCAGGGGTAGAATCACCTTCCTACTACATACGTGGCGAGGTGTTCCCAAACAAGCACTAAACTTCTTTGTGCCTCATTTTCTTCATCTGTAAATGGGGATCATCATAAGAATGCCTACCACGGGGAGGGCTATAAAAACATGAAACATAAAGTGCTTAGCACAGTATCTAGAACACAATTATCAATCAGTGACTTAGCTAGTAGGGTGATTAGTAAATGGATACAGTCCGAAGTCTTAATAAATCTGTACAAAGTCTTCAAAACAGTCCATAAATAGTCCCTAAATTAACTTTTACAAAATAAAGAATTTTACAAATGTATTGCTCATTTTATTAACAAAAATATTAACTTTTTAAAAATTAATTTGAATCCATATGAGGATAAAGATGAGGTAATCTGGATGCATGTAAGAATACAGTAGACTTTGAAATAGTTTTCTAACTTTGGGGGCCAATCAGAAATCATCCTTCCTTGGGCAGGGATGGAAAATGATGAGTTGCAATTAAACAAAGCACATATTTTAAATGTCAGAACAAATCCTTTAAATTACGTTAGTGGTATCTTATTACTGGACCACTTACTGTAGCTGTAATTACCATACATAAGAATAAATGGGTGGGGAAGTGCAAAATAGGTATAAACAAAAATCGTTGAGGAGAATAAAGAGTTATAAACTCATTTTTTTTTAGTATCATGACAGAATAAAAAATAACACCACATTAAGGACAATGATTTACCTGTCTCTTCAAAAGCATTATATACTAGGTTTATTTAGAATTTCTATGCTGTATTCTGAGTCACATACTTTTGCACTATAATCTTCATAATTACCCTGAAAGAGAATTTGCATATCAGAAAACTAAAGTTTATAAAGGTTAAATAATTTGCCTAAGGTCAATTCAATCTTCAACTGAATTAAACAGTGTGCTTAGCCATATAGAATTTGTTCCATATGTATAGAATTTGCTGATTTGTTGTCTATTTCTGTAAATAAAACTTTATTTGAATACTGTCAGGCCTATTTATTTACATATTCTCTATGTCTGCATTAGTGCCATGAAACACTGTAGTTGTAACAGAGATCATATGGTCCATGAGGCTTCAAATATTTACTATCTGGCCCTTTAAGAAAAAAATTGTATTACATTCTAGACCTTCTTCAATGCAGTAGAGGTGTGAGGAGCCTGAGGATCATTTTGTCCATCAGGCCTGTATAGTGGTAGAGACATGGGTCCAGATTTCTCTAGTGGTGTAGCCACCCAGATCTAACCACTGAGTTTCCCAGTTGCCAACGCTACTCCTCACAGGACAAGGGGGTGCCCTAGCATCTCACTATTCTTCAGGCCCTAAATACCTGCTGTAAGTGCTCTCAAGGGATAGCATAGCAACTCTTCCACTAACATTCATTTTGAACCCAGATAAAAGAGAGTCCAGTGATTAGAATAGACTTGACCCATTCTCCTCTCTTCAGAGCTTCTTAGGTTGCTTTAAGGACACAAACACAGAGGATCATTTCTTTCTTTTCTAATTTTCTTTTATCCTGGGGCAACTAATCAATTTTATTTCACATTTTTAAAAGCTATACATAACAAAGAAGCATATTCAAATCACTCTAACCATTCCAGTTCAATTAATAACTAGAAGGAAATTAGTTATTGCTGCTCCAGAAAAAGTTTATGGGTTGAGCTGTCTCTATGGTAGCAAATACATTTGAAAGAAGTTTTCAAAATACTGTGCACAATTTTCTTTTGTGTGTGATAGATTAGTTATTCAACTGGATTGTTTCAATCAGTAGGCTATTTTGAAATTCCCTGATATGCACATTTTAGGAGAGTATAAATCATATGTGTTTTAAATATATCATTGCATAACTCTATAACCAAGAAATTCTTCATTAACTTACATGTCTCTGGGATCCATCATATTCACACCTTTCAATTTTTCCTAGACTGCCATCTGAGAAATACAACTTCTCTGCACGGTAGTCGATAGTGAGTCCATTTGGAGTGAGTATGTCTGTACTGACCACCACTTGAGCATTCTTCCCAGTCAGAGTAGATCTCATGATACTTGGATGCTGTTCATTCCAGTTGGTCCAAAACATTAAACTAATGAAAATGAAAATTGTAACTATAAGTCAAACTTCTCATCAAGAGTAAAAATACTAATAGAAACATGTCAATAGCAAGCTATTTAAAAAGAAGCAGAATTATTTACCTCATATTCTATGACACTTAACAAAGTCTAGGTAATAAAAGGAGATATGCATATATTTGCATGTTAATTTTACCCGGGTTCTTAAATGAAACCTAGAACCTACTTCTAAAAAAATGATTTACTGGGTATTCCTTCAAATAATTTAGTTAAATTGTCAGTTGCATGAGGATTTATTTTAATCAAGAACAAAACAGTGATCTTAAGTTTGTTTTCCACAAACTGCAAATATACTCTAACTTATTACCACATTTCAGCTGATCCAGTATAATCATTCTTATCCTAAGTATAATTATCTGCTTCAATTGATGAAAATAAAAATATTCCCCTTCTAATTTTCCTTTTTAAATTCTACATTCTCTTTTGTATTTGTTTTGGAGAAAGGAAATTACTAAACTCCTGTTTTTTACATTTCTCTTTTTCTCTCTTAGCGTGATTTTTCTTTTTTTTTTTTTTCTTTTTTTTTTTTTTTTTTTTTGAGACGGAGTCTCGCTCTGTCGCCCAGGCTGGAGTGCAGTGGCCGGATCTCAGCTCACTGCAAGCTCCTCCTCCCAGGTTCACGCCATTCTCCTGCCTCAGCCTCCTGAGTAGCTGGGACTACAGGTGCCCGCCTCGCCCGGCTAGTTTTTTTTGTATTTTTTAGTAGAGACGGGGTTTCACCGTGCTAGCCAGGATGGTCTCGATCTCCTGACCTCGTGATCCACCCGTCTCGGCCTCCCAAAGTGCTGGGATTACAGGCTTGAGCCACCGCGCCGGGCCAGTGTGATTTTTCTATAAATTACAATATCATTTCTAAAACTCTAGGGGTGACTCTTAAATTCTTCAGCATAGTATCTGTTCTCTATGGATTCCTAGGTATAATCGTTTAAAAGCAGTTTAGCATTACAGCCAACAAAGTTATTCAATAGATGGTTTTGAGTATTTTGTGACACTTATTACCAAAATTGCCAAATAATTGTCAAATTAACAACAAAAATGTTTGTATTCAATTTTCATTGTTGGTAATTTTACTTATAAATTGTGATTTTTAATATAAAAAATAGTGAATTAAAACATTTTAAAAGTTATGCATAGAATGTAAAGTATTAAACCTACAATTTATTTACAATATTTTCCTAGATTGTAGGTTTTATAACAAGAGAATTTTAGAGGTGTTAGTAGTGTTCCTTTCATTCCACCCTCCCCACTTCATTTCACAGGTGAGAAAACAGAATGGTCCAGAGAGCTTAAGTAATTAAAGTTTTCACAAATAATTAGTAACTGAACCAAATTTTAAACTTAGAGAGCCTAACTTTGATTTGCAATTTAGGATTTTATTTTAAAATATCTGCTAATCTATTAACATACAATGGTGTTTTGAAGGTGTCATTTACATATATGATAAATTGCCTTTTCATACTTTAATTACAAATAATTATCAAATTGAAATTTTTACATGTTTAATTTTAATTTACAGTTCACCATATGCAAGGTGAAAAGTGTAAATGTTAGCCTATGTAATAAATAATTACAGGATAAAGCACTTACTAATTAAAACTCATCGTACATAATATCATGAGTGACCGCTTCATTTTTATTTCAAAACTGACTTATAAATTCCTTCGCCCAACTCTTTTATTCCTACTGTGTGACATTTATTATTGTCCTGAGATTCTTTTGGTGATGTGTTGAGATAAATGCAGCTGAGCCAGCAAACCATATCCTGTTAGGACAGTGGTGGGAGCAGTCTCCTCAGCTCCATCATGAGTCATTGCATTGCTCAACCTTCAGAATTTTCACATATAAGATGATGTTCAATTAAGTGAATTAAATCTGACCTCACTTTTAGCTCTACAGAAAGGTTCAGATTTACAGCTATTTTCACACTGACCAATTCATGTTACTTAGTCCTTTCTTCTGATAAGTGGTCAGGGTCAGTGATTATCTGTCATTGCTTTTTATTCTTCAACCTTTTTTTTTTTTTCTTTTTAAATCTCACCTAAAAAGAACTCTTCTAGTTTTGCTCAAGGAAGGCCAGATTGGTCTGATTTTTGTTTATTTGTTTCATTTAAAAATAAAAAGCATTTTCTTATAGTTAACAAACAACTTTACCATATTGTATATGAGAGTGAAAGTTGATAGATATTCTTTGTCCCTTACCTGTGCTTTGTTCTTCAGGTGTTTTTTTGTTTTTTTGTTTTTTTGTTTTTTTGGGGTTTTTTTTTTTTTGGTAACTGCTTTAAGACATCCCCCAAAACACAAATTTTTTCTTTGTTTTTATTCACTGAGTATATTTTATATCCAGAATATTTTCTTTTGTTGTGATTTTTTTACAAACATTATTTTAGCTGTCTGTACAATATATCATCAAACAGCTGTAGAACACTTAGACTATTATCAAGTACCTAGTGATGAAAAGACAGCTGCACACAAATATTTTTGTATTGCTGCAGTTTGCTTTCTTTTGTATTTCAATTTGGGAGATCTCCAGATGCTATAATTACTTGATTAAAATGGAAAAAAAAAAAAAAAAAAAAACTCTTAGTCTTCCGTGTATCTTGTTTTTTTTAAATTTATGATTCCAATCAGCTATGCATTAATGTCTTCTTCATAGGCCTTTTCCAGCATAGTATTGTCTCTTTCCATTTTGCCTTTAATTATTTAAATTTGTTTTTACTGGATTTCTCAGAGAGATGAAGCCTGGCATTTAAAGGGTCCAGATTTTAATTTTTCACATTTATGATGCTCTTACATAAAAAAAAGTTTTATGAATTGTGAAAATAAAACTTCAAAGAAAAACTTTATTTTAAAATTAATTCTTCTTAAAATTAACAGAACTCTGATATTCTTTTGACTTATAACTATAATGAAGAAATAAAACTACACTGTTTCTTACTTTTGACATTCATCCAAGGCTAGCACATGTGGGTGGTCATCCTCTGACATGGTGATGACAGCTTCCTTGTCAAATGCTCCAGGTCGAGTCTGGTCCACAGTGTGTCTGGTGATGGATGAAGTGGTGGAGCTTGTCCAGTACAGTGTATCCCAGGCTCTGTGATAGGCAAGTCCTTCCACAGAACCCACATCTAGTGGGGGAAGAAAAAGAAAAAATATATATTTTTATTTTTAAAAAAAATGACTTCTGGACAGAAAAAGCATTAAGATATACACGTATAGCTGTTATTTCATCAACCACTTCTCCACAAAATCTCCTAAATAAAAATGTAGTCACTGTGATACCTACAATTGATAGCTGATTATACATATATAAAGGGAGCAATTTTTGCAAAAATGTCATTATATTTATTCTCATAAATAAAATAAAATTAAATAATTGTCTTTCATTTTGGAAAATGGTGGCTCTCTATCTTTCCTGTATCTTAATAAATTTTCAAAAGTATCCAACGTGTAACAATTAAGAGATGCTTTTGAAAATCTTATGTCAGCAATATCACTTTGGTACAATCATCATGAGTATTCCCTTGATACTATAGATCTGGAGATGTCCAGGAAAAGCAAACACATGGAAAACTACAACAGTATGAGAAATCCAAAATCTAACTCCTTACTTGAAACTATCAAACAATGGTAGATAATGTTTTAATAGGTTAATGTGGCAATTTATTTGCTTCTATTCAACTAATGAGATAAAAAACAAAACAAGAGAAAAAGAAATTAATTGCCAGCTAAAGCATGCTTTAAATGTCAGACAAAGATAAATGGTGATACACGGATCCTAACACATAAAAGTGACAAGGTGAAAAACAAAAGTAATTATTTCTTAAAATTGTATTCCCAATCTCTAGGGTACATAAAGTAGCTGTTTTATTTTTCATAGACATGCTTTGAGTGCATCTTTAAGTGTAATCAAATTATTACACTTTTCCTACATGTTATTTGTTTTCCTCAGAATTATTATTCTGAGCATGTTCAATTTAACAAAGAATATATACACCTTTTGCAGTCATACCAAGAAATTAACATTATTAAGACAGAGCATTTCCCCTGTTTTCCTCTCAAAGAATCTCTAAAAGGAATTATTCAGCTGCTATAAAATTAGGCATCTAAAAAGAGCTGTTTCCAGGTTTAAGATGAGTTAATACTTAGTTTGGGGGGATCAATAGGATTTTGCGGGAGGGCAAGACAATAATTAAAGCTTTTGAACAATATTTTTCATTTTTTTGTTATTTGTTTCTTTTTTACATACAACATGAAATATCCAATAAGAATGCAATTAATGGCTATCATTTTTAGTTACCACATGCTAGAAATGATGCAAACTGTTTTTCATACATCGTTTTATTTTATGTATAAATCTATTCTGTGAAGCTTATGTCATAATTTTCCATTTCCCAAGAAGAAAGCTGAAACGTATAGTCACAGGGCTGATAATATTAACACAAAATTTTTACTCCCCTCCCATTCATCTGATTCCAAAAGTCTATGTGCTTAGTAGCACCACTATTTGGATATGGATTTACAATGCTTATTACTTAACCTCAATCTAAACCAACCTGAAACCAAAGGAATGATTCATCAGTCTCAACTTGTTTGACTCTAGGAGAATCGTATACCTAGTAATATACCATAGATAGTCTCCCCTCACACAGTCAACAAAGCAGTCTACAAGGTATTAATGGGGGTGATTAGTACGAAAATGTAGCCTAGAGATGGTGGAAGAAAAATTATAAAACACAGTCACTGTAAAATCAGTTAAGCTAATTTTATGTGATGCATACAGTCCTCCTATTTGGAGTGAGTGGATGAAAAGTTGATCATGGTTAAGAATGTTTAAATCAGTAATAAGGCCAGGCGCGGTGGCTCACGCCTGTAATCCCTGCACTTTGGGAGGCCGAGGCGGGCGGATCACGAGGTCAGGAGATAGAGACCATCCTGGCTAACACGGTGAAACCCCGTCTCTACTAAAATACAAAAAATTAGCCGGGCGCGGTGGCGGGCGCCTGTAGTCCCAGCTACTCGGGAGGCTGAGGCAGGAGAATGGCGCGAACCCGGGAGGCAGAGCTTGCAGTGAGCCGAGATGGTGCCACTGCACTCCAGCCTGGGCGACAGAGTGAAGACTCCGCCTCAAAAAAAAAAAAAATAATAATAAAATAAAATAAAATAAAATAAAATAAATCAGTAATAAATCACATTTGCCAGTGTGTTTTTTAAATTTCCAAATCATTTCAGAAATGCAGTTAACTCTATTAGTAGTATCTGTAGTATTACACGCCTTTCATCATTCACAAATAAAATGAGAAACGGCAAAGCTCTGAAAAAATGTAAGCAAATGAGAATAATTAATCCATCCTCATTCTACATCTTCTCTTCCAGTAACTATGACATATCTTCCTCTTGGTAACTTTCTCTTGTCAATTCAGGAAGAAAACACTTGGTATCACCATTGAGATGTGGCAGATGCTTCTTTTCTATGGTTAACATAATTCCAGAGTTACTAGAGAACATAATACATCTCAATATCCAGGTATAATCTGTTTTACTTTATTTTTGTAATAGATTATAACCAGAAATTACAGTTAATAATTATCTGTTGCTACATCTTAAAATATTTTAGTAATGTACTTCTTTCTAAAAAAGATGCTTAGATCCTTATAAAAATATATTTTTATTAACAATTAACAAAAGTTAACAAATCAACAAAAATTAATAAATTTTATTAACAAAAAGCCAGTTAAAATTATTGAAATATTCTAGTTGAGATAAGACATATTTCTCAATTTGTGATGATTTATCGACAGTGAGGGGACATGTGGCATGTGTATGTGTACGTGTGCACACACGTCTGTGTTTAAAGATTGAGATTCTCAAAACAGTTGAACAGCCAGAATAGGACTTTGAATTACTGATCCTGGAAGGCAATTATGTAGTTTGAAAATAAAATAAAATGCCTATCTACCTAACCAGACCTGAAATATTGAGCAGAGTAAATCAATACAAAGCTAAATTCTTGGAACTCAAGGATGTAGCACCTACATCTACGAAGATGCAGGATAGGCGTAATTAAGAAGATATCTATAATAGTGCTGTTTCAGCAGCTCCATACTTTTCACCCCAGTAATATACATACACACACACACACACACACATATATGTACACACACACACACGTGTGTGAAATGTAACGCAAAATCAGTAAAAATTCCATCGCCTTACCTCATGCACTCGTCAAGAGAAAAAAAAAAAGAGTTTTCTTCCCTTTTACCCACTTTTGAGCAGGGAATTGGGTTTGGCTAAGCATGAGTCACGTCCCGACATGATTTTGCAGAAGAAAGAAGGGGAGGTCAACACATCAAAAAATACAAGCCAGGCAGGTAACTCAGAAACGTGGTTGTACCCTATTTCCTGGATTCTAGTTTCCATAGCCATGATGGGGAAATTGATTCTGATAGCTTGACAGAGAAATAAACCACTCCTCTTACAGCTACCCAAAGGACTTCAGTTCATAGAGAACATACTTTCATCTCATCACCACTGAGGAACAGCAATAGCCCCTTCTTGTCTGAACATTGTCTTAAAGGCAGCATAAGAGCTTACCAAATGGGAAAGGCAGTGAAGGATATTATTCATAGGGAGCCACATCCGTTAAACACTGTTATTCATCTGGCTAGGATAACAAGATAAATTCACAGATAAATTCAGTTGTGAAGTGGTTTGGATGGGTCCTCACCCAAATCTCATCTTGAACTGTAGCTTCCACAATCCCCATGTGTTGTAGGAGGGACCCAGTGGGGGATAATTGAATCACAGTGGCAGGTTTTTCCATGCTGTTCCTGTGATAGTGAATAAGTCTCACAAAATATAATGATTTTATAAAGAGCAGTTCACTGCACACACTCTCTTGCCTGTCACCATGTAAGATGTGCCTTTGCTGTTCTTTCACCTTCCACCATGATTGTGAGGCCTACTCAGTCATGTGGAACTGTGAGTCCATTGAATTTCCTTTTCTTTATAAATTACCCAGTCTTGGGTATGTCTTT
The DNA here is from genome assembly GCF_024542745.1 of Macaca thibetana thibetana. Taxonomy (NCBI): domain Eukaryota; kingdom Metazoa; phylum Chordata; class Mammalia; order Primates; family Cercopithecidae; genus Macaca; species Macaca thibetana. The sequence continues at coordinate 102,392,129 of NC_065589.1, read as the reverse complement.
ATCAGCAGCATGAGAACAGACTAATACACAAAGTTAGCAGGAAATAATATCTATCTCAAAGACATGCTACAACTATAAAGCATCATAATGAAGTCCTCGTTGATTGTGTACTACTTTCTTAGGTACTGGCTTGTTCTCCAAAGCCACAGAGTATCAGTTTGTTGTTTGAAATTATACCATTAGTAGAAAGCATCCAAATCTTGTTTGGAGGATCTAAGTTACTTTGACACAAAGAAGCAGTCTTGATTTCCAGCCCAGGTAAAGAACCTAAATTAAGAAATTTCTTCACAAAATATTCTACATCTATATTGACTGTGAAGTTTCCAAGGAAAGAGGATCCTAGGTCCACCTCACTATCCAGATCTGATGTTGAACTCTTTGCAAATAGTACACATAACTCTGCTCTAACAAAACACTACCTCACTGAAATTGTGTCTAAATTCTACTCTCTGAAAAAATATTCTAAAAATTGTTTCTTTTCCTCCTTTTCTTTTCTTTTTTCTTTCCTTTCCTTTCCTTTTATTATTTCTTTTATCTTTCTCTTTCTTTCTTTCCCTTTCTTTCCCCATCCTTTCTTCCTTCTTTTCTTTCTTCTCTTTCTTTTCTCTTTTTTTCTTTCTTTCTTTCTTTCTTTCTTTCTTTCTTTCTTTCTTTCTTTCTTTCTTTCTCTTCTTTCTTCCTTCCTTCCTTCCTTCCTTCCTTCCTTCCTTCCTTCCTTCCTTCCTTCCTTCCTTCCTTCCTTCCTTCCTTCCTTCCTTCCTTCCTTCCTTCCTTCCTTCCTTCCTTCCTTCCTTCCTTCCTTCCTTCCTTCCTTCCTTCCTTCCTTTCTTTCTTTCTTTCTTTCTTTCTTTCTTTTTCTTTTCTTTCTTTCTTTTCTTTCCTTTCTTTCCTTTGTTTCTCTCTCCTTCCTTTCTGCCTGCCTGCCTTTCTTTACTCCTTCCCGCCCGCCCTTCCTTTTTTCTTTCTTCCTTTTTTGTGAGATTCACCATAGTTTTTCTAGTATACAGTCTCTATCATTGCAATAAGACAATAATTTGACATGGTTGAATGACAGGTTTATTTGACAAAATTCAATAACCTTTCATTATAAAAATATTCAACAAACTAGCAATAGAACTTCCTCAACTTGATAAAAGGAATATAAAAACCCAAGGCTCATATTATATTTAATGGTGAGAAAATGAATGTTTTCCCTCAAAAACGAGGACTAAAGGAAGCATGTACACTTTTACCTTTATTCAACTAATGTTGAATAAAATTGGAGATTCTAGCAAAGGTAATTGGGGGTGGGGGACAGTCAGAGAGAGAGAGAGAGACAGGGAGAGAGGGAGGGAAGAAGAGAGAGAGAGAAGAGAGAGAGAGAGAGAGAGAGAGAGAGAGAGAGAGAGAAATAAATGGCATCCAGATTGGAAAGAAAGAAGTAACACTATCACTATTTGCAGATGGCAAGTACTGGTATATACAAAAACTTAAATAATTTAATAGAAATGTATAGTCAGGTTGCAGGTTACAAAAGCAACATACAAAAAAAATCAGTTGTATTCTATATAAGAGCAATTAACAATCCAAAAATGAAATTAAGAAAACAATTTAATTTCTAATAGAATTTTAAAATATAGAATACTTGGAAGTTTAGCGAAATAATTTTAAATGTTAAAACATATACACCCAAGCTACAGTGCATCATTGAAAGAAACTAAGGATTTAAACAAATGGAAAGATAACAATGTTCATGGAATGGAAGGCCTAATATTATGAAGACGACAACACTATCTAAATAGATCTACAGATTTAATGTATAGAAATCCCAGCTGGTTTTTTTCCAGAAATTGACAACCTGACCTTAAAATGCATATGGAAAAACAGGGGACCCAGAACAGCCAAAAGAATCTTGAATAAAATAAAACAAAGTTAGTGGGCTCACACTTCCTGATTTCAACCTTGGTATGAAGTTTACAGTAATCAAGAGAGTTTGATTTTATTATAAGAATAGACATAGCTACATGTACCGGAAAAGTCCAATGAGAAAAATAAATTATCTCAAATATATAGTGCTCCCAACAATTGTACAGCCACATGCAAAAGAATTATATTTGATTCCTTCTTCATAGCGCGTGCGTGCGCGCGCACACACACACACGGATATAACTAAAAATATACTTTAAACCTAAATGTAGATGATAGATGATGAAACTCTTGATAAAAAATAGGAGGAAATCTTCATAACTTGGGGTTAAGCAAAGCTTTCATAAACATGACACAAAAAATACAAATGAGAAAAAAAAAAAAACAGATGTTAGGTCTCATCAAAATGAAAAACTTTTATACTTCAGAAGACAAAAAGCCAACTGACAGAATGGGAGACAATATTTGCAAATCACTTATGTGATAATGAACTTGTATCTTGAATAAATAATGAATGCTTTATATACTCAGCAATAAAACAACAACTAATCCAATTCAATAATGAGCAAATAATTTGAATAAATATTCTCCAAAGAAGATACACAAATGACTGATGAACACATAAAAAATGCTCAACACTATTAGACATCAAAGTACTGCAAATCATAATCACACTTGATATTCATTATGATGACTACAACAATAAGAAGTTTTCACAAAGATGTGGAAAAATTTGAACCAATATATATTGATGGTGGAAATGTAAAATGGAACAGCCTCTCTGTAAAGCAGTCTGTCAGTTTTACAAAATGTTAAACATAGAGTTACCAGGTGACCTAGCATTTCTACTGGTAAATATGCATCCAAGAGAAATGAAAACGTACCTTCACACATACACAAATGTTCAACAAATGTTCATAGCAGCTTTATTTGTAATAGTCAAAAGAAGAAACAGCCCAAATGTCAATCAGCTGATAAGTGGATGAATAAAATGTGGTACATCCACGCTTGGAATTATTCAACAATAAAAAAACTGAAGCACATATATACGCTAAACTCAACCCACCCCCATATATATACACACACACACATATACACACACACACACACATAGATGTATATATATGTATCTGTATACATACAGGACACAATTATAGAGAATTATTTTAAAGTACATAGACATGTAGATATGGTTTAGTTATCTCGTAGATATATTATAGAAAATTTAAATACTTGGCAATTTCCCTTGAGACTACCTTATTAGAATGCTTCACAAATGATTAACTGGATTATTTTCCTTTTCCTAACCATTCAATCGATGAATGGGATGCAATAGATTTTAATGTGGACTGCTTACTGTGAATTAGACTACCACTAATCTGATTTAAAAGTTCAGAGTCATTTTTATTTTTCCCCCCACATCAACAAACATATTATCCAAATAAAATTATCTAAAATAATATTTTTTCACCATTCTAATTTACTAAAAATTAAATAAATTAAAAATCTACATTGTAGTCTGAAAATTAAAACAAGAAGCAATTAAACTAGAAATAAAAATTGTCATTATTTTGTGTTTATGAAAGCATGGAAAAACAGATAATCTACTAAAGTTGATTATCTACTAAGTTGGGTAAGCTGGCAGGCAATAAATAAGTAAATTAAAATCAATAGTTGTATAATGTACAAAAATAACCAGTGAGAATATACAATGGAAAGAGGATGCCAGTCCAAGTAGCAGCTAATCCTGCTGGTTCCAGTGAACAAGCACACACAAAAAACTATGCAACTCTTGATCACCTGAATTTAGATCTTCTTGTAGCCAAAGCATTGTAATAATGCTACTTTTCATGAATGTGGATCTGTTAACTTTAGGTTCTTACCCCTCTAACAAGAAGAGATCCAACCCTTTCAAAGGACTTAAATGGGGAAAAATATTATCCTACTTTCTTTTGTCCTTATTATCGCACTTAGTAAAACACATGACTTTCCCAAATCAAACATGTTTGCAGAAATGCAACTCTATTTTTAACAGACAAGCTTTTATTGTTATCCCTCAAGCAGTTTTAATTTCCTGAACCAGAGCATCTCAAATATTTCCATGTCATAAGAGAGTCTTTGCTTTAGACTGCATAGCAAAATAGGTCTATTTATTTGGTTTTCCCAAAACAACAACAACAACAAAACAATTTGTCCTGAAAGAGTATTGAAGCAGCTTAAAATAGCTTGAAGCTTTAAAGTGTCAGTGATTTGTTTGTTTGTTTGTTTGACCCAGTGTGGATTTCTTTTTCTGGGTTTAAAAATATTCAACATCAAAGTTTCAGCCAGGATTTCAGACTCAGTTGAAAATTATACAGACTTAAACACGTCTCAACAATTGCCTCTATTTCATGTCACTACTACTGGAAGGAAAGTAATACAAGCCATGAAAAGAATGAACACATATGTGATATCATTGTGTCAGTCCTTCTGTAGTCACCAGAGATAAGTACCGACTTTCCGAAGATTAAACTAACATTGACACTCTGCTAGAGCAGAGCATGAACTCCAAGGTGCCTGAAACCCTCAGATAGGCTGTAATTTGCCATCCAAGGAGAGGCTGTAAGACCCTATGTGTTCAGCCACTCCTGGAAAAAATATAATTAGAAAATTACTTGGAATCCATCCTTTCCTTAGTGAGAAAGTGAGATAAGTCTTCAGCTGAAAGCTGTGAATCGGAACCCAACCTCTAAATTAAGTATTATTTAAGGTTTCATTTAGGGTCCTCCTCTCTTCCTTTTCGCCTCTCTCTCTTATGTAAACTTCTATCCCTATGGCATTAAATATCATTTACATGCTTTCATTTCTAGTCCATATTTCTAATCTAAATTCCATACGTATGTCCAACCATGAATTAATATATCTTTGGGTATCTCAGTATCTCCGTATAAAATATGCAAATAGAAAAAGCGCTTCACCCCAATCTTAATCATCTGTATAAATTAGTTATCCTAATGATCTGTGAATTCTAGTAGTATTTATCCAGTTACTCAAACTGGAAGCCTAAGCAATCATGTTTCAATCTTCTATTTTTCTTGCTTTTTGCATATAATCATCAGTAAATGCTTTTAATTTTATGACAAAAACATATGTTGAGTATTTCCATTTTGTTTTCCGTTTCCGCTCTGATCACTGCCGTCACCTCTTGCCTAAGCTTCTGTCCCTAACTAGCCTTCCCAAATGTCTTTCTTGTCAATTCATTCTCCATCTAGCAACTCTAGGTAATAATAAAGCGTGTATCACATCTCTGCCCTGCTTAAAATCCTTCAATGATGTCCCATCACATTTAGAATAAAATTTGGTTTACTCCCTACCTGCTTCTTCAACCTTATCTCGGGTTACTGTCCCTCCCTTTTTATTATGCTCTGGCCACAGAGTGTTCTTTTCAGGGCTTCCATCTATAAAAACACAAGGTTTTCTTTTCTTGACACATGTAATATTCTTTTTCTTCCCGGGGTCTGACATTCCTTTGTCCATCCTCTTCGCCTACTTCATTTCTTCTATTCCTTTTTTATATCCTTCACAATGTATGAAAATTTTCTGTTTTGGTTGGTTTTTGTCTGTCTCACCCTACTGGAACGAGGGCAGGAAACATGACTGTCTTTTCTTAGTTGTTCCCTTCAAACTGAGCAAAGTTCCAGATACAGAGGAAGCAACCAGAATTACTTGTGGAATAAACCAATATGTATTTCTGAATCCACTGAATGCATGGTCTGCATATTTATGCTTTAATTCTTAAATGCCCAAGACCTAATATATCAGAGAGGTGTATAGAAGAATGAGAGCACAAACTCCGGATTCAGATAATGGCTTTGAATCCTTGCACTATCACTTTACTAGCAATATGATCCAGAACAAATTCATTTAGACTTTCTGTATATTTTTTTATTTATTTTTATTATTTATTTATTATTTGTTTTTGAGACGGAGTCTCGCTCTGTCTCCCAGGCTGGAGTGCAGTGGTGCCATCTCAGCTCACTGCAAGCTCCACCTCCCTCCATTCTCCCGCCTCAGCCTCCCGAGTAGCTGAGACTACAGGTGCCCGCCACCACGGCCGGCTAACTTTTTGAATTTTTAATAGAGACATGGTTTCACCATGTTGGCTAGGATGGTCTCGATCTCCTGACCTCATGATCCACCCTTCTTGGCCTTCCAACATGCTGGGATTACAGGCATGAGCCACCGCCCCCGGCCTAGACTTTTTGTATTTTTGTTCCCTTGTCTGAAATACGGAGATAGTAGTGGTACCAAATTCATAAGACATTTGTGATTATCATGTGAGCTAACATTTGTGTAGTATTTAGAACAGTGCCTAGCACAAAATAAGGGTTCGCTATATGTCAGCATTGTTGTTATTATTATTATTACATTGCTCTGCACAAAGCTACAGCCAATTACGCTTAACAATGTTGAAGCTCTGTTGGATAAGTTATCATCCCTATTTTTCTACACGTAGAATACTAGAAATGATAGGAATTATGTGAGTGAGTTTATGAACTGTAAGACTACAATCTAGATTGATAAATATAATTCTGTTTTTATTATAAGAAGTTGGGCTCCAGTTTATTTGTTCCTTATACCTTGTAATAAGCTTAGTCATTTGAACCACTTACGGTGTCTTTCAATTTTAGTATAACTTGTAGGATGACAATGTGAATATTTTCTGATCTTTTAGGTGGAGAAGTGGTGGGACTACTTGAAAATTAAAATGTTAGAAAATATCAAATTTTGATGATATAATGTGAAAGAGAGAAAGATAGAAAAACAGAGGGAATAAACTAAATAAAAGACTAAAAGTGTGTGTTTTTTTTTAAAGATATCAGTTAATGAAGTAAGAAAACAGAAAAAGGCTATTCCAGATGGTGAGGATCATAGAAAGAGTTTGGTTGTTTATCATCAAGTTTTGCAAAGAAAAGGAATAAGTACAGAAAATTCAAAGAAACATTGATGAATAGAAACATTTAATTTCTAGTAAATAAGCAGTGTGCTTTGACATTGACCTCAATATGAAAAGGTGTTAAGACTTTTATTTAAATAAAGCTTATTTATTCTCTCATCTTTTAAAAATCATTTGATATAGTCCAAATTACATACATATAATAAATTTTATATAATAAATTACCTGTTACATGAAAATACTGTATGTTACATGTGTACACAATAGTAAAATCCCAAAATGTATGGAAAAACCACTTGGCCTACCAACTAAAATTATCAATAGGAAAAATAAATGCTCACTTTATAAATGATTTCTTATTGAAATGTAGTATAAATAAAATTGACGTTAAAATGTTTACATGGAGTGGAAAGGGTATAAATGTAGACACTCTTAGTTGATGTTTAAGACAAAATAAAAACTTAAATTCCCTGAAAAGATTCTAATTTACAAGCAACAAAGATGATTGTTTATTAAGTACCTACTATGTGCCCAGCCCTGTAAAGAGAGACATGCAAAAAGAAGAACCCTAGCCTATACTCAAAGAAAAACTCATTTTTTCATTGACATTAATCAAGTGCAAAATTAGGTGGCAAATATTTTATGAGGTGTAATAATTCAAGAAAGTGTGTTTTTTAAATATGTTTGTATCACCACTTTTACTTCAGTCACACAGGCATTCTAACTAAAGTGTCTTACTCTCTAACGGTAATCATTGAGTTTCTTAAATTTATATTTGATTTGTATTTCTTACTAGCATTAATTTCTACATTTACCTCTGAACAAATTTTAAAATCTCCCTGTTTCCTTCCTTCATCTCCATCCCCATCATTCTTAAAGACATAAATTTGATTTATCAGAACTTGTACTTATTTATCCTCAGTGGGTATCAACTGCTGTGAATTTCTTTACTCAACAAGTCACACGTCACCAACGCCTCCTCTGTGTTTAAGCTTGGTTTGCATACTCTTCCATCTCCTACCTTTTTATTTGTCAGCATTTTCATTATGGTGGAATTTAATCTTTGTTTGCAACTCATTGATTGAGCACTTGATCTGTCTTCAGTCACACAATTAATTACCATGCTCAGACTCTGATGGCTGGCCTACCAAACAACAGACGACAAAGTCAACAATTTTAATACTGTCCTTACTATTAGTGTCAACTCTTATGCCTTTCTACACATCATAATTCTCTTGATATTGGAGCATTCTTCAATTTGCTTAGTATAGTTTTTTAGGAAGTGGAAGATTACTGGAGGAAGGAGCAGAATCACGGACTAAGTTCATCTAGCACAACTTTTGCTTGATGTTTTGCCCTTTCTGACACACTTTGGTCTTGACTTGGGGATTTATTTGCCACCCTGCAAGGTATCTCTCTTTTTTTTTTTTCCTTCTCTTCCCATAATTATCTTTTCTTACTTTTCATGATTATATATGTTCTTTCTCTCTGTCTCTTTCCATATATAGTCAGCAGACTATTGTCAGGTATTGGCTAAAAAAACAGTAAATTATTTTGTCATCCTTGAGTTTTCTCAGGCAGGCACATTAAAGGGGTCTAAGAACATTGTAGGGATGTGGCACTATATCCCTGGCATTATATAAATATATACAATTATATATGATATATAATTATATTACAATTATATTTCTATAATTATGTTATATATAATTGTACACAAAGTGACATTTTATATTTATATTATTGTACATATACACACATATATTATATATATATATATTATATATATGTATTTATCTCCTCCTCCTTCCCATGGTGAGTGCACTCCAAAGCTTTTAGTGAATGTAGGATTGTGACTCCAACTCTGAGAATCTTCATGATGACCCCTGACAATGGTTATCTCCTTGACCCAACTCTAGCCAGTTTCCCTGGAGCCTACTTCTCAACTAGGCCTCAGCCTTGACCTTTAAAAAGTTCAGACTCTCAGCAGAAAGGACTTCATCCACCCTTCTCTGCCCACATTAAAAGACTTAAACACTAACATAATTTCTAATGCCTCAAAGCCACATCCATATGATGACCCTAGTCTCCTTGAATGTGCCTGCCCCAGAAAAGTCGAGGATGACAAAATAATTTAATGTTTTTCTAGCCAATACTTGATAATAGTCCGCTGATCATGCTTTTTATAGTATTTATTCAAAAGGGTTTACAATTATGAATTTTTCCTCTGTCCCCTTGAGATGTGTATGTATCTCCTACAACTCAGGAATGCCTTTCTTAAAGACCTGAAAGCCATCCATTAGAAACACAATAATCAGAAAAGATAAGACATCTGTCTCCCAGTCTCTGTGGGAGAATAGTATTCTAACTTAGATTATAGAAAGCTAGTAGACACAGCTGGCCTAACTGCATTTACCCTGCCAAATTATTCATATTTCTTTACTTTCCAGACTTCAGAGAGCTCTCTCGCTCAGGCCGCTACTTCCTCATTCCCCTTTTAAATCACTCAGTCACCTCTGTACAAATCAAAGTTGACTTAGGTTATGCTGCACCTTACCCCTAATGGCATATTATTGATCAAAATCTACCCAAATTTTTATTCCTAATTCTATATCCTTCTATATCCTAATGCTATATCCTTCTCTTTAATTCCGTCTTTAGAATATGATTTCAGAGATTTAAGATTGTTTATTAACTTTACAGAGTAAATTTTTTTCTTCCTAGTAGTACTATTCACCCCTCAAAGGAAAGCTGTTTATTATGGTTGAATAATCAAGTTACTTAAAGGAAGAGTTGAAGAGATTTCCTAAAAAGAATATTCGGGGAAAAATAGATTGAATATCTATTCTAAACAAATATTTTTATCTGTTGAGAATAAGAGCAGAGAATTGGAGCTGAGTCGTTCAGGAAAATAAAGTTGTTTTTTTTAATGTTATGTGGCAGAAGAGAAGAAAAAGTTATAAGTTGATGACTGGAGATAAAAATTTGAGGAGACAAATATTATGATGTAATTGAGCATTTATTGAGTGGTGTTTAATGAAACCCTCCTTCACCACTCTCAATTGAATCTCCGATATAACATTGACTTCCTATTTAAGCTTGTTGACTTCCTAGGGTTGTGGCTTCAAGGAAAATCCAGGCAAAGAGCTTAAAGCTGTACATGGAAAATAAAACTGCCTTTGCAAAATTTATGACAGTGAGAGAAATCTGACCTCGCTGACTCCATCTTGCTTGTAACCTCCAAACTGCCATTGTTCCTTCCTGGGCATAGGCCAAGCTCTCTATGGGAAGAATGTAGTTTGTAGTTTAACCTTAAAATGAAGATAACAGCCCCTTCCTGAAACTGACTCCTTCCTTGCTTGGGGCTCAGGAGTTACGTAGCAGAGGCCATAAGATTTGTAACCTCCCCAAATACTCTTAGAGATATCATCGCTACTGCAAAACCTAAGATTGTTATTTGAGATATTTTTCAAACCTTGCATTCTGATGGACCGGCTCATGCCACCTGGACTGGTAACCCATACCAAGAAACAACTGGTCTTGCAATCCCACCCAGAAACTGACTCAGTGTAAAAAGACAGCTTCAACCCCCTAGGATTTCATCCCTGACCCAACAATCATCGTTCCCCATTCCCTAGACCCCTGACTGCCAAACTATCTTCAACACACCCTAGCCTCCACATTTCCAGGGAGACTGTCTGAGTAATAATAACTCCCGTCTGACTACTTGAATAATCCTGCAATTAGTAAACTCTTTCTCTACTGCAATACCACTGTCTCAGTGAATCAGCTCTATCTGTGCAGTGGGCAAGAAGAACCTGTTGGGCAATTACAAAAGCCCAACATGACTTGGTTATGGTTAAAGATTTGGAGCATGTTCTTTCATCTAGCTAGCTTTGATAAATCTGTGGGTGGGGGAGAGAGGCCACAAATACATTTTAAATAACTTTTTTTTAAGTAAATTTATAGGTAAAAATTAAGCTTGAAGGTCAGATAACCACCTTCATAACCACCTTCATCCGCTTAGCCTTGTTGGATTGCTCCAAACTTAATTTTAAAATTATTTTTGAATATTAAGGAATTCAACAAACGTAAGACACACTCAGTACCTATAATGAGTAGGTTCTGGAGATACAAAACTGACTAAGAATATGTAGAGCCTGTTTTCTGTATTCTAACCGGTCAAACGCAATAAGGTAAGTATAGAATATTTAAGGAATTTACAGTATCGTTGGGGAAATAGATATACAGGTAATTATGATGCAATTTACTAAGTATGAAGATAGCAGTTTAGGCAAAACATTATTGTATATTATTTAAATTTTAACTTTATTTAAATGTTTATGGGAGATTCAATTGAGAGGTGGTGAAGGAGGGTTTCATTAAACACCACTCAATAAATGTTCAATTACATCGTAATATTTGTCTCCTCAAATTTTTATCTCCAGTCATCACCTTATAACTTTTTCTTCTCTTCTGTCACATAACATTAAAAAAAATTATTTGCATGAAATGTTTCTCTTAGCTATTAGAGTGAAATACATATCACAATGCTGTTCATCAACTCCTCCAATCCCTGAAATTCCATTTACTTTGAACAAATGCCCTCAGAGAAATACCTTCTCAACATGCCTTCCTTATGCTAGGCTATTCTCTCACCTCTTTACACTTGTCCATATACAATAATGTTTTGCCCAAGTTGCTATCTTCATACTTAGTAAATTGCATCATAATTACCTTTATATCTATTTCCCCAATTATACTGTAAATTCCTTAAATATTCTATACTTACCTTATTGGGTTTGACCTGTTAGAATACAAAAAACAAGCTCTACATATTCTTAGTCAGTTTTGTATCTCCAGAATCTACTCATTATAGGTACTGAGTGTGTCTTACGTTTGTTGAATTCCTTAATACTTAAAAATAATTTTAAAATTAAGTTCGGAGCAATCCAACAAGGCTAAGCAGATGAAGGTGGTTATCTGACCTTCAAGCTTAATTTTTATCTATAAATTTACTTAAAAACAGTTATTTAAAGTGATGGAGGTATTAATAGTACTATTTCCTTGGAACTATTTTTTCCCTGTAGTTATTAGCAGTCAGTAATATGCACTCATATTCGGGTACATTGGTCTACTTAAAACAAACTATTTTGGAGGAAAACAATATGAAACAATGCTTTAGGACAGAATTACTAAAGAATGTGTTACTTACTGAAATAGAACTTAAGATAATCACTTATATATCTAATTTTAAAAGTTATTATAAAGAACTGTCATGTCCCAACATTCTCAATTTAAATTGTCTCTTTATTCAATCTATAGTTGTTTGCCTGAATTAAATTTGGATTTCAAAAATTAATTTTGGAATAAAATGTATTTTTTAAGTGACTCATTCCTTACTCTTTTTTTTTCACTCCAAAGCTCTGTTTCTAAATGATAAAGTCATTCCAGGAGTCCATTTGGGACTGTACATACTAAAGCCGATGGATTTATTGTTTATTATTACAAGTCTTAAAGAATAATTTAATGTGGCTCCAAAATATATATGCTGATTTTAAAAGATGCTTCATTTATGAATGATTCGAATATAAATTGTTTATTAATATTTATTAACTATCATTTTTTAAATACGCTGACAGAAAATTATCTTACCAAGTGATATTAAACTTTTTAGGAATCAAAAGTTTATCTTCAATAGTTTGTGAAAAAAATTAATTCTTTTATCCTTTGTTTATACTATCAGTTCATGCCCCAGCTAATTTCTTTCATTGTTCAGTGATTATCAATCTTGAATGCCGTCTGTCCTATTAAACTACTCAGTGAAAACAAAAAGAAGCAGCAACACTAACTTTCTCAACCTTATTTAAATAACAATCATAGATAACATTTATAGTGTGTGTTTGGGCTTCACATGTGCTAATTCCAATTTACTTCACAGGTTAATGATTGGGAACTTGGGTGTCATGAAACTTACATAATATCTAGTCAATAGTATTTATTGAGCACGTACTAAGTGCTCAGTACTATTTTAAGAGTTTATATACTATTTAATCTTAGGATCCACACATTTGCTTGATGGCTCTTTTTTTCTCTTTTTGTCTAACTGCACAAAAACTGTCTCCCTCTTATCTCAAACTGCCAGAACATGAAAACAGAATGTAAGCATCTTAAGATGTATGTTACTCTAAAGAATACCACATAGATAACTGTAACTGCATTTTATGTAAAAGGTGATACTGGCAAAACAGAAACTCAACTGAGTTTTGCTAAGTTAGTAACAGGGTAATTATCAACAAATCTAGTTATAAAATAGATCTATTATGGAAATAAAAATCAGTGTGTCAATGTGATCTAGTCAGTGCAATATTTCTTTCTCAGAGACTATTTTTAATAGCAAAAGCGGTAAGAAATTATTTTGATGCTAGGGATATTTCTTTCTGATCTTTTCTCTTTCTTGACATCAAGTTTGTCTTTGCACCTCAACTTATATAAAGGAAAATAAAATTTCAGATAAGGCTAAAGTTTAGATATATCAGCAGTACTCTGCCTTATCAAACATAGTTTAAAAAGAGATAAAAGACTTTCTATTCAGATAAAATGAGTAGATAATATTTATAATTCCAAGAAAATAATTATAGTTATTATTCATAAAAACACAAAAAGTAAGTTCTATTTTGAGAAATCTACATTTCCCAGCTTTGTGTTGTTTCCTTGAACTAATCATCTGGTCCTCCAAAATCCTACTTAATTAGGAAAATTTTTAAAATTATTGAGGACTTTTTTTCTATTATTTTGAGAAAAAATTGAAAGGAGTAGAATAAAAGTACCCTGGAAGCTTAGGAAATCCTGTTAACTAAGTTCTGATTGCTGTCTTTTAACCTTTTAAAAACACTTTCAGTGTGAAGAGAAACATTTCTTGTTTATTTGAATTTTCATTCTGACGTTATACACTAGTTTTAAACATTTCTCAACTTTGTTGAAATTTACTATTCAGTTATAATAATAGAAAAAGGAGAAGTTAAAATATTTACATTCAAAAGTGTGTTGATTGCATGCATATATTCCTAGAGTAAAAGAGATTAAAAAAAGAAACACACTTACCTTAAAAAGATAAGCAAACAAATTAAGACAGAGAAAAAATAAAAATAATAAAATAAAAGAAGGTTTTATAGAAATGAGGGCTCCAAAGAACTATCTAGGGCTAAAAGAAAGTAATAATGGGCAAGAGTCACAAATATCAAATCTCCCAAAGAAAAGACATGGCACAAGATGTAAAAACCAATTTTAATGGATTTTTATACATGTAAAATTCAACATATATGAAAAACTCCAAGGTTCTTGAGTGAGATTAGTAAGAATTATGTGATAGAAAATAGGTAGAATTGAAAAATTCAATAATCCTTTACCTCTTCATTAGGCATACATTTGAGAAAATAAGTTAGAAACAAAGATATGCCTTCTGAAAGAGAAGGAAACAAATATCTCTTCATGCCATGCCAGAACAAGTTAGAAAAACAAAAGACACAAACTAAAACATAAGAACACAAATCTGTTCATATTTAGGACAGAAGAACTTAGGAAATAGAAGCAGTTTATTTTCTAAACAAATTTGTAAGCTTATTTCCTAGCTGATGAGCTTGAGGTCAAGAGTGTCAGGGAATGACAGGGGGCTGGAAAGGTGGCAGGAAATAACACCTGGTCCCCTCATACAGGACAGAAATAGCAGTCATATCCTTTTGAGTCAGAGTTGGGGACGAGATGGAGCTTGAAGATCTTACTCAAATGAAAATCTAAGAAGGTATAATAATGTGGGTGGGGAAATAATCTTTTTTGTTGTTGTTATTGTAAAAGGTTTATCCAAAGACTTTTACGTAGCTACTCTGACAGAAATGGGCATGAAAGGCCAGGTGCCAATATGGGACCTCTAATTGCTACACTTCCCACACATCTCTCCTCACCTCAGGTGTGCAAAATCTGAATATTTTTACAATTGCAGAATGGATTGTTTTTGTAACTTGACAAACATTTATTGATAATGATTTAGAATCTGATGGTATGTATATCTATCTGTCTACACACACACACACACACACACACAACAACAACAACAACAACAACTCCTACTCAAAAGGAAATGACTGCTGTTTCCGTCGTGTTTGAGGGGACCAGGTGCTATTTTCTGCCACCTTCCCAGCCCCCTATTATTTGCTGACAATCTTGACCTCAAGCTCATCAACAAGGAAATAAACTTACAAATTTGTTTCAAAAATAAACTGCTTGTATTTCCTAAGTTCTTCTGTCCTAAATATGAACAGATTTTTGTTCTTATGTTTCAGTAATTGTAACACACATACCTATAAAGATATGTGTGTGTATGTATATGTATATACTTAAAAAAAATTTGCTAGATGTAAATTAATCATAGAAATGGCTAAGATGGATAATGGAATAAAATGGGTGAAAGACTGTGGCACTCAAAACCGGATGAAACTCAGGGCTGTCAACGTCTTGAGCACAGACTGACAACTAATTTTTAATCCAATCACTGCTACTGCCTGACTGAGTGACCAAGTGGGAGTCCCCATATAACCTTGTTTCTCATCTATAAAATGGCATTACTAACCAGAAGTTCCTTAACTGCTCTAGGTGTGTTATGAAGATAAATGGGATCATTTCTATGTAAAGTTTATGATTTGTTGGAAACAAGTATTATGGAAATAAATGTTGGCATTATTATGGCAATGCAGAGGTGTGCAATACATTATAACAAAATAACATTCCATCTTTCTATCATTTTAAAGATTATAGAAGCTTTACACAGAAAATGAAGAAGATATTTAAATATTTCATATAAATAAAAATGAGAAAGATACTTATGACCAAAACAGTGTCAAATATGATAGATAGATGCATTAATTAAATAACTATTGTATGCCTTCAACATAGATATTTTTAAACATCATAATTTTTCTATAAATGTAAAACCTGTCAATGTTTAATGCAATCAGAATACATATTTTTCTTTCTCCTACCTATTTTTGCCTTTTCACCTTTCTTCTGCTTGATTCTTAAATTCTGAGACTTTGAAACAAATTATATTTTTTAAGACTTATGAATCAACATTTTATTCAAAATATTGGTGAGGTCTTCTGAGAAAATTATGAATTTTAATAAAGACAGAAAAGTTAGCCTGTCACAAAAACAGTGCAAGGCCATTGTCCAATCCAAGTCAATCTGAATGTGGTGACATCAAAAATGACAGTTATTGAGTTGATTAAGAGAGATGAACATGGAATGAAGGCTGTAAAGTTCAATGAGATTAAGTTGAAATTTGTTTAGTCTATCAATCAGTGTCATTCAAGCACAACTACTGCATACAGAGAATTGTACTATATACTTCCTAGAGAAAACTCCCAGAAGGTTTGTATGTATGTTTTAGGAAATGTTACATTTATCCCCTTTGCTTAAATGTCAAGAACAAAGTAATGTTTTCAGAAAGTATGCATTAGTCTATTTACACTCTTTTTTTTTTTTTTTTTTTTTTTTTTTTTTTCTGAGACGGAGTCTGGCTCTGCAGCCCAGGCTAGGGTACGGTGGTGAGATCTCGACTCACTACAAGCTCTGCCTCCTGGGCTCATGCCATCTTTCTGCCTCAGCCTCCTGAGTAGCTGGGACTACAGGTGCCCGCCACCATGCCCGGATAATTTTGTATTTTTAGTAGAGACGGGGTTTCACTGTGTTAGCCAGGATGATCTTGATCTCCTGATCTCGCGATCCACCCACATCAGCCTCCCAAAGTGCTGGGATTATAGGCGTGAGCCACCGCTCCCAGCCTATTTATACATTTTTAAAACATATCCTTTAATTAATTATGTGAAATCATTAAATTTCATTAAAAAAATATGCTCAAATTTTTCTGTGGATGTGTGTTTGTTTGTATGTGTTAAAATCAGTATGATATTCTGTAAAGTAAGTGTAAAGATCTTCAAAAGAGAGTGGTACTATAAATTCTTTCAAAATAAGAATATCTTCAATTATAAATATTTACATGTTATAAGATATGAATAATACATTTGAGAGAAGAAACATGAAATGGAAGCAAGTATTAAATTTCCTTATCCTTTAAAATCAGGTTACAATATTGTAAACCAGTCTTTTTTTACAGATACAACAATTATCCTGAACTCTAAAATTAATGTGAAGTTAACATAACAAATAAGAATTCTTATGAACCTCCAGAACTGGTTTAATAGCATATACATTAAACAGTTGCTGGGTTTTCTTTCTATATTAAAATTTGTTAATGTTATTTTCTGAAAGTCGCACTCATCTATTGTAATTTTAAAATTAAAGTGCATATATGAGGTATAAAGTCATAGTTTTTAAAACTTTATTACTCATAGAAAATACTGATATTGGGGCAGGCGCGGTGGCTCACGCCTGTAATACCAGCACTTTGGGAGGCCGAGGCGGGCGGATCACGAGGTCAGGAGTTCGAGACCATCCTGGCTAACATGGTGAAACCCTGTCTCTACTAAAAATACAAAAAAAAAAAAAAAAAAAAAAAAAAGCTGGGCGTGGTGGCGGGCACCTGTAGTCACAGCTACTCGGGAGGCTTAGGCAGGAGAATGGAGTGAACCCGGGAGTGGAGGTTGCAGTGAGCCGAGATCTCGCCACTGCACTCCAGCCTGGGTGACAGAGCGAGACTCCGTCTCAAAAAAAAAAAAAAGGAAAAAAAAGAAAATACTGCTATTGTCCAACAATCTATAGAGTAAAGAGATACAAGGAAGATAAGATACAAAGAGATACACAGACAGAGATACAAGGAAACAACATTTTTTTTCACTGACACACTGAAATGAAACAGTAACGGTGTTAGATGCCTACCACCTTGATTAAATTTATTCTACCCATGAAGCAACAGTTTATGATTTTCAAATGAATAGCACACTTAAATGAAGAGAGCATTAATACAATATGATATTAATATACAAATACTCACATTATTCACCTGCTACTGACATTCTGAATTAAATCAGTAATGGGGTGTATAACTGATTAAATATCTACACAACAGAAAGCAACAGCTTATGATTTAAAAAGGTACTGGTAGAGTGATCACATCATTACACTGCCAAACGCCATCTATCACTTTTACTGAACTTAACGAAGATGGATTACATCCCGCAGATGAGATGCAGCCTATAAATACTGTCATGCTGATCTTCATCTGACTTTCCTGGAGAACAGATGAGCAACAAATCAATAATTGAAGAAGTCATATTAGATATTCAGTTTTATTCAGCACCCGGAAGAAATCATGTAGGACATTATAGCAACAAACAACCTTAATTCAATGAGATCTGCTAATTCATGCTTTTTCTTGTAAGCTAACTTATTTTCTCATTAAGTTTATTTATTTCCCCAAGTTTAAGGGAAAGCATCAATTTGGTGTAAAGCATCACTACCCACTTTTACATTTTGAACTAAGACTGGTTTAGCACCAAAAAAATCTTGCACAATAAACTTTCTGTATCAAGTGCAATATGCTTGAATCCAGTTACAAACTCATATAGGTAATTACAAATGTACAACATATAATATTGGTTTTAAACTTACTGTCTTAAAACATTGAAACAAAATGAATACCATGAAAATATGCATAAACAAGGTATTCATTTTACAGCTTCTGGGTTGTTTAGTAGTATTTCTCCATTAAACACCTGCCTGCATTTCTATTTACCATCTCATTTAGCTTTCACAGTTTACCTTTGTGGAAACTGTCTGTCAATTGCTTCAGTAATCCAATCACTGGAGACCAGATTGCTTTCTGTCAGTCGGTTTGTGTAATGTTATGGTAATAGATAACAGGTGGTCAGTATTCCATGGCTGAGGTGAAGATGATTTCTCACAAGCTATAAAACATCTGAGGAAATGCTTTAACAGTTCATACTTACTACTAATTGCACCATTAGAACTTTAATTAATTTTTTACCCTTACACTATGTTCCTTAGATGGCCATAAGGCAGGAAATCATTTGGAACAGAAAGAAAGAATCTAAAGCGACAATAACGAGGGATAATTAAAAAAAAAAAAAAAAAAAGAATGAATGGCAGAATGACTCACATTTTGCTCTGAAACTAGAGTGAAGTTTGATTGCTTAATCAGTTCTGTATTTGATCATGGCCCTAAACAGAGATCAGTTTTTAAGAAGCACTTAATTCTGGGAACATGTTAGCTACTGCCCACATTTAAACTGACTATCTTCAATTATTAACTATATCTTGAAAGTATTTCAAAATGCTTCTATTCTGATTTTAAGGCATCAACAATCAAATCCTGCAAGCCAGAAATGGAAAAATGAGACATGAAATAGGTTTCACACAAAAACAATTTACATATTTCAAAAAATATGGCCTTAGAACATAAAAAATGGAAACAAGGCATTATATGCAATGTCACTGTCCTGATGTTTAAACTTAGGTTAATTTCTACTTTGGCATCTCCAGGTTTCCAGTTTTTAAATAGAACATCTTCAGTCACATTGTGTGGCTAGACAGTCCTATGTGTCACTAACTTCTGATAATTTGAATTTTGTAGTTTTTTTCTCTATGACCAATTGGCTTGTAAAGACCAATTTATTTACAATATCTACAGTTTACAACAATTTGTTGGAATAAAATACATCTTTAAGAAATAAAGTTACCCCCTTAAGGAAAACCAAAGGTAGAATATTTTAGAAAAATAGTAAATGAATTTTGTTTTTTAAAAAAGATATAATTTTATTTTTCTCCTTATCTAGTACACTAGATAAAAATTAAATATTTACTGAGACAAATTACATAAAAAGCCTACTGCTCAACAGAGGTCAAAGTAATCATCTGAAAGAAGTCAAAATTTACACACACTTTTAATAGATTATGCTACGATAAAGATCCTATGGTTTTATTTTCGGCTAAAAAATATTTTTGCTGCCCCAGCACAGTGGCTCACTCCTGTGATCCCAGCAGTTTGGGAGAACAAGGCGGGTGGATCACCTGAGGTCCAGAGTTCAAGACCAGCCTGGGCAACATGGTGAAACCCCGCCTCTTCTAAAAATACAAAAATTAGCTGGGTGCGGTGGCATGTGCCTGTAATTCCAGCTACTCCAGAGGCTGAGGCAGGAGAATCGCTCGAGCCCGGGAGGTGGAGGTTGCAGTGAGCCAAGATTCCACCACTGCACTCCGGCCTAAGCAACAGAGTGAGACTCTGTCTAAAAAAAAAAAAAAAAAAAAAAAAAAATATATATATATATATATATATATGTATATATAGCTTAGTTGTTTTAAAATCACTAATGCTAAAACATATTTTGAAAAAGTTTTAGAAATTAGCAAATGTTCAAGCCACATGATTTAAAAGCTAAATAATAAATACAGTGTAATTCTCTAGCAACTGAATTTAGCTATGACTGAACCCATTACAAAGGTTGCTTGTTGTCAAGAATAGATAAATCTCAGGTGCAACTTTAAATCTTCTTATCCACTTACAGAAAAAATTAGGCCAAATTTCTTAATATAGTTCCAGGAAGCCTTTAGGCCTACCCACGAGGCAAACAGGCTGTATGTACCATGCAAACTTTGTTTCTGAAACCTGAAGCTTGTTCATGAACCCTATTCCTCTGTATTTCACAAATCAAATATTTGTCAAGAATGTTGGCATAGAACTGTATTACCACTTACCAGTTTACCATGCTATTTCGACCTGACACTCAACAATTATTTTTCTAGCATCAAATGTAACACTAACCCTCAACAATGATTCATCTAGCAAATCTGACTCCTCAAACTTCTACGGTAGCCCCACTCCACGTTAATATCCTTTGGAATTATTTTGAGATACTTATTTCTGAGGAGTGTCCACACCTGCTAGATATTCACTTAGTTATGAAAAGGATTGGGAATATAGCAATTAATAGGAGATCAAGCTGCAGTGAGTTATAATATGATTGCACTATAGCACTCCAGCTTGACGACAGCATGAGACCCTGTTGTTGTTGTTTGTTGTTTTTAAAGCAATCAACTCTTTATTTCCATCAGGTCCATTGAGTTTATATTCCATATTGAGGAGACAGAAAACAAACACATATATACTATGCTGATGATAATGATTTCTGTAAAATACTCATTGCAAAATGTACTCTTTTAGATGGGAAAATCAAAAAAGGCCTGTCTTAGGAGGTGATCTCAAAAACAGAAGGGACAAATTGTGAATTCCTATGGAAGGATATTCTAGGCAGAAGAAACATCATATGTCAAAGTTCTGAAATGAGAATGTTTAGGGTATTCACAGAACAAGGAGGCCAGGTGCCAGGAAAGAGAGAGCATAACAGTATGGCGATTCCTCAAGGATCTAGAACTAGATGTACCATATGACCCAGCCATCCCATTACTGGGTATATACCCAAAGGATTATAAATTATGCTGCTATAAAGACACATGCACACGTATGTTTATTGCAGCACTATTCACAATAGCAAAGACTTGGAATCAACCCAAATGTCCATCAGTGACAGATTGGATTAAGAAAATGTGGCACATATACACCATGGAATACTATGCAGCCATAAAAAAGGATGAGTTTGAGTCCTTTGTAGGGACTTGGATGCAGCTGGAATCCATCATTCTTAGCAAACTATCACAAGAACAGAAAACCAAACACCGCATGTTCTCACTCATAGGTGGGAACTGAACAATGAGATCACTCGGACTCAGGAAGGGGAACATCACACACCGGGGCCTATCATGGGGAGGGGGGAGGGGGGAGGGATTGCATTGGGAGTTATGCCTGATGTAAATGACGAGTTGATGGGTGCAGCACAGCAACATGGCACAAGTATACATATATAACAAACCTGCACGTTATGCACATGTACCCGACAACTTAAAGTATAATAATAATAAATAAATTAAAAAAAATAAATAAATAAATAAATAAAATGAAAAAAAAAAAAAAAAAAAAGAAAAAGAAATAGGGAGCAGAGACTGGAGGAAGAGGAGAACATGCAGGATCTTTCAGGTTAAGGCGAGAAGCTCACAGGAGAGTTTTAACCAAGCTATGAACAGTTGTGATGTCTGTGGTTTTAACAGTCTAACTACTCCGGAGAAGGCAGAAGCAGGGCAACTGGAAAGTTACTCAAATAAACAAAGTAAGATGATGATGCCTGGAATAATTTGGAATCAATGGAGTTAGTGATAAATGATCATATGTTGGACATATTTTGAATCTAGATAAAATGTAAACCATAAGACAAAAGAACCCAATAATTTTAAAAAGTAATGGAAGACAACACCAAAGTCATGATCCAGGAAAGAAGTAATTGATAAGCTGGAGTCCATTAAACTTAAAAACCTGTTCTGCAAATGACAATGTCAAGAGAATAGGAAGATAAGCCACAAACTAATAGAATATATTTGCAAAATACTTATCTAATGCAGAACTGTTATCCATAATATACAAAAAACTCTTATAACTCAACAATAGAAAAATGAACACCTCATTAAAAAAAAAATAGACAAAATATCTTAACAGACACCTCACCAAACAAGATATACAGATAGTAAATAAGCATATGAAAAGATGTTCAACATCACATGTCATTAGGACATTTCAAATCAAAACAACAATGAAATACTACACATCTCTATTAGAATCCAAAACAGTGACTATATAAAATGTTGGTGGGACTGTAGAGTTTCCTTCACTGCTGATAAGAAGGTTACATGGTACAGCCACTTTGAAAGACTGTGTCATGGCTTCTTACAAAACTAAATATACTCTCACCATATGATCCAGCATTCATTCACCCTATTATCACCCACAGGAGTTAACAACTTATGTCCAAACAAAAATCTGTACATGGTTGTTTATAGCAGCTTTATTCATAACTGCCAAAATTTGGAAGCAATCACGATGCCTCTCCATAGGTATATGGACACATAAATTGTGGTATATCCAGGCAATGGAACGCTATTCACTGCTAAGAAGAAATGAGCTACCAAGACATGAAAAGACACAGAGAAAACTTAAATGCATATTATTAAATGAAATAAGTCAATGTGAAAAGGCTGCATACTATATGATTCCATATATGACATTCTATGGCAAACCTATGGAGGAAGTAAAAAGATCAGTGGTTACCAGGGATTAAGGGAGATGGAAGGATAAACAGGCAGAGCACAGATAAATTTTAGGACAGTGAAACTATTCTGTATTGTACTACAATGGTAGATAAATGTCATTATATATTTGTTGAAACTCATAGAATATGCAATACCGAGAGAAAACCCTAATTGAAATTATGGATTTGGGATGATAATGATGTATTAATATAGGTTAATCTATTATAACAAATGTACCACTCTTATGCAAGATAGGGGAGGTTGTTCATTGTGGAAGAAGGGCATATGTGGAAATTTCTGTACTTTTTATTTACTCAATTTTGCTGTGAACATAAAATTGCTCTAAAAAATAAAATCTAGTAATAACAAATAAAATACAAATATCAAACAACGTAGTGGAAGATATTTCAAAAGTAATTACAGATACAGGAATATCTTCCTCTATGCAAAGGAAAGCCCAGAATTCATTTATAAAGATTAGCAACTTTGAGTACACAAACATTTAAAGCTTCTCTTATTAAAAAAAGGAGTAAAGATCATCAAAAGATAACATATTGGGAAAAATATATCCACAATATTCAATAAAAGATTAATATATAAAATATATAAAGATCTCCCACAAGTCAATAAGAAAACTATGAAAAACCCAATTTTTAAATGCAATATATGAATAACAATCTTGACATGGATTCTACCTTTAAACTGTTATGATGTGACTTCTGAAGAACAACCATGTTCTGCAAATATAGGAAACAAATCAGAACTAGACTGTTCTAGAGCCTCTCAAGGGCTCAATGAATACTATCACTTTTTGACAAGAAGTATAAGAAGTATTTGATGTCAGCCTAGATTATGAATATGAAAACTGAAGTCCTACTTGCCTTTTTGGACTAGAAGTACTTCAATAATAGAACTTAAAAGGGACAGTGGCTTAGTAAGAGCAATGAGGATATGGGTGACAAGAACTCAAATATTACAGACAAATTGTTTACCAGTTGTGAGGGTTAATATTGAGCGTCAACTTGATTGGATTGAAGGATACAAGTTATTGTTCCTGGATGGGTCTGTGAGGGTGTTGAAAGATTAACATTTGAGTTGGTGGACTGGAGGCAGCCACACCCTCAATCTGGGTGATCAATACACAGCTGTCAGTATGGAAAGGATGAAAGCAGGCAGAAGAACACAGAAGGATTAGGTTAGCTGAGTCTTCTAGCCTCCACCTTTCTTCTGTGCTGAATGCTTCCTGCCCTTAAACATCGGTCTCCAAGTTCTTCAGCTTTTGGACTCTTGGACCTATACCAGTGATTTGCCAGGGACTCTCATGCCTTCAGCCACAGACTGAAGACTGCACTGTCAGCTTCCCTACTTTTGAGGTTTTTGGAGTCATACTGGCTTCCTTGCTCCTTAGCTTGCAGATGGCCTATTGTGGGATTTCACCTTGTGACCATGTGAGTCAATACTCCTAATAAAGTCCCTTTCACATATACATCTATCTTATTAGTCCTATCCCTCTAGAGAACCCCAATACACCAATTTAATCATTTATAGATACAGAAAAAAGAATATCTCCCACCAACCACAGCTCTAGAATAAGGAGGAAAAATCATGACATTTTGCAACTTTCAACAATGGTTTATAAGATAGACATGAAATCAGACTGGAGTTAAGTGGCAAAAGGATAGAAGGAAAAAAAACTTTGACAAACTAGGCTTTTATGCCTGAAGTCTGAAGTCTAAATTAACTTAGAGCCTCAATTTTGTGCCTTTTAGTGATGAAGTACTAATCTGAACAGTTGTTAAGCAACAGAAACAAAGCATCAGCTTTAGCAGAGTATAAGACAGAGGCACCAGGCCATTACCAAGGACCTTCCATTGAAAGTGGATCCAGGACACCAGCAGGGATCAGATAAAATATGGTGCCTTCACAACCAAGTCTAGTCTTTCACATGGTGTCAAGAAGTGTGTGTGATAGAGACACACAGAGAGAGAACAGAGGACAGCCAGTAAAATACTAGTCTCCAAGTTTAAAAATTACGTCTATCCGGCCGGGCATGATGGCTCACGCCTGTAATCCCAGCACTTGGGGAGGTTGAGGCGGGAGGAGCACAAGGTCAGGAGATTGAGACCGTCCTGGCTAACACAGTGAAACCCCATCTCCACTAAAAATACAAAAAATTAGCCAGGCGTGGTGGCAAGTGCCTATAGTCCCAGCTACTCGGGAAGCTTAGGCAGGAGAATGGCATGAACCCGGGAGGCAGAGTTTGCATTGAGCCGAGATTGCACCACTGCACTCCAGTCTGGTTGAAAAAGCCAGACTCCGTCTCAAAAAAAAAAAAAAAAAAAAAAAAAAAAAAAAAAAAAAAAAAAAAAAAAAAAAAAGTCTATCCAAGCTCATTCACACTACAAATGTCTAGATTTGCAAAGTACAAAAAAATTAATGATATCTGGGTTACCAATATTATGGAGAACTGGTGGTACTCTCAAGTCATCATTTATATTGTTAATTAATTGGTAAAGATAAATGTGTATTATGGTTTGGATTTGGGTCCCCACCCAAATATCATGTCAAATTATAATCCCCAGTGTTGGAGGCGGGGTCTAGTGGGAGGTGACTGGATCACAGAGGTGAATTTCCCTTTGCTGTTCTCATGATAATTAGTGAGTTCTCACAAGATCTGTTTGAAAGTGTGTAGCACCTCCCTCTTCACTCTCTTCCTCCTGCTCCAGCCATAGAAACCATGAGTTGCTTCCTCTTCACCTTCCGCCATGATTGTAAGTTTCCTGAGGCCTCCCTAGCCATGCTTCCTGTACACCCTGCAGAACCTTAAACCAACTATACCTTCTTTCTTTACAAATTACCCGGTCTCAGGTACTTCTTTTTATTTTTATTTTATTTTGAGATGAGGTCTCACTCTGTCACCCAAGCTGGAGTGCAGTGGTGCCATCTTGGCTCACTGCAACCTCTGCCCCCCTGATTCAGGTGATTCTTGTGCTTCAGACTTCCGAGTAGGTGGGATGACAGTTGTGCGTCACTATATCCAGCTAATTTTTTTTTTTTTTTTTTTGTATTCTTGGTAAAGATGGGGTTTCACCATATTGACTAGGCTGGTCCCAAACTTCTGGCCTGAAGCGATCCACCCCCCTTGGCCTTCCAAAGTGTTGGGATTACAGGTGTTAGCCACTATGCTGGGCATCATGCAGTTATTTATAGCAATGCCAGAACAGACTAATACAGTATATATGCCCTGTGATTCAAAAAGTCTACTTCTAGGAATTTATACCACAGTATACCAGTATAAAAACAGGCTTATGTATTCAAATGTCAACTGCTATGATTTTCGTAACAGAAAAGCATTTTAAATGTCCTGAGTCCAGTACATAAAAATGTGATAACTAAATTATGGCAAATTCATAAAATGGAATACTATGTTTGTGTCTGAAGAATGAAGTAGTCCATTGATATGTATAAAAAACACAATTTTATGACATTGTGAGTTTAAAAAAGCAAGCTTCAGGACTACAAACACATGTAAAGCAAATCTTCCTATCATACAAAGACACATATATCTATTTGAATCTGCACAGATAAATTACGTGCCATATTACCTCTCTGGAATGGGATTAGCACTTACTACAAATTTTTCCTAGAGATCTGGATTTTGATTTTGCAATTTAATATTTTCACATGACAAAAATTAAATAAACTAATATAATAAAATAAACACAGTTAGTGCTAATACTCTTTTCACTCCAATAAAACCTAA
The DNA here is from genome assembly GCF_024542745.1 of Macaca thibetana thibetana. Taxonomy (NCBI): domain Eukaryota; kingdom Metazoa; phylum Chordata; class Mammalia; order Primates; family Cercopithecidae; genus Macaca; species Macaca thibetana. Next base: position 102,365,361 of record NC_065589.1, on the reverse strand, counting down.
AATAATGGGAAGTATGGTGAGGACAGCACAGAAATATGGATGATTTCAACATGGCATAGCAAATGTTAGAAGCAAGCTGGTTGTGCCATTCACATTTCTGGTTACTTGGCTCATGAGAAGAACTCAAATTAGCTCCTAAAATAGTAGAATGGTGGTTCTTATAGTGTGGTCGATGGCCCTGCAGTATCAGCATTACCCGGGAACTTGTCAGAAATGCAAATTTTCAGGCTCTACCCCAGACCTAGTTAATTAGAACCTTTGGGGATGGTGCCTAGCAACCTGACTTTTAACAAGTTTTCCGGGAGATGCCGGTGCATGATAAATGTTGTGAACCACAGTAGGAGAGCATAGTGATTAAGAGTAAAGGATCAGACTAGTTTCAGCTCCAGCATGTAAAAAGCTTAAAAGCCATCATTCCCTTTCTCACAATAAGAGAAAAGCTGAAAACCTGAAAATCGACCATCTTTCTTGCACCAATCAGTAAACTGATGTCATCATCCTGAAATCTGGAGACAGGAAAATACAGGTAACCACAGCCGAGATCAGCTCACCAGGAGTACAAGCCATCACAGCTACAAATGGGAAGGAGCACTTGAAAAGCAACTTGGACGAATTGCTGGAGATGGACAATGGACTCTAGTAAGAGTGAGAAACTCTTTCAACTTGCGGTCTTAGGAGAGCTGCACATTTTTGTATGCTTTACTTCTAGGAACTTCACCACATTCTCACAGTGAAGAATTAAGAAAAACCCTCATGTTTCTGGCAGGGGAAAGGGAAAACTAAACATTTAAAAAACAAACTCAGAATTCTCAATTACAAAGACCTTACTCAGCAAATAACTTTACTAGAGCCCTGTCAAAAGCTGGAGAAGGGCAATTGCACAACTCCTTCCCCTCTACCCTTACTGTCTCACCTAAGGAGCTGGGAAGCTGAGGGAAACTTATGAACGTCACAGACTTGGGACAGAAGCCCACTGATAACTGAGGTTTGGTCACAGATTCTAGGGTACTTTACATTCCCCCAAACCTTACCACTAAAACACTGGCCTCTTGTTACTATAACCAGAGTGTATTAATAATGTTATATATTACATTTGAAAGAGCTGCAAGGCTCAGCCTCTCTTTGAAAAGTAGTTTTTAGGGAAACCCAAAGACAGAAGAAGAGACAAAGACAAGGACATTTGAGGAAATGGAATCTGCTGACAGCCACAGCTATGGCAAACATTAAACATAATCCAACTCCTTGCCAGCTTAATATAAAACCTCACACACACTAAAGGTCAATTTACCTCAGTTCATAAACCTGATACATCATATCTAGCTTTCTACAAAAATGTGCATGACATGCTAAAAGGCGAAGAAAAAAAAAACAGTCTAAAGAAACAAAGCTTGCATCAGAACCAGGCTACAATATAGCAGAGATGTTGGAGTTATCAGACCAGAAACTTCCAATAACAATAATGATAAGTTTAAGGCTCTAATGAAAAATTAGACAATATTCAAGAACAGGTGGGTAATGTAAGCAGAAAGATGGAAACTATATGAGTTCAAAATAAGTGGTGGAAATAAAAAACATTGCACAAATGAAACTGCTTTAGATGGGTTCATTGTTAGACTGAATACAGCTAAGGAAAGAATCAGTGAGCTCCAAGACATGTCAGTAGAAACTTCTCAAGCTAAAACGCAAGCATTAAAAAGGACAATAAAAAATGAACAGAACATTTAAGAACAGTGACACAATTTTAACTGGCATAATATATATGTTATTGAAAAAGAAAGGAGAAGGAAGAGATAGCTGAAGAAATATTTGAAATAATGGCTGATTATTTTCCAAAATTAATGACAGACACAAAACCATAGATCTAGAAAGCTCAGAGAACACTAAGCAGAATAAATACTAAACTATCTACAATAAGGCACATCATATTCAAACTGTAGACAACTAAATAAAAAGATAAAATTTTGAAAGCAGCCAGAGACCAAAATAATTCCTCATCTATAGAAGAACAAGGCTAAAAATTATACCAGACTTCTCATTAGAAACCAAACAAGCAAAAAGAGTAGTATGAAACATTTAATGTGTTGAAAGTAAAACAAACTCATCAATTTAGAATTCTGTATATAGTATATTATTCAATATTAAAGAATAAATAAAACCTTTCTCAAACAAGCAGAATCTGAGGGAATTTTTTGAGAATAATGCTGCCTTGTAAAAGAAATTTTGAAGAAATTCTTCAGGGAGAAGGAAAATGATACAGGTCAGAAACTTAGATCTATATAAATATAATAAAAGTGTCAGGAAAGGCATAAAGATAAAATTTTTAATTTACTTATTCTTAATTTCTCTGATAGCTGGTTCTTTCCAAAATAATAATAGAAACAATACAATGAATGATTATAGCATATGGATTAGTGAAGTGAATGACAGCCATGTTTTAAGGGACGTGAGGAAGAAATAGGGAAAATTCTGTTATAAGGAAACTGTACTGCTCATGAAGTAATATGGCACGATTTGAGAGTGACCTTAGATTAACTGTAAATGCTTATTGCAAACCATAGGAAAAGCACTAAAAATACAAAGTAAAATATAATTGATATGCTAAAAAAGGAAAAAATGGAATTATACAAAATGCTCCATTGAAACCAGAGGAGACTGAAAAAGAAAGGAAAAAGCATAAAGAAAAAAGTGCTACAAATGTAAGACGAATTACAATATGGTACATATGGTACATATTAAACAAACTGTGTCAACAATCACTTTAAATGTCAATGGTTTAGATATACCAATTAAAAGGCAAAGATTGTCAGTGTGGATTTAAAAAATAAAAACAAGACCCAACTATATGTTGTCTACAAGAAATCCACATTAGGCCAGGTGTGGTGGCTCATGCCTGTAATCCCAGCACTTTTGGGAGGCCGAGGTGGGTGGATCACGAGGTCAGGAAGTCGAGACCATCCTGGCTAACATGGTGAAATCCTGTCTCTACTAAAGATACAAAAAAATTAGCTGGGCATAGTGGCAGGCGCCTGTAGTCCCAGCTACTTGGGAGGCTGAGGCAGGAGAATGGTCTGAACCTGGGAGGCAGAGCTTGCAGTAAGCCGAGATTGCGCCACTGCACTCCAGTCTGGGTGACAGAGCATACTCCATCTCAAAAAAAAAAAAAAAAAAAAAAAAAAAAAGAAAGAAAAGAAAAAAAGAAACCCACATTAAATATAAAAACATAGATAGGTTATATGAGATGGAGAAAAATATGCCATGCTAACACCAATCAAAAGGAAACTGAAATTCTCAAATATTTGGAGATTAAACACACAACTAAGTAACACACGAGTCAAAGGAGAAGACTCAAGAGAAGCTCAAAAATATTTAGAGCTAAATAAAAATAATATAACTTACCAAAATATGTAGGATGCAACAAAATCTGTTCCCTCTTAGAGGAAAATGTATTGCATTAAATGCATATATTATAAAACAAGAAGGCTCAAAAATCAATAATCTCAGACTCTACCTCCGAAAATCAAAGAAGGAAGAACAATTTAATCCCAAGGAAAGCAGAAGAGAAGAAATAAAAATTGAAGCAGAAGTCAATGAAATTAAAAACAAGAAAACAACAGAATAAATCAACAAAATCAAAAGCTACTTATCTGAAAAGATAAATAAAATTGATAAACTTATAGTGGATTCATTTTTTTAAAGAGACAAGAAGACACAAATTACTTGATATTAGAAATGAGAGAGGGATAATCACTGCTGTTGCCATGGACATTGAAAGAATAATAATGAATATTATGAACACAAATATTGAGTCCCATAAATTTTGATAACTAAGTTGAAATGAGCCAATTTCCTGAAAGATACACACTACCAAACTCATGTAGGGAAACGTCAATAACCTATTAAAGAAATAGAATCAACAATAATCTTCCGAGAAAGAAAGCACCAGGTCCAAAGGGTGTCACTGGTGAATTCTATCAAATATTAGAGAACAAATGATACCAACTCTATACAATGTCTTCCAGAAAATAGTGAAGAAGATACTGCCTTCTAGTCGCATCCATGAGGCTAGCATTAAACTAATACCAAAACTATATAAAGATATTATAAAAAAGGAGAACTGCAGACCAATATCTGCCATGAATGTAAATGCAAAAATTGCAAACAAAATATTAACAAATCAAATGTAGTAGTGCATAAAAAGAATTACACACCAAAACCAAGTAGGATTTATTCCAGGAATACAAGACTTGCTCCACATTTCAAAATCGATTAATATTAACCTACCACATTAACTGATTAAGGAAAAACATGATAATATCTTTAGATGCAGAGAAAACATTTGATGAAATCCAACACTCATTTATGATAAAAATCTCTCAGCAAAGTAGAAGTACAGAAGGGCCTTCCTCAACTTGATCAAGGATATCTATAATAAATCTACAGCTAACATACATGAATATTGGATAATAACACATCCAATAAATTGATATTTCAGTACCCCATAACAAAAATGATAATTTCATAACTGGAGAAAATGAGATAAATTTCCCATGTAGAATAATTCTGAATAATTTATATAAATACTCTGCCCTCAGAGAGATGAAGCATAACTCCTTACTCCTTAGATGTGGACTGTGAATAATGACTTCCTTCCAAAGTGTGCAGAACAAAGAATGAGGAAAAGAGTAATTTTACAATGAAGAAACCTGTCAAACACTACCTCAGCCAAGTAATCAAGGACAATATTAATATTTATAAATTATGTTGGTAGTATGCATATTTGACATGGTATGATGAAAATGGCACTTCCTCTCAATTATTAATAACCCTATTCTTAGCATGAAAGAAAAAAGACAATGGACAATCCTAGCTGAAGGACATTATATAATACAACTGAGTATTCTCCTCAAAACTGTCTAAGCCATCAAAAACATGGAAAGCCTGAGAAACTGCCATGCCAGGAGGAATCTGAAGAGACACGACAACTAAATGTAATGTTGTATCCTGGATGGAATCCTGAAACAACAAAAGCAACAGAAAAGTACAGTATGTAAGAATTAAAGAAATCAAAGAAAACTATGAACTTTTGTCAATAAAAATGTAACAATATCAGTCCATCAATTGTAACAAACACATGAAAGTAATATATTAGTAATAGGGGAAACTGAGTATGAGATATATGAAGCCTCTCAGTACCATCTTCTCAACTTTTCTATAAATCTAAAATTAATTCTATTAAATAAGGCTTAAGGGTCTGTTTTGAGTTATGGTGTTATCATTTTCTATTTTGAGACTATAAGCTACTTCATCTGTTGAAACTTCACTTTTCTCTCTTGTAAAACAAGGATAGTAGAAAATATACCATATAGAGTTGCTGTGAAGATTAAATGCTATGTGAAGCTTTTAGTAGAATGTGTGGCATATGATAAACATACAAGATGAATGTTTTTATTATAGCCAAAAAGGATAATATGTGAATCCTGTAGGTTTTCCCATAAAGGAAGAGAGAAATTGGTAATGTGATTGATTTATGAGCAGTTTCTCATTACTAAGGCTGTAAGTTTAAAAAAAATCATTTTTTTGTTATTTTTATATTCATTTATTATCCTGTTTTATTTAGATATAACACAGATAAGTTTTATTATTCTTTTACTTGGATTGTGACTGTAATGGCTTTGCAGATGAGGTAGTTGGACTTCATTGTAAAGACAGTCTCAGAAGGATATCTTTTCATTGGCTGGAATGGCACATTGGTTCATCTGTACTCTGAGTCTTATATACTATACTATATATTACATACCACATACTATATACTATATTTAACATGCCCTTTATTCTAACAGCAAGAACCTTTGTTGGGCTACTTACTAGCCATGGCCAAGTATATGGTACAAGTAAAGAAAGATGAGGTGTACATTTTATTTTCTGGAATATATATATTTATCTAAGAGAAGACCATTAAGATACCTGATGGCTAATTTAATAGGATTCATTCCTGAAATCCAGTGAAATAACACGTTGAACACCATCAATCGGGCAAATCTTAGCCAATCCTTTCTTCCTGGATCTATTTTAAGTTATTCTTAGTAATCTACACTATCTTTCCAGCCTAGCCATTTCTTTGAGGGCTGTTGATAGCATAAATAAATTTCCAGTTCACAAGTCTTTTATCAAAACTGAAATAAACACAGACCCACTGTCAGAAGCTACACTTTCTGGCAGCCAGTGTTCTGCAAATAACTGGTACTAAGCTAGGATTATTAGAGCCAATATATTAAATGAAACTAGGAGCTTTGTGAGCCACTTTGAAAAATAGTCTTTCACAATTAAGAAATTTTCTCCAGATTACACCTGCAAAATTCAATATTGATTCTTGTATAAAGCTTCTTGAACCCTTAGCATGAAAGAATCAATACTCATGGCAGATTATGTATAGTAGCACTGCATGCATTATACAATTAACTCAATAATACACATTAATTTCAGGTCAGCAGACATTCATCAGCCAATGCTTTCTTAAACGTGCTGTATAAAGCATGGACAAAATAACTTAAGGATCACTTTTGGAAACAAAAGTATGATTACCATTACATTGTTCCTTTTAGATAGAAAATGTATTCCTGCATTTAATTATTCATTAAAAATGTCTGTTTTTTATCTATAAGTCATGGTGTAAGGTAGCAAAGTTACAACTTAAATCTCATTGTCTATTTAGCAGCTCATATGTATCTCACTCACTATATTGTGCTTACATATTTTAAAAGCATACCACATCCTCCTTCATCGTTTATAATAATGTTATTATAAAATATTCCAAAGAGAGTAAAGATACTGGGAATTGAATATGTGTTCAACTAGAAATAATTGCTACACTAAAACAAATAATATTACACATTATTTTTCTAATGAGTTTCAGCTTAAGAAACTGAAGTTCCTTGAAGTCTGGGAAATAAATGCATTACCTACAGATACGGCTTCCTTCCTTCCAATATCCTTGAGGAAAATCATTTTATTATTTCAGTGGAAAAAGAGTCAACATAGCTGTGATGTTGCTTGCTGAAGTCTAAAGCCACCAGATTGAGAAGATGGCCCAAGGAATAAACAGAGCCAAATATCTTGTGGGAAAATAAGAAATAAACTTCCAATCTGTCCCAGTGAGAGTTTATTTTATTAATGGCTTTGGATTAAAAAGTGAAATGCTGTATTGTATTTTTAGTAAACAACTACAAAGTTGCAGAATTCGTACACAATGTAGAGACACAAAGTGAATATGGGAGTGAGCAGAGATCACCCTAGGGGCAGAATTTCAGGAAATCACTTTTGGATCAAATGACACAGACCTCCAGCAATGGATACAAAGGAACAATACCCTGGAAAGAAGTAAGGGACAACTTGCTATTAACCAGAGGAATGAATGAGAGCTCAAATTTGACATGGGATCCTTAACTCCATGGTTTATCTTCTGCTCATGCCTTCGCTAACATAACTGGTAATTTCAATAACTCCAAGTCTCCTTTCAATAGTCTACACAAAGAGGAGGTCTTGGGGTGTACATAATTTTGATTCTTCTTTGAATGTGTTTAGATATTTTTCTTTAGAACTATCTAATGTGTATTTTCATACATTAGAAGGTGACATAAGCTGTTAAGCCAAACAGCTTTCAAGCTACAGCCCTGGCCGCAAAGCATTCTGCTTCTGTATGAATTTTGTTCTAGAGTTCAAATTTTTTCCTAAATTGGCTGTATATCATTCCAGTTCTCTCACTGGGCAGTTTAATGTGGAATCAGTGCCAGGTGCCACTGCTGTAGTCTGTCCTAGACACCAGAGCCTGCTGCAGTCCCATAAAAAGAAAGGAATGGTTTTGTCTCTACTCCACTCTTTAGCTGCTTTTGCGTGATACAATAGGTGGTTCCTTAACAGCTTAAATTCCAGCATTACTTCTCACTGGTCCCTCTAAAAACCCAATTTAAGAAATATCAATCAGAGATTCAATAAAATTTGACCATGTTAAAGTTATAGGTTACAAAAGTCTTCTAACATCAAACATTTAAATGAATACTCAATCATGCATGATCAAGGTGTTAGCACTGACTTTACTCTTCTACAGAAGAAGTCAGAAATGTAACCAAAAAGATACCTGGATTATATAAAATGATGTAATTAGAGCATGATATTATAGTTTTAAAAGATTCCTTTAAAAAGTTTGCTACACATTATAATGACAATATCCCAAAGCTAGTAGTGGATATTCTTGAATTATTTAATGACAGTGTATTTTTCTCTGCCACTTTCTCTGTAATTTTACGGTAATTGATTCCTCAGTATCATGTTCTAATGTAGATACAAGAAAGCTCTGACACAGTGAGCTGAGGTATGATGTGTGCTGAGAGTCACTTTAGTTCTCTATAAAGCACTGTTACATGCCACTTGTTTACCAGCATGGGCCAGCATTTCTGGAGGGGCATAGTCTAAATCACTTAATCATCACAAGTTCCATATGAGTAGGTGACTTTCTTATCCCCAGCTTAAAAAAGAGGAGCCATAGACAGTTCAGGTAATTCCGTGGGGAGGCTGGGATTTAAACTCCATGAATGATAATCTAGTCGGTGGTATCTAAAATAGAGGATGGCACATGGTGATGTTTAAAACGATTAAACTCCCTGAGGATGGAAAATACAACATTCCTAGCAACTAGCTCTATACTTCAAAGATAGTCAATGTCTGATTTGTTTTTCCTAAATAAATGTATGTTTGGTTAATTGCATGAACTGAAGTAACTTATTGTCTGCCACACTGGCTATGTATGACATAAGTGATATTTTCCCAATGGTGACTGGAGATTAGACTGTGTCAACAACTGATGTACTCTACAAGGCATGGATAAATGATTTTATATATATGCATGTATCAGTATATACACACACACATATATAAAAAATATGAAATTACATATATACATATATATTATATTATATATGAAATTATGTGTATATATGAACTCTATTTTCATATAAAAATGAAATTATATATGTGTATATATAAATATGAACAGTTTATATATAGCTCATATTTCATATTTATATAAATATAAAATTTCACCATGTGTTCAACGTATAAGTAATTTCTCCGGTGAGAAAAATAATAACGGGATATTTCTTTCCAGTTGCTTATTATTCTTTTCCTAAGCTGTGAAGGCCAGGAACATGTCATAAACTCTTTGAAGCAATATATTCTTGAGAGGCATTTTGGTTACATCTTTAAAGAAGGAATAAGTGTTATTCCATCAAGAAATCACACCATGCAGTCACAGCAGTTTCTGGCAATATCAAGTTTGTGATAATCATAATGCAAAAAGATTCAGTTACCTTAAGTACCACTCCAAAAAAATCTTTGTAGAAAATATTATGGATAGAACTTCAATGATTACTAATTAAAAAAAAACTAATCATCTTTCATCTTGAATTTTTTTGACCATTATTGAACATTCTTGAGACATTACAAGACATATTTTCTTTTATACCATTAAAGTTGAACACTCTTGAGACACTGAAAGATTCTAAGGCATCCTGCTCCAGACCTTCAGCTGTAATACAAATCTTAGGCTTGCTTTACATGAATAATTATGCAGGTTCATTTGAATGTCACTGACAGTTGATGAGCTTCATTCGAATAGGTCAATTAAAAAACTCTTTCCGATTTCAGTATCTGCACAGTACTTGCTGCATTTTTAAATTTATGCAGGGTGATGCTTGAGCTATGCTAGGTCTAAAAGGTTTCCCTTTTCTACTCTATTTTCCTTCAGTCTCTTTTTCTCCGTGAAAGAAGCAGTATAATCCTTCTAAAACAACATGAAGTTATTTTATTACCACAAAGCATATAGTAGCTTCCAAATATTACTTAGAATACAAACAAAGTCCTAATCATTGTGTCGAGACCCAAGATAGCCTGGTTCCCAGTCACCATTCTGACCTAATCAACTCTCACTTCCCCTTGCTAACTCTCTCCAGCCACACTGGCCCACTTGTTTTTCCTTGATTTAATAACTATGCTACCACCTCAGAGTCTCTGTACTTGCTGTTCTTCCTGGAGCATTTATTCCCCAGCTTTCCTTAAACCCTAGAATTTTCCCTCAAATGCTACATCGTTAAAGATTATTTCACTGGTCACCCTACTTGATAGTATCATTTGCTTTCATCATACACTATTTCCTTGTCCTGTTTTCTTCTGCTTCAAAAAAACCTATAACCATCTGATTAATACCTTTAATTCAATATATCATTCGAGTCCCATATTATAATGTGAGCTCCAAAATTAGGGAGGTATGCACAGATTTATAAGGCCCATAAGAGAGCCTGACATGGGCTCAGTAAGTATTTGTTGAATGAATAAACAATAAATGAATTTTTTTACAGCTGTTCTGCAGATCTGTAACATGATCTTCTGCTTCTGTGACCATGGATTACCATGGCTACATGTTATGGATAGAACATGTGTTCTATGTTACTTCTTTCGTTAATACAATATACAGTCATGCATTGTCACTCACCAAGGCTGTTTTAATATTAAATTTGAAACATTCAAGAGTCTTCTTCACAATAAAACTCCACATAAAAGACAAAATTATGATTTGTCATCTACAGTTTCCACAAAAATTGCTGTGCTCAAATGAATATTAAAACTGCAATGTAAGTAGCAAAGCCTTTTGCAGACGGCTGCTCTTTTTATGAAACTTAAATCTTGGAACAATGACTGATAGTATAAATGGAAATTAGCTTTACTCAAGATTTCACAAGTTCATCAAAAGCTTTATTCTTTAATAAACAATAGCAATGAGTAAGGGTTCTTACTGTGGCAAAAGTCCAAGTCAACATATTTTTAGAATAACAAAGTTTTACTTTTAGGTGTTTCATTATGAGTCTCTTCATAATAGAATAACTCTTTTAGCATCTCTTTGCCAAGGGATGAGCTTACTGAAATTAAGATTTCTAAAATTTTCCAAAATAGTCATTAAGCTCTCTTACTACCTTGATAATATCACAACTGGAACTTGTGACTTTCTCTCTTGAGACTATTTTAGGGATCTTCAAATAGCTTCCTAAAATCCTACACTGTGTCTTGTGTTTTACTAAACCTTATGCTCTACGAGGGAAGGGACCTTCAGTGTCCTGTTCTGTACTAAATTTCCAGCGCCAAACATGGTGCTTATGTAGTGAGGTTAGGCATAAAATATTAACACATCTTTATTTCCTGGTAAGTGGCTTTTTTTCTGTTTGTCAAAGGCATGCATATGACCACATAGAGAATAAAGATATTTATTGAGAAAAACAGTTAATACTTTTTTACTTTTAAAAACAGGTTCTGGAATCTAAAAATAAAAATAATATTTCTAAAGGCCAAACCTAAGACAGTGGATAAAATAGGCTTATTTAAGGGGAAAAAAATCATTCAAGAATCCAGAACAATGCAGCAAATTACACATGTAGTAGAACAATAGATTTGGAAGAAAACTGAAGATGACCTAGATTAGCCAAAATCCTCACAGATACTCAGATAACCAGTGATGATTCTGACAAAGGAGTTGAGTGACCTGGACCTTCATAGAGGTTTCTGGGGCTGGTGATAAGGGTTATGCATCTCAGTGGACCAGAGTTATCATTGAGAATCTACCCCACTCTTCTTTCTCATTTGTTGTCAGTGCCACATTGCTAACTGAAGACAGAGTTCACTGCAGACATTCCCTAACTATTCAAGGGAGCATTCCACTTAGCCTGTGCCTAGGAGCTACTTCACCTGTTCAGCTCATTTCACCACTACACACCTAACTTTCATCTAGAAAACGTCGAGTGTGTCTCCTGAGATTTTGGTGAGCCCCATCTGAACGTCCTGCACGAGCGTCTAACTACAATGTCCCAAGATACTTTTAGGTACCGAAGTAAAGAAGGATGGGGTCCTGGTGTTCATATGGCTTGTGATAATGTGGAAGAGAAACCTGAATTATCAACACCTGCTGAGATGAAAGAGTGATAAAATCTACCCCAGTACACCTCCCATAGGAAAGGGACTAAGAGGTCGGGTGCGGTGACTCACACCTGTAATCCTAGCACTTTGGGAGGACGAGGTGGGCAGATCACGAGGTCAGGAGATCGAGGCCATGCTGGCTAACACGGTGAAACCCTGTCTCTACTAAAAAATACAAACAAAAATTAGCTGGGCATGGTGGAGGGCGCTTGCAATCTCAGCTACTCGAGAGGCTGAGGCAGGAGAATGGCGTGAACCTGGGAGGCGGAGCTTGCAGTGAGCTGAGATCGCACCACTGCACTCCAGCCTGGGCAACAGAGTGATACTCCATCTCAAAAAAAAAAAAAAAAAAAAAAAAAAAAAAAAAAAAAAAAACGGACTAAGAATATTTCCTAAACATTCACCTAATATCTTTTGTGACTTTCTGTTCATATGCACATATATAGAAATATAAATATGCATTATTTCTATTCTATATTCCATCTTGTAATGAAAATGTTTTAAAGTGGTTGTGAACACATGTTTTATGTGATGTAATATGCATACCGAGTTTTATTTACCTCAATTTCAAAGAATAAATTTCAGATTTAATTAAAGCCTATTGTGCAGCTATACTTTACCATTCTGATTATAAAATAAATGAAAGTATGCCCTTTTTTCTTAGAGAAAAATATATATATATGTGTGTGTGTGTGTGTGTGTGTATATATGTGTGTGTGTGCATATATATATATACACACACACAGACACACACCCAGGATGCCTTTCCTTAATATTGTCCTTACAATGAGCTAACATCACAAACTTTTTCCTCTTTGAATGTTTCTTTTTTCTTTCAACAGCTATTGCTATTTAGAAGACAACTGTATCACAAAATGTGCTTTCTTTCTACACTTCATCGTTTATATTTCCATCAATAAAAAAGATGTATTGATCACTGTCTCTTCAGAAGGTACTAGGAAAGACATTGAAAAAAATCTTGTTTTGAAAAATAGAATAAACATGCTGTTTAAAAGTTGCTTTTATTCTTATAATGTGTAACATTTGAACAACAGAACAAGAATGTAATCTGATTGTTGGCAGTTACTGCATTAATTATATGATCACCATTAAAATGTGAATTTTAAACATATAATGGCAAGCTGATGTGAACAAAGGTAACCCACTGAGGCCTTAGAAACTCTCCTGTTTGTTTAAAATGGAAAACAAAACAATTTGCTTCTATTTTGTGTAAAAGGTAGCAGTCTTGGAGTCTTATCTCCTCAAAAGAAATTCATCAAAATCAAATAATTTTGTTACCTATTTATTAAACTTGAATGTAAGTAATCACTATTTCAGTGGTGCAGTGTTCATGCATATTGAATATATTTAAACACAACATACTGTGTGTTCCATTTTTAACTAGTCTAGTAACCTAGAGAGTGTGAATCATATTTACTCAATAGCTTTATATTACATCTCAGAGAAAACAGTGGGAAAGGTGGGAGGTGGAAGATATACATCCAAAATAATGTTGAAAAGTCTGTACACATTTTTCAAAGAACTTGCAGTTAGTAGAGTGCATTGAATCTTGAACATCTCAGCAACTTTTTCTCAGTTACTCTAGTAACATTTGTAAACTCATTTTGCAGCTCTGCTGTTTTTTGCTCTGCGTGCTGATTCCCCAGCTGTTTGGTCTTCTGCTATTACTTATTTCAAAGGCATTTGAGCTTTCTTAAAAAGACAGCAACAGACACAGAACTGAGTGCCCGGGTCCTGGGGTACACACTTGGCTATATAATCAGCCAGTAGCTTACATTGTTATAGATGTATATTTATTAATATGAATATGTAAGAAGATATATATTGTACTTATATTGGACAGATATAAGAGTATCAAAATAAAAGCTATTCTTATGGCTTTATGTTAATATTTGATTCCCAAAAGGACACATAATAGCATCAGCATCAGTCTTTTTTTTTTTTTTTTTTTTTTTGAGACAGTGTCTTCCTCTGTCACCTAGGCCAGAGGGAGTGGCCCTATGTTGATTCATTGTAGCCTCAACCACCTGGGCTGACACAATCTTCCCAGCTCAGTCTCCCAAGTTGCTGGACTACAGACATGTGCCACCATGCCTGGCTAATTTTTGTATTTCTCTTTATTATTATTATTATCATTTGTATTTTTGTAGAAACTGGTTCTCATTATGTTGCCCAGGCAGGTCTCAAATTTCTGGGCTCGATCCATCTGCCCACTTCAGCCTCCCAAAAAGCTGGGATTACCGGTGCGAGTCACCATGCCTAGCCTATTAAATTTTTAACAAACATAGGACTACATGGTGCAAACTTCCCTGTCCTGGCATATGACCCTATGCTCTTTGCCACAATGAAATGGATGTGTATTTACAGAGATTCTAAAGCAATCGATCAATACAAGTACTCCTTATTCATTTGCCTTAGTATTTGTTTTCTAAATAACTATTATTTTTCTAATCTAAGTACATACATTGTTTGCATTTTTTGATTAAAAAAATCTAAAATATTAATGAATTGTTCAAGCCATTAAACATAAAATCTTCCTCTTAACTACCTCTTGGATTTCTACTTTTTCTAATTATATAGATTATTTTATGTGTAGCCATTATTTCTACCAAGGTCAGTTTTCCTGGGTCACAATTTGCAGACCTTATTTTAATCAGGAAGCCTTTTTTCGGTCTAATTTGGATTTTACCATTTGCAGTTTTCTTCAATGCCCATTTCATTTTGTTCTGATTGTGACTCTGACATAAAATGTTTCCAAGGTCAATATTTATAACATTCAGTGATATTAACAATATGCAACAAAAATTTACAGTGAGGTTTATAAATGCATATTTATTATATATGAATATGTAAGAAGAATCCTGTCATTTTTACTTAATTATAGCATAGTGCTGACTATATAATGAGTTTTCTACTTGACTAAAATGATTGTTACCATTAGACATGAAGTTTATTAACTTCTTATCTGTTCACTTTAGATTTTTTAATGTATTCAATTGTCCTTCTACTCTAAGAAATTATTATATTTCTACATTCCTCATATTTCTTTACTAACCCTTTTGCCAATATTCTTGATTTCAAAATTCCTTACCATTTTCAGGACATTCATCAATCATTTGTCCTAATTCTTGAAACCTAGTAAAATTCTGCTGTTATTTTTCCTACTCCTTATTATAGTTTCTTGTATTATGTACCTTATTGCATACTATTTATAATTGTATAATTTTTAGAATTTAGATAGACTTCAATCAGTCATCAAAGGTCTGTCTGCTATGAAATAATTCCTAATTTCTTTATGAAATGCTCAAAGCTCAATTCTTGTAATTTCATACTCCCAAACAGACCAATAGAGAAGTCAACTCCTCCTATATGTCAGTTCTGTTGATTTTGAAGCTATCCCTCATACATTAATTGTACCTTTTTCCTCAGGATAGTTCTCACAGGACAGGGATTTAAGCTTATCATGATAATCCTTCTGGGAAAGTACTTGGGTCTGTGAACATCCATTAAAAACCTGGCAGGTAGACCTGATCACTGTAGGTTTGAACACTGAAGACAGAAGTTATATTTTGAGTTCTTATGATTGCAAGTGATGTTCTATGTTCTCACTCATAGGTGGGAATTGAACAATGAGAACACTTGGACAGAGGGTGGGGAACATCACACACTGGGGCCTGTCCTGGGATGGGGGAAGGAGGGAGGGATAGCATTAGGAGAAATACTTAATGTAGATGACAAGTTAATGGGTGTGTCACAGCAACATGTCACATGTATACATATGTAACAAACCTGCATATTGTGCACATGTACCCTAGAACTTAAAGTATAATAATAGTAAAAAAAGCATTGTTCTAAGTATCATCAGGGAAATAAACATGGTACTGAGTTGTGGAATACTGTGGAGAGTGTGAGGAGGGGTGGGGTGATCAGATCATTCTCTAGAAGTAATGTTTAAACGGAGATATAAAGGATAAGAAAAACATTGATAAGTAGGAATAAAGGGAGGGGCAGGGTTCAGGGGTAACCTCTGGAAAAGATCTTTCCAGGTACAGGAAATCAAACATGCCACAGTCTGAAGTAAGACAGCTTGAAAAATGGAAAGACAACCAGTGGGCTTCAAGTCTCAAGAACTGCACAGGAATGGTGTGAGATCCTGGGAGCCAGATGATGCAAGGTCTTTAGAGACGGCACATGACATATAACTTTGTATTTAATTGCAATGTGGAGCCTTTAAGCAGAAAGTGACATAACCCCTCACGGAATATCACTCTGACTGCTGTATGAAACACAATTTATAGAGTTAAAGATAGGAGCTGGAGAATGTAGATTATGATGAATGGCCAAACAAGCATCCTGGTAATGGGGTGGAAGAGAAATAAACTAATCCAAAATATATTTGTTGGGTAGAACTGACCAGATTATATCTCTAGACTTTGACCTCCTGAAAACTTTGAAATTCAGGCCAATATTTAAAATTGTCTTTTAAATATCTTTAGTACAGGTGTTTTCTAGGTACATAAAATTCAACGTAGCCAACACCACATACGAGATAACATTTGCAATACTGTTTTTCTTCTGACATTCTCTATCCCAGTAGTGATTTCCTACCTTATGAAATAAGAGTTACATAAAATATTCCCTTCTTCCACTTACTACAGTCAAATGGCCATCAATTTCTGTCCATTTCATTCTCTAAAGCTCTGAAATGCAGACTTCTCTCTGTTCTTCATCCCTAGCACTATTATGCTTTATCTGGATAGTGGCAATTATATCCCACAAAAAGCACTTTCAACAGGGAAAAAAAAAATTCGAAGTGTTCATTCAATCCCATATTCTCTCCAAATTGTACCCAGACTGCATTACTACTGAATGGAAAAGTTGGGGTTAATTCTGTAGTTGAAAGATC
This sequence comes from Macaca thibetana thibetana, assembly GCF_024542745.1. Taxonomy (NCBI): domain Eukaryota; kingdom Metazoa; phylum Chordata; class Mammalia; order Primates; family Cercopithecidae; genus Macaca; species Macaca thibetana. The sequence goes on along the minus strand of NC_065589.1, from coordinate 102,348,419 downwards.
TAGGAAATCATAATTTCTTTTCTCTCAACAGCTCAGGACAAATGCTTTGATAAAAGACAAGTATCCACTGCTAAAGTTTGCTTCCTTGATTTTCCTCTTTGTTATATATTAATGCCATAACACTTAGCTTTAAACCACATAGTTTGGATGCTTCCCTGTAATATCAGAATCATAGTAGTTCCTCCTCTCCAGATCTCCAGATCCTGTGAATCTACCAAACTACAAGAATTAGGGCTCACCGATAAAGACAATAGCAAAAGCTAGATGCATTTATCTCTCAACCAGTTTTACATTTTTTGGCTCCTTAAGAAGATAGTATAATACACCTGGATGGTTATAGTTTGGCAATAAATATTAGGTATATTTGTGCTAATGTATCCATACCATATTTTTGTGGTAAAAATATAAATTCTTGGAACATGTCATTCAATGTACTCTATCAACTTTAGTGAAGCTAATATAACTGAAGCATTTGTTTTTTTTTTTTTTTTTTTTTTTTTTTTTTTTTTTTTTTTTGAGACGGAGTCTCGCTCTGCCGCCCAGGCTGGAGTGCAGTGGCCGGATCTCAGCTCACTGCAAGCTCCGCCTCCCGGGTTCACGCCATTCTCCTGCCTCAGCCTCCCGAGTAGCTGGGACTACAGGCGCCGCCACCTCGCCCGGCTAGTTTTTTGTATTTTTTTTAAAGTAGAGACGGGGTTTCACCGTGTCAGCCAGGATGGTCTCGATCTCCTGACCTCGTGATCCGCCCGTCTCGGCCTCCCAAAGTGCTGGGATTACAGGCTTCAGCCACCGCGCCCGGCCTAACTGAAGCATTTGTAAACAAACTTTAAATTTTCTCTGTTTTGAGAAATATATATTTTTATATTCAACTTCTGATCATAAAGAAATACACATTTTAAAAATAAGCTACATAAAAGAGACCACTTTTCTTAGTGCAAATATAAAGTTTTCCCAAAATAATGTATTGGCAAACACAGGTCTTTAAAAAAAATTAATTTCTAGATACTTATTTGTATTTTTTACTTTTTCTAATATAAAAAAAGGCAGAGGTTAATCAGAAAATTTAAAAGAGAGGAAGGCAATTCACCTGGCTCTGAGAGAAAGTTTAGTTAAATCATTTTCTTTGTATTTTATTTGTTTATTTATTTATTTGTTTGTTGATTTTTGAGAAGGAATCTCTCTCTGTTGCCCAGGATGGAGTGCAGTGGCACAATCTCGGCTCACTGCAACCTCTGCCTCCTGGGTTCAAACGATTCTCCTGCCTCAGCCTCCTAACTGGGATTACAGGTGTTCACCACCATGGCCAGCTAATTTTTATAGTTTTAGTAGAGATGGGGTTTCACCATGTTGGCCAGGTTGTTCTCAAACTCCTGAACTCAGGTGATCTGCCCGCCTTGGCCTTCCACAGTGCTGGGATTACAGGCATGCGCCACTATGCCCGGCTGAGAGTGAAATCATTTTAAAGACTGGCCTAACTGAGGAACTTTATTTAAATGGAAGTTGATGAAAATCCCCAGTGAGATGTCTCCCACTGAAACAACTTAAAAATCTCAGTGGAAATACGAAGTGGAGATTCTTGCCACCACTAAATTCTAGTAATATTGGAAAACTTGCTCCCAGTAGTGAGAGAGATTTCCTGTAATTACAAGGTTAATAGACCTAGACTAGAAAACACAATATGCAGTGAGACTCTTCAGCCAGGGCAACTCTAATAGAATAAACATGTTAAGGTAAAAGGTAGCATATACTGTTGGCTTAACCCCATGTCTCTTACCTACTTTCCAAATAGTAAATCCATATTAACAGCTAAACAGTCACCTACAAGTACATGTACAAGTATTATTCTGAAAAGAGCATCTTAATTCTCTTTTCTTCAGCATGGTCTTTAACAGTTCTTTTTCTTCAAACATTCCAGGAAACACCCAAACCATCTGGCAGTAAGTTTAGGAGATAAGAATGGGCAGAAGTTCATTTTATCTAGGGAGATGCAGTTACCCAAAAGGTGAATAGGTAGAGGGAAGAAAGCTAAGAGAGAATTGTAGTTTAGTGTATATTTGACAAAACTAACATGCCATCGAACTAGATTTTAGGAGAAAATACCACATGACCTAGAATAGTTGCAGCAGACGAGGGAGTCATAAACACTGAGTATAAGATTAGGAGACATATACATCACCCCACTTCTGAGCTGAAGATTGAAGGAAGTCATATGAGTGGAATCAACAGTAAATTATATACTTTGATTATTGTCAAACAACAGGTTCGCCTTTCACGGTAGAAATAACACTGTAAAATAGATAACACGATTCTAACATATTACCTTCAGAAAAAGGGAAAATGAACTTCATTCTAAAGGCTTAGGAAAACAACATGCTTCTTGAATATAGGTAAGCACAAGAGAATATATTAGAAAATTGCCTGATATTTAAAGTTCATAGAACAAAAAAATACATAAGTTTAAAAGCTTTTATTTAAAAAAATTAGCAGAAACTGAAAGAAAAAATGTTTTAAAAAAGCAACATTTAAGACCAAAAGGGAGATGTTGGAGATAAAGGAATATTATAGGAAATCCAATAATGCAAGTACAAAATTAAAATCTATAATTGATACTGTGAAAAAATACAATTGTCATTTTCAAACATTTAATTATTGATGGGAAAGACAAATTTGAGACATCTAGATAAATTCATGAAGATAAATATTTAAGTGAAAATACAATATGGAAGAGGTTTACTGAATTATAAAATGACTAAGTACACTAGAATAAAGGCAGTTATCAAAGACATAATTTTTGACTCTACCTAACTAATGAAAATATTGCATAAGAAAAGTTTTTAAAAACTTAGCATATTATCAGAAAAAATAGGGAGAAGACTCATTTTTAGATATATTCTGGATATTTTTAATATTTAATAACTATACTCATTTGAGCTCAAGACAGGAAACTAAAGCTGTATACAAAGAAAATAATCACACTGACTTCACACCCCTCTATAGGACCAAGTTTTAGAATAAATTTATGTTATAAACTGAGTTTTGAGAGACAAAGATTAGAAAAGAAAAAATTTAGAATTATGAGTTTCCTTTCATGTACAAAAGAAACTTAACAATATTGTCACTTATATAGGAGCAAAAATAAATTGTTCCAGTACCATATTTAGTTGAAAACATGCCAATCCAACTAAAAATGAATCCATCAGAGTATCTTGATAATGGAAAAAAATAGATACAGATTACTTTGTGAGACTACTGAAACCAGTTAAAAATGTTAATTAAAAATTTGTTGCAAATAGTAATGCAAAGCTTGATGTAAGTGTCAAAAGCTATTCTTAAAATTACTTTAAAATAAATATTAAAAAAATCTTAATTTAAATCCCTAGATATTTACAAAATCTTAAGAAAGCTAAGTAGCACCATACATTTGAAGAATATCTACAAAAGGAAAGATCCAGACCAAAAGAATGAAAATATAATAAGTACCATCAAGAAAAGAGAGGTGATGTAGGAAACATATAACATTACAAAACAATCATAGCATGCAATACAGAATATCCTCAAAAGAGTCCTAAGAAATTAAAATACAGTGGCAGAAAGTTCAAAATCAATAGAACGATGGAAGATAAATTTGCGGAAACCTCCCAGACTATACAACAATAAGATAAAAAGATAGGAAATAGACACTTTCCAGAAATGACAAGTTGCAAAAAGTTTACTCCCTTGAATATTTCAGGATAAGGAGAGGAGGTATACATATCTCTTAAGGGAATATACTGATGCAGTAGTGATAAGTACTATAAGCAAAGGAGGAAAAAGAGAGATAATTGTTGAATCCATGGAGACCAGAAAGTTGTATGAAAAAGGAAATATAGGCATCATATACTAGATGGTTTAGTTATCATTAAAATTTATATGACAATAACATAAAGAGTGACTATGGAATTAAATATGATGATATAGTAGAAAATAGGTATTGGGCTGAAAAGTCTGCAAGCTATGTAAGAAAACAAGCTTTTTCATATTTAAAAGCCTAAGATTATATATGTGATCATATTATAAAGAAATAGTAGTATTATATGTTATTTATTTACATATACATGTATGGAGATAAATATGCTAAAGAAGCAAACTAAAAGAGTTTAACTATGGCCAGGCATGGTGGCTCATGCCTGTAATCCCAGAACTTTGGGAGGCCGAGGCGGGTAGATCACCTGAGGTCAGAAGTTCAAGACCAGCCTGGCTAACATGGTGAAACTCTGTCTCTCACTAAAAATACAAAAATTAACTGCATGTGGTGGTGGTTGCCTGTAATCCCAGCTACTTGGGAGGCTGAGGCAGGAGAATCGCTTGAACCCGGAAGGCAGAGGTTGTAGTGAGCCAAGATCCTGCCACGGCATTCCAGTCTGGGCGATAAGAGCAAGACTCCATCTCAAAAAGAAAAAAAAAAAAAAAAAAAGAGTTTAACTACATTTGGGGAATAGTAACAGGGATAGGGAAACACTGGAGGGTAATTGCTAATTTTATAGAATTTACAGCATGACTTGATTTTTAAACTATAAGTATACAAAATTTTGATAAAAATGAAATGTCAAAATGATACTGAAAAGAAACAAACCAAAATGTTAACAGCAGGGAATCTAGGTGGTGAGATCACGAGTGTTTAATTTTCTTCACTATGCTTTTCTAGATTGCTATACTTTTCTTCAATGAATCTGGAATACTGTTATAACCAGAAAGACTGAAAAATCACAATAATTGTGATTGAAAATATCTTACTATTATGAGCAAATTATGACATTAATGAAGATGAATAATTTCTAAAAACAAGAAATATCTTGATATTTAGTATGTTTTATGAGAATTAATATGTATGTAAGGGAAAAAGCATTGTTCTTTATCTGATATTTTAAAGACTGTTAATAATCAAAATTTGAAGATTGATCAAAGTGAATAAATGGGTTTGACATCTTCTTAAAAACATTTCATTTTAATTTTTCTGTACACTTTTAAAAATGCTGAATATTAGTCTCACTTCATCAGTGTGAGGCATTTTCCTCTAAGTGGGAACAGATGGGTTTTATTACTAATTCAGTAGATTTTTTTTTCCCCCAATAACACAGACTGACGCTATAAATGGGATTTCCCCGGCTTATTTCATTTTTGGCCATATGTTTAAGAGAAATTGTGCTTACTCATAAGAGACAAGGAGGGATGCTAAGCAAAAATGGACTTATTTGACATGTGAAACTTATCGCAAAGGATCTCTTACTATCATAAAGAAACATCTGCTCTCCGTGTTGTTCAATCAACTCTATGCTAGTTTGTCATGTGAAATACTGCTGCCACAGCTTTGCTTTTTCCCACACACCAGTAAGTATAATCATTACTGTCAAATGATATCATTAAATAAGTTTCACCCAAGGTTTCCTAAGTGGGCGGAGTAGCCCTGAGATTAAATAAATTTTTATGGGTTCTTTTACTAAATTGGAATATATATCTCCTAGCTCTCTAAAAATTGGAATATATATGCCCTCTCTCTCTAAAAGGATCTCCTATTTGCACAAATTCTATACCATTGAAGTATGCTCAACATGTAATACATGCTCAAGAAATGTTTAATCTTATATATAAGAAAATAATTAAAATTTATCAATTCATCAGTAAAACAAGCTTTTCAAAAAATTATTCTCATTGTTACAAAGTACAGTGGTGACTTTCAAATTCTACATTTATTAACCTTGATGTTAATCATATATTTTCTAAATTTCTAGCAAATGAACTTCGAATTATCCTGCTCTAATAATTTTCTAGATTCTTACAATTGTCACAGATATTAAAATGTCAAAATACCCCAATAACTCAAAATACCTCAATAACTTGAGTCTCACTTGCAAGTAAATTGTTCTGTCCTTTGCATGTGACTCTATTGTTTCAGTTATTCATGAATCTAAGATAGTGGTTTCCTTCCAGATTAATTATTCCTAGGTGCAGGAAGAGAAACTCAAAGGAGGCAGAGACTGAATTGTATTTATCTGTATTGCGTCAGAGCACCAAGAAGCACCTGGGTTATGAAAAGTACTTTGTATTTCTTAATTAAAAGAATAGGCAGGGTATATACATTTATCTCTTTTCTAGTTTAATTCACAAAGGAAACAAGACACATTCAGGTGGTTTAAGTGGTACACAAGGGATTCAATAAATGCCATACTATAATAATTCTGAGAAGATGAGTCCATTTATGTCAGACCACAAATAGAGAATTAATCATGTTTTTCGTTTTGCCCACTTCTCAGTGATTTCAGAATTGTCTTCAGCATTGTCACCAAAAGCTCAAGTCTGCGATTAAAAATGGAAATCTCCTAACAGATTCTGTAATGTAAAAACACCTTGGCAGGTTGTGTGACAATGTATTATAACGAGACATAGAAAATCGACATTTTTTGTCTTATTTTAAAGGGATGTATTAATTCTAATGAAATGGTGATTGCCTGGTGATAACATGTTGCCTAGCACATTACTTTGGTACTATTTCAGGACACTGTCTTTACAATTTTCAAAAAATCATTGAGCAAATCACAGTGTGTACTAGTGTAAGACTGATTATGCCAGGAAAGCTCTAAAGGAAGAGATTTGCTCTGCTTTGTTTTTCCCCAAAAGCATTGCTAAATTTTCTTTAAAGAAAAAGACCTTTGTTATCACATCAACCAGATATGACCTGATGCAGAAAAATTCTCTCTACTTCTTTCTTCTTTCCTCTTTCTAATTACTGCTTTGTCAAAACTACTGCTTCTAAACCATTCATAATGTTGTGGACTACTTCTGATTTTTCTGCTTGTATTAGATGTGTACGTGTATGTCTGTGTATCTCCTTGGACTATTTGTCTGATTCATTGAAAAGAATAGTTTTCTAGGGTTCACTTTCAGGGAATTTTCAATAACTTTTAACAACTATAGTGAGAAAATGTACGAAAAGGAAAGACTAAAGGGAGAAGCAGAAAGTTAAAAAAAACAAATGTTACTGACAAAACCCCAAAAGCATGTAAATTTGAGAGAAATGGCAAACTAAATGCTCTTGTAATAGCTAACTAGGGTCAATTTAAAACAAAAATTGACAGTAGCATAATCAGAAACAAGATAATAAATTTCATCAATATATCACAAAAAAGAGTAAAAGTGGACATACTTTCCTTCTCTCATTATATTTTAAGTTCCCAATATTTTACAGAGCTTCTACGTATACCTCAAAATGTTTTTATCCAGTGAAATTAAATAGTACTGATAGGCACTTATGCCAATGTGATATATACATGAGTGTTTTCTCAGAAACACACATACATATCCCTTTTGGTAAAGAAAGTTATGTATCTTGAAACATAAAAGTACAAAAGAATTCTATTTGATTTATTTATTGCACAATTAAAAGAAACTGTACTTCATAATATAAGGAAGTAGGCAGTTTGGTAGAAAACATGATTTTCCATAGAATTATTATAACTGCCCTATTGATGAGAAAAGAGAAAGAGAGGCCCAGAAACTCACTGATTTTCTCATCACTTCGCATCCTAAAACCAGGGCAAATCTTTAGATATATACATTGAATAATACTTTAGATCATACATTGAATGATTATTCCACCTAACAAATATGGGTGAACTATAGGCCAGTATTGGAAATAAGGAGAAAAAATAAGAGGGCTGGATGGATGGATAGATGGATGGACAGACAGATCGATATTTCATATATATATATATATATATATAAAACAACATTAAGGAATCATCAGTAAGATAGAAATTAAATTATATCGATTGAGTTACTATTTTAATATACTCATGATATATTACTGTGATTATGTTAAAAACCAAAGAGCCTTTATCTCTTACCATAATGTTGAAATATTTGCTGATGTAATAACATGTTGCCTGGAATTTGTTTTGCAGTAGCCCAATGGTACAGTGTGTGTATGTGTTGGGGGTGGGAGACGGAACAGATGAGCAAAAGCGGCTGTATGTCAATGCTAATCAAAACTGATCCATGGGCCCATAGGGTTAACATAACTTATTTCTTTACTTTTGTGCTTATTTGAAAACTTTCATAATAAAACATTTTAGAAGTAACATAACACATTCATAACTTAATATGTACTTATAAATTTTTCAAAATTTAGTTTTTTACAATTAAACCCACACTATGTTAAGTAAAATATTTTGATTGTGTCTTTAAAAATTTTAGTTGGTTAACATTGAATAAAATAGCAATGAAAAATTGGAACAAAAAGTTTAAAAGAAAGGTTTAGCTTCTGGATACTTTGAAGGAAAAATGTGGTCTTTTCACATTGATAATATAAAAATAAATTAAAGGCCAGTAAATATATTTAATGTCAAACTATATACAAAAGGAAGTTTTTCCTGTTGTTTTAACAATTTTTAACAAAAGTTGGTATATTAGCCATTCAAAAAAGTTCATGTTTTCTAACCAGTTTATATACTGCAATAAAATAACAATCTTTGGCAATGAGGTTGTAAAAATGCAACATTATTTATAAATAATAATTTCTAATAATTTTACTTTCATATCCTGAATTTCCAAAAATAACATAAATATTTCTTAAATCCATGAAACTACAGTTTTTCCACCTTTAATTTATCCATTTTTTTCTTTCAAGTTTGAAAATAATAATGATAAAACTCTTATCACGTCTATTGATATGACAGTACATTAGGGTCAAATGTTTTTAACGCAATACTGCCTACATTTATTTATTTATTTACTTACTTACTTACTTATATCCTGTCCAAGGTGGAATCCCGACCCTTTGGGATTCTTTGCGAGTTCTGTATCAATCTTCAGTGAACTGGAACATGTGAGATAATAGGTTGTTTATGTACTATAAATCTACTTACAGTGAGCTGGAAATGCAGTAGGTAATAGGTTGTTTATGATTTGCAAATCTGTTCAGTGAGTTGAAAATTTGTCAGATAATGGGCTGTTTATGAATTTTAAATCAATATTCAGTGAGCTGGAACAATGTTAGATAATGGGCTATATATGAGTTGTAAATCTGTTTTCAGTGAACTGGAAACATGTTAGATAATGGGTTGTTTCTGAGTTGTAAATCTGTTTCAGTGAGCTGAAAACATGTTAGGCAATGGGCTGTTCCTAAACTGCAAATCTGTTTTTTTGGGTTTTTTTGTTTGTTTGTTTGTTTGTTTTTTTTTTAGTGAACTGAAAACCTATTTAATAAGAGACTCTTTACATGTTCTAAATCCATTTTCAAGGAGAATGAAATGTGCCACAATAATAGGTTCATGTTGACTAAGAAAATCCCACTTTACTGAACTAGAAACATGTCATCTAATAGACTCTTTATGAGTAGTAGATCTATTTTTCAGCAATTTAGATCTATGGAATGATAACACCTTGTGTACATAAGCGTTGTAACTTTAATCTATTTTCAGCATGGTTTTATTTGATTAATAATGGTTCTACTCGATTACAATTAATGAAGTGGAAAGCTACTAAAGGTCTGCTTTCAGTGATGCAGTGCCAGACCAACTTTGCAGTGTGCTGAGTTTTGTTAATGTTTAACAGTTACCAAGATCCCCCTGGTACTCAGGAAATGCTGTAAAATATGTTCTGGCTTCAGTGTACTTATATTCAAACACAGATATGTGCTACATAAGAAACAGGAAACATTCAACATAGTAAATATAGAATGAACCCCACCTACAAATTTAACATAGGCTGAGATACAAAGGAAGATACAGAGGAAGAAACTTGAACTCTCACTGGGGAGACAACATGAACAGATACAAAACAATAAAATTTAATGTAAAAAAAAATCCAAAATGCACGATCAAAACCAAAAACAAAACCAAAAAACTTTATATTAGAATTACAAGACTAGTGAGAAAACAGTTACAGGATGAGAGGTAAGAAATAACTTTTAAGAGTCAAGAAAAATAGATTATTTGGGGAGTAACACATTGATTTTTAACATCTTCTTTAACTTTCAAATACGCAAATGTTTATCAATAATTTCATATTTGTTAATAACTACTCTTTTGGTTTTCAGGCAATATTAGTAGAAAATGTATGTATTCTATCACCAGCCATTATTTAAATTAGTGCTTAGTTTTATCAATGTGATACACGCTTACAGTGTTTTTCAAAAAGTGTATATTATTAGAAATCCCTCACCAAAAACCTATCATTCACTAATGTCCCACTCCTTCCCCTCAAAACAAAAACAAACTCTTGCTCAGAAAAGTGTTTTCTTCCATTTTCAAAGTAATTTTTTCTGGCTTATTCTTCATATTCATAAATAATGTGCCCATACCTTACTGGTACGCCCATACCTTATTAATTTTAGACAGTCTGTTAAGTTAAACACCCACAGTTCTTTCTGCATACTGCCAGCATCTTTATATGTCCATTTTTATTGCTCATTGCAGAGACAAGTAGGATTTTGTTTACTTTCTTGTACTTTTGTGATTCCAGTAATTAAAAACTATTTTTTCACTTGCTTTATTTTCTATGTGCTTATCTTTAATTCTTTATAAATGCTGTATCAGTTAAACACAAAATTATATTCCAGATGCTTATACGTCATATAATCTATGAAAGCCATTTTTCTTCTAAAGAGCTCCTTTTCATATCTCCCAAACTCCTCCTCTGATCTGGACCAGGACTTTTCTGAGTCTGATGGGAAACTTTCATCTTGAAACAGAATTTTATTTGTTTATGTGCATTACATGAAAGTCACTTATATCCTGAAAATCATGTCTTTCTTTTCTTTATGTCTTTCATTTACTAGATACACATTCTCCAACAGCGTTCAAAGAAAGGTACACCAAAGTTAAACATCCGGTGGCTGCACATGTCTGCATTCATTGATAATTTTACCTGCTGTCTTTCCAATTTGTTGCTATTTCTCATTAGTTTCTTCTTGTCTTTTTGTATTTTTTTAACTCTCAAATTTACTGCATTTAGAAAAGACAAGTAGATAAATATATGCTTTTGTCAATTGTTTTCTTATTAATATTAATAATCATGTTTTCTCTTCTGCTTTTGTTAACTCCTAAGGTTTTTTTCTATGAAATCCATTTTTCCTTCTCATTATCAGAGGCCAAAATTAGTTTAATCAATTCATAGATATACTGTTATGCCAAAAATACTAAATTATGTAGCTATCATTATTAGGAAAACGGTGAATAAATAGTTACCTACTCCAGTGTATACCTGAACGTTTCTCAGTTTAGCTATTAATTTGTACAGTCCCTGGGTAAAGCGTGATATTAAAAACTTGCTAGGGATATAAAATAAAAAGCAGATAGCCTCAATTTTCTTATGGAGAAATTTCAGTTAGAATACTGAAGGCCTATAGAGAATGGAATTACATTACCAGGATTTTGAGACTATGGATCCACAGAGAAAGCTAGTTTAAAAATTGGGCTGGGCATGGTGGCTCATGCCTATAATCCCAGCACTTAAGGAGACCAAGACAGAAGGATCACTTGTGCCCAAGAGTTCAAGACCAGCCTGGGCAAAATGGTGAGACCCCATCTCTATAAATAATTAAAAAAAATAAAAAATAAAAAAAAAAAAAAAACACAGTGTGGTGGCACACACCTATAGTCCCAGCTACTCAGGTGGTTGAGATGGGAGAATAACTTGAGCCTGAGCAGTTAAGGCTGCAGTGAGCTGTGACTGCACCATTGCACTCCAGCCTGAGCAACAGAGCAAGATCCAATCTCAAAACAACAACAAAATTGTCCACTGGATTAACTCCCATGAGTGAGCAATGTAGATAGTTTTGAACTAATTGCCCTCTGGTAATTACTCAATACTTATTAAAGTTTTAGGCTTGAAATAAGTTTGTTGTCTTTATTTCAAAATCATGTCATATTTCATATGATACACACTAAATATATCTCTGTTCCACATTGTGATACACACAAAAAGGTTTAATATTCTAAGTTGTATAGCATTAAAAAATATGAGAAATAAGCACGAAACAATTTACCTAATTGAAACAGTTTACATAAGTAATCTGAATAATTACCTGAATTCTCTCTTTTATCATTTAAAACCAAATATTATGTTAAAAGCTTGGAAGTAACTCTAACGAACAAGAATAAAGTAATCATATAGAAATATTTAGAATAGTATAACTTAGAGTAGAAAAAAAACTAGAAGAAAGGTAATTTGTAATCAAGGGAATTAATAAAACATGGTACATCCTCTATCTATCTATCTATCTATCTATCTATCTATCTATCTATCTATCATCTCTCTATATATATATATCAACTATTAAAAGGAAAAATGCCAGTTCACTTGATTACATTTGAATGAGATATTTCTTGAGTGAGAAAATTAGAGATTGTAAAATGGAGGACAAAATAATTCACAGTTTTAATTTGCATAAGTATATAAACATAGGTGTCTATATAATATATCTTATAATTACAAACGTTGAGGAAAAAGTACTTAAGAATACATAGCTGGTATTAACACGGGCTCCCTTTGGATGGAAGAGGGTAATAATGCAAGGGAATTTAAAATGATAGAAAAAGAAGTAAAGCAGTTAAATTACACAAACACCAAACTGAATTAGATAAAGATGAAAAATTTTTAAATGATACAGAACAAAGGACTAATTTGTGGTATGGTGAAAAGGCCTGGAATTTACTTGTTTCCTGTTGATGTTACTGAAAATATAATCTCAGTGGCAAAAGAATGCCATTTTCATTAAAATGGATATAATTCCTTGCACAAATAGAAAGAATTAAATAAGAAGGACTGAAAACTGCACAATATTCCCTATGGCAAACCATTTTTATCTTGGCAGTGAGTATCTGTTTTCAAGTAAAATTCAAGAAACATTGCCTTAGGTCTAAAACACCAATTCTCAGAGGTAACTTCATTCCTGCTGACAGAAATTTAAAATTTTTTACACATATAAAGGGGAAATTGCCAATGGTAATCATTTTAGTGAGGCAGCTGCAAATGCTTTAGATTGCAAAAGTACTGATAACAGAAAAGTTGTAGGGTAGTAACTTTTAATAATAATCTATTAGAGAAAATGTGTATAATTTCCAAATATGTAAAGGGCTACAGTTAAGAAAGTGCACTAACTTTATAAAAATGTTTTTAAGTAAAACAACATGTAGCCTTCAGAACATGATTGAACAGCATACAATAATTTCAAGTCAATGATATGTTAAATGGCATGCTATATATAAAAATATCTATAAGTCATCAACCAACGGCTAATTTGTGGTTTTGGTATTTGACATTCTGAAATTCATTAAAATGCCCCCAAAATTCCTACTAAGATACTAAAAAGACAGTTTGGGGTAAATTACAGACTGTTAGAAACACACCACGTTGGAAATATGCTGGTCATCATCATCATCCAGTATTCACCATCGTGGCATACAGAAAAACTACAATATGCCAGTGAATCATGCCAAGATCCACACGTCTGATATAAACAGAGGTATCATGCAGTACGCCCCTTAAATAAATGGACTATGAGTAACATGATAATTCTTCTGGAGTAAAAATCAGTCACCATGTCCGAAAAACAGTGAATAAGTTTGGTATTTTGGGAAGATTATCTTGTTTTGCCAACCATCTACAATGAGAAATGTAAAAGTTTCCCAAAATACTCAAAACTGAATACAGGCATACCTGGGAAATATTACAGCTTGTCCCAGACCACCTCTATAAAATGAGACACACAAATATCTGGTTTTCCAGTACATATAAGAGTTTGACCAGGCGTGGCAACTCATGCCTATAATCCCAGCACTTTTGGAGGCCAAGGCAGGCAGATCACCTGAGGTCAGGAGTTCGAGACAAGCCTGGCCAACATGGTGAAACCCTGTCTCTACTAAAAATACAAAAATTAGTCAGACATAGTGGCAGGCACCTGTAATCCCAGCTACTCAAGAGGCTGAGGCACGAGAATCGTTTAAACTGGGGAGGCAGAGGTTGCAAGTGAGCCAAGATTGAGCCATTGCACTCCAGCCTGGGCGACAGAGAAAGACTTTGTCTCAAAAAAACAAACAAACAAACAAACAAGTTATGTTTACACTATTCTATAGTCTATTAAGTGTGCAATAGCATTATGTCTAAAAAATGATGTACACGCCTTAATAAAAAAAAATACCTATTGCAAAAATAGGCTAATGATCATCTGAGCCTTCAGCGAATTACAATCTTGTTATTGGTAGAGGGTATTGCCTCAGTGTTGATCACTGGTGACTGTTTGAGGCTGTGGTTGCTGAAGGCTGGAGTGGTTGTGGCAGTTCCTTGTAATAAGATAACAATAATGATTTTCACATTGGTTAGCTCTTCTTTCCATGAAAGACTTCTCTGCAGCATGTGATGTTGTTTGACAGCATTTTAGCCGCAGTACAACTTCTTTCAAAATCGGAGTCAGTCTTTTCCAATCCTGTAATTGCTTTATCAATTAAATTTACATAATATTCTAAATCCTTTGTCATCATTTCAACAATGTTCACAGCATCTTCACCAGGAGCAGATTCCATCTCCAAAAACACCTTTCATTGCTCATCCACAAGAAGCACCTCCTCATTCATTAAAGTTTTACTATGAGATTGTAGCAATTCAGTGTCACATCTTCAGGTTTCACTTCTAATTTGAGTTATCCTGGTCTTCCTACTGCATCTTCACTTACTTCCTCTATTTAAGTATTGAACCCCTCAAAGTCATCCATGAGTGTTGTAATCAACTTCTTCCAAACTCCTATTAATGTTGATATTTGTACCTCCTCCTTTGGATTACAAATGTTTTTAATGGCATCTCAAATGGTGCATCCTTACTACAAAGTTTGTATTTAATTTGCCCAGATTCATCAGAGGACTCACTATCCATGGCAGCTATAGCCTTATGAAATGCGTTTTTTAAATAACAAGACTTAAAAATCAAAATTATGTCATGATCCACAGGCTACAGAATGGATGTTGTGGTAGGAGGCATGAAAACAACATTTATCTCCTTATAAATCCCTATTAGGACTCTTGGGTGACCAAGTGTATTGTCAATGAGCAGTAATATTTTGAAAGGAATTTTTTTTCTGAGCAGGAAGTTTTAACAGTGGGCTTAGAATATTCAGTAAACCCTGCTATAAACAGATGTGCTGTTATCGAGGATGTGTTGTTCCATTTATAAAAGGCGGAGTATATTTAATATAATTCTTAAGGGCCTTAGGATTTTCTGAATGGTCAAAGAGTATTAATCATCTTAAAATCACTAGCTGCATAGCCCCTAACAATAGAGCCAACTTATCATTTGAAGCTTTGAAGCTAGGCACTGATTTTTCCTCTGTAGCTTTGAAAGTCTCAGACAGTATCTTCTTCCAATATAAAGCTGTTTTGCCTACATTAAAATTTTTTGGCCAGGCGCAGTGGCTCAGGCCTGTAATACCAGCACTTCGGGAGGCCGAGGTGGGCGGATCATGAGGTCAGGAGATCCAGACAATTCTGGCTAACACGGTGAAACCCCGTCTCTACTAAAAATACAAAAATACAAAAAAAAAAAAAAAAAAAAAATTAGCCGGGCGTGGTGGCGGGTGCCTGTAGTCCCAGCTACTCGGGAGGCTAAGGCAGGAGAATGGTGTGAACCCGGGAGGTGGAGCTTGCAGTGAGCCGAGATCGTGCCACTGCACTCCAGCCTGGGCAACAGAGCGAGATTCTGTCTCAAAAAATAAATAAATAAATAAATAAATATAAAAATAAATAATAATAATTGTTGTTTATTGTAGCCACCTAAATCAATTATCTTAGCTTAGACCCTCTGGAAAACTTACTGCAGCTTCTATGTCAGCACTTGCTGCTTCACCTTACACTTTTACTGTATGGAGATGTCTTCTGTTCTTAAACCTCATGAACCAGCTTCTGCTAGCTCAAACTTATCCTTTGCAACTTCCTCCTTTCTCTTGGACGTCACAGAATTAAAGAGAGTTAGGACCTTGCTCTGGATTAGGTTTTAGTTTATGGGAAGGTCATGGCTGGTTTGATCTTCTCTCCTGACCACTAAAACTTTCTCCATATCGTGTGTTCTTTGAAGGAACACTTTCAATTGTCTTCAAGAACCTTCTTTCAAGTTCGCAACTTGGCGAACTGGCACAAGGGGCCTGAATTCTGGCTTTTATTCATTTCAACATGCTTTACTCACTAAGCTTAATCATTTCTAGCTTTTGATTTCAGATTAGGGACATGTGACTCTTTTTTTTTTTTTTTTTTTTTACTTGAACACTTAGAGACTGCTGTAGGTTATTAATTGGACTGATTTCAATATTGTTGTGCCTCAGGGAATAAAGAGGCCTGAAGACAGGGAAAGAGACAGGGAAGGACTGGCTGGTGGAGCAGTAAGAACACACACAATATTTCTGACTGCTCATTTTGACGACAAGAAATTAAGTTCACTCTCTTGAGAGCAGTTTGTGGTGCCCCAAAGCGATTACAACAGTAAGATCAAAAATCACTGATCACAGATTACTGTAACAGATATAATAATAAGAAAAAAGCCTGAAATATTGCAAGAATTACCAAAATGTGAGAAAGGTACACAACATGAGCACATGCTGTTGGAAAAATAGTGTCAACAGACTTGCTCAATGCACGATTGCCATGAACCTTTGAGTTGCAAAAAGCACTGCACAGAGTAATAAAGCAAAATGCAATACAATGAGATCTCCCTTCTATCTATCTTGAAGAAAATGGTCATAAATTGAAGACATATTGTCATCTAGGAATCTGCTTGTTCAATTATTCTCTCCAAATACACCCTCCCAAAAAGGCAAGGAAAAAATTAAAATAACGAAGGAAAGAAATCAAGGGAAAATAATTCCTTTTTAAAAATAGGAAAACATCTTTTATAAAGTTTAATATCATTCTGATGGCACTCAAAAATGCACGACACTAAAACTGGTGCTCTAATTTTAGACCCCTATCAAAATAGAAAATATTTCATCATAATATAAACAGACACTTTCGAGAAATAGACTAATGAATCCATAGTTTGTCCAATAACATACTATTTTTGTTCATCTCTATGCTTAATTTAGAAATATATTATAAAATAATTATATCCAATATTCTTAAGTGTTTTGCGACATCTTTCCCTGATAATCCAAGGTCATATGACTGTTCAGTGGCTTTAAACAAGCAGAAAAACATTATTAAAAAAATTCTGATATATGAAATGCCCTTTATTTAAAAAGATTAATCTCTCTGAAACAATAAAACGCAACAATGTATTGTTTCATTTCACTATAATTGCCACAGAGAAAATGCAAACTTTAAAGAGTATTAGTCATCTTAAAATCACTTTCAGAGTTAAAAATAATCACTTTCAGATAAAAAAAATAATCACTTTCAGATTTAAACAACCAAATTAAGGCTATTTGATAGGAATCAGTAATTTTGTCTTACCTTTAGAGATTAAAGCACTTTAGAATCAAGACCTGATTAATCATTTCTACTACTATTGTACTAATGAGAATAGCAAGAAAGTTTGTTTATATGTATTATTCCAAGGAAGGTCATGCTATGACATAATTGCACAATGTCAAAATGCAAATGTTTCATTTGGACATATTTTTATTCATAGAAATTTAGACTAAGTTGTCAAATATTTTCTTCTCCTTTGAAATCTAAAATAGCATAAAAATGTGGTAACTGAAAAATTCATTCATATTTAATCATTTCAGGAGGAACTCTATTTCAAAGAAAAATAGTTTTAGAGTTCACATTGCAAAGCAGATTCAAATTTATACTTGGTCCAGAATTTTTCTACAACATAGACTCTATGCAAATAAACCAGCAACCATAATATTTGTAACTTTACAACGCTGTTATTCCACCAAGCCAATCTTCTGATAAATAATTAAATATGTTCCTAAATATAAGTCTTAATTATTTTCCTCTATTTCTATAGCCTATTTCAATGGCCACTTGTGCCCATTTTCTTTAACCAGCACACTGGAAATGTGTTCATTATTAAAGAGTCTTTGGGGATCTAAATGAAAATATATTTCAATTTCAAGGCCACATATGGCCAAACCTGAGAAAACAACTTTACATGTAGGTTGAATATACATGATGGCATATTCCATGTTAAGCAAGAAAATTGTGTATGTCATGTGGACAACAGGATCCTGAAATGCATTCTAGATTTTCATAAAGAGTTGTTGTTCTTATGGAACTTCTTAAGTTCTTTAAGAATAATTTTAAAAAAAAATTCTGGATAATCTACCAGAAAACATGATTATCATCCTTACTGCTAATCTAAATTTTAAAGAGATTTTTTTCCTTAAGTCTTAGAGATTCCCACTTTATATACTCATTCTCAACCTTATTCATTCCAAAATATCACTTCAGTGGAGTAATTTTTTTTTTTTTTTTTTTTTTTTTTTCTGAGATGGAGTCTCACTCCATCTCACTGCAACCTCTGCCCTCTGAGTTCAAGCGATTCTCCTGCCTCAGCCTCCCCAGTAGCTGGGACTACAGGGGTCTGCCACTGCAACCGGCTAAGTTTTTGTATTTTTAGTAGAGGCGGGGCTTCACCATCTTGGCCAGGCTCACCTTGCTTGAACTCCTACCCTCGTGATCCACCCACCTCATACTCCCAAAGTGCTGGGATTAGAGGCAACATTTTTTAATATGATCCATTTATTACACACACACACTCTCACACACACACACACACATACACCACAAATAAATTGCCTCCCAAAATGTTGGGGGAGGGCATGAGGAGTCTCGGCTTTTGAAGAGATGATTGTGAAGAAAATTTTAATAACCAGTACTGAAACTCCTCTGTCTTATGTAGTTCACTTATAAGCCAAAGAGTAAGCAATCCATACAAACAGACAAGTGAGAATGTCACTTGGCACAGGATTAATGTTTAATTATGATCTTTGCTATTACTTGAATAAAAAGATGATAAGAAAGATATTTGTATGCCAATCTCATGCTCAGAAATTGTAAAATTCAGTTAAGCATTCTGATGTAATAAAGAAACTAACATTTCCAAGGGTTACTTTTAAAAAACAAATCATAGCACATTTTATTTCAAAATCTTGGCTTTAAAATGAGGACTACTTGAAAAATGTTTCCTAAAAAGTTGAATGTATTTGTCAATCTACAAGTTACCTTATAAGTATCTGGGAAAAAAAGTTGGTTTTGAGATGCGTAAGTGAAAATACCAGAAACTTCCTGTTCTGCCATCAGAGAATTATACTATGTTAGGAATGAAGTCTCAAATAAAGCTAGCACACATTCTCCCTAAAGAACCAAACTTCCAACTCTTTTCCCTTGCATTAAGGCATAACATATTTTAAAAGTGTCTTGCTCAGATGCACAGGACAGAACATATATATTATCATATTCTCAGCAGAAATTTGGCTTCTAAGGTAACTAGTGTGTTTAAAATAAGGAGTTAGGAAAAAATTTTCAGAAAATTAGATGCATTGGCATGCTGTGACCCTACATAACATCTGCTTGCTGCTTGATGAGAGAAAGAACAATGTCATTGTCCTCATTGTTACCTCCACGCCTGGGACAGAGCAGAAAAGAAAGAAATATTGAATAAATGCATGAAAAATGCAGTGCAGAGAATCCACTTAGTTACAAACTAGAAAAGGTCCATATATTCAGGTTTTTAGCTATGATAACCTTGGCCTTGATACCACCCTGAGACATCAGGCAATAGAGTTGAACCATTTAAGTTTCATTTACCTTGATAAAAAACAAATGTTGACCTAAAGAGCAGTTGATAAATGAGTGTACACCTAGGTTTGCTAAGGCTCCAAGCTAGAAAGACTGCTAGTAATGTTTACTCTCTTCCCATACACTTTGGATAGTATTGTTAGATTTATTTTTAAAATTCTGTTGCTTCTTCAAATAATTTTTTCTGCTGTACAGACTATGGTACCCTTAGTCAACTGGAAACATTTGAACACTCCATGACCTTTGTTTGAATATCTTTCAAAATCCATGTGTTCCCTCTTCCCTCCAGTACATAACACTTTTCCTAGTTACACAGATCTTTATATTCTCTTTAGCACATACAATTCAGCTCTAATCTTTTCTCTTTGCCTGACTCTCAGAGCTAAAAGTGATTTCTCCATTCTCTCAGAATATATGCTTTGTTTCTCTATAAGACATTAATAATATTCTGCCTTATTTTATAGTTATTTATGAAGTTGGCTAATTCTCTTCTACTTTGTAATAGCAAAAGTTCCTGAAGTCACAAATCATACTGTGTTCTTTTGGGGGTCTCCTTTATTAGGAAGTAGTGCTTCGTAACCAGTAGAAACTCAAAAGGTATTTAATGACTTAAACAATACATATGAAAACGGAAAATTAAAATCAGATTTCTTGTGGCTTAGAATATTAGGATATTTAGGGTCAAACAAACATACATATTTATTATGTATTATTTCTGTCATTTTTTCGAAATGGTATCTGAATTTAAGTAAAAATATCATAATACACGTAATAATGGAGACTTACTACAGGTTTGTTTTTGTAGTATGTCTCACATTTCTCACATTGATTGTAATTAGATGATATGCAGCTTAGAGGGTCATAATCTACACCAATTTTAAACAATTTTACAAGTGTAAACTGGTCTTCTGGATTTGCTATTGTTCATATAAATAGTCTCCTTCAAAATGTATTCCACAAATGAAAATAAACATAAATTTTCTCTATATATTCATCCAAATTGGTTATGAACCTATGTCAGAATTTCTGATATGTCTCTATGCTTGCTATAAAATGTTTATCTGGCCACTATATGTTTTAGAAATAAAGTTCAGGCCGGGCGCGGTGGCTCAAGCCTGTAATCCCAGCACTTTGGGAGGCCGAGACGGGTGGATCACGAGGTCAGGAAATCGAGACCATCCTGGCGAACACAGTGAAACCTCGTCTCTACTAAAACTACAAAAATAAAAAATAAATAAATAAATAAAAATAAATAAATAAAAAAATAAATAAAAAAAAAACCTAGCCGGGCGAGGTGGCAGGCGCCTGTGGTCCCAGCTATTCGGGAGGCTGAGGCAGGAGAATGGCGTGAACCCGGGAGGCGGAGCTTGCAGTGAGCTGAGATCCGGCCACTGCACTCCAGCCTGGGCGACAGAGCGAGACTCCGTCTCAAAAAAAAAAAAATAAATAAATAAATAAAGTTCAAGTAGTTTCTAAAAACTAGGGCAAATAGAGAACACCACAGAGGGGTCTGTGAAACTGATCAGCACTTACACAAGGAAAAATCAAAATGATAAATTTTCCAGATAAGTTCTCTCACAAGAAAAAATTTAAAATACAGGACTAAAAATTGTATATTAAAGGTATTTATGTAAAACCAATGGGATAATGAAAGGATGAGAAATTGGAGTAGAAGACTGTTGTGAACAGCTTCAAATGACAGATGAAGAGATTTCCTTGGTTGAAGGTTTTAGGCACAGGGTTTCTAAGAGTCTGAAATAGGAATGTTATTTCACTGTATCATTTAGAGAAGAGAACTGGGTATCAGGGTATCTGCACTCAGGTGCTTGCTTTGTCATTTATAAGCCATGGATATGGTAGTGGGAATTTAATTTCCCAACATTTGTTTCTTTATTAGTAAATATTAATACCTGTTATTTGGCTCGTATAGGGATATAAAAAAATTAATGAGACAATAAAGACAATATTTTTACAAACCAAAAAGTGTTATTTTTT
The DNA here is from genome assembly GCF_024542745.1 of Macaca thibetana thibetana. NCBI lineage: Eukaryota > Metazoa > Chordata > Mammalia > Primates > Cercopithecidae > Macaca > Macaca thibetana. The sequence continues at coordinate 102,326,661 of NC_065589.1, read as the reverse complement.
ACACACAGTAGTATATCATGTTAAGAATCCAACAACTTGATTCTTTATTGGGTCGACCGATCTATAAGTCACACAGCCATATTAGGATGGGTTAATAGTAAGTGGAGGGAAGATCCTTTAGGAAGATTTTGTAAAAGCTCTGGGAATAAGTAATGATAAACTAGAAGAGTTTTAAAAAGGGAAAGAAACAGAAGTATCCATGGAAGAGGAAATTAAACGGAAGGTGCAAAGGAAACTAATCACGTTCTAGGATTTAATTATTATTTTTCAATTAACATTCTGTAACTAATCATGAAGTCTTTATCAAGTGCTAGATACTGGAAACAAAGGAGTATATAACTGTTACTTTTACTGACAAGCTTTTGTCAGTAAAACCAATACAAAAGAAATTGATTTTTGCCAGTCTACTATGGGATTCCTTTTAATTCTTTATTATTGGTTGTAACATTATAATAAAATAAGTTTAGGAACTGGAGTTTAAAGATTAAGGAATTTTTGTCCTAAAAATTGTTTAGATTGTTTCATTGTCCATGTCTTATAAAATAGTTCACTCACATAGTGATAATCACACACATATTAATTCATATTACTATAGTTTCATAAATTAGATATTTAACAATCACAAAATTAAAATAAATATTTTTCCTGCATTGAATCTTGTAGAGACATTACAATACCTTAACAAAAATTAGTCTTTAAAATAAAATAAAGTATACTTAATGTTAAAATATTTTCTCTAAATTTGGGTCTGGGCTCAAAACTTGAGAAGTAGCACACACTTTGGCAAACCTCTCTAAGAATGTTTCCCAATGGAAGTTAACAATATCACCTGACACTGGTAGATGTTTAAATGTAAGAATGTACAACATAGAAACAAGAAGACAGTAAGCATCCAATTTATGTTAAATGTATCCAAAGGGACTTAAAATTAATGCATGCATTTATATACGTTGCTTCCTGAAACTTAACTAAAATTTTACTAAAGTTACATTAAAATAACTTTTGTGTAAAGTCATGAACCCAAAGCACAAAGAAAATTAGAAATATATATATATATATATATATATAGACAAAAAAAGGTAGGAAGAAAAGTGGTCAAGTAGTTAGTGATTTAACAGCCTCCATAGCTCCAAATGGTAAGATAAAGGCGAAGAAAGTTCATTTCCCAAACCTAATAAATTTGCAAGTAATGGATACTTGTAGAAATAGAGATAACGTAAGTGCTAAAACTAGAAGGATTGGTGGAAGATCTATTTAGGAGGTAGTAAGATCCCCAGACCCTCTTTATACTTTAGAAGGCTAGACCCTGCAGAGGATCCTGTATATAGAAGATTGGATATTTATTCCCTGAAGGGTAAAATAGAGGTTCTCTGAACTGAGGAACCAGAGTTACAGATAATCTTTTTAAAAAATAAGACTTTATATACAAAAAATATATATATAAGAGTAATTCAGTACAAATCCAGGCAAAGAGAATCCCTAGAATATGTTGAATAAATATTCCAACATTACTTTTGTGCAGAATATATGTCTTGATAAAATTATGACATATTAGGATAAGAAGGGGATTGCAAATGGGGGTAGGAAGTCAATAAATAACGCATGAGGTCAATACATAATGCCTAAAGGCTAAAGATTCAGAAACTGAAAATGTAGCCACGTTATTTAGATACTAAAGTAAACAAAGAAATCAGTAAAACACTTTAAAGCAGGTGCCTATGATAAAAGGATATAGGGCAGGCCTGCCATTTTTAATAAAAGTATGTTAGAATTACAAACATTTTAAATATATATAAATTGGTGTATTCATTTCTTATTGCAGTTATAACAAATTACCACCCCTTTGGTGGCTTAAAAGAATATAAATTTATTGTTTTACAATTATAAAAGTCAGAAGTCTACAATCTATATCATTGGGCTAAAACTAAGGTATATGCAGGTCCATATTTCTTTTGAGGGCTCATTTAAAAAAAAAAATCTGTTTTCTTATCTTTTCCAGTTTCTAGGGAACATGCACATTCCTTGACCTCTTTCTCCACCTTCAGATGTGTTACTCGTACATCTGTTTTCATCCTTAACATTTTTTCTCTCTATCTCTAATGTTTCTGCCTCAATCTTATAAGGACTCTGTGATTACATTGGGCCCATTCAAATAATCTAGGATATTTTTTCCATCTCAATATCCTTAACTTAATCACAGTAGGAAAGTCCCTTTCATCATGTAAGGTAAAAAATTCACAGGTTCCAGTGATAGGACCTGGGTATCTTTTGTGAGACATCATTTGGCCTAATGCAGTTGTCCCTGGTTCTCAAAGATTTATATCAGCTCAGCGTGCAAATGAAGTGTATTCCATATCAAGGTCCTCAAAAGTCTCAAATCATGAATAGCATCAACTCAAGTCCAAAATCTCTTCTAATCTCATAAACTCAAAAATCTGTAATTTCATCATCTAAATCAGCTATGTTTAAAATTCTGGGCATGATCTATCCTGATCCAAAATTCCTGTCCATCTGTGGACCTGTAAAACTAGAAAATAAGTCATCTGTTCCCAAAATAAATGTGGGACAAGTATAGAATGCTAGTTATAGACATTTATGTTCAAAAATGGAGAAAATGAGTCACCAGGCTGGGCTCAGTGGCTCACGCCTATAATTCCAGCACTTTGGGAGGCCAAGGCGGTTGGGTCACAAGGTCAGGAGTTGAGACCAGCCTGACTAACATGGTGAAATCCCATCTCTACTAAAAATACAAAACTTAGCCAGGCGTGGTGGTGTGCACCTGTAATCCCAGCTACTCAGGAGGCTGAGGCAGGAGAATTGCTTGAACCCAGGAGGCAGAGGTTGCAGTGAGCAGAAATCGCGTCATTGCACTCCAGCCTGGGTGACAAAACAAGACTCCATCTAAAAAAAAAAAAAAAAAAAAAAAAAAAGACAGAAAGAAAAGAAAAGAAAAAACAAGTCACCTGTTCCAAGCAATTTTGAAATCCAGCAGAGTAAACTCCACTTATTGTTAAAACTTGGGAAAATTTCTCTGTGGCTCAAATCTCTGCCTTCTCTACCTTTCACTCTTCCCTCTGAATTATTCTTCCCTTTTCATGGGTTTGCAGGTAAATAGTATTACCAACCCGTTTCTTGCCTATAGAAATTTGGGAGTCTTACAGCCTTCTTTTATTTCCTTCTCTCTCTTTCTCTTACAGTCCAAACTGGCAATGTTTCTTCTGTTATAATATTCTCAAAAATCTTGTGGGTCTTCTTGTTTGCCATGGGAATTTGCACCATTAAACAAGAGGCTCCTACACAGGTATTTCCAAGATAATCCCATCCTTATTTTTTAGCTTCTGCTGAAATGGAAGAAAGTATCCACGAGTCAACATTATCACTTCGAAGAGCTCTCTATGTAAATGAACAGTTTTAGCTTTTCTTTCTTCTGAGGCACTAACAAAAAGTTGTCCAACCATTCACTTTCCTAACAGTGAATCTTCTAATTGTAGTGTCATTTGCAATCTGGATAGATTGAGAATTTCCCAAATAATCAAGTCCTGGTTCTTTTTTGCTTAACAGTTATTATAAGCAGAAAGAAGGAAACCAGAACACATCAACATCTTGCTTGGAAATGTCCAAAGTTAAATATCAAAGTTCCTTGCTTACAACTCCTGCTCTATATATAATGGCAGAAATCAATTTAAGTATTACAAGCATTGCCTCTATAAAGTCTATTTGATTAAGTTATATTATTTCAAATTTAATTATATTTATTTCATAGTATCTTAATGTGCTTAATCTCCTTTTTTCTAGTTTTCAATAACATATTATTCATTTCTCTCTGAGCCCTCATCAGCAATATTCTTCATGTCCACATTTCTAACAACAGTTTATTTATGATGATTTAAGTATTCTCTGAGATAATATAATTTTTTCTACCATGCTCTTTACTTCTGAGTTCCCATTAGAAGAATTTCAACATCTATATCTATGAACAGTCTATTCAAGGCAATCCAGGCTTTTTCTATTATCGTCCTAAAAGTTCTTCCAGCCTCTACCCAGTACCCAATTTGAAAGTCATTTACAGATTTTTAGGTATCTGTGCAAATAAAAAATAAGCTTCTAAGCCCCCAACCAACTGAATGGAACCCCATCTCAGTCACGGGGATTCCAAAGAAAACTCAAAAACTAGTTCAGGCCCTGACAGATAGGGAGGGTCCATACTTACCTCATTTTGGACTTTAGACATAATTGCCCAGCATTAACATTAAAACAGTGATCCTAAGACTGACAGAAAGACTCTTTGAAGTAATAAGATACCAACTCCAACCTGCAACATATATTACCCCAAAATATGTTTCTTTTTCTTTCTTTTTTTTTTTTTTTTTTTTTGAGACAGTCTCACTTTGTGGCCCAGGCTGGCGTGCAATGGGGCAACTTTGGCTCACTGCAACCTCCGCCTCCTGGGTTCAAGCAATTCTCCTGCCTCAGCCACCTGAGAAGCTGGGATTACAGGCGCCCATCACCACACCTGGTTACTTTTTTGTATTTTTAGTAGAGATGGGGTTTCACCATGTTGGTCTCAAACTCCTACCCTCAGGTGATCCACCCACCTTGGCTTCCCAAAATGCTGAGATTACAGGCATGAACCGCTACCTGAAATATATGTCTTTGAAATATTTTGGAATGGCCCTGCAAACCTGTAATAATATAACTAGCTCTTTCTCAGTTCAGGCCCTCCTAATCTCAAAGACATTTACTGAGAGTCAAATACCTTTTAAAGGTCTAAATAGGACATAATTGCTATCTATTATCTCTAAGGGTGACTATCTACGAGACTCCATCTACCTAACAAGAACCTTGGTCTACACAACCCCTTTTCTTAACCCAGAAACTCCTTTCTATTGAGTCTAGATCATTAGATAATAATTGAACTCTTTCAACAAATTGCCAATCAGAAATTCTTTGAATCCACCTATGACCTAGGACTCCCCTGTTTGAGTTGTCTTGCCTTTCCCGTCTGAACCAATGTATGTCTCACATGTATTGATTGATGTTTTATGCCTCCTTAAAATGTATAAAACCACGCTGTAACCCAACCACCTTGGGCACATGTTCTCAGAGCCTCCTGAGATTGTGCCTCTGACCATGGTCACTCATGTTTGCCTCAGGACAAATCTCTTTAAGTATTTTGAAGAGTTTGACTCTTTTCATAGACATTTGTTACAGCAGCACCTCACTTCCAGGATACAAAATTCCTATTTGTTTCTTGGAATTTTGTAAGAAATTACTTAGTGGTTTTATATAACACAAATCATCTCACAGTTCAAAAGGTTCAGTCTCACATTCAAGATGTCACCAGAGCTACTTCCTTCTAGAGACTCTGGGAGAGAATCTGCTCTTTGTCTTACAGCTTCTAGAGGCTGATGGTATTTATTTGGCTTGTGGCCACTTTGTTCTAATCTCTGCTTTTATCATCATATCACCTTTTCTCATTGCCTTTTGACTTATGTGTCTCCTTGTTATAGGAAACTTGTAATATCATTTAGCGCATCCAGATTATCTAATCCAGGACAATCCCTTATTTAAAAATCACCTGACTGTAGACTTGATCATATCTATAAATACCTTTGCAACACTGTTTAGGTTAGTGTTTTATTGAAGAACTGACTAAAGCCTAGTCAGGTTGACAAATAAAACTGACCAGCACATGTAGACAGAGTTAATAGTAATGGTAGAGTGCTAATAAATAAAGTTGAACTCATTTGCCAAACATGCATTTTATGTTAACTTATGCCAAAAAGAGTAAGTGAATAATTCAACTAAAATGTGACTAAAAATTAAAAATAAGCATTGCCTCTAAAAAGTGCATTTGATTAAGTTATATAATTTCAAATTGAATATTTATTTCATACTATTCTTAATGTGCTGAAAGTAACCAAATAGTCTTTAATTATCACATATTTTAAGAAAATATTTTAGTATGGGCAACATAGTCAGATTTTGCCTCTACAAAAATTAAAAAAAAAACAAAAAAAAAAACAAAAAAAAAAAAAAAAACATAGCTGGTTGTGGTGGTGCTCCTGCAGTTCCAGCTACTCAGGAAGCTGAGGAAAAAGAATTGCTTTAGCCCAGGAGTTTGAGGCCATAGTGCACTATGATTGTGCCTCTGTACTCCAGCCTGGGCAACAGAGCAAGACTCTGTGTCTATAAAATAATACAGACAGAAAGATAAATAGATGTGTGTGTGTGTGTGTGTCTGTGTGTGTGTATACACATATATATGTACATATATTGTAATTGCCTTAAAATGTTACTTAAAATTAGGTAAACATGAGGCTGTATTCTGCTCTCATTATCGATTGCTACCTTAATTTCTCAGTGACTCTGACACAAGTTAGCAGTATTGATGTAAGAAAAAAAAAATACAGAGAAGCTGATCTTTTTATGTCAAGCTGTGAAAAATGTCATGAGGAAATTTAGAATTAATACAAAACTAAGGACTTATTTTCACATAAACAATAGCCCATGTTATTGGAACATTCCTGCATAAGAGTTATTCCAGAGTTCACAAGTATAAAAAATTTTCTTGACCTAGCTAATTTATGTCAGATAAAAGTGTAGGAGTACAATTTGCTTCCTACAGCATGTAATTATATAATAAATATGCCCTGGGTAGAATAAAAAAAGATAATACATATTTCTCTTATTCATATAGGAAAAATACCTTCAATTCATAGGTTTCAAAACCACATGCTTTAAAAATAAGAGATATTTTTTGGATAATCCTGCTGTTAAAATCTGACTATTGATTCATAAATTTAAAGCCAATGCTTTAGAATACTTTTTAAAAAATCACCCCATTAATTATTGTTTATTGCCTTCCAACAGATTATCCCATAAGACTTCAAGGCATGTAATCATAAAGGTAAGCATTTTGATAACTTCTCGTCACAAAATAAGTTTGCTGCTTTCATTAAACATTTGACTTTTTGAATTTAAATAGACACTGCATTTCAGAGTAAGAACAGGAGGAGAAATTTAGTCTTAGGTATATGAGATTTGGATTCTTAAAAATGATTTTAGCGAATCCTATTTAAAAAGTATAGATAGATTTCTGTTTATTTAACTTATGGTTCCAGATATCTATCAATAAATGACTTACTCCCTTGTATTCTAGGACATTTCTTTTTGTTTATGAAGATTTTAAGATGTGAAAGGTCACAGGACAAAAATAAATCAAATAATGTACAAATATGTATTATGCAATTATTATATATCAAATACTATCATAAACAATAGAGATACAGCAAACAACATCTTAACTCTCTAGTTTTTCCAAAACATGTTTTTCATTTCAAAATATCAATGTGCCAAAAACAAATGAACAATCATTGCAATTTGTTTTTGGTTAATAGAAAACAGTCATACAATACTGTCACTTCTTAGAGAAGAAAAGCTAGTTGTTAAGAGAGATTAACAATGACATTTATACAAGTGTAGTCTGAGAACCAGGAGGAGAACCAGGATGAAACTGTGTCAGAGGATTGCAAGGAGAAATGTGTTTTCAGAAGTAGAGAGTAGTCAACAATTTCAACAGAAATGAGGTCATTGTCTTTGTCAACCACAGAGTCATCTGAATCTGTTATCAGAGCAATGAGGGAATTTGTGAAAGACTGCAGTTATTTAAAGAGGGAAAAGAGTCAGTGGGTATAGATTACTTGTTGAACCTTGGCAGCAATAGGAAAGGTGGAGAGGACAATGGGATCCCCAAAAGAGATAAATTTGTTTATAGTTTTACTTTTTTAGTATGGAGGAGAAATGATCATTTTTGTAGCTTTAGGAGGAGGCTTACTGACCAGAGAGAGAGAATAAAAATACATACACAATGGTTTCAACAGCACAGGAGTAAGGTTTAGATTTGAAAGGACCCTTTCTCAACAATTAAAAAATGGAACTAGATGAAATGGGTATACACAAATGTAACAGCTAACATTAGGCCAGTCACAGTGGTTCACACCTGTAATCCCAGCACTTTGGGAGGCCATTGTGGGTGGAACACCTGAGGTCAGTAGTTCGAGATCAGCCTGGTCAACATGGTGAAACCTTGTCTCTACTAAAAATACAAAAAAAAAAAAAAAAAAAAAAAAAAACCTAGCTGGGCATGGTGGCAGGCACCTGTAATTCCAGCTACTCTGGAGGCTGAGGTGGGAGAATTGCTGGAACCTAGGAGGCGGAGGTTACAGTAAGCCAAGATTGTGCCATTGCACTCCAGACTGGGCAACAAGAGCAAAACTCTGTCTCAAAAAAAAAAAAAAAAAAAAAAAAAAAAGCCAACATTAATTGAATACACATACACACATGAGGGAGAATGAGTGGCATTATTCTATGCACTTGTTGTGTTGTGATAGGTAACATTACCCCTACTTCACAGATGAGGGAACTGGGACATGTAGTGCTTAATAATTTGCAGAGGTCACACAAATAGTCAAAAGCAGAGCCACAATTTGAATCCAGGGAATCTTATTTTAGAGTCTAGATTCTTAATCACAATACTCCAATGAACCCAATTAAATCTGCAAGTGGAAGTGAGGCAATTTACTGAATGCCTCTATTTTTTGCCTACAAGAAAAATAAAAAGACATTCATTGAGAATGGTGTAGACAGGTATGAAAGGAGTTTTAAGATGATGGTGAAGGAAATTATGGGATTATATATGTAAATCTGTGTGTTTGTGTGCTTTTTCTCTCATAAAATATCTTTCCTTTGGAATAAGAAGCTAATAAAATATAATTTTAGGAGATATTTGTTAGAAAGATTCATGTTCCCAAATTCCATATTTAGGTTGTAGGGTTCATTTCTTATCTATGAGACTTTCAAAATCAGTATAGATTTTAATGCTTTTAAAACCTCAGAATATATTAGCATTAAAGACTGGACAAGGCATTTTTTCCCCTTTAAGTAAGTAAATGGATGTATTCTATATATAACTGAATGTCAATTCAACTTACATATTTTCCTCTAAAAATAATTTACTGGTCCCAGCCTTTGAATATTGCATTAGTTTGTTAGGCAGCCATAACAACAACAACAAAAAAAAAACAGTGATGGGATTGCTTAAACAACAAAATGTACTTCCTCAGAGATCTGAAGGCTGCAAGTCTAAAACCAAGGTGGTGACAAGTGTGGTTTCTTCTGAGACTTCAATCTCTCTATTTTTTTTTTTTTTTTCTTTTTTGTTGGAATGGAGTCTCTCTCTGCCGCCCGGGCTGGAGTTCAACAGCATAGTCTTGGCTCACTGCAACCTCCGCCTCCCGGGTTCAAGCGATTCTCCTGCCTCAGCCTCTCAAGTAATTGGGATTACAGGCACCTGCCATCATGCCCTGCTAATTTTTGTGTTTTTGTAGAGATGGGGTTTCACCATGGCGGCCAGGCTGGTTTCGAACTCCTGACCTCAGTTGATTAGCTTGCCTTTGCCTCTCAAAGTGCTGGGATTACAGGCATGAGCCACCACGCCCGGCCAGGCGTCTCTCTTTTGCCTGCAGAGAGTTGCCTTATTGTGCCCTCACAGGGTTCTCCCTTGGTCTATGTTGCCTATTTCCCAATTTCCTGCTATTATAAGGATACTAGTCATATTAGATTAGAGTCCACCCATTATGACCTCATTTTACCTTAATTACCTTGCTAAAGGCCCTATTTCCACACACACTCACATGTGGAGGTACTGAGAACTAGAACTTCAACATATCAATTTAGGGGACCATAATTCAGATCATAAATTTTTTTTAAAGCCCTTAAGTTTCTATTCATCTGTCTGGTCAACGCCAAAGTGGAATTACTTCTAGAGAAGGTTTTATACTTTCCTCTTCTTAACATCGTGATCATTCTGAAATTTAAATGAACTAATGTTGTACATTAATGAACTAATGATGTATATTTAAACACTAATATTCATTGTTTTTTACTAGTAAGTAGAGAGTGAAGTGAAAACATGGTACATTTAGTGTTTTGGGAATCAAAAAAAAAAAATTAAATCAACCCTTCTGTGCTGTAACTTCGTCAGAATGTGGCAGCTCAGGTTTCCGTTAGCAGCCAGAGCAGTCAGTTTCAACTACCCCTTTACTATGGTAAATACATAAGTTAAGCATGAAAGAACTGGAGAAACTGGTGCCTGAGTATAAGGGTCAGAATATGCGATCAAACCCACCAAGATCCCACCTCGGTTTTCTCAGATCCTAAAGCAAGCTTGTCCAACACACAGCCTGTGGGCCACATGTCGCCCAGGATGGCTTTGAATACGACCCAACACAAATTGGTAAACTTTTTATGAGGTTTTAAATTTATTTTATTTTATTTTATTTTATTTTATTTTATTTATTTTGCTCATCAGCTATTGTTAGTGTTAGTAAATTTTATGTGTGGCCTAAGACAGTTCTTCCAATGTGGCCCAGGGAAGCCAAAAGATTGGACACCCCATGTCTGATCCAATAATAAAATCATTCTTACACATACACCTTGTCCCAGGGCCCACTTAAGATTAAGAAACTTTCCAAGTCTCTAGAGAAAGCTTTCCAGACTCCAGACCATAAAGACTAGGCAGAGATTAAATGAAACACTCCTGCTTGTTCCTGCTGAAACAGCGCCATGCACTCCCACACGTAGGCATGGAGCTTTAAATGTATATGTGTACCAGAGAAAAACTTGTAACTTTGAGTCGGTCTTGAGTTGGTCCAACCTTCTTGTTGGTTGCAGAAATAGGCTCCCTTTTTTCCCAGTTGGTCTGCATCTTGTTATTGAACCTCGAGAACAAGCAGCTGGATGGGCCACATTAGTATGGGAACAAGAACAGCAATAAACTTTCTCCAGTGGCAACTTCAGACTGAACTAAGATTTACTTTACCTTTACAATGAAATAACTGCTGGCTCTCCACTGGACCTGTTTATCTGGTAGGCACTGTAGTAAGCATAACATTGTCATTCTTTTCATTAATCCTCATGAATTGATGCTATTTTGCCCCTAATTTTAGTAAAGCTTAAGAACATTGCATCATAATGAGTGATGCACTTGGATTCAAATCTAAGTCTCACTATTCCCAAAGCCCATATTTTAACCTTAACAGGCTTACCACATATCTCTAGGTATCAATGAACAAATTGAATTAAATAAGTCAATAATAAAAATGATAATTTAACAAAAAAAGACTATAGGGAGGTAATAATTTCAGATTGCAATGGTATTTTGTACAAAAATATTATACTACTTGGCAACTAATTGTGATTATTTCTCCTCTATCATAGATTTTAAAAATACTAAGTTTAAGCAAGTTCATCTATTGTTGGGACGATTCAAATCAACACACTAAATTCATTTCTATCTTTACTACCAAATGAATTATTTTTTCATGGAACTCAATGCTAAAGAAAAAAGGGAGTACTTCTGTGCACTCACCAAGTAAGGTAAACATTCATATAGATTAGATTCATGTACTATGACTAAGAAATTTCATGCACAGGAGAAACAAGAAAGGCATGTGTGGATGTAACTATATGCCACATTCTGAAGTCTCTTCTATTTTAAGAAGATATTTGTCATCAGATGATTTTTATGTAAGTTGCATGTTTGTTGTCTTAATATTATTTTCAGAAAATATTAACAACCTTAAAATATTACCAACTGTAAAATAGCTATCTGTTTCATCCTTATGGTTATTTGTCAGAGTTCATTATAATGTGACAGAATGGGCATTTGGGACCATCTACTCTGTAAGCTTCTTTCATCATCATGGCTGGAGGAGATTTCACTTTACTGTGTGTGCCTGTAAAATTCTGTCTGTACTCACACCACACTGGTATCACACTAACCTGTGGTTATTTCTGCTGCTAAGATTTCCTCTCCTACTTTGTACATTCCATGAGAGCAAACATCTCAACTTTCAGAAAGCATATGATTTCTCCCTTTATGAATATGCATTGATTGCTTATTAAGTCCCAGGAACTCCGTGACCAGGGTCAGAGTGCCCCAAAGGCATTTGGAACAACAGTCAACAGAGTGTCCCTGGAGACTTGCCTTGAGCTGGGCTGGAGGTATACTGATGAGCAAGGCACAGTTTCTGTACTTATACGGCAGAGAAGCTATTAGGGCAAAATAAAAATAACAATATTATAATAAAGTTAGGTGCAAAGTATTTGTGGGAACTGGAAGACACATTTTTCTCTAGCTTGAGAGTATTTTGTGTGTGTGTGTGTGTGTGTGTGTGTACACACCTTGTAGGTGAAAGAAAGAGCTAAAGTGAACCTGAAGTATAGAATGTGAACCAAGTGAAATATAGGCAAGGAAACAGTACACTCAATGTTTAACCTGAGGTAAGAGGCAGAATGGCCCAACCAATACATTGCAATTGGCAGAGTAGATATTCAATAAATCTGATTTAGAATGTTTACTTCAGATATACATTTTAGGAAATATGAGCCTGATTCTCCCTTATATCTGAATCAGAGTAGCTCATACATGCAAATTACACAGAAAGAAAACCCTTCATTAGAGTACATGTAGAAAACTTAGTCCTTGCTTTACATTTTCTTCAGTTTAAATAAATAAACCTTTTGTCATTAATACCTATTCAGAATGGCAGACCATGCTGACGCAAAATTGCGGGCTTTGCCATTACTTTCTTTTTCTTTGTTTTTTTTTTTTTTTTTTTAAAAAAAAAACAAAAAAACAAAAAAAAAAAAAAAAAACAGAAACAAAAGCAAAAACAAAAAAACTTTATTTTACAAAGAACACAACTCCTTTTGACACACAAACACACACACACATTCCAAGGAGGAGCCCATTAAGAACAGTAGCAGACTGGGGAGAGCAATGGGGGGCTTACTGAACACCGGTCTGTGTATCCCAGATGAGAGATCACAGGGAATGTTTTATCAGATATGACTTTTCACCTCCAAGACAGGAAAAGAGATCTTGACCTGGAAGCCTGCCCACCTACAAGGCAGAAAGCTCCACACACAATCTTTGGCATCGTCAAACTATCCTGTTTCAAAGAGCATCTTGGAATAATGGGTTATCAGCTGAGGTGGGTGGTGCCAGCTGGGGTCATAGATCATGTCTCCTGGTGGGGCACAGCAGACCCAAGGTTTGAGATCTTGAGAAATGTTCCCCTGGATGTCGTCAGCATCACAGGGATTCCTTTGATCTGCTTTCAACTCCAAGTCCCAGTCTTCATTAAAAAGATTGCCAGGCTGTTCCCTGGGTGGACAGTTTGTCCCTTCTCTCAGCTCCCAGGTATTCCATTAGAGTCCCCCTCATTCACAGCAAATCCTTCCTCTTCAGAATGGGTGCCCCCCCCGCCCCCCGCCCCCGGGCTGGACGGTCATTAGAGACGCTCTGTGCTCCCTGGGCTAGTCGATCCACTGCCTTCTCAGTCTCTCTCTCCTGAAAAGAGTGGTCAGCTGTAGCAAAGCCAGCCTCCGGGCTAGGGGGCGCCTTCCACGTGCTAGGCAGAGGCGGCCCGGAAACAGGTCAGCGGTCCCCTGCGACTGGGCCCTGGCGGACTGAGGATCCATGCCCGGCTGCCCGCGACGTTGTAGGCCACGTGACACGCCTTTACTTTCAATGGCAAAGCCCGCAATTACTTTTGCACCAACCGAATACATACCAATACCAGTCTAAAATGTTGCTATTTTTCAAATTTTCTCCCTTGCATTCTGAATATATATTTTAATAATACCAATGGAGATAAATCAGAGAGTGGGAAAAATTTTATTCATGCTATGTGAGAGGTATTTAATCAATTACTGAATGTGGCTTCTGTGTACAAATGCATGGCTCAAGCCATCTTGGTGAAACATTACTTAGAAAATTATGTTTCTTTTTTATTAATTTTGAAATCAGTGTTCATCTTCTCATTGAACCCTGTTCTCTAACACTGGCAGAGAAAGATGGTTAATGTAGATGTCTTTTGAATGGTGACTAAATTAATCTCATTTCTCTGTATTATTTATCAGACTAACAGGTACAACCAACAGGCATTTTCACAGACACTTGCTGTTCCAGACCTAAGCACTCCTGTCACCCTAAGCATGCAGGATACCATCAAATCACCTGTCTTGCCAATTCATCTCACAATGTCTAGCCCATCCAAATCCCAGTTTTGTGAATATAACAAAAATAGAGAAGTTTTTGACATTTTCAGATATCATAGATTACAGATAAATTTTATTCTTAGCTATCATTCTACACATACACATATACGTTTCTATTATTTTGAAAGTTGACAGGGATGAGGCAAAAGAAACTTATTAAAATTGTGTTTTATTATAAGATACAGATATTCTTGCATTTCTAATGCATACTTATTTACCAACATCCCTTCTCATATTCTTAATTTTTAGGCTCTGATTGTCTCTATATTGGCATGCTAGCTAAGATAAATTATAATCTGGACCCAAGATCCAAGGGGTTGGAGACAGAGAAGTGTTTGGATCTTTGGAAAATCAAATGCGTCCAACAGTAGGAACATATTCTGTCATCTTGAATATATCCCTTTCTATTGTCTTTTCATCTCTACCCCCTTACTTTTGCTACTCATGCATGAATATTCCATTGTTAAAGCATGCATTTCTTCTGTCATCTAGTTTTAAAAAATCTCCTATAGTGTCCATAGCATGTATCAGTCATGTGCAAATGTTCAATAAACACTGTGAGATGAGGGGAGAACTCTGGAGTCCTAAGTCCTTCTCATTTCCCTAAGGAGAGGGCCCCTCTACTTGCTTCATTCACAATATTTGAAAGTTTGAACAGCAAGTACACCTGTTCTTCAAAATCTTTGTATGCTATGGTGGTCATTTTATATGCTAGCTAGATTCTATTAATTCATAGTGATGAATAAAATGGATCAATAAAGAAAAATAAAGATGAAGACTCAAAACTGTTTATGCTAATTTATTACTAAGTCCTAGACCTTGTTCCACCCAGCATTTATTAACTTGTTGAGTCTTATCATGCTTTTAATATTGCTATTAACATAATCCTTATTTCTAAAAGGGAAAACTGAGAGAATGAGAAGTTGAATAATTTGCCTAAAGACACAGCATGTAACTGGTGAACAGGAGAAGAGAGGCTGGGTTGAATCTAGATAAAGATCCTGAATCTAGAATCTTTGCTTTTAACCAATATTCTATAGTTAAAACTTTCCCATACAGGTTCATATTTCCTTCCCTGATGAACAGTTCTGTCCAACCAAACAAACAATATAAGTCAAATAATTGCTTTTACTCTGCAAATGGAGCTTTAAGATAAGTCCCCTAACAATCTAATTACATAGCTGACACATAGTGAATTCATAATAATAGCAATTCTTAAAATTATCTACTAAGTGGCAACTTCTATTTTTTATTAGAAGGGGTGCAGAAAAGAGCATATCCAATGGACCCTGTCTAGAACAACTTAACATATCATTGGGGAGATCTTATAGACAAAAATGATACAAAAGGCAAGCATGCAGTAGGTAGCAAATAAGGAAGTGATAAAGATATTCAGCACACATGACAAGTTCTGAATGGTTTTAAAAGAGGGAAATCACTGTGGGCTGTGGTGCAAAAAAGACTGAGCTTCGTGGTGTGAAGGGATTTGAACTAAATTTTACAGATGCTCCAAAATATAGACCACTGGGAAGGCCATAAAGTCCTTTCCATTCTAGATTAGGTACAGGAGTAAACATGTGGTTAAGAAAGAACACGGTATGTTTTTAAGATTAAAGGATGTGAGTAGGACTAGAGGACCGGGTGGATTTAACGTAGTAGAGAGATTTGTGGTGAGGTGGATCAACTAGTTTGATACTACATAAAATCTGGAGAGGAAGTAAATGCTTTACAATTTGAGATGCAGAGAATAGAAATCAGTGTTTTAGGAAGTAAATCAATTAAAGTGTTCATAATGTAGAAACCTCTAGAAATTCAAGGCAGGGAAAGCAAATAGAAGGCTAGCAATCATTCAGTAATAAGTGAATGAAAATCTGGCCTATAATGGTGAAGATTGATAAGAAAAGTACTTAGTGACTAAATGGCGCAGGGGATACAGGAGAAGGGAGAGTGAAAATAAAAATTTAAAATAATAATTATTATAACAACAATAGTAGTGAGCTTAGATCCTGACTGGGAAGAAAAGTAATAATTTTATTAATGAAAATAGCAGGGTTTCCAACTTGAGGTGGGAAAATGACTTCAGTGTATAAATTGTGAGTTGACCTTAACATATACAAGAGGAATGTTTCATAAATGGACACATTTGTGATGAGATAAATTAGGAAATTTGGACTTGGTGACCTAGTAAATAATGAAGGTCTCAGTATAAATCATTATAACGATTGAGCTCTCAAAGAAGAAAAATATGCTCATCGGTAGGAAGGAAGTTTCTGTGGGAACAGCATATGTAGAGTCAGAAACAGGAAATATAGAAGGTGACATTTTATAGTATAGTAAAGTGATAGGAACAGCATTCAGTGCCTTATCTTTCAGTCCAGGGTTGGCATTTAAAAAATGAATGTGGTCATCATAGAAATAAATGAAGTATGATGTGAGAAATGCAGAATAATAATTACAGATGCAGGTAAAGAAAAAGGGAGGCTAATTGATATGACAGTGAATGCCAGATGTGATGTAAACAGATTTTATTCAAAGCGAAGGAACACTAAGTTCAATGACGTTGTCTGGAGGAGTAGCATAGAGTGATGAGATCCAGGCTTAATTTCAACTATAGTGGAAAGCAAAACAGAGAACAGTAGAGTCAAAAGGTATTATTGAAAATTGGGGAAGATTGAGAAGTGAACTAAGGCATCAGTATAAATAATGAAGTCATTCAGAAAGATTTCTGAGAAGAGGAAAAGCAGAAGGAAGACCACTGGGTTTAAATTGCCCAAGGAAATGGAAAGAAATAATAAGATGTAGTTACAGGAGGGTAGTGAGTAACACAGCTTTCTCTACATGTCCTTGACATGCTTTTACATGTCAGTAAAGTATGAGACTATACATTGTAAATTCTATTTTATAAAGATCTGTAAAAGTTAATAATGTTTAGACAACTAAAAGTATTCAATTGAATATGGCAGGAATGACAATCTAAGCCACTTACTATGCTATACTAGGTGTTGCAAATAAGGCCAACTGGGAAAAAAAAAATGGCATATAATCTCATCTTTAATTATGTCACTGTTAAAGCTATGCAATTAAAACTCAACTAAGAAAAAAATCTCTAAATGGATTTCTGTCCTGAGAAACTGATATCCACATATTTTTTTCTTTTAGTACAAGTTATTTTAATATATTCTTGCTTTCTCTCTCTATTTTTAACCAGATATACTGAAAAGCTCACAATAGTAGGTTGAATATGTAAATAAAACTTCTTTATTTCCAGTAAGCTTTGTTTATTCTTGCATATAAGTCTAAAAGCCCAAGACTTTCATATACATATTAGTAGGTAAATAAAATTGAAATATTTTGCTTTTTCAAACAATAACAGACAACTTCATTCCTGCAAATTATGATCATCTTTCAAGGGGAACCCTGAATTCACTTGTGTCCTTGCTTATTTCCACAGGTGCTCTACAGTTTTCTTAGAAATTTTGAATTCATCACCCAGCCCGTCAAAGACCTATTTATAATTCACAGTACATTGATTTTATCTGCTGATTTCTTGCCATAAATCTCTCAAAAGGAAAGTTCTAATATGTATACTTTCTTTTATTACTTCCTATGAAAAATGCTTCTTCTAATCCTACATCACAAATTGTTTTCCCTTAGTTGTCACTTACAACTTACCTCATTCAAGTCAAAACTACCAAAAAAAAAAAAAAAATCAACTAATTGTTCTTTTTACACAGAAACATGGGGTTATTTAAAGTGGCTTCATAGCAACTAATTATGACACACTTGTGAGAAAAAAAAAATCAGCATTATTTGAGCTACATAGGTAAACACTTACAATCTTGAAGGTAACAGAATCAACCCAATGTCATTAAATCTATTGTCCCCTTTATAGTTTTGTTATTTCTTTTCCCCACTAAATAATCCTTTTCCACCTCATTTTATCTCTTCACCATCACATATAGATTGATTTACAGCTCATGGATAAACCAGGTATGATTATCACAATCTACTATTAGTTTTCAAGAAACATAACAGATAAAATAAAAAAAGAAAATGAGTTTTACAAAGCGAGGCCATAGTTTAATGTATTACTTAGGAGCTTCTGGAAACAGAATAATAACCTATCCACTGCATGGATTGCAGAAGCTACACATTCTTCCCCTCCAAATATGTTTACAGCCCATTTTCAGCTCCTCCCAATCAGTGAGTCTGTTTCTCTATCCCTTGAATCTGAACTTGCCTATGTAACTTGCCAATGAGACATTAGTAATTGTTGTGCAATCAGAGATTTATAAAATATCTTTGCATATTGAGCCAGCTCCCATGTGGAACCTTGAGACCATCTCAAGGCATCCTACTGGATAATTACAGACTTGTGGCCTAGTTACTCAGCACACAGTCTGCCAACTGCCAGGCATATGAGAGAGGCCATCTTGATCATCCAGCCACCATCTGACCCACCAGCTGGCTACAGAAATGTGAAGAGCTAACACAGATGAGAAGAACTACAGAGCCAGCCCATAAATAGTAGAACAAATAAGCAGTTGTTTTATGTCACTGGATTCTGGAATGGTTTGTTTTGCAACCAAAGTTAATCAATATCAACTAATCTTTGAAGTCCTAGATTATAAATTACAATAAAACATATTTAATTAAATTTAAAATGACATTCAGTACAGTGTTAAAGCAAACTAAATATGGCCTGAGAAGAACTTCATACTTCTGTATTTGAGTCTCTGTGGACGAACTGCAACCAAACTTAATAGGTAAAGAAGATTGAAAACCTAATTTAGGAGTATGCACCTGTAATAATAGCTGAGCCTTGTCCAATCCCAGTGGCCATATTTCAAACATTCATACACTGCTGAGTGTTCAAACTGTGTTCAAATAAGGCAACACCAACCTGTAACCAACCCAGCTATTCTGTACCTCACTTCCAATTTCTGCATGTCATTTCCCTTTTCTAAATCTATAAATGTTCTTCCACCACGTGGCTGCACTGGAGTCTCTTTGAATCTGCTGTGATTCTGGTGACTGCCCAACTTGTGAATCGTTCATTGCTCAATTAAACTCCCTTAAAATTAATTTGGGTGAAGTTTTTCTTTTTAACAACAGAAATAATTCTGGTCAAGAATTAGGAACCTTAGTATCCCCAGCCTCCCTCACCTATACAGAGCTTACATGGCAGTGATCTAATATTGGGACGTTAATTCATATATGAATCACTATCCCTGAGTCCACCCAGCATCTCTATCTTGTGATGGGTGTGTCAGTTTTCCAGTCTCATTCTGTTCATCCTTCTATCCACTCCTAATCAGCCTCACTAACTCTAATAATTTCAGAGCCAACCACAGGTTTCTAGTAAAGTTCAAGTTTTATAACAAACATTGGCTATAACTCTCTTTCTCATGGACGTAACTCAGGATTTTCTGATTCTGCAAACAGAAACCTTGTTAGATCTTCTAACATGATGTACTGGGGCAGTCTACCAAGCCTGAACACCTATGCAGAAAACTTTTCAGCTTTCTGTCTAGTTATGGTTATAATTCTCATTATAAAACTATTCCATCCCAAAATATGCCTCATTGACATAGGATTATTCTGAGTTGAAAACAATTGAGAAACAATAGACACAGGAAAAGCTCATCCATCTAAAGAATATCAGAGCATACATTTCCCTTCGTGAAGGTGTCCCCCTCTCTCAGACCTGAAAGAAAAACCTTTATCACCAGAGAAGAAGAAAGCACCAAGAAGAATCCACACAAACAAAACCTTACAAAATAACCATTATCTTTCATTAATTTAGAGCATGTATTTATCTTCCCATAATTACAGCCCATAGAATTCCCAACCCCTTTCCTTTGGCTCGTAAGGTCTCCACAATTTCTCATGCTTTGTTAAAAGGGCATATAACTCTTCCAGTTCTATCTAACCTTTTCTTCAGGTCTTTACTTTTTTTCAATGAATGGCTCCTTGCACATGCAAAGATTAATATCAAACAAAATTCATATGCTTTTTCTCTTATTAACCTTTCTTTTGTCAGTTTAATTCACAGATCTCAGCCACAGAAGCTAAGAGAATAGAGGAAATGATTTTTCTTCCCCAAATCTACAACAGGACATCTTTTGAGATAGACTCAAAATTTTTGAATTCATGGAAGCCAGACTGAAATTAATTTATACTTGCAACAAAATGAAGAGGAGATTTCATATTTTCTTTTCCTTTTCACTAATCATGACTGACTCCAGGTTCTACTCTCCATAATCAATGACCATATAACCCTTTCTCTTCCTTTGGACCATAAAAATTAACCTATGCTTCCCATCCTGCTAACTCTCTATGAACAACTTCATCTTTTATTTTTACCTTTTTCCTATCTTAGCAAGTTCAGTACCTAATCAAACAATGCTCTATTAGACCTTTCCAATCATTGTAATTATCTAAATAGGTAATCTTAAAATTGATTTAGCTAATAAATGTAGATGACTAAAAGTATCCTTTTTGGTTTTATGAAAACTGAAACTTGAAAAGCTAAAATTCTTACATTTTGAGAATGACTGTGTGTATTCTATAAGCAAATTAAAAATACATGCATTCTATAAGCTGAATTTTTAGCTTTTTTAAGTCAGAAAAAGAATAATTAACAAAATCAAATGTGTTTTGAAACACTTCTAAAAAATAAGCAAATAGCCCTTTTAAAAGAAGCAAGAAAGATATTTCCAGTGAAATATAATTATAACTTAAAAGTGAAACATTGGCTGGTCACGGTGGCTCATGCCTGTAATCCTACCACTTTGGGAGGCCGAAGTGGGTGGATCACCTGAAGTTGGGAGTTCGAGGCTAGCCTGACCAACATGAAGAAACCCTGTCTCTAAAAAAAAATACAAAATTAGCTGGGTGTGGAGGCTCATGCCTATAATCCCAGCTACTCAGGAGGCTGAGGCAGGAGAATTGCTTGAAACTGGGAAGCTGATGTTGTGGTGAGTCAATCTGAGATCATGCCATTACAATTCAGCCTGGGCAACAAGAGCAAAAACTCCACCTCAAAACAAAACAAAACAAAAAAGTGAAGTATTGCTACCAGGAGTCTTGAAAAAGCAATCTAAAAATATTATAAAGCTATTATTTACAAGTTTGAATCCTAATCACAAACATGGGAATTATATCTCATGGCAATTTGTTGACAGTATCAAGATGGAGATTAAACAAAGGTCAATGCCTATAAATTAGAGAAAAGAAGGGCAGATAGGAGGCAACTATCATGTACATGGTTGCTAATGCAATTAATTCCAAACATGCATATATATGAGATTTGACCAATTAATTTACTAATGGTATCTATGTTAATATTTAAAAGTGATTATCTTGAAAATCATTTATATTTATTTTATTAAATGTTCTAGATGTATAGTAGAGAGAATAATATGACTTGACAAACCTTACCATTTTGCTATAAATGCTTCATATTTTTAAGAACAAACTTGTTATAGCTGTTGTTGAAAATACAGAGTTCTCTCAATACCATTCTCTTTCTTTTCTCTTTTATCTCTCCAGAGAAAGCAAGATGTTGATGGTGTATGATTTTTAATGTGCTTAATTTGTAGATTTTGAACTAATTTTAGGCTTACAGAAATCAAAAATTAGTACAGGGAGTTGCCCTCTATTTCTAATGAAAACATCTCACATAATGATTATATAATTATCAAAATAAATTGCTAAAATTTGAAAATATTACTATGTTATTTCAAAAAAAAATGTGTTGTATTGTTTACAAATTTTTCAACATCACATCAACCATAATATCATTTGAGAACATTTTTATTGTGTTGTATTATTTGTTTTAATCAAATTGTGCTTAAGATAACTATGTAAATAGATGTAGCACTAGTTCTTTTTTTTTTTTAAGTACTGCACAATGAACCATTATTCTCTCTAAAAGTGTGAATTGCTGGGTGAAAGTATATGTACCATTTCACAATTTCAAAATATTGCAAATAGCTCTTCAGAGTGGTTGTACAAAACTGTCATTTTCATCAATTGTGGGTGAAAGTATGGTTTCTCCTCATCACAAAACTTTTAAAAACTTTTCTCAAATTTTGGGTGGATAGTCTCATTGTTTCATTATAAATTTTCTTGATAATTGGAGAGATTGACTATACTTTATTATATTTTCTTTTCTGTCCCCTAGCATAACTTGTCCATATTTATCTTCATCTCTGTAACGGTACATTATATAAACTTCAGTTGTAATCCTTTGTTGCTTTTAAGGATTACAACTATACACCACTAGTATTTTGTTTTGTCTTTTAAATTTCTTCATAGCTTCTGCTGCAAAGAGTTTTTAACTTCAGTGAGATAAAATATACCAAACTTATACTTCCTGATTTGTTTCTGTGTATAATTTGTGAAATCTGTTCTTACCCTGTTTATAAAGATATTCTATATTCTTTGATATTAAAAAAGCTCATCATATTTACACCATTAAAATGCTTGAAATTTATTTTTGAATATAGCTTGAGTTGGAGATAACATTTTGTTCCATTCTTTGCATATAAACTGTTCTAGCATAATTCATTACATTCAATTCATTATTTTTTATTTGTAATGCCAACTAGGCAATGTATAACCAATTTACATACAAGATATATATATGGATGGATCTGCCTCTGAGCCCTCTGTTTTTTTTCCATTTAATTTTTTTTATTGGTAATATTATATTGTGTTACTTTAGCTTTTTAATAATAAAGACTTTTTCAAGGAGAGACTACAAATGCATATTACTTCAAAATTGCCTTTGCCATTCTTGACATTTTGCTCTTGTATGTGAATTCTACTAACAACGTGTGCAGTTTCATTAAAAAAATCATTTTGGCTGTTTTTTGTTTGGTTTTAGAAACAGGGTCACACTCTGTCACCCAGGCAAGAATGCAGTGGTGCAATCATAGCTCACTACAGCCTCAAAACCCCGGACTCAAGAGATCCTCCCACCTCAGCCTTCCAAGTAGCTGGGACTACAGGTGTGTGCCACCACACTGAGACATTTCGGCATTTTGAATTACATTAAATTTACAGATAATTTGGGCTAATTTTCCATAGCTATAGAAATTGATTTTTTTGCATCATGAAAGTAACATTTTCCCCCTTTAAGATGATCTTTTATGTCCTTCGCAAACATTTTATAATTTTCTATGTTAATGTTTTGTGCATAGTTTGTTGTTATTACTACCTTAAGAGTAGCTTTTTAAAGATCACATTACTTTTTTTTGGTGGGGGGCGAGTGGGGGGAGTGTAGTAGCAGGGTCATGCTCTGTCACCGAGGCTGGAGTATGGCGGTGCAATCTTGGCTCACTGCAACCTCTGCTTCCCAGGTTCAACCGATTCTCATATCTCAGCCTGGAATTACAGGCATGTACCAACATGCCCGTCTAATTTTTGTATTTTTAGTAAAGACAGGGTTTTGCCATGTTGGCCACGCTAGTCTCGAACTCCTGGCCTCAAGTGATCTGCCCACTTCGGCTCCCCAGAGTGCTGGGATTATAGGCATGAACCACCGCTCCAGGTCTAACCACATTTCTCAATTAGTCATTGAATGTAGGTACACCATTTGAATTTATATTAAGCAATGTTCACTTTTTAAAAACATCTCTATGCTATGTTTGGTTAAAACACAACATCAGAATGCATCCTACAAAATAAGCATATTGTTTGGTAAAACGGAAACATATATACTTCGTTACAATGTAAAATGTGAAATTTGTTAACTTGGATTACAGGTATTTGAGGACACTCATTTAAGTTTGAAGCTGCTAAGTTTCTTAAGCCATTACTTTACATTTTTTTTTTTTATTAGTGGGAACATATAGATATACTGTTACTGACTTTGTATTTCTAAAAGAAATGTTATTTCCCTCCATCTTTAATAATTCAGTTAGTTATAGAATTATATATTTCCTTAGTAGTCTGAAGATTTTACTCTTGTTGCTGATGAGAAGTCTGTTTAAATACCATTGTCTTCCCTCTGCAGAGTCTACTACTTCTGGTAGCATCTTAAGATTTTCCTTTTTTCATGCTGTTCTGCAGTTTTTCTTCAATTACTGACTTAATTTTATTATTCTCAATGCTTACAGCAAATTTTCTATGTTGAGACATTTCTTTCTTCATTTCTAGTAAACACTGTGTCATTATCACTTTGAGTATTACTTTTCTACCGTCTTTCTCTTCTTTGCCATTTGTCAACATCTATTAGCTAAAAGACTATTACATCTATTAGTTTATCCTCTAAGCCTCACAAGTGTTGTCATGTTTTTTGTATCTTACTGTCTCTAACATTAATTTCTTAATTTTTATTAATGAATTAATTTCTTATTAATGCTTATTAATGAAAATAGCATCTTATTTATGCATTCTCCCTTTCACTAGTCCAATATAATTTTTATTTTATCAATTGAAATTTCTTTTTAATTTTAATTATAGTGATTTTTTTTATTTCCAAGATCTTTAATTGTTTTAATTTTAACAAATTGTTTTCTGACATATGTATATTTGGCCTCCTGGATGTCCCTATTTCTTGTTCTTTTCATACTTTTTTTTTTTCCTTTGCCTCTTTGATGAACCCTAAGTAAATATTCTTCAGATTCTTCTACCATTTTCATTTCCATTCATCTTCTGCATGGTGGGATTTTTTTAAGCTGCCTTTCTTAAGAATCCATGTGTTGTGGAAATTGAATTTGAGTATTCTAAAGGGGTTATTTTTTTAACCTCTTTTTTAGTACTCACTTCTCTCTGCTGGGTGGTTTTAGAATGGACTTCATTCAACCTCTGCGCCTTAAAGTGCAGCCTTCTCTTTCATAATTCATTTGAGTTTTTGCTCCACAGAGCATATGAGAGCTTGCAGAGTCCATAACTTGCAATGGCCTTACATCAGAGCTGGACATAAGGCTGTTTCTGTGGCCTCTAAGCCTCCAGGGTTAGTCACTTCCAACAAGTCACTGGCCTAACAGTAGATGACACATCTTTATTTCAGCCTTGCTTCCCTGTGGGGCAGCATTCCCTGCTCCTTAGTTTAAGTAAGTTTTTTTTTAGATCCCGTCTCTCTGTAGCATCTATGTAGCCTGGAGTCTCAGAATTCTGTTTCAGTCATTGTCTCTGCTTTGTATTTCTGGTCTGTTTATCACTTAAAGAAAAGTCCATCTTGCTTTTTGGGATTAGCTATCTCTATCTAATTTTCATCTTAAATATATTTTACAAATCATTACTGTGGTTTTAAAGTCAGAAATGGCCTGAAAGTGTAGACTTTTAACAGTGTGTTGGCCAGGGATCTTGATTCTTCATAGGAAAAGTGAACTATTGCATTTTCCTCTTTTTATACTGTGAACTTCCAAAGGCTAGAAGGAAGACATTTTCATCCTTATTCACTCACACCTAATAATCTATGGCACACTGTAAGCACTTAATATTGAATTGTATTTAATGTATTCAATAAATTGTATTTAATATATTTAATGAAATATTGAATTGTATTTAATGGCTCTTGTCATCTTTTAAACCTGAGGTCAAAATGTTCGTTCTATGTGAATTGGGAAGTTAAAGAAGAAAGCCTTTATCCCATCCATTTCTTATATTCAGCTATATGAAGGATCAAAGTCTAAATCTGATTGTGAAATTTAGAACTCTCTGATATTTTTAATACTTAAAAATATGAATCTAGTTAAATATTTAAAACATGAATACTTAAAAACACAAATATAGTTTTGGGTAACAAGTTAGAGATGTAACAAAGCGATATATAGTTCTTCAAATTCAATAAAGTGGAATACCTAGATGGAAACACATTTTACACCTTACTTATATTTATTTATACGTGCCAATAACTGGGTGTTTTGAGGGTTTTAGTTTTGATTTGTTTTGTCTGTTTTCTTTTTTGGTCTGGCAAGTTAAACTATACATTTGCCTAAAAAGCTTTCAGAGAGGATTGCAATGGTTAAGCAAATGGCAACTTCTTAGTAGGAGGCGGGGTGGGGTAGGGAGGATATTCAGAAAGATTCATACAAACTATTAATGCCGACTAATTTTAAGTTTTAGTCAGACCTTAACGCACTACTTTATATCTATAATTATTATAATTATTTCTGACTGTCTAACTACCCTAATTCATATGCTAAAAATAATTTAAGACAAAGATCATTATCCTCAGTCAGGGGTTGCCAATCCCTGGACCACAGATCAGTACTAGTCTGTGGCCTGTGAGGAACCAGGAGGCATAGCAGGAGATGAACAGCAGGTGACTCAGCATTATCACCTGAACTCCACCTCCTGTCAGAGCAGCAATGGCATTAGGGTTTCATAGGAGTGCAAATCCTACTATGAGGGATCTAGATTGTGTGCTCCTTTTGAGAATCTAATGCCTGATGATCTGGGGTGGAACAGTTTCATCCCAAAACCATCCCCTGCCTTCATCCATGAAAAAATATCTTCCATCAAACCAGTCCTTGTTGTTCAAAAGGTTGAAGATCGCTGTCCTAAATGATCCACAAATGTGTCACAAATACAGTAATATAATTTTGTATTAAAATCATGCTTATTTATATATTTTTTAAATACCCTTTCTCATAAAATTTTCTTAGAAAATGTATGGGGTGATTTTCCATTTTGTAGGTAAGGAAATAAACACTTAGAAGCACAGAGGAAACAAACAGCAAACTGTGATTTGAACCTCAGGCTCGACCAATGTTTCAAACTCCTGGCCGTCCTGTTTCACTTCCTTCCATATGTTTCAACACTTCCCTACAGTCGGTAAAGTGTCATGGATTCTACTGGTTTTGATTTTGGATGAGAGGATTAGAATGATTTGGTTGTGTCTATATATTTTAATTAAAATGTTTTCAGTTTAATTTACTGAAGCAGGATCTAAAATATGACAAAACTTCCTAGGGCATCTTTGCCTTCAGACATGGCCCTCACAAGCCTTACACTTCATCAAACCTGAACATAACACAGAGTGATCTCGTGAAACATAAATACTACTTTTAATACTCTATTACATGAAAAAAAAAATATATATGCATTACAACACTCTCTTTTTTTTCATCATCTTATCTTGGATATTTGTACACCAACGTTCACTAGAACATTATTCATAACAGCCAAAGTGTAGAAACAATCCAAGTGTCCTTAAACAAATGATTGGATAAAAAAATATGTGGTATGTACATACAGCAAAACATTATTCAGCCATAAAAAGAATGAAGTTCTAATACATGCTATAGCATGGATGCACCTTGAAAACACTACGCTAAGTGAAATAAGCCAGGCACAAAGGACGAATATATGATGATTCCACTTACATGAAATTTCTACAATTAGCGAAATTCATAGAGACAGAAAATATCCATTACCAAGGCCCAGGGAAAGGGGAAAATGGGGAGATATTGCCTTACACAAAATTTCTACTAAGTGATGAAAGAGTTTCAGAAATATAGTGTTGATGGCTGCAAAATACTGGGAATGTAATAAAAGCCACTGAATTGTACACTTAAAAACAGGTAAAATCTCAAATGTTGTTTTATATATGTGGATATACATGTATATTTATCCCAATTTTAAAAATTGTAATGTAATATACCAAAAAAGATTGAGTGTGCACTTGGTGGTGCATTGTATGATGTGTAAACTATATCTAAATAAAACTGTTTCTTTTTAAAGCTGCTTATTTTGGCAGACCAAGACATTCAACATGTCATTCCCTACTTCATCTCACACTAATTAGTGCCATATTACCTGCATTTCAATTGCAGCAAATGACTCCTTGTCTACGTCATGTTTTTCATGTCTTTGTACTAAATATTTTCTGAATGCTTAGTCCAGAAGAGTAATTTTCAGTCTTTTTGGTCTAAGGATCTTTACACTCTTAATCATGATTGAAGGCTCCAGAGTCTGTGTATGTAGGTCAAGTCTATATCTATTTACTGTATTAGAAATTTAAACTTAAAATAAATTGTTTTAAATATTTACCAATTTTTTTTAAGTTAGAATAATGCATTAATTGTGTCCATCTAAATAGCACCTTCTAAGAAAAGTAACTATTTCTTAAAAAAAGATAAATAACAAAAGATCATTGTTTTACAATGTTACAAATACATTTGTCTTACTAAAATACAGCTGTATTCTTCTATCTGCCTCTTTATCCTCTCATTGTGTTGTTTTGGTTGAAGTATATGAAGAGAATCCAGCCTCACACAGTTGTGTAATTGGAAAAGAGAAGAGTGTTTTAATAATAACCTTTACAGATAACTGGGTATTCTTTTATACTACACCTACACGTGACAAGTGGTGGTTACCTAAAGGTTAGTTGCAGTGTGGAATCTGAAAACATGGTGATGAACTTTTCATCCTCTATTACATGAAAATTCATTGGTCTATCTTGCACTTTGAATAAATCATTTATTCATGCATGATTTTATCATGTCATTTGAAAATATTGGTTCTCTAACTTATGCATATCTTCTAAATGTTGACACATTTCATTATGCAATACCCCAAAATCACATGCATTAATATTACCACCATCTCAACAGAAAAGCCTGTTAAGTATTGGGAAGCTGTCAAGGTTACTGTGGTGGTTACAAGACTTCTAATGTTTTACTTCAGAGTTTGGTTTTTACCATTTGCAACACATACAGTAGGTCATTTACCTTGAAGTGACACACTCACTGTATTCATTCTTTAGAAAATGTCCACCACACATTCAGGCTTGGACAGCTGTAGTTTAGTTATTCAAATCTAAATTGTTACTTAAAAAATGATTAAATAAACTAGCTTACCTTTAGTATAGAACTAGGTAGAGGCTTTTAAAAGCATAAGATGAAGACTCATGCAATAAAATAAAAACTTTGCAATATATAGTAAGCAAAAAAGCAGCTAGCTGAGTAATATATTTAGTATCATTCCACTTTTATAACTAAAAATTTCACACACATAACAATATTCTGGGGCATGTCACATGTCAGTTATGGGTAAGTAAACAGGATTAATGGTTTCAGAGATGAGGCAGGGATTTCATATTTAAATCCATATTATTTGAACACTCCACAACAAATTTATATATTACTTTGCAATTTAGAAAGCAAAAAAAAAAATGATTTCCATATAGTGAAATTGGAAGAGTGGGAAATATATGGAAATCACACAAAGACATCAAGAAAAAAGTTGTGTGAGGAATAAGAAGATGGTTTTCATTAAACTTGAATGACAAGAAAAAGGTTTCCCTAAATTACGTGGATAATCCACACTGAACATTATGCTTGAATAATTTTGTCCCATAAAAACATTAAAAATATTAGATCATTTCTATAACATTTTCTCATCAAGTCTGCTATATACATACACACAAAATAATCTCTGATGTTTGCTTGAGAAACCATGATTAACTAAATATTACTGAAGAGATATTCTTAAAGATACAATTTGCCCATTGGAAAAAAAAAATCAATTAAAACAGTTTTATACTGAAAAACTATTTTTCATGAATTTTAGTGCAGTTATTTATAAGAAACAGTATGATAAAATATATTAAACCTTCCATGATTAGAAGCTAATAATCATAATTTGCTGTACATGCTAGCAGTTAATTGCTTCTTTGACATTTGGAGGTAGGGTTGGGGGGGTTGAATGATAATAGCCACATTAATTTCTCAATATAAACTCTAGGAAAACGTAATTGCTACATGCAATTACCACTATTATGTCTCTAGTAACCTAAATGATATTGTTTCCATATAACTATTTAAAATTAAATTATTGTACTTACTTTCAACAATTACTTGTCTGTCTTCCCAGTTGTCTTTAATAAGCTGTATATTTCCAAAGTGTGCGTCACTGTAAAAGATTCGGTTGGTACCTTTTCTTCTTTGATTATAGTCAAAAGCCAAGGCTATGACATTCTTGAAATAATGTGGATTCTCATATGGCCTTATTGGGGAATTTAAATTGGTTTCATCAGAAAGATGTATACTTTTTAATATTGTTCTTCCTGAATATAGCAAATAGCCTTCATGCCTCAGGCAAGTCACTCCATCTTCTGCCAAATATCCATGGGCACAAGCACAAGTTCTCTGGGAATTTCCTCGATAAAGACAGAGTTGCTTACAGCCACCATTGTCCCTGGCACAAACATTGGTCCCTAAGGAAGAAAAATGATACACACATGCACGTGTTTATGTTTTTCTTTTTTTCAAACAAAATTCTCCATAAAGAAATATTAAAACTTTGATGTTGAGTATTCTTTTTATTCTTAATTGTAAGTTGATTAATAAAAAATTTAAAAAGTACTTTTTTTAAAAAAAAAATCACAGCAGTTTAAATCTTGGGTTTCTTATTTGGAAAATCATATTCTGTTTCATTCACCATCCAAGTTAAGTATCAAATTTTTCCCTTAATGAGCCAGTTAAGTATATTAGTCTTTTTTGAAACTTGATCCTTAGACTATGGTGTTTCATACATTGTTCATTCAAAACATGAATTGATCTCACCAGAAATAATGCACTGCTTTAAACTCTATCTATGAGACATGGAAAGTATCAAATAAATCTATGGCTACAATGTGCCCAGCCTCCTAAATATGTTGAGCATAAGTTCTTACTCCAATTTTAAGGGAAGATATAATATGCACTTAAAATTTATTCACCAGTATGATTCTTCTCTGTGAATTCATTATTATCTCCAACATTATTATAACTTCCTTTGATATAAACAAGTTAGTTACAATTTATTTTAATGGAGGTAAACACATTTTAAATACCCAAATCATTGTCCTATAAGTTTAAAATACATTATTTTAAGGAAGTAATGACTTTGGAAATATTTTACACTAACAGCATGACCTTTGGGGATCATAACCACTTATATATAATATGATTCATATTATGTATAAAAATTTCAACTGCCTTTTACTCTCTAATATCCTACTTATGCTTTTACTTTTTATCCAATCAATACGTGTATCAAGTTTTTCTATATTCTTTAGCCAAAACCTATAATCAAGACATGCCAGGTATATAACATGTCCATGTACCTGTGCTGTCCTGGGCAAATATTCTTTTGTATGAAATATGACATATTTACTGTATTAGGCTACTATATGATATTTGTAGGAAATTAGATGTAAATATAAGGTTTTGAGGTTTTAGACTCATATAAGAATTTCTAAGTTTGACAAATGTTTTTTTAAAAATTGGAGAGAAATCACATAAAATATATGTATTATGTATTCTTTCAAAAGTGCTGACCTTTCTCTCTTACTCGGTTAAATATTTTAACCTCCTTCAGGTTGACTCCAAGACCAGTTCTCATGGTTATCGTTTCTGTGGCATCATTCTTGTGGCCCCTTCTGACGGACCCGTTTGCATGTGCTCTGCCAAAAAGTTGAACATACATGATCAACAATCTTCAACTAATTAAAGTCAAGCCAGTTACTTAAGCTGAAGATAACAGATGGGCCAACAGAAGGAAAAGAAACCAACTTTAGTCTGTGACATTGAAATGTTTGAGCTTGGAATAGCAATAGTGCCTGCCTTTTCTGTGGAAATTACATGGCTTTGTGAGATCCTTTGTGTGACCTTGCTAAGAAATGGCAAATCCTACAAGGGTAAAGCAACTGACACTGAAATAACATTTTGAGACTCAAATACTTATAAAAAAATAAATTACCTGTCAGACCAGTAGATGTAAGCCCCAAAGACTGCAACTGAAAACATATCCACATTGCTTCCTGACAGCACCACCTCGCGATGCCCTCCAGTCTCAAGGTCGATTCTCTCTATCTTGTCTGTGCGAGCATCACACCAGTACAATTTATTTTCCTAAATATCGATTGAGAAGTAATGTTACAGACTATTTTTGATTGTTTTATTAAGAAAATAAAGGAACACTGAAAGTGAGTTAATGAAAGTTGTCAGCTAATGCACTTTAAATACTGAAAAGAAATCCAACAGACCTCATAGTCAATGGAGATGCCATTTGGCCATGCTATTCCCATGCTTACAAGGACAACCTTCTCTGAGCCATCCAAACGAGCCTTTCCAATACAGGGCATTTGTCCCCATTCAGTCCAGAATAAGAGGCTGAAATTAAATTGTAAATTTGTAGTATTTATGTACATTTATCTGTAGTATGCAGAGCTATATAAAAAGACATTACTAATAATAACAGCAGTAACATTCACACTAGAACAAAAATAATACATTTCAGAAATTAATATACAGTGTGTTTGTTTCCAATAAAATAATTTTATCGTCAAAAAAGAGTTAACCAGTCATAGAAATCATAGGATGCACTCAACATCCTACCAAAATACCTTTTGTGCCTGCTCTTTCCAGTCTCAAATGCTCTTCTCCAACCTGTTTGCCTAATTACTTCCTACTTTCATGTCTCAACTATTTCTTTCCAGAAGTCTTCTGTGTCTTCCCTGTACCATGTGCTCTGCTTCACAGCACAGATTAGAATGGCAAATTTCTACTTGTATTTCCTTACATTATCATTTATTATAAATATTTTTTGCCCCGAGTAGACTGTAAACTCAACAAGGCCAGTGATCACTCCTCTATTTTTATTCACTGTTACTCCTTCAGCACCAGGTAATTAGAAATTTTGTGGTAAATACATATTTAATTTATGAATATAGACATGAATGCATCACAACTTTCTATTTTGTCCACTTAGACTGCTAAATGTAACTATTCTAGTTTGAATTTTATGTTATCTTGTGAAGTCGTCTTAAAATACAGTTTTATGCAAAAGCAGAAATTCTTATTTTAGTAATCTTCTAAAACAAAATGTAATGGGGGAGGATGTGGAAGAAAATATCATGCAGAAAGAACACATAGAGTATGCCAAAATAAAACAACATGCCATAAAATAAAATGTAGAAAAGCAGAATGTGTATAATCCATGTATTTCACTCATTCATTCAAAAAATTCAATATTCATAGGACTCTACAGAAATCCAGGCTTTTAGATAAATGTAATTCCTTCTTAATTCTTAATTTGAAGTTACATCTAGTGAAGTTTTTATCCAACTATCAGACATCAGCAGTGAATAAAGTTTTAAAAATATGGCAAGCATTGATTCAAAAGCTGGGTGTATATTTCCTAATTATAAAAAAATTATTGTTAATAGGTATATTGCACCTATTTTTTAATAGGTGCATTTTTTATTTTTATTTTTTATTTTTAATAGGTATATTGCACCTAGACAGTGAACATAGTACCTAATAGGTAGTTTCCTGCCCCCCTCAAGTAGTCCACAGTATCTCTTGTACCCATGTTTATGTTCATGTGTGCTCAATGCTTAGCTCCCACTTATAAGTGAGAACACGTGGTGCTTGCTTTTCTGTTCCTGTATCAATTCATTTAGGTTTATGGCCTCCAGCTCCAGCCATGTTGCTGCAAAAGGGCTGTTTTCATTCTTTTTATTGCTTCATAGTATTCCATGGTATATATGTATATTTTCTTTTACCCATCTACCTTTGATGGGCACCTAGGTTGATTCCACATTTTTGCAATTGCAAAAAGCAGGGGGTTGGACATATGAGTGCATGCGTCTTTTTGGTATAATGATGCATTTTCCTTTGGGTATATACTCAGTAATGGGATTATTTGAATGGTAGCTCAGTTTTAAGTTCCTTGTAAAATCTCCAAACTGCTTTCCACAGTGTCTGAACTAATTTACATCCTCACCAACAGTGTATAAGCATTCCCTTTTTCCTGCAGCCTCATCAGCATATTTGAATAATATATGTGAATAGTCACATAAGAATCAGTGAGACTGCAAACAGAAAAATTAAAGACTTATATTTTGTTTATACTCACTGGAGTTATTTAAGTACAAATTGATACTTAACTAAATAAAAATATATGTATTATTTATCTATATTGTTTAATTTGTTTTAATAGCTGATATTTTTCTTGAAAATGCTGTGTAAAATAAACATGTTAGAGTTTTACAGACAAACAAAAATGAGGTACGGCTACAATCTCAATTATATTAATCCTGAAGAAAATTTCAATCATATTTACAAGCTTTATACATCAGAAAGGAAAAACTTTGTAGCATAAAATCCAACTAATATTTTATTGGTAAGATATTATCGAAGAAGTAGTAGATTTAAAAATCTACACTTTTATTAACGTCAAGATTTTTAAGACTTTAAGGTATGCTCTCATTGGATGAAAAATATTATTCCATATAAAATAACTAACTGGCAGATGAAATGCATTGCTGCACTTAACTTTTTAAGGAAAAATATGCATTAAAATGGCAGGTAATGGTATACTGTGAAGGAGGCACTGTGAGACCAGGACAGACATATGCTAACTCATCTAATCTGATTCTTATCATCTATTTTTAACATACTCCAAAGTTCATATAAATAAATAAATGTGTATATTAAACATTTTACTTAATATTAATCTACTTGCAAATGCACTAATAAAAATATTATTTTGAGTGAACAGACCAAATAAACTATAGGTTGGTGCACAAATAAATGTGTTTATTGCTATTAAAAGTAATGGCAAAAAGCACAATTACTTGTGTACCAACCAATCTACTTAGCCCTAATTCTCAGAGCTGTAGTAATTATGATTAGGAAGTAAATGATCCACAGTCCACATGGCCAATAAGAGGGCAAGCCAAGAACCACACTCAGGCTTTACTAATCCAGGCCTAAATTGTCTTCCCTAGGATACGTTGTCTCACTAAATAGAAAGATAACACAGAAATATATAATGATATTATATCAAATGGTATTTTTCTTTAGCTATAAGATGTGTAACAAGAAATCTCCATATTTAAAACCACAAAACAGGCCTGACACAGTGGCTCATGCCTATAATACTAACACTTTGGGAGGCTGAGGCAGGCGAATCACTTGAGGTCAGGAATTTGAGACTAGCCTGGCCAACATGGTGAAACCCCTTCTCTACTAAAAATACAAAAGTTAGCCTAGCATGGTGGCACGTGCCTGTAGTCCCAGTTACCTGGGAGGCTGAGGCAGGAGAATCATTGGAACCCAGAAGGCAGAGTCTGCCGTGAGCCAAGATCACACCATTGCACTCCAGCATGGGTAACAGAGTGAGACTCGAAGGAAGGAAGGAAGGAAGAAAGGAAGGAAGGAAGGAAGGAAGGAAGGAAGGAAGGAAGGAAGGAAGGAAGGAAGGGAGGGAGGGAGGGAGGGAGGGAGGGAGGGAGGGAGGGAGGGAGGGAGGCGGGGGAGGGAGGGAGGGAGGGAGGCGGGGGAGGGAGGGAGGGAGGGAAGGAAGGAAGGAAGGAAGGAAGGAAGGAAGGAAGGAAGGAAGGAAGGAAGGAAGGACACACACACAAAACAAATAATGAAAAAAGTCTTAGCATTGAGAAATAAGTCTCTCTCTGTTTTTTTCCAAGTAATCCCTGTCTTCTAAATTTGTGAAACTTTTATGCAAGAGGCTGAGATAAATGTAAAAAAAATGTATAAAATTATTCTATGTAAAACTATTTTTTAATCCAGAATTTACACATTTTTTTTTCTGTGGAAAACAGTAGTGATTAGATATACTATCATTATATGTGAAGCCAAATCTTACTGTGTAGGAATCACTTTTAGAGTTAAATAATTTATCAACTGAATAAAAGTAAAAGGTTTTAAACCTATCAAAATTAAGCAAATATTTTATGTCAAGGAAATAATAATTTATTTGCTCCTTAAACTGAAATTGAAAGTAAAGAAATGAATAGAATTTGCACCTTGAGAATCTTTGGGGATTATAAACCAAATGTAGAGAAAGAACCCTCTCTGAGCTCGTAAAACTGCATGAAGAGACCTGTCATTTAAGGTAACAATTTACATAGATGCACCTGAGATATCATTAATGAACACAGATTCTTGGTATCTAAATGTGGTCTTCAGCAATAGGAAGAAATGAAAATATTTGTACCTGGTTTTTGAGACCCTACTGATATTAGTATTGAGTGACAAAGTTACCATTGATTTTGAACTTATTTGAGTTCAAATTGTGCAGTTGTGAAATACGTGTTGACTACATGATACAGCCAAGAAAAATTGATTTTAGAGTATCAACTGTGTACATGGAGCCCTATTAAAAATACTTTCTCAAATCTAGAAAATATTAAACTTGTCCAAATCAAATGCTATATTGTATAATTGAATTTTATGTAAATAATCAAGTAGTATTTGTTAAACAAAACTGAAAAGTTATTTATTTAAATAAGTTTGCACTTACAAATTTAAAAACATAATTTTAAAAGGGACATTTAAATGTGGCTTTCAGAATTATAGAAATTTTATCAGTAACTGTCTTAATACAAATATCTGTATTGTCTTAATTAGACTCTAACAGTTTTGGGCAGGAAAACAGTGCAATGAACACATATCACAAGTGAATTTCCAACTAATCATTGACATTTGGATAAATAGGTAAAAATATCACATTTGGTAGCACTGGAGTGCCCAAAGACCTAGCAAACCCTTAATAGACCTTGAAAGTTAATTGTATTTATTTTCTGACAACTGTACAGACTGACATCAGAATTAGTTTAGATTCAGGTATACACTTTTCAGAAAAAATTTTTTTTTTCCTGTCACAAGCAGTTATATTCAAGCTGAAAAAATACACATTCAAATTATTATAAATGCCCATGAATAAATGTCAGAAAGCTAACATTGGTGACAAAGCTCTGATTTTTGTGTAAGAAGGGTAATAGGGTGAGAGAAAGAAAATAGTAAATAAGTCTATTTTTTAAGAGAAACATTATTAAATTTTATCCTTATACTCTACATATATGAGCAGTTGTGAGAAACAAGAGTAGTTGGAATTAATCATTTTATCTGGATTTAAAATTATCTTCTTTGACTGCTAAACTGTTTCCCTGGAGCTCAAATTTGAGTTGCAATTTTTACAACAAATGTGCCGTTTCTTCCTACTTTTCTGCCTTCCCTAAGTGAGTATGATTTAGATCCTTTGTCACATATGATAAAGAAAATCTGAAATAACCAAAAAATGTTCATGTTGGCACAAAAATGAAGATCAGGTAATTCTCTTATGTCGGCAGTTGGCCTTGGTCAAAAAGAGAATCGAGAATGTCATTGTGTCCTCTCCTAGCGTGGGGGTCAACAGTGGGTTATCCTATCTGCAAAAAGTAAGAGAAACAAAAAAGAAAGCAAAATAAAAACCCTACAGACAAACAATAGTAGCTAGCCTTTACATGAGCATAAGCTTTTAATTTCACAAAAGTTGCTTGTAATTTCCAACTTCTTAGCAGATGCACTAGAATCACTCAAAATTCATACAAACCGAATACTCTATAAGTCAACATGTTCATGGCTACATCTTCAGATCATAAGTAAAATAAGATAATATTATAAAAGTTTGAACATATTTTATGAGTAAATGGACATTTTTTATCCCCTGAGGAATAAAATGAAATGTAGAGCTTTCTCTTTTTCTCTGAGGCCTTATTCACATTTTCTGTTACTTCATTTATGTGCAGTTTTGTTTGAGAAAGTATTACAGGCCTATCCCAAATCATTTTTCAAGTCTTAACTATGTTGCTATTGATTAAAGAATCCTGTAATATAAAAAGCACTCAACCACAGGGAGCCGAATGCTGTGCTAAAAGGATGAAAATATAAAAGCAGTCTATCCTTGGACACTACTGCACTTTGCAAATTGTTTGTTATTGTTGGTTTTGTGGTTGATTATCAAACTTATTCTTGCATTATACTCATGCACTCATCAACAAATATTTAATTAGGTATCTATTATGTGCTGGAGCTGATGATACAAAATAAATTGGATTTAGATACCCTCATGAAGTTAACTGTTTAATGGCACAGGTAAATGGGTAAATAAGTATCTGAGAAACATGCTGATTAGAAATATGTAACATTTGCTAGTCTCTTTAAGTCGTAAATGTAGGGGCTTGAACAATGATAATGTTGAAGTGTTGTGGTGAGAAAAGTTGTCTTTCCTGTAAACAACTTCCGAAATAATTTTTTTTTTCTTTTAGGCCAAAATAAAGATAATAGGCCATTTGAGTTGTTCTTTCTGTTTAACCTTCAAAATTATTTAACTTATTTGTTAATTTGCCTCTTTCTTGGTCTGCTATTCCTAAGTTTACCTTTGAACCTTTCTTGATTCACTACATTGTGATTTTGAGTAATTATATAGGACAATTATTATGTGTATGAATAGCACACACTGGAGAAGTGGAAATTATTCACAAACAAAAAAATATTTATATATATATATACACACACACATATATAATATTTCATAGCACATTAAACTTATACCATGTTATAGTTAAGTGTTCATTTTATATATGTATTTACACCCTGCTTCATTGCTCACCTTCTCACTTAAATACCTAACATATACATGTACATATAATATTAGCTTGTTCACATTTATAATTTTCTTGAAGAGTTCATGTTTATGCACTTTTGTATATTCAATATATATTTGATATTTTCCTATAACTATGAATTTACCAAATATTTAACATTTAGCTGCCCAGAGCTTATACTTCTAGAGCTCATGAGCTGACTTAGAATTATCAAAATATTATACAGAAGTTTTTAATTTGTTTCATGACTTGCAACCTATCTTACCCAGCATCATTCCTATGGTAAATCAAATTTATTCCATTTCCTTTACATATGTGTTCCCTTGCTTTAAGATGCAAAATATACTCTAAGAGATGGTATCAAACTACACTACACTGTTGTTATCTTAACAGGTGTTAAGCTGTCAACCAAGACCTTTTATATATTGTTGAGCATACTAAAAAATTACATACATAATCAAAGACCATTTGAAAATATGTACTTATAGAACAGCGAGATCCCATGTCAATCTGAATCTTTGCTATGGAAAGAAAAACTTTTCAGCACGTTATTTACAGTCACAGAAATATAGAGCTAAATTAAGAGAGGCACCATACATCCTGGTGCTTAAAAGGAAATAAAACAAAATTACAGTATGTGTGTTTCAGTTAGAGATTACATACCATGGGAAGTTAACCAAAATTTTTAACATCATAATGGGGCTTCCTATACATCTTTTTGTTGTTAGTATTAAATGACTTCTTAGCATGGAGAAAATTATTATATTTCAATTTTCACAAAGCAAGTAATATCAGAGGAGGAAGAGGAAGTGGAAGAGGAAAGGGGTAAGGGGGAGGGTAAAGGGAGGGGGGAGGAGGAAGAAGAAGAAGAACAAGAAGAGGAGGAGGAGGAGGAGGAGGAGTCAATGATAGATGAAAGAAACTGATTTTTTAAGCTAAACTAAACTCATACATGATTCCTATTTTGCATTTGGCTACATTTTAAAAGAGTTCAAGTCTCTATTGTTCAAAAACAGGATTTGTGCCCACTTTTCATGGCATGTTTTTATTTTGAATTCAGCTAATTCACTCCATTGTGATTGGCATTTTCCCTTGGCAATACCATCTGCCATGTTTTAGCTTCAAACAGAATATTAAAATACTGTACTTTATTCCTATGATATAAATGTTGACACTTAAATGTCTATGTAATATTACCTGGAAATCAATGTTTGAATAATTTTACAAGACTTCATTTTTAAGTCTTTTATTTTCTCTCTAAATTCAAGTCAATAAACATATGGAAAAAGTATAGGGAGACATATATCTCTAATATTTCCAAGCAGTAATAAATACTTCCTGGAAATAAGTTTAACATTTAAATAAGTATATCTACTATTAACTATGAATATGGAAAAAATGTATCCATGTGACATAATTAGTATTTTAAAAATGCTTTTAAGAAGAAGTAAAAGTATATGAGAAAACAATATTTAAATAGTGCTACATATGTCAAAGATTTCTTGTTTTGTGGACCCACATGTAATTCTCGTTTTGAGGTCTCAAAATTAAGAAATCAAGAATATTTACTGAGATCCTCCTGCTGAGTCAGTGCTGAGCTGGTAGTTGCAATGGAGAGAAATAAAAAAAAAATCTAACAATCATCTGGAGCAAAGAAATGAGAAGACTTGTTGACAGATGGAAATAGGTGATGAAAAAATACTGGAAAATCTAAAGTTTCAACCTCTTTTGTGATAACATGAAAAGAGATACCATTTTTAAGAAAGGAAGGCAGCAGATGAGAGGTAGGGGGACATTTTAAGTTTCAGTGACAGATACTCAAATAAATAACTGTAAAGGATATCAGAAATATAAATAAAGGGGTGAAGATATTTTATTACTATTTTGCATGTATTTATTATATTTTTATATTTCACTATATAAGCATGATTTACATTTTAAAAACGTGGGATTAGATGGGTTTAAAAGAGAAATATAGTAATAGAGAGAATGGCACACAAAGCCTTAAGTGAGAATAAAGAGAATAAAATATAATGCTCACAGGAGCTATGTAGAGTGGCCTCAGAGAAAACCAGAAAATGCAGGGTCAGAGAAGGCTAAAGAAAAATAGGGGTCCTTGGATAGACTATCAATGTAGAAAACTGTCCTGGAGAAGGCAAATGGTATAAAACCTGCAATAATAATAATAATAATAATAATAATAATAATAATAATATCTGGATTTGGCTGCAAATAAATTTAGAAATTCTTGTATAACAACAGAAGCTGAAATCCATTTTAGGAGTTAAATGATGAGACAATGGATATAGATCATGATTCTGAGAAGTTGAGAAGAAAACATGTGGAAAGTAATAACATTAATAATGTGTTATCTAATGAGAGTGACCTGAGCCTATCTGAAAGCAAAAGGGAAAGGCTTCATTGAAAGGAACAAGTTAAGGATGATAAAATAGAAGAGAATGATTTTTGCATGAAATGTCTGAGGAGATATTTGTATCCAGAATAGAAGTAGAGAAGTCATTTTAAGGAAGAAAGAAACCTTTCTCTGAGGTTATACTCACTTAAACATTTACAGCATGAATTCACATATTCTGTTTTCCTTGACTGCATTATCATCTATCACAATTACACACCATTTATTTATTGCTTTACCACCGGCTGGCAGCTTTTTCATCTTCTCCTTCCACTGCTGACATTCTATGGAACTTAATGACGTGCGAATACCCAAGATCATAGTACCTCATCTCTATTGCTCCAGGGACCTCCCTAGCATCACCTTCGCTTAATGTAGAGAGCTGTGTGGGTCACTCCTACCAGCTGGACCTTATCTCTCCACTCCTACCCTGGTCTACTCTTGACTTCCCACTATTTCACCACGAGCTTGTAGGCCTCACCACCTGATTGGTAACTCAAAGTTAACCCATTACAACTGCCAACTTTGATCTATAACCTTTTGTTCCTTTTGGTACGCATTTTCTTTTATTTTCTTTACTACCTGTACATTGCCGAGCATTATTATTCAATGTCATATAAAATTCCTGGTTAGATTCTAGAAATCATCCCGGCTAGTCTCATGTTGCTTGAAAATTCTTTGATTCGTTATTGTGGGAAATACTGACTACAATAGCTTCGGAAAAACTTAACCTATTCACTTAAAGCTGATAACCTTAGAAATATAGACTAGCAGTTGTGACTTTCTTCAATTTCATCAATTTAACCTCTAAAATACATTTGATCTCCACATTCTATCTCTTCTTTCACTCCATCTCTGAAGGGGAAAAGAACTAGCACCCACCTCATTTAATCCTCCCAATTAACTAAAATGATACAGGCATTTGAGACCAAGAAATTTAGAAATACCTCAGAAGCAAAGGTAAAAATAATAAATGTCTAAGTGGGGACTCCAAACTGTAGTGGACACCATCAGTGCTCCATATAAACAATCTCAGATGCTGTTTACCATTTCTGAGCTTTCAAATGACCTTTGTCCCTAACAGCTCACACAGACAACTTTCTTTAGAGGATTATCTTTGGGCCACTTGAATCTCTTCTCCCACAAGTGCTGACAGTCAGAAATGTTGAGAGCATCTGTTTTCCCAGAGTGGCCCTTATCCACTGGCTGACTACTTGGGAGTCCGAATACCAAGTTCCATCACTGTGAGGTAAAGTTTAGACTCTAGAGTCCCTCCAGGAATCAGTCTGAGGCCAAGATTATGTTCAAAATTAAATATTTGCTTGATCTCTTTCTTCCCCTTTTCGACTGACGATGCTTCTTTCAGGTCCTGAGTTGACTTCCCATTCTAGAATTTCTTTCTGGGATACCCAATGTAAGATACAAATCTTGCCTCCCTGCTTTCTGTCTTGATTCCTCCTGCTCTGCCCTATTGTTTCTTCCTTGTCAAGGCTCCTCCTATGCTCCCTGGAATTTGTCTCCCCTTTACAATCATTTCCATCCTCTTTCTTCCAACTAGTTTATTTCCCCTTTGCCTATGAATATGTGCAATATCCCCATATTAAGAAAAACCATATACCCTAAAATCCCCTCAACTTATCTTTTATTTCTTCTCTTTCCCTTCATCACCCAGTTTCCATCAGTTTATTCTGTATTTGCTAGCTCCACTTTCTAATCATTCTTTTGTCTACTCTTTATATTTGGCTTCTATCCTTACTCATCTTCTGAAGCTCATAAAGATATGCAATACCATCCTCATCACCAGTTACGTGTTCTGTTCTCTGCTTTTTCTCTCTCCTGACCTCTTTATTGCTGGCACACTGTTCCTTAAACTCTCTTCCCTTGACTTTTACAGTTCAGTAATTTCCAAAGACTCAAAATGGCTGTTTTTGTTTGTTTGTTTGTTGTTGTTGTTGTTCTTTTTCTCTCTCTCCTAATCATTTTATCCCCTATCTGTAAGCATTCTTGATTTTTGTTACTAAACTTCTTTTTTGGGCACTCTTTCTTGGGTAATCTC
Source organism: Macaca thibetana thibetana (assembly GCF_024542745.1). Taxonomy (NCBI): domain Eukaryota; kingdom Metazoa; phylum Chordata; class Mammalia; order Primates; family Cercopithecidae; genus Macaca; species Macaca thibetana. Next base: position 102,283,668 of record NC_065589.1, on the reverse strand, counting down.
ATACACTATCACAGTTTATTACAGAGCCTGAACTCTGTTGGAATAAGAAAGAAATGACTTTATATTTATCCAACTACTGATTCCATGTATGCTCTACTGAGTATTTCCTCTCCAAACTTTGCTGTCTCAGAAAGATCCCATAACTTCCCGGCCAATTACCATTAAGTGAACAGTATCATGCAGTTAAGATTAATTTTAGAGCACATTCTCTTCCCTCTCTCCAAATTTGATCTGACTCCCTTTGGCATTAGGATTTGCAGTGAAAAAGGTATAGAATATTTTTTTCATTTACTGCTATTTTCTCTTTATTTTAGCCTCCCTCTTACATATTTGTCTCTAGCTCTCTTTATTACTTGGCTTGAGGGCAGGGAAAGAACCCTTTTGTCTAATCCACAGGGATGATAAATTACCATTCTTTTTTTTTTAATATACTTTAAGTTCTAGGGTACATGTGCATAATGTGCAGGTTTGTTACATATGTATACTTGTGCCATGTTGCTGTACTGCACCCATCAACTCGTCAGCACCCAACAACTCGTCATTTACATCAGGTATAACTCCCAATGCAATCCCTCCCCCCTCCCCCCTCCCCATGATAGGCCCCGGTGTGTGATGTCCCCCTTCCCGAGTCCAAGTGATCTCATTGTTCAGTTCCCACCTATGAGTGAGAACATGCGGTGTTTGGTTTTCTGTTCTTGTGATAGTTTGCTAAGAATGATGGTTTCCAGCTGCATCCATGTCCCTACAAAGGACACAAACTCATCCTTTTTTATGGCTGCATAGCATTCCATCTTCTGCAGCCTCTGCTGCTGACACCCAGGCAAACAGGGTCTGGAGTAATAAATTACCATTCTTAAGGATGCTTTACATTTAAGAATGTTACAACTTCAATAAACTCTCATCACACCTCTGATCTTAGCTTCTATGTTTTGTTTGAGACCAAGGGAAGGCTGAGGTGAGAGGGTCCAGGACTGGTTTGGAGTTCACTTGGTAAACTGGAGAAGGCATGACCCCGACATTTTTTAAAAAATATATAGGGAGTCCTACCAACAATTATATGGACCCAAGTTTTCTTCCAGCCACATCACCTGCTCTTCCCTATGTGTAACTCATGTACCTATACTCTTGCTGATGGTTTTTGCTTTGCCACTACCAAATATTTAATTATTCTATTTCTTCTTCATGCAATATATACCTACCCCATCTCAGAAACCTCCTTTTCCTTCTAACCTCCTCCATAAAACTTCTACTAGTCACTATTATTGCTGCTACCACCCTCATTTTTACTACCTGCTCTAATTATATGCTATCATTTTTTGCATTAAACCCAAGATAATTTTATAGTGGTCTTATGAAACTTATTACTTCAACATGACATTTGGATATGAGCTTTAAATTTGAGTTTGATCAATTTTTTATTGTGCCTGAAAATAAGTCTTTACAAAGTGACGCTATTCCTTTAACTGAAATGTGTATTTGTTTAAATTTTCAGTTTAAACAGAAAACTCACTGTGAATAGAGGCAGCATCTTATTCATGCCAGCATACTTCACAGTGTCTACAAGTGTCTTTCATATGTACTAGTATATTGTCAAGATGTATTGAATTGAAGGCTGAGGATGACATGGATAGATGCTGACATGTCCTGGCACACAGTGCCTAGCACTCAATAAATGTTCATTGAATAAATTAATAAAAACTAGAGTATATGAAGATTCTTTTGCCTAATGCTCTCAATCAAGCTAAAGACAAGTAGGTATAGTCATATGCTAAGATGGATGTGGAGAGATAAGAAGTACTTAAGAAAAAGAAGCTCTGGAATATCAACTTAAGGGTCTATAACAGGTTTGAATAAAAAATGAAAGGAAATTCACAGATTGACATGTAGCAGCAAGAGGCTTGTTAAATTGAGCTGTATGAATCTATAATAGGGCAGACACAAGGGGTTCTATACAATATAAATCGACTTATTGCAACTATGAAGCAAAGAAATCCTTTATTAGAAACAAACTAAACATCCATTTCCAGTATATCTATGGGATTGCATAGCTTTCAAACTATGTTCCTTCTTGCCTTAGAATAATGATTCACAGTCAAGCAATTGGTCAAATTTTATCTTTTAAGGCTATAATAATTTATTACAGCCAGGCACAGTGGCTCATGCCTGTAATACCAACACTGTGATTGCACCACTGCACTCCAGCCTAGGCAACAGAATGCCAGTCTGTCTCAAAAACAGACAAACAAAAACACATATAGCTACCAGGTAAATGAATAAATATTAGTACACATAATGTATAAAATAAAAATACTAGGTGCTATGGGTCCATACAACAATCTAAACTATTTTCAAAGCCAAGTAAGGTCAAATAAAATTTAACAACTTAAAAATAGAAGAAGAGCATTGCAGGTAAAAGGGAGAGGTTGGCAAGGGCTGGAAGTGGAATAGAATAAGAAATATTTTACAAATTAAGAGAAGACAAACAGAGACTGAGAAAGGAAAAAGACAGTAACAGGAGTTTCAGACTAAAAATTATTAGAGTCTGATTAAGAAGGATCATAACAGAGGCTTTGGACTTTACACATAAAGCAATAAAAATTCTTGAAAGACTTTAAATAAGCAGATGTATATTTAAAAAAAATCACTCTAGGCTTTGGTGAGTTTAGGAGACAGACTAAGATGTTATTTAGTATATAAGATAATATCAAATTTAATTAGGGTAAAGATAAAGATAGAGAGTGGTGGATTGGTAATAGACTTATTTAGAAGAAAAACCAAGCCTAACTTGGTGGCAGATTAAATTTATTTCAGTTTTATATATGTATAGTTTTATATATGTACATTTCATCCAAATGAAAATGTCAAAACAGATAGTTATACTTATTTAGAACTCAAAACAAAAAAAAAAAGAAAAAAGGAGAAGAAAAAAATGTTTGAGATGAACATGTTTGACAACCACAGACATATGAATAAACATGGAAATTTTAGAAATATTGGAGAGCAAGGAGGGCTAGCAAATGGCTATTTTACTCATTCAATACATAACTGAACACCTAATTATGTAAACAATTCTAGGGAAGAGCTTTAAATTGGGAATCTAGAATCATGTTGGTGCCTTTATTTGGATTTACACACACATAAAAGAAATCTACAATAAATGTGACTTCATCAAATATGCACTAAATTATATGAACAAAGTGAATATAAACATTTTTTTCTGCTTAGGTAAGATATTCTTGATTTTGTCTCAGACATTACAGCTAAAAGTAATTTTTTTTTTTTTGACAAAACTTAGGAAACTCACTTAAAACTTGGAAGATATATGTAAATCTTAAAATTACCCTTTCTCTGGGTGCACAGCTATAGATCTTGGTTGATCCAGGCCTTGGGAAATAATTACATAACGGAAAGAACCATTGAGTCTTGCAACTTCAATTAAGTTGAAACCATGATCTGTCCAATATATGTTACCTAGGAGAAATAATAGAGGTGTTTATAATACAGTTTTGAGGGAAAAAAATGTACTTGTTATGACTAAAATTAAATTTCTGAGCATTCACATAACTACCAAGAAACTGTTTACTTCCTACATTCTTTTTAAAAGTGTTTCCTAAGCAGAAAGCTGTAAATAAACTAATATGCAAATACTTTCAATCCTAATCTCACACATCTCTGGTTTAAACCATATAATGATATATTTACATGGTAAAAAGAAGTTGAAACTTCTCCTACCTAAAGAAAAGACTTATTTTAACTTTCTACTGACTTCAGGCAAAAGAGAACTTCTAACACTTTTGTTTACCTGCCTTATGGAGCTCTCAGGAGATTTGGGCAAAGTTAACACTACATAATCTACTTCTACATAAAAACCCTTATCCAAAGGCTCAAAAGCATTAGAAGGAGCGAAGCCAAAAGCAAAAGAAACTATTTACCCCTGTGGCTGGAAGTACAAAAAAAAAAAAAAAAAAAACACTGTTATGAGTTAGAAAAGATTTTTTATGAAGCATTTTGAGCCCCTAACAAAATAGGTGTGAAACAAAAAGATAAAAAGCCATGGATTATACCAGCAATCCAGTCAATAGCTATCCCTTCCACTCTTCCCAAGCCATTGGTAATGATATCTTCTTTCCAAGTCTGATCTCTTTTAGCTCGGCTAATTTTATTGAAGCCCATGTCTGTCCAGTAGATGGTATCATTTTCTATGGATAAGACACAGAAAAAAAATATATACATACACACTATAAAAGGTATCAATATAGGTGTTAGGATCATATTGTAACTGTATCTTTTAGGATATCATCCTGGGTACACTAGATTTTAAGTATTCTTCAGGATAATTTACTAATACAAATAGTTTAAAAAAAAGCATGAAAACATGAAAGAACCTATATTTCAGTCAAATGATTTTTGAAGTATTTTTTGAAAATTATGGAAATAATCTATTGCATTGTTTATTGGTTTTTATTAATTTCTCTACTTATCTTAACTCAATAAATCCTTATCCTGCATGGATTTGCAACTTTGATTCCAAACCATGTTATTTTGGACCATAATTTTTCTCTTCATGCTATACCTGTGTCTGAATCTTCTTTTAAAAATAATACTACTAGGGATAATCAACTCCACAAAACCTCAAAGTAGAGAGAAGTTAGAAAGAAACATACGAGCATTTCAATTATATCAAGAGTGTTTTAAGCATAAGGCCACTCAGAATGTACAAAGTATTTAAAATGCCTTACAATCCAATTATTCCTTCTAAGGTGTGAGTTTCTCAAATGTCAGCTACAAGACCCTTACATTATTTTTCAAACTGTCATTGTCCAAATGAGCTTAAGAATACTTGAAGATTGTTCTATGTGATCACAGAGTCTTTAAATAAGAGTACTTTCTGAATACTTGAATGAAAAATGTGTCTAAAGACTATAAATGAAATATATGTGCATGCATATGCATAAAAGGTAGTAATTATAGACCAATGATTTTAAACACAGCCACCAGAAAGACACTGGGGACGAATCATTAAATAATAAATTTGCCAGCAACTAAGTAAGTTTTTGTGTTGCGACCTACATGGTCATTTGAAGAACAAATCCTTTAAGACCAATAAAATTTCCCTCTCGCACACTGACAGACTATGGAAATAAAGAAAATGCAATTAGTATAATAAAGCCATTTATCAACAAGCTTTGAGGTTCTGTTTCAAATGAAATATAGTCTTTACTTTTACCAGTCCAGGAAAAGAGTGCAGATAGTCCTTGTTCTCCACAATGGTTAAGTCAGACACATCAGAGACACCCTATCCAAATATATGTCTGGGAAGCAAGGATTTGTTGGATTTTCTCATTTTGTAAAAGCATCAATTAACATTTTTTTTTCATTATTGAACCAGGAAATGAATCAACAGAAATAAGTCTTATTTTTGCATAAATATTAAGCATTGCATGTTGAATCTAATCTTCTTCCCTAAACATTAGACCCGTATGTCCAACTGTCTCCTTTGTTTCTCTGCTTGTTTGTAGATAAGGCACTCTTGATGTACAATGGACAAATTCTGAATGAAACATGCTTCTCTTGAAGTCTTCAGCCTGACAACTCCCCTTTCCATGGTGGTGTGATAGTTGGCACCTCCATCCTCTGTTTCTTAGACTAAAAACATCGGGATTGTCCTGATTATGTTTGCACATGCACCACTTCCAATCAATCACCAGATACTCTCACATTTAATCCATTACCAAGTATTTTTGTTCACTTTTTTCTTCTTTCAAAACATATCCATTATCCAACCACCTCACACCATCTACTACTTACGTTGTAACCAAACCAATAACCACTATCACCTGAAGTCTTGCAACAGCCTTCTAATTGGTTGCCTAGCTACCACTTTTGCTCCCGTACTTCCCTTTCCATATGAGTCTTGCTTTGCCATTTAGAAAAGTATAGCTGCAGATACACTTCTAAAATATAAATAAGTTAGAATGGAGACATTTCCACAAGAAAAAAATGTAAATAAGAATTTCTCTCCGCTGTTTCACACCAAACTCTTTAGTCACTTCCCATCTCATCCAAGGTAAAATTAAAGTTCCTCCTCATGAGTTTCATGATCTATCAACTCCCTCCAACTCTCTCTCCTGATTTCCTTCCACTCTTCCCCTCACTTACCCATCCCTAGTAACAGATCTTCCTATTCCTAAAAGAAAATATTCTTCAGTACAAGAGTCTTCGCATAATTTTTTTTGTCTTGAATGTTTTTCCCCAAGATATCTCAGCTGTCTTAGCTCAAATATCTCGTTTATTGAAACTTTCCTGATTATTCTATAAAAATTATTCTTTTACCATGCTCTATTCCCTCTTACCAAAACGTATTTTCCTCCATAACACTTATCATTATCAAACACATTATATATTTGTTGGTTTGTTTGTTGAGTTTCTCTTTTGTCTCACAGAATGTAATTTCTTTGAGGGCTGGGACTTTATTTCATTTGCTGCTTTATCCCTGGTTATCTGGAATACTTTCTGACACATAATAAGCTCAAAGTAAGCATTTAGTGGGTAATAAGGTAATGTGATATGCTGAATAAAGACTGGTTGGGAGGCAGATACAAAGAAAACACATTGCTTGCCATAAAAATGCTTATTAGCTCATTAAGGAACAGAAGGTATGTACATGAAGAAATGGCTAAGAACCAGAAATAGTGTAAGATGAGCAGCATGTAAGCCATACAGGCAAGTACTTTTGCAGGAATTCAAAGAAGAAAATCAGGACAATCTTTACAATTAAAAAAAAGGCATCTCTTCATTTCATATTACTTTCTAATAGCTTTGTCAGTGCTGCAAAATTTTAGTCAATATATTATCATAAATCATTCCTTTCCATATACACCATGATGTCTTGATCATATCTTTGTCACACTGAACTGAAATTGCATTTTTGTGTTTCTTCCTAGAACTAGACCATTAAATATTTCATGGATAAGGACTGCATCTGACCCAACTTTTCTCAATATGGTCACATGTACTATAGACACTTTGTAATACTGAGGCTACCTCTAAATGGTGAAGACCATGAGATCACAGCATTGGGAAACTAACACATTTTCTTGTATCCTTTCTGTTAGGTACATTTGGGAAACTCATGAGTAAATTAATCATGTGATGATGCATTAAGGAGAACCAAGAGTATAGAAGAATTAAATCACAAACTAATGTCCAAATCCCTTTTCCTCATCATTTTTTTTTCCACATATATGTTGTGTACCTGCACAAACACACACTAGACAAAATACTAACATAGGAAAACATGTTTTCTAATATCTCAGAACATCTGCAAAATAAACACAAATTAGGTAAAGAATGATTTAATTAGGAAAAGAATCAAGTTAAAAGAGGATAACATTTTACAACAAACTGTAAAGATACAAAATGCAGACAGAAGCAAAGATAGAAAGAGAAGATTTTCAGAACTGTGTCCTGATTCTTATTTCCAAATATATTTCTTAACTTTAATTACTTCCATTCAATAGATACTTATGGAATTCATAGTTTGTGCTAAGAATTATTGTAGGCATAAAATATGGTGGTGATCATAACAGACACTATCCTGATAAGCACACAGTTTACATTCTAGAGTAAAATTAAAAATAAACTATCTTAAGACATATGGTAATTTGGGAACATATAATATAATCACAGGATTGGAAAATAGAATTTGTAATTTAAGATAATAACAATTATAATTACCTCTCTACAGATATAATAAGACAAATATGAGTCTTTGAAGTCATTTTCAAGAAGGACCATATCGGGAAATCAGCAGCCAGTTATTGTGCATTACAATTATAATTAAAGTCAGAATTAAAGGGAAAACCATATATTGCCATAATGATATTTATCTGTAAAACAAGGGAAAGACCTTTGGACAATGAGAAATATTACACTTTTTAAGTTGAGAGAAAAGTTTTTCCTGAGTATTTAGAGACTAAATAACGCAGGGTTCTGTCTGATAATAAGAAAAGGGAAATAAAAGTGTTTTAAAGTTATTTCACCTTTGTCTGTATTCTTATGATTAATTAACAAACACTTGTTGACCAACTGTTGTGAAAACACTCTACTCTGCATTATTATGGGTTTTTAGGTCCTAGAAAATTCAGAGTTAGGTTTTCTGGCCTAAATGTACATTCTATTTCAGAAAACAGCATAAATATGTAAAAAATGCCAGATAAAATATAATATATAAGCTCACCGTGATGCTCTGTCCTAAAATAATCACCAGCACACTAGGAAGATAAAATAACACGGTAGAAAACAAGGAGTCTAGGGCTAGTTTCTTGTCACGGTTCTGCATTTACCATGAACATTTCACAAAGTTACTTTTTCTCTTCAGGCCCCATTTTCCTCATATATAAATTTGAATAAAAATATAAATATATGCATGTAAAAACTACATCTATGTATTTAAATAACAGAAGGCAGAATTTAGATAACCTTTAGGATCTCTTCTAGGTATGATCTTCTAAGGCTAAGATTTTATTTTTTACTTTCACATAAAGGGAATACAGTATCTCAATGTACAGTCCTATGTTAGCTGTTATGAAGATCTTCCTTTTCCCCTGTAGTTTTTGCTCACTTTAATTAGCTCTGTTTGTCTGATTCTAAAAAAGATAAAGTGTATGATTTTTCCCAGAACATGCTACTCATGGCTTTTATGTCACATTTCTTTTTGAACTATAGGACTTTACATTTATCCTATTAAATGTCAGCTTGTTAAACGGGATCATGGATCCTGCCTGTTGACATTTAAAAAAATCATATATTACACAATGAAACTTTTTTGTGATATCCACAAATTTGATATGTAGGTTTTCTTCATCTTTATTCAAGCTAGTGACAAATGTGTTGAATTGGATCAAAGATTTACTTTTGACATACCACTGGAAACTTCCTTCTGATGCAAACTATTTTCCTTTTTGTCATGCCTTAGTAATTTATAATTTATACATATCTAAGTATATAAATCTTAACTGTACAGTTTGATGAACTTTTACATATGGAACACAACCATGTAACCACTACCTTGATCAAGATCTAGATCACTGACAGCATCCCACAGGCTCCTCTGTGTCTTCTGGGAGTTTCCCTTCTCTTCCCCAGTGGGCAGCTGCTATTTTGACTTCTAGTACCTTAGATTAGTTTTAAATTTTTGATAAATGGCAAATTACAGTATGTACTCTTTGGCCTGTTCTTTCATTCAAAATTATGACTATTAGATTCATCTTTTCCGTTGAATGTATCTTGCTTTTCCATGGTGTGAAAATGCCACAAATTATTTATCCATTTTGAACATTTAGGTTATGTTCAATTTCTGTCTATTATAACTAATGCTATGAAAATTCTTTCTTTTCCATGTCTTAGAAGAGACATACACTGTCATTTCTACTGGGTACCTTCCCAGAGGTAGAATTGCTGAGATATATGAGCGATACCTTTAGTAGATAGGGTTTATTTTAATGCATTAATGATCTCAATGCTCTCCTAATTAAGAATCTAGAATCTATACTTTTTTCAATTATTGTTGAACTCTACCATCCCCTTCATATCTGGCTAATTCAACCATTAGTACCTCTTAGTACAGTTGGACAAGCCAGAAATTCTGAATATTCTCTTATTTTCAGAGACTGGTTCAACATGCTTATCTACCTTGGCTGGTAGTGCTCACTTTACCAGATAAGGGGCAAATGACCAGCTTCAACTAAACAATGACTTTAGAATGTAAAGCTTCCCTTTACTGTTTAATAATAAGATGTTTATTATTAGTAATATTAGTAATAATAAAAGCAAGATAAACTATTATTAAATAGTAAAGGGAAGTTTATTATTTCATCTTCTTCATCAATGCTGAGAGCATTTGAGAGAAAAATCCCAAGACACTTGCTTTTTTGATGAATCTTTTATGAATATTACGTGTATAAAAGGTGTATATCTTGGAGTAGTTCTCATGAATTGTCAAGCTATAGTCCTTTGGTCTGAGAATCCGGGAGGAAAAATAAATATGACAAACAACCACAACTCTGGTAAAAAATAATTATATCCAACCTTAACTTTGAGAACATCAAACTGTTGTAAACATCACCAGCTCCTATTACTATTATTATTATTATTATTATTATTATTATTATTATTCAAACGGTAGCAAGTGCAGCGTGGGTAAGGCAAAAATTTTGAAGACGAAAAGGCTGAGAATTATTGACTATTGAATTAAGAGGAGTTATAACAAAAGTGAAAGAGAGGAGACGGACGGAAGGAAGGAAGGAAGGAAGGAAGGAAGGAAGGGGAGGGGAAGGGGGGGAAGGGGAGGGGAAAGGGGGGAAGGGGAGGAAGGGGAAGGGAGGGGAGGGGAGGGGAAGGGAGGGGAGGGGAGGGGAGGGGAGGGGAGGGGAGGGGAGGGGCGGGGCGGGGCAGGGCAGGGCAAGGCAAGGCAGGGAAAGGAAAAGGAAGGAAAGGGAAGGGAAGGAGGGAAGGACGAAAGAAGAACTACTAAACAACTAAACAACAACTAAACAACATTCTGCCATAAACCATTCCTTCCAGGAGGGTCTGAGCTTGGTTGTTAGATCTGGTAATGAGGACTGATTCTTTTTTTTTTTTTTTTTTGAGACGGAGTCTCGCTCTGTCGCCCAGGCTGGAGTGCTGTGGCCGGATCTCAGCTCACTGCAAGCTCTGCCTCCCGGGTTCAGCCATTCTCCTGCCTCAGCCTCCTGAGTAGCTGGGACTACAGGCCCCCGCCACCTCACCCGGCTAGTTTTTTTGTATTTTTTAGTAGAGACAGGGTTTCACCGTGTTAGCCAGGATGGTCTCGATCTCCTGACCTCGTGATCCGCCCGTCTCGGCCTCCCAAAGTGCTGGGATTACAGGCTTGAGCCACCGCGCCCGGCCGAGGACTGATTCTTGTACGTAGTTCCTAAAATGATAATTTGGTGAATGAGGTCATGGAAGGTCAGAATTTGGTTGACATCTAGGAGACCTACTTTCCATAGGTTTATTAGCTAAGAAAATTGTGCAAATTTTGTAGATAAATTGATTATTTTGTAGTAAGTTCTGGTAATCATTTCTTAGAGTTTATATAAAATTCATTAAGAAGCTCAAGTTTATCTGGGCACAGTGGCTCAAGCTTATAATCCCAGCACTTTGAGAGGCCAAGAATGGAGGATTGCTGGAAATCAGGAGTTTGAGACAAGCCTGAGCAACACAGCAATACTCTATCTCTATAAAAAATAATAATAATAAAAAAACAAAACTCAAATTAGATACACAAAACAAAAAATAATTTAAGGATAGTTCCAATTTATGAAGAACAAAATTTACAAGTTTATGTTTAGCTTAATTTATATAATTTATTTGTTGCCGTTTTATTGAATCTATTAAACCCTATCCCATATTTTAAAAATAAAGACAATGGTGCTCTACCCAAAAATTATGTGTTAACTTGCAAAAAATTCTATATAAAGTGTGTTTCAATTTCTTCATAAACTTCAGATTTGGATTCTACAGGATGTAGCTGTTATATGTGGCTATTACACTATTTTCAGTTAATGTAGTCTTTATTCCCTTGTAGAGAAAGTTGCTAGAATTTTGTTGTTGTTGGATCTTTGACTTTTGTTTGTTATATAGAAAAAAAGCTTATGGCGGTAGGAAGCAAATATACAGTCACAGTACTGATAGAATCTTCACTTGTTTTAATTATTGAGATTAAAAAAAATAATATTCTTCTCTCTGCCACCCCACAACTACCAACTTTTACTTAGATTTTAATTATTTACTATCACTTCCAGATGATCTGGCTGCACATAAATTTCCTCTTTTGAGTCAGAAATGTAAGCATTCTTCATATATGTTTACTGTCATTTATCATCAGTGAACTTAGTAGGTAGGCCCAGGAATATAATTTTTGCAACATTTACAAAACTGCCTTAAGGTCATGTAATGCATTAATACCTCTAATTTATCTAACATAATGATATCTTTGGAGAACTAAAATCTTTCACAATTTATTAAGCAACCTGTTTTACCATTCTAAAATTTTGAGAAATATAACAGTTAACACTAATCCAAACCACCATCTTCTATTTTTTCAAAAATTACTCATTTAAATATATTTTTGGAGGAAGCTTTCTCATATCATGTCTACATTTTTCAATCATGTTTCTTGCTGCAATATTTTGTCCCTGTTATGTGCCATTTCAACCCAGATATCAAGACCAGACCTTTTTCTTCATTCACTTCCCACTCTCCCACCCATATAGATATATAAAATCATTCATATAAACATGAAATGCAAACAGTTAAATAGAATTTCTAGAAACATGCCATAAGGACACTTATTATAATAGCATAAAAATTCCTAACTGAAAACTAGCTATCTTTATTTTAAAAGGTGTTCTGACCACACCTGCCACCGGGATTCAGTGGCAGTTTCATGTCATGTCCCAGCCTCACATCATATCCTTGACTCCTCCCTCTTCTTTTTCCTTTCATCTCAATTTATTATTGTTCCCCTTTCTGATTAGCCATTTTCCAAAGAAAAACCCTTTCTAGCCATTCGCCTCAACCTTGGCAACCAGCTTGTGTTTGCGTAGTTTAAATCCAGTAGTTCTCAAATGGCTACCCATTAGAATCACCTGAGGAATGTTTTAAACTACCAAAGAGGCAGCCACAACTCAGAGAATTAAAACTACTTAGGAGTAGGGTACAGGCGGGGAATTACTAGTTAACTCATTAAAGGCACAGATAGGAAGAAAATCACCTTTATTTAACAGGGCCAATAATCTTGTGAAGGAGATTTCAATTTTGAAATGCTACACAGCCCCTCGTCCCCTTACAATCCCATTGTTATCCCATTTGCTATTAGTGGTTCACTACTAAAGAGATTTTCAAGGAGAGAGAGGTTGACTTGGTTTTCTATAGGAGGATATCAGATTTGAGGCTAGTTTTTTCTCCAGTTGAGGGAAGTCTTTAACTTGCCAAAAAAAAAGTTAAATACCATCAGTTGATTCTGATATAGGCACCAGGTCTCTTAGAAATCACTGCTGTTCAATCTATGCATGAATCAAGCCAAAGCACAAGGCAGCTCAGAGAGAGATTACTTTGTTTTGATTCTCCTCCATTCCTGATAAGCTGGCTACATTCCTGTTTGCATGGCAATTGAAAAATGTGGGAGTGATATGACAAAGCTTCTTCCTTCCAAAAATATATTAAAGAAGGTGACTTTTGAAAGGTCACACCTTTGGCATGTGACAAATATATGGTTCATATATGTCATATGCCATAGATACTTAATCCTTGATTTTTTTTCTTGTAAATTATATAGAGATTGTGAGCTCTGAAGTTGGTCATACCTCCTTCTTTGCACTAGTTATTGTAATTTAAAAAAATTTACTTTTAACTTTTAGCAAAACTATAGAAGTATAATATGTGCATTTTATCTCTAGTATTATCTTATTTTTCTCCTTTTTCTCTTTGTATTCATTTCCTCACATCTTAATTGTTCATCTTGCATTTTCCTCATTTTTTGGAAGCTACATAGAATAACTTCTGGAACAAGATTAGATACTTTTTTTTAAACATCAAATCATATAGACAAGTGACTTCAAAGTCTGGCACACACACTCTAGAGAATGACTAGGATACCAAGAAAATCCAAGACAATGCAAGAAAATGTTAAAATCTTGGCTGCTATTTTTTTATTTCTCATCTTTTAAAAATTTTTATCTGTGTATATATATTAAATCATCTTTAATACAGTAATAAGATATATGATTCATAAGTAAATAATTTAGTAATAAACCTGCATTTTAGGTGAAATCTCTTTTTGTTTGAGTAGGTTGTGCAATGAAAAAGAAAGGCTTAGTACTACTGATGAAGCTGCAACATTCCAACCATTTTCACAATATAACACACAGAAACAAAGATATTTTTTATGGCACAATCATTTCTTGTAGAAGGTTGCCTGTGACAGGAGGGACAGGCCTAAAATCTCAGACCAATTCATGCTGTGCCTTTCTTCCCTGAGGATCAATGTCTCCACACATATATTACCCATTTTTGGCATATAACTGAGCCATCTCATGCTGATTGAAAATGGAAGAACATACCATGCTCATGGATAGGAAGAATCAATATCGTGAAAATGGCCATACTGCCCAAGGTAATTTATAGATTCAATGCCATCCCCATCAAGCTACCAATGAGTTTCTTCACAGAATTGGAAAAAACTGCTTTAAAGTTCATATGGAACCAAACAAGAGCCCGCATCTCCAAGACAATCCTAAGTCAAAAGAACAAAGCTGGAGGCATCACGCTACCTGACTTCAAACTATACTACAAGGCTACAGTAACCAAAACAGCATGGTACTGGTACCAAAACAGAGATATAGACCAATGGAACAGAACAGAGTCCTCAGAAATAATACCACACATCTACAGCCAACTGATCTTTGACAAACCTGAGAGAAACAAGAAATGGGGAAAGGATTCCCTATTTAATAAATGGTGCTGGGAAAATTGGCTAGCCATAAGTAGAAAGCTGAAACTGGATCCTTTCCTTACTCCTTATACGAAAATTAATTCAAGATGGATTAGAGACTTAAATGTTAGACCTAATACCATAAAAATCCTAGAGGAAAACCTAGGTAGTACCATTCAGGACATAGGCATGGGCAAAGACTTCATGTCTAAAACACCAAAAGCAACGGCAGCAAAAGCCAAAATTGACAAATGGGATCTCATTAAACTAAAGAGCTTCTGCACAGCAAAAGAAACTACCATCAGAGTGAACAGGCAACCTACAGAATGGGAGAAAATTTTTGCAATCTACTCATCTGGCAAAGGGCTAATATCCAGAACCTACAAAGAACTCAAACAAATTTACAAGAAAAAAACAAACAACCCCATCAAAAAGTGGGCAAAGGATATGAACAGACATTTCTCAAAAGAAGACATTCATACAGCCAACAGACACATGAAAAAATGCTCATCATCACTGGCCATCAGAGAAATGCAAATCAAAACCACAATGAGATACCATTTCACACCAGTTAGAATGGCGATCATTAAAAAGTCAGGAAACAACAGGTGCTGGAGAGGATGTGGAGAAATAGGAACACTTTTACACTGTTGGTGGGATTGTAAACTAGTTCAACCATTATGGAAAACAGTATGGCGATTCCTCAAGGATCTAGAACTAGATGTGCCATATGACCCAGCCATCCCATTACTGGGTATATACCCAAAGGATTATAAATTATGCTGCTATAAAGACACATGCACACGTATGTTTATTGCAGCACTATTCATAATAGCAAAGACTTGGAATCAACCCAAATGTCCATCAGTGACAGATTGGATTAAGAAAATGTGGCACATATACACCATGGAATACTATGCAGTCATAAAAAAGGATGAGTTTGTGTCCTTTGCAGGGACTTGGATGCAGCTGGAATCCATCATTCTTAGCAAACTATCACAAGAACAGAAAACCAAACACCGCATGTTCTCACTCATAGGTGGGAACTGAACAATGAGATCACTCGGACTCAGGAAGGGGAACATCACACACCGCGGCCTATCATGGGGGGGGGGGGAGGGGGGAGGGATTGCATTGGGAGTTATACCTGATGTAAATGACGAGTTGATGGGTGCAGCACACCAACATGGCACAAGTATACATATGTAACAAACCTGCACGTTATGCACATGTACCCTACAACTTAAAGTATAATAATAATAAATTAATTAAAAAAAAAAAAAAAAAAAAACGAAACCTCTGGAGAAGGCTATGCAAGTTCTAGGAATTGAGAGGAAAGCAAGATCAGTGAAGGTCATCAGGTATTGCTTCATGGAGGAAGTGAAGCTTTTCCTAATACTTGAAGACTGGGTAGCATTTGGATTAGATAAGATGTGCAAGAATAATTTACGAAACCAAGTTCAGATAAAGGACCAATTTACTAAAAGTGGTCAATTTCAGAATAGCAGGAGGGGACAACAAAATTGTTCCAGCCAGAGTGATGAGCATAATCTATGATGAGAGCCAGTTCAGAATCCATCCAGTGCCTCGGCACAGATAGGAATTAAGTTGAACTTTCCATTCTTTTCAATTTTTGAAAGCATTCCTTCAAATATTTTGCAGATTAATAAAGACTCAGATTTCTGATATTACATATTAAAAAGGATTCAATAATAAAGTGCTAATAAATTACATTTGTTTCTTTCATTTTTGACAAGGGCAAATCAATACAAATGCTAATGGCCAATTTTCTTTCTTTTTTTTTTTTTGAGACGGAGTCTCGCTCTGTCGCCCAGGCTGGAGTGCAGGGGCCGGATCTCAGCTCACTGCAAGCTCCGCCTCCCGGGTTCATTCCATTCTCCTGCCTCAGCCTCCTGAGTAGCTGGGACTATAGGCGCCCGCCACCTCGCCTGGCTACTTTTTTGTATTTTTTAGTAGAGACGGGGTTTCACCGTGTTAGCCAGGATGGTCTCAATCTCCTGACCTCATGATTCGCCTGTCTCGGCCTCCCAAAGTGCTGGGATTACAGGCTTGAGCCACCGCGCCCGGCCGGCAATTTTCTTATGGTAACAAATCACTAAGAACTCCATCCTTGCAAGTAAATAAAATGAAATCTTCAGACTTCAAAAATTTTAGATATCTTAATCCCCTTCAGGTACAATGTTATGAAACCTTAGATAATGTACATTCTCTTTTAAATTACTATTTTATCAAATAAAAAATATATGCTTGTCTAGCTTTTGTGTCCTGAATGGAATTTGCATTAAACATTACTTATTATAAAAAAATATATATATAAAAAAAATTCTATTTTCTGGTTTTGAACTGTTTCCTCTCAAGGTAATGAAAAGAATCTTTCACATTTTCTTAAGCAATTACTGTTTTTAGTTTTCAAAGCAATTGCACTGTGCTGTTTTTCACATACATTAAGTTAGTTCTTGCAGCCCTAATGTGGCTAATTTTGACTTTCAGGTAACACATGAGAACAAAAATGTGCTGTCATCTTCTAGTCTTCTTCAGATTAGAAAAGGACCAATAACAGCTCCAAGGAGAAATTGTTTTTATTTATTTTGTTTTAGCCTCACAAAGGTAACCTGCAAAATTGAGACAGAATGTTGCATAAATATATCTTCAGGGACCAGCAACCTGTTTCAGAAAACTCCACCATTCCATTTCACTTTCATTTTTGAATAAGAAAAAGGCAGAAATCTTGTTCCTCAAATGTTCGGTTTCTAAACTATGCCTCAAATTAGTAAATCAGACAAAGAAGAAATATATACTTTAAAAATAGAGGCTTTCTCAACAAATATGTTTGAATTTTTTTTTTCCATCATCAGCCCTGGTGAAAAAAGTAACTTACTTAAGAGGTGTAACGAATAGAGGAATGTAGCTTAATGATTAAAGGTTTAGACATTAAGTTCAGCCCTGCTACATAGTAGCTCTGTGATATGGACAAGCTACTTAACCTTTCTGTTCAGTGTCTGAATATGTGAACGAAATGGAAGTAATAAATTGTAACGATTAAATGAATCCATCTGTATTAAAGCTCTTAATGCCTAGTATTTAATAAGCATAATAAAGTATCAACTATCATAAACTAAAATACAAAGTATATGATAAAACAAAATAAGATATACAGATACTAATAAATTTAGCAATTTCATATACTTTTGAAGTTTTAATTAGGTTTAGTTTAACATAATATTGTCTTTATGCATTTAAAATTGAAGAGAAAATATGTTGGTGTTTTCTTTGCAAAAAAAGAGAAAAATCTAATTTTAATTAACCTCACCCAAAGAAATTAACTCAGAAATAGAAAATTCCTTAAAAATAATCAGGAATGTTTCAACAACATCATTTGTGATTTCTTAAACTAAAAGTTAACGTTGATTTGGATGCACAAAGGCATCCCATATTTTTAGAAAGGTGAAGTTAAGTTTACTGTCAACAGTTACTACCATCACAGATAATTTGCTCTAAAAATTACTTGAAATTGCCTATGCTTACTGTATAAGGGCTAGCCAAATTCACAGGTGACACATAGATATATGAGTCTTATAATACAATTATTTCCCAACATGACTTTACTGTTATTGAATCACAGCTATTATAATAAACTACAATATATAAATGTGCTATGCTTGGACTTTCAGGAAAAAAATACACAGTGATTCTTCTTACGAATGAATTTCTGCTTTAAAAAATTATTTTAGTGCAAATCAATACTTTTTATTGAAGACCATGTGTAGTAAAGGAGACACACAAGTGACTAAGCAGCTTCCTTCAATCTTCTCAAAGACTCAGTCACCCTCTTGTATTTGGTAGCAATTCATGTTACTTATTTTATAGTAAGTTGTAGTTGCTCCTCAACCTGTATTGGGAGCACACTGATAAAAAGCTTCATATTCTCTTCATAGTTAGCTACTGAGAAGACAGTGCAACATTTCGGATATACATATACAGAAGCTAGATGAATGAATGATCACGCATGACTGCATTATTACAATAAAAAAGTTCAGATTCAACATGTCACTGAATGAACCTGTCAGAGCTGCCCTCAGTCTTCTCATTTACCTGTGCTTGCTCTCAATTGATGGGAGGAACATACTCCCCTTCAGGCAAACTAAAGACCTGAGAGCTATCCTTGATTCCTTCTTTGTCCTTATTCACCTAACAACCACATCTAATCAATCAGCAAGTCCTCTGTGTTTTAACTTTCATTTATTTCTATTTGAAATCTACATATACTACTACAGTTTCATCCAGGTTCTCACCATCTCTGTTTTGAATGATTGCAAAAGCCTCCTAAATGGTCGTCTTCCTTTAATTTTATTTTTCTCAAATACACTCTAACAATTATCAGGATATTATAGCTAAGATGCAAATCAGATCTTTTGCTTAACATTCTTTATGTCCTTAGGTACCTCATGAGCCTTTGATGAAGCTCAGGTTCTTTAGTAAATCATACAAGGCAATCCACTTCAATAGCATACAAACTTTTTTGATGACTAAAATACTTTGATCACTCACTCTTGATATCTATTTTTAACCCATTATGCATGTACACATATAGAGACATGAACAAAAATATAATTTTTAAAAAATAAAGTATAAAATTAAATATAAACAGTTATAATACTTTCTTCCCCATATTCAATGTTTTTTGTTTGTTTGCTTGAGATAGAGTCTAGCTCGGTCTCCGAGGCTGGAGTGCAGTGGCAAGATCTTGGTTCATTGCAACCTCTACCTCCCAGGTTTAAGCGATTCTCCTGCCTCAGCCTCCTAAGTACCTGAGATTACAGGCACCCACCACGTGCCCAGTTAATTTTTGTATTTTTAGTAGAGACAGAGTTTCACTGTGTTGGCCAGGCTGGTCTCAAACTCCTGACCTCGTGATCCGCCAGCCTCAGCCTCCCAAAGTGCTGAGATTACGAGCGTGAGCCACCGTGCCTAGCCTCAATTATGTTATTCAGTTGCCAGAGTGTGTGCCTTGCTCCCCTCTTGGAAGTGACTGATTTAGACCATAAGTGCTTTTCTGGTATTGTCTCACACGCTTTCCTGCCTCTGTCTTGACTCAGCAGCACTAGCCTGTTTGTAGCTGCCCCAACTCCCTGAGTACACATACAACATGTCATTTTTCACCTCTTTACCTTTTCTCCTGCCATTTCCTCTGCATTTCCTTATCTTTCATAGGAAACTAATACTCAGACATTAAGACTCATATTCTTCCTCTGCCAGGAAACCTTACTGACTATCACAGTCTAAGTCATTGTCTTTCTTGTTGCTCCTCTAATAATCTGTGCTTCTCTCTATAGTTATACTTAACACACAGGTTGCACAGCTCACTTTTTACGCATCTGCCTTTCCAGTTGACTGAGACTGTTCCCATTCATCTCAGATTCACAATGTCTTCCTCCAGCAAGACATTGCTGGATATCCAATAAGCAATAATAGGAATAGAATCAAGTGAATAGTATAACAGTTATTAGCATAGTATCATCTAGAGCAAAGAAGAGTAAAATAAGAATAAGATAAAAAGAGAAAGAATATAAGTAATTTAATAAGGTAATAATATTTTGAAGATTATTGAATCAGTTAAATAAGCAATTTTGGGAGGCCAAGGTGGGAGGATCAAGAGGTCAAGAGATCAAGACCATCCTGGTCAATATGGTGAAACCCTGTCTCTACTAAAAATACAAAAATTAACTGGACATGGTGGCCCATGCCTGTAGTCCTAGCTACTCAGGAGGCTGAGGCAGGAGAATCACCTGAACCCAGGAGGCGGAGCTTGCAGGAAGCTGAGACCGTGCCACTGCACTCCAGCCTGGCAACAGAGAGAGACTCCGTCTAAAAAAAAAAAAAAAAAAAAAAAAAAAAGCAATAAGCATTTATTAAACTATATATTTTCTCCTATGGTAAAATATTAAAATCATGTGGAAGGCCATCATTATAGTATCATCTTATAATGAATTTAATTACATACCAAGTGTAAGTTAAATGACCAAAATAGGATTCCATGGAGTTTAAACTCAAGGGTCAAAGCAAAGCAATTTTGTAACTCCAAATACTTAAAATTACAAAAGTGTTTGGCAAGCCATACACCAGAAAATATAGTATTGTCTCATATTGTTTAGAATAACTCAATAATGAAATTATGTGATGTCTGGGGTTTGTTTAAATTAGATGAAACAATCTGGTCATGAATTGAAGCTGGTGATGGGTACATGGGAGGGGTTCATTATTCTCTTGTCTCTACTTTTTTTTTTTTTTTAATCTTTCAAAGTTTCCATGGTAAAGTGTTTAAAAAGTGCTCCACCAGATTGAAAGGAAGTCCCCATTTTAATTATCATTGCAATCAAATTCTGAAACTTTTATGGTAGTAAAATATATCTAAAAAGTATGTCTAATCTTTGATTTTTTTTTTTACTTGGATGGCACTCTTAATATCCTACGCATGCAGAAAATTAAAAAACTCCAATTTCAGCAAATACCTTACCCAAACTGCACAATGTTTCACTTACAATGTTTCTATGTTAGGAGCCCAGAAATAGGCTTTAAAAAAATCTTGAAGGAAAAAAGTATTCACTTGAGATAGGTTTTGGATAATATATATTTGAATTAATAATATTCTTGGTCTCAGCAGAATCAGGAACAGGGTTACTGAAAATATAAGAAGTGTTGAATCAGTTCAAGCAAAGGATGTTTTTCACCTCAATTAAACCATGCTCATGCTGACCAAAAGTTAAAGATTATATTAGATTAGAAAACTAACTAGGATGAAATGGAAAAACAACAACAACAACAACAACAAAAAACTGAAGGGCCCCATATCAGCTGGCATTATCAGGTAAATGAAGAGACATATAATTTAATTGTTAAAAAGAAAGGCTCAGGGTTTTGGTTTTATTTTTATGCATCCTAGAGAGATAAAAGGAAAACAAGATTCCTTAAGACATTTTGATTCAGTGAGAATACCAGTAAAATATTTTTAGAAAGTTTGTGATAGAACATCTTAAAAAGGGTAGATCAAGGACAAACACTTGTTCTGAAATAGCTATCTTGAAATATTTTCAGTTATCAAAGTAGAGATATAACAATTCTCTCTGTGTGCACTTGTGTGCATGTATGTGTGTCTGTGTGTATCCTTTCCTCCTGCTATATTACCTTGAGCTATAAGCCTCTTAGATCTTAAAAGAAAAACAGTGACAGACTAGTAGATAATTGGATAGGAGTCTACAAAAGGAAACTCAAAAGGAATCTCGAGTGCTGCAGGAAATCTTGTCAGTGACTGAGTGGACCTGCAATCTTCCCTCCAACATAAATTTAGTCAATGTATGGTATGAATAACACTTTCTTTAAAACACATATGAGGGAGAGTGTGACCACATAAATCTTATAATATATGTCCTATTTTATTCCCATTGTTTTTTGTCCCAGAGATGTATAAGTGCTCCATTTGTATGAAAATTATTAGATCTTAAAGCTAAATAGTGAAAACTATGTCCATAGAAAGTTGTGTATAAGAAAGGGCAAGGTATCATTCATAAGAGCCAAAAACTAGAACAAAAACGAACATCTATCATTGCAGAAATAGATATACAAACTGGTATACTCACAAAATGGATATTACTCAATGCCACAAAGGAGCAGCCTACTAATATATGCAAAAACATGATGGATGTCAAAAATACTATGTGACGTGAAAGCAACCAGGCACAAATGAATGCATATCATGTAATTCCATTTATATAAAATTGCAGAATAGGCAAAACTAACCAATGGTGATAAAAATAAGATTGGTGATCACTTCTGAGGAACAGGAGGACACTTTCTAAAGTGACAGAAATAGTCCATTTATTGTTCTTTACTCATCAAAACTGAATGAAAGGCAAACTATTATCTGAACACTCTACTATGGATAAATTATATCTCAATATAAAAGAATAAAATATACCAACATTTGCTGTAAGAAGAATTTAATTAACATTCCTAATCAAATCACCAATGGTAAATTGTAAGTAGATTATCTGGTATCATCCTAAAATATATTGTGCCTTTTGGGTGCAGGCCCTGGGAATATGCCTGCTTAATCTCAATGAAATTACAATATAGAAAATATCTCATAGGATGAGTAACCATAGTATGTGGTAAAAAAAAATAAAATAAAATAAAAAATAAAAAATAATAAAAAAAAAAGTTTAGTGACAATCCAATGGGGTAGATAAATTGAAAACAGACTCTTACCGAGTATTTGCTGCTGTGAAGGAACCTTTCCTATCATAGTGAATACACAAATATAAATCAGACTTGAATCTTGCTCTCCAGGAAAATGAAATTCAGAAAGGTAAGAAGAAATGCACATGAATAACTATAAATTAGAAAGTTCCCCTAGGAAATATGCAGAAATTGGAATGAGAATCTAGAAAAGGTAAAGGCTACATCAATTTGGGGACTAGAGTTGGAAGAAACTCTCAGAATGTGGCACAAGGGAATATGCTGTTCATTAGAATATGAGGAGAATGACAGAGAAGAGTCAGAAACCAGGTTGGAGGGATGAATTGATTTGTGTAAAATATCTAGTTAGTTATGAGACAATGACTTTTAGTACTAAGAAATTTAGGATTGTATTCAATGGTGATTGTGATTATGATGATAAAACAGTCACAGCTAGAATGAGCAACAATCCCAGTTTGCCCGGGATTCTCCTGATTTTAGCAGTAAAAGCCCAATGTCCCAGAACAGCCCTTAGTACTGAATATTAGCCTCTATGATCTCTAATTTTAGGGTAAATATTTGACAGATGGTTCCAGCTTCTGTGTTCTGAATCTATCCTCACATTTGTGCTAAGGCTGCTCTCAGCTAACGACTGTGTGAAGCAGAGATACTAACGGAGGCCCATTTCTGCAACATGTGGAGCTCCTCTGACAGACCACATCGGCTTGACAGTGTTTCACTTTCTTGAAACTGCACCATAGCCTGAGACTTTTCCTGTCTGACCTGACTTCCTCCCCTGTATCTTTCATACAGCTCAGATCTGCCTCGCAGACAACTCGCTTCATTTTCTCTCACAGGTGTATTTCTCAATAACAATCTTACATATCTAATCCTGTCTTGACTCTGTTGCCCAAAAAACCAAACTAGCACAAAGGATGGCAGGGGTGGGCCGAGAAAATGAACAGTAAGACAGGGTTTTAGGTTTGGCTTCCTTATCCCTGAGCAGGTGTCAAAGAGGACACAGTTCTGAGTAGCATGTAGGGCAATGATTGGCCCATGCACACGATGTGAAATTGCTAAAGATTTCATGAGAAGTGACAAGGAAGTTGCTAAGGGGAAACATCCTTGCAGGTGCAGTGAGTCATGCCTTTGAAAAAGATAGAGGAAACAATGCTTATAAAGACAGCAGAGTGGGCTGATTACTGCTACATTGTAATGACACACTACAGACAGATAATTTAAAAACTGACAGCTGTTAATAAGCAGTTAAGACTAAATGTGAGAGCCAGATTTGGTAGATTACAAAGAGGCTCTTAACTCCCACAGTGGAAAAATGGACACAGCTGAGCAGAGCAAACAGAAGCTCTAATTGAGCTCCAGAGAGGTTTAAATGCTCAGCAAAGGCAGATCGGCAATGCTACAACCAGGGACCTGGTTGGAAAACCTGGGAACCTGAAAGATGGGATAAGGATATCTAGATACATGTTTTTGAGGGGGCTGGCTCCTGAAACACCCCTTGGACTCGCAGAGTTGCAGAGGTGGCACAGTCCTCCCTATGCTAGTATTTCCCTTGTGCTGGTAGATATTGCAGAAATACCTCACCTGCAAGGCAACAGGTTTCTCTTTAGGACATGCACTCACTTTCTGTCCTGGCTGCTTGGCTGATAACTATGGTTAAATCCCAGTATAACCCACCTGGAGAATTACTGAGCCTCAAAAGGGAGGAAAGAGATTATATACCAACGCAGCTGTGAGAAATACCTGCACAACCAGAAAGGACCAGGGGAAAATCCCTGCAATTGAATTTTAAGGGTACTTGATCAAAGCAAGCTAGAATATAAGACTGGATAAACCAAAGTTCCTGGGGCACATTCTTGGTATATGGGAATTAACACTCTAGCAAGGGCCCCAGGCTATGGGGCAACATCTCTGCTAGGCAGGCTCTTAAACACATGGAGAAACTATGCCTTTCTGCATGTAGAAATATCTGATCTTCCCTGATAGATAGTAAAAGAAGGAATAGAGAAGATGAAGGAAGGAAGTAGAGATATAGAAATAGATATGTAAGAAAAGAAAACCCACCAAAGTATTATGTTCCATGGGAAGCTTCAGGGGGCATTCCATTCACTAGGGCTGATAGTACTGTAGCTGCAGTAGGGGAATCAGCATCACTAAGAAGTTCAGCTGTGACTCTACTCATCAGGTAATCTATTACAGTAGGAGGGGCAGTCCCAAAGCTTGGCTCAATAATATCCATTGTTTTGAGCCCTTCTCACCCCCTACTGCCTGAAATAAGAGAGGTCAGATTGTTGTGCTTACCTGCCAGAAACCAAAAGGCCATAACTACCTTGACTGGCAAAGTTGAAGGAACATGGAGGGAGGCTTGACCTGAAGGAATTGTGGAGCTGGTTCATAGAGTATTGTTAAAGTCAAAAATAGATTGGCTGGCCGGGCACGGTGGCTCACGCCTGTAATCCCAGCACTTTGGGAGGCCGAGATGGGTGGATCACGAGGTCAGGAGATCGAGACCATCCTGGCTAACACGGTAAAACCCTGTCTCTACTAAAAATACATTTAAAAAAGTTAGCCGGGCATGGTGGTGGGTGCCTGTAGTCCCAGCTACACGGGAGGCTGAGGTAGGAGAATGGTGTGAACCCGGGAAGCAGAGCTTGCAGTGAGTGGAGATCGCGCCACTGCACTCCAGCCTGGGTGACAGAGCAAGACTTCATCTCAAAAAAAAAAAAAAAAATGATTGGCAGCCAAACAAGAGTGCTGTTTAACATCTACAACAGCCACCTTCCACCCCTCTCCCCAGCGCAAAAAAAAAAAAAAAACATACAAGGAAAGAGAATAAGCCAGAGGCTTGTTGCCTCAATAAAAATTTATGATCCCTTGCACAGATCTCAGACCTAAACCAATTTTTAGTTCCAGAACCCAGCAATTGAAGAAGTAGCCAAGGCCCTAGGGAGAAGGAACCTGCAACACTGTGGCAATTACATAA
Organism: Macaca thibetana thibetana; assembly: GCF_024542745.1. Lineage (NCBI taxonomy): Eukaryota > Metazoa > Chordata > Mammalia > Primates > Cercopithecidae > Macaca > Macaca thibetana. Next base: position 102,257,899 of record NC_065589.1, on the reverse strand, counting down.
TTGTGTTGATCCTCCCAGATCTTTCACCAAAAGGATGTATGACCATTTACTTGGGTCACTCAGTACTGGAGAAAGGTAACTGTTTTGATATGTTGAGGTTACTGGTCAGGGCATCTGAGTAAATGTTGATGACCCAAGGTGTAAAGCATCATCATTGACCCCTAGATTACAGGGAGATGGGAATGTGCTACAAAAGCTAGGTGATAAATGGGCCCCAGTTACATTCTGGCTCTTTGTGTGCCCACTGGATCCACAGATCCAGTAGGAGTCACTTTCTTAGTCCCAGTGTATCTAATTGAAATGTACAAACCTGGCATTTGGGTGAACACCAACACTAGTTTATTGCCTCTGAAGTAAGAGTGATCACAGTGGAAAGGCCAAGTGGACATCCCTGAAATTATCCCCACCACCACCACTATTCAACCCAGATGGTCAAGAGAGTAAAAACGACAAACTCATCTCAAGGAGGATGGGGGTGGATAGAGGAGATTAGTGTCACCATGAAAGACAGGGTTCAGGAGTAGTGGTTCCTATTACATCTCTGTTTAATTTGCCAGTCTGGCCCCTGAGAAAACTAGATGAATGCTGGAGAATTATTGTAGGCTTCCAGAGGCTTAATCAAGTAATAGCCCTGGTGGCAGCTGCTACACCAGATGAGGTCTCAGGCTAGAGCACATTAATAAGGCCTCAGGTATATAGTATGCAGCCATTAGTCTGATGCATGCACTTTTTCCAATGCAGAGATGAAAACAGAGGCCTCACTTTCTATCTTTCTCAATGATGCACTGGAGAATTTTGTGCTTCCTTTCCCTGAAACCCAGAGATCAGCAGAGTTGGAGCTCCTTCTTACCAAAGAGAGAAGGTGCACTTTTGCCTAAGAACCACGGCAAGATACTCCGAACCACAAGCTGCAGCTCCTGCCAAGCCACTTTGAACTTCTTGTATCTAGGGATCAGCAGGTGAAAAGGGGTGTCACCATACTAGCATGGATGATGACCCTGTATCCACCGTGGCCTGAGATCAATTACAACTATAACATTTGTAAGTAGTTTCATTAACCTCCCTTCTCTAAATTTCCCCAGGTGGCAGGTGGGGTGAGGGCAGGGAAGAGGCCTACAGGAACTATGGAGGAGCTATTTCTCAAACCTGTGAAGAGACAGATCTGTGTGGCACATGGGATGGTCTGTGGCAGCCAATAACATGCAATTCCCAAATTTCTGAATGGGGAGAGCATAACTGACTAAATCTACCATCTCATTCACACTAAGGCCTCAGCTCCCACATTGTCCCCCGCCAAAGACTGAGTGTGGTATAAATACTGAGGCAGATCCATTCCTGAAAAATGCAGAACTCCTTTGAATGGCAACTTTGGCTTAAGGACTCCCGACCAGCCTTGACAAAAATTTGTTAGAACTGCTCTGCTAAAATTTCCTTCCCTTTCTCCTCCGCAGGTGTCAGTGTGCATCACAGTCCATCACAATTCCTAATCTCATGTCTCTATCACCATCTTTACTCACAGACACTCTCCCCAACCAACCTCATACATGTCTAAGATATGAATATTTAGAAATGTGGATGAGGCCAAGTATAGAAGCTCACGACTAATTGCCTACATCAAATCACTCAAAATGGTCAGAAAATAATTGTGCTTTATTTAGATTATAGTTGGATATTTTATAATAGCACTTGCTCCTCTTAGAAAAGATAAAATAAATAGAACCAGCAATACAGGGTCACCGACGTTGCATCATATCAGTGAGGCGTAGTTAAGTCACATCTGTATAAAATGAGGCATGTGCAATATGGTCTGCCACATTCCCCATTAAGCTTCCCTGCCTCCATAACTACTTTATTCATACATGAGACTTCTCTAAGTCCTGTAATATAATCATTTCAGTTTGTTACACTGGCTTAGTAATCTCAATAAACTAAGCTTTAAAGGTATCTTTTGAGAAAGAGATAGAGACATGTGAGCCACCATATGGGTGAGGATGTGGAAAGAAGGTTGTAGCCTTTACAGAGATTTGGGGAATTGCAAAGCAGGGATGCCAGAAGAGCAACAACTGTAAAGATTTAGAGTTAATTACTGAAATAACTGGCTGAAGAATATGAACCCTGCAAAGAGGCAAAAAAAAAAAAAAAAAAAAAAAAACAAAAAAAAAAACAAAAAAAAAACAGATACCATGAAACAGAAATAGATGGAATCAGAGTACCAAAAGCTGAAACAAAGATAAAGAGTAGATTCTGTAGCGTAAGAAATTCAGAAGTTGTACATAGAAAGGAGAGTTTCCATTTCAGTCTACCTCCCTGGTACTTGAGATTTTAAAAGTACATGAGATTGGCCGGGGGCGGTGGCTCAAGCCGGTAATCCCAGCACTTTGGGAGGCCGAGACGGGCAGATCACGAGGTCAGGAGATCGAGACCATCCTGGCTAACACGGTGAAACCCCATCTCTACTAAAAAAAAATACAAAAAAAAAAAAACAAAAAAAAAACTAGCTAGGCGAGGTGGCGGGCGCCTGTAGTCCCAGCTACTCGGGAGGCTGAGGCAGGAGAATGGCGTAAACCTGGGACGCGGAGCTTGCAGTGAGCTGAGATCCGGCCACTGCACTCCAGCCTGGGCGACAGAGCGAGACTCCGTCTCAAAAAAAAAAAAAAAAAAAAAGTACATGATATTAAACTTACACATTTCATCTTAAACAAATAATACCACATATTGAGATTCTTATAATGTTCATCAAATATCTACAATAGAACAAATGAATAATAGTACTTATTTGTTAGATAATACATTTGGATATTGTATTAATGTGCTAGGACTGCCATAAAAAATACCACTGATTGGATAGTTTAAACAATAGAAATATATTCTCTCCATTCTCAGAAAATCTTCACAATCTATACATCTGACAAAGGACTGATATCCAGAATCTTCAATGAACCCAAACAAATCAGCAAGAAAAAAACAATTCCACCAAAAAGTGGGCTAAAGACATGAATGGACAATTCTCAAAAGAAGATATACAAATGGTCAACAAACACATGAAAAATTCTCGATATCACTAATGATCAGGGAAATGCAAATCAAAACCACCATGTGATACCACTTTTTTCCTTCAGGAGTAGTTACATACAAAAAATCAAAAAACAGTAGATGTTGGTGTGGATGCGGTGATCAGGGTACATTTCTACACTATTAGTGGGAACATAAACTGGTATAGCCACTATGGAAAAAAGTGTGGAGATTCCTTAAAAAACTAAGTAGAACTACAATTTGATCCAGCAAACCCATTCCTGGGTATCTATCTAGAGGAAAAAAGTCATTATAAAAAGAGATCACACTGATGTTTATAGCAGTACAACTTGCAATTGCAAAATCATGGAACCAACACAAATGCCCATCAATCTATGAGTAAAGAAACTGTGGTATATGCGTATGATGGAATACTACTCAGCCATAAAAAGGAATGAGTCAACAGCATTCACAGTGACCTGGATGAGATTGGAGACTATTATTCTAAGTGAAGTAACTCAGGATTGAAAAACCAAACATTGTTTGTTCTCACTGATATGTGGGAGCTAAACTATGAGGATGCAAAGGCATAAGAATGATACAGTGGACTTTGAGGATTTGGGGGGAAGGATGGGACAGGGGCGAGGGATAAAAGACTGCAAATAGGGTTCAGTGTATACTGCTTGGGTGATGGGTGCACCAAACTCTCACAAATCACCAGTAAAGAACTTACTCATGTAACCAAACACCACCTATATCCCCAAAACCTATGGAAAAAGACAAAAAGAAATTTATTCTCCATGTTCTGGAAGCTACAAGTTTGAGATCAAGGTGTTGGCAGGATTAAGCCAACATTCTGAGGCCTTGATCTTTGACCTGTAGATGGCCATCTTCTCCCTATATTTTCATACAATCTTTCCTCTGTGCATTTTTTTCTGTGTACTAATCTCCTCTTCTTATATGAACACCAGTTATATTTGATTAGGGCCTACCCACATGACCTCATTTTACCTTAATTACATCTTTAAAGGCCCTGTGTCCTAAGGTGGTCACATACTAAGGTACTAGGGGTTAGACTTTCAACAAATGAATTTTGAGGGACACCTCTCAGCCCATAACAGGTATCTTCATGCATCTCAGAGATTATTTGTAATCCCCATAAGAATGAATGATTCTGCAAATAACTTTAAACTACAAAACATTTCTAAGCAGAAGCGAGAAGTTTTATGTGTATTAGCTATTAGCATTATGCTCGATGACCACCATTCTTCAAAGCACAAGAAAGGCTAGCCCATATGCAAGTCTACTAGAAATTATATTATATCAGCTTCACATGTCCAGGGCAAGCAGACATTTGGGGAATCATCAACACATTTCATTTCACCCCAACTCAAAAAATAACACATATGAAAAAGCAAAGCTATGCCAGGCAAAGGAAAACACTTGATCAATCAGTATATTATATATAATAACCATATATATTATAACTGAACAGAAACACTTAGAAGAGATTAAGATCAGGTTGCCCACATGACTCTGAAGATGACCGAAAAATACGGAATATCTGTCCCAAGAAACTTACATTGTCAATATTCAGCAACCACACTAGTATTTTTTTTCTTTTAGGTTTAGTGGGTATATGTGCAGGTTTGTTATATGGGTAAATTGCATGTCGTAGGAGTTTGGTGTACAAATAATTTTGTCACCCAGGTAATCAGCATAGCATCCAATAGGTAGATTTTTAATTCTCACCGTCCTACTACTCTCCACCCTGAAGCAGGCCTCTGTGTCTATTTTTCCCTCCTCTGTATCCATATGTACTCAATGTTTAGCTCCCAAACATAAGTCAGAACATCCACTATTTGGTTTTCTGTTTCAGCATTAATTCATTTAAGATAATAGCCTCAAGTAGGCCTCTGTGTCTATTGTTCCCTTCTTTGTATCTATATGTACTCAATGCTTAGCTCCCAAATATAAGTGAGAACATGCACTATTTGGTTTTCTGTTTCTGCATTAATTAATTTAAGATAATAGTCTCCAGCTCCATTCATGTCACTGCAAAGGACATGATCTCATTCTTTATTATGGCTGCATCATATTCCATACACACTCATATTAATTGACTATCTTAATCCATTCATGGCTTTCAGTTTTTGAAGATATTTTGTAAAACATAAATTTGTTCAACAACTCTAAAATAAAACAAATCTCCGATTCCTCTGTATATGCAACTAGTAATGGAACATCTAAATTCACAAAGTAAAGTAGGTTATTAGGAATATATAATAGTGAGAAAACTGATTACTGAAAGTTACAGAAAGATGACTGAATGGCTCCTTTCTTTTAGGAAATCTTCTTCATGTCATTCTTCATCTAGTTCTCTCATTTTTAGTTCTAATTTTAAAAAGTCAATCATTATCATTATTCTAAATAGTTCAAGAATTGCATTTTAAAAAATAAATCATTGTGTAATAAATAATTAGGTATAATTAAAATATATGTTATGTCCCAAATCTTGCTATTCAATAAAACAGATGACAAGAAGGAAACAACACAACTGCTACATTTATTATGGTAGAATCCAAGAAACACTTTACATGGTCCCATGAAACAGAATTCTATGTTTTTTAACAATTATAATTTTTTTTTTTATTAGATACGGGGTCTCACTATGTTACCCAGGCTGATCTCAACCTCCTAGTCTCAAGTGATCCTCCTACCTCAGCCTCCCAAATTGCTGTGATTGCAGATGTGAGCCACCTAGCTCCATGAATGATTTTTGCCACTGACATTATTAGAGTAATGCTATTATAATATTTTTTCTTAAAATGTATGTTATTATGAACTTTATACCAAAAAATTACATATAATTTAAACATTTTATAAGATAGCTATTAATAATATGGCATAATGCATAACAATTGGTAAGAAAATTTGCATTGTGACTCATAATTATATTTAAAAGGCAAAATGGGTATCTTCAGCATTACCACTGGGGGAATTTGGGCAGTAAAATAAACATGAACTAATTAAAAATTAGAGAAAGATTTTTATTTTTATTAGTGAGTGAACATTTCTATTATGAATTTGAAATAGATGGAATAAATTCTAAAATGCAAACAGTATTTGCCAAAACAACCTTATATTTCCATATGTATTTGATACTTTTAAACTAATGAATAAATTCCTAATAGTTGATTTTGGAATGGACTAGAACTTCATGAATAACAAAGTGTTTCACTATACTAAATGTAATGTGCAGCTCTCTAAACTATTTAGAAAATGACCAAAGCTTGCCAAACTAGATGGCTTATCTTTGTGGTTCTAAAAGAAACAACATAAAAATGCTTGGAGCAAAAAATGCAGATTCATACATTTGACCTCCTTAATATAACTGTGAAAAGAAAGGTTAGAGATTGGAAAAACAGAGATTGGAAAAACATACTCTAGATCCAGAATTGCATGCATTCAAAATCCAAAGCAAATCCAAACCTGCCCTTTAGCAGCAATATCCTTTCAAGGAAATTTCTTAACCTGTCTTGTGTCTCAGTTTCCCCATCTGTAAAATAGGAATAATAATAGCACCTCCTTATAAGGTTCTGATGTGGATTAAATGAATTAATAAACTTAAAGCACTTTAATACAGTGCCTTGCATACAGTACATATGTATTAAGTGATAGCTGTTATTAGTCACTAAAGGGTAAAATCCAGGCTGGGTGTGGTGGCTCACACCTGTAATCCCAGCACTTTGAAAGGCTGAGGTGGGCACATCACAAGGTCAGGAGTTCCAGACCATCCTGGCCAACATGGTGAAACCCCGTCTCTACTAAAAATACAAAGAATTAGCCGGGCATGGTGGCGGGTGCCTGTAGTCACAGCTACTCGGGAGGCTGAGGCAGGAGAATCACTTGAACCCAGGAGGCGGATGTTGCAGTGAGCCGAGATCGCACCACTGCACTCCAGCCTGGCGACAACAGAGTGAGACTTGGTCTCAAAAAAAAAAAAAAAAAAAAAGGAAAATCCATAAACATAGAGACTAAAACAGTGGTTATCAGTGGGTGAGGAGAATGAGAAGATGTTAATCAAAGGGTATAAACTTGCGGTTATAAGATTAACAAGTTCTGGGGATCTAAGATACAGCATGAATGGTGATAGATGTATTAATTAATTTGATAGTGGTTACCATTATACAAAACACATATCATTGCACTGCATTGATATACATATGTCATTGCATTGTATACCTCAAATATACACAATTTTCATTTGTCAATGAATTATTTTTAAAAATGAGAAAATAATGGCAGAACAAAAATAAAAGCGTATATAATAAAATTTCATGGAAATTTCCATTTTGATCTGAAGAACAGTGTTAAAGATGATAGAAGCTAAAGCCCCCAACTCTATCTGGAGAGAATCAAGATTGTATTCTTGCTTCCAAGTCATGCATATGACCGAAGAAGCAGAAGACATGAAGTCAAGCTCCACACAAACGTGAGGAAATTTACTTGTCAGCCGGCTCACAGAGCAGCAATTTACTTGTCTCCTTAGTTCACATCAACATGCCTCCATCTCAGGGCTTACTGAACCTCTGCCTTTCCATGCATCTGTGCAGACTCGCTTTTTCCTTTATTCAAGTATTCGCTAAAATTCACTCCTTAGAGACGTTTTCCTGAACGTATGATCTAAAATGCAGCTGCTATAGATTTTTCACCCTGTAATCTGCTTTCCTTAAACTGGTTTTCTTCTAGGCATTTATCACTATCTGACATCAAAGTATACTTTGGGGAAGCTTGTTTGTTTCTTACCCAGGTTTTCCTCTAAGATGCAAACTCCAGCAGAGCAGGGATTTTGCCCATTTTTTTTCCTGTTGCATCCTTAGTATGTAGAATAATGTTTGACATACAGTAGGTGCTCACTATTGCTGAACCAATGAAATTGGCTACTGATAGGAGCACAAAACAGTACTAGTACTGGATTTCTAATTATTTACTGTTTAAAAGGAATAAAGTCAAATGTATTATGTATTATTACTTTAAAAACAGAAAAGGAAATTAGCCTGGTAGTAAAACAAAGTAACCAGACATGTCATAGATTGCTCACTTTTACTGAGAAAATTCTTGAAAGCTGAGACATATGAAAATTTTGTAGCCCTAAGAAATTTCAGGTTTAGTTCATGGTATTCTTTCCAAAACACCCGATTAAAAGAAGGCTGAAATATAAGAGAAGAGTATGTAGTTTTTTCAATAAGTTGAAGGTAAACCCTTTCAAAGTAATCAACTATACTAAATTTAAAATCAATACATAAGTCTAATTGGTCAATTTCTATTACTCAAATTCTTTAAAATAAAACCAACATTTTACTTTATATTATATTTTACAGCAGGAAAATAATCAATCTAATTTGATTAGGCAACCTTTTAATCTTTTAAATCAGTAGGAAAAAAAGCTTTCTTCTGTCAAGTTAATAATGAACTCTCATTTATTTCCTTAAAATTATGACTATCCCAGAAACAAGTTGCAAGATGAGTAAAAGTTGTTCTGGGTTTTCTGTGTGTATATGTGTGTGTTTTAACACATCTCATTTTGTGAGTTTGCTCTCTCTTCCTTTCCCTCCTATTTTTGTGTTCCATCAAATTTGTTCCCTTTCATGAAAGATTTTCTTCCTGAACCCAGATGCCCCACTGCATGATCTTTCTTCACTGCCTATCCAAGGTAATAGTCATTTTGCCATCCTTGGTATAAAAACCAGTCCCTGACCCACGGCTTCACAATGACTATATAGTTCGCTTATAGATGATTACTTATGTCAGCTTATGGATTATTATATTGAGCTTGTCTCATCAGACCCAAAGAATGAAGTAATTCAATAAACTAATCTGTTTAGCAGAGACAGTATGGTAAGGTGGAAAGAGCATTGAATTTAAGAGACAGGGGACTGTGATATGCATTCTGACACTAAAACATATCAGATGGGTGATTTTGAACAAGTAACCTCTCTGAGTCTGGGTTACAAATCCTTAAAATGAGGATGAGGCCTATGACATAGGGTGGTTGTGAGACTTCACAATATGGGAAGTTGTCCAGCCTTGAGTATAACATATGATTCACAAATTTCATAAATAAACACCTTGAGGGACCTTCTGGAAAGAAGGCTATCTTTCTACTCTACCATGAAAGAAATGTGGGAGTAGGAGAAACTCTTCAGCACTTTTTCAGTCCCCCCACATATAAGTTCCCTTTATTCCTTCATAGTTATAGAGTTGGCAAAAATACAATAAATTAAGATTATCACCTTTTTAAAAAGGAGGAAACTAAAACAAATCATTTTTAATCTTTCTCAGTTAAAAATTCAGCAAATAACTTTTTTATTCCCTTTATCTAATATTGAACGAAAATGTAGTTTTGCTAAGAAGCTTAAATATGTAGATGTTTTTCCTAATTTTTTTTTGCTACTCACCTAGACTGAAATCCTGAAAACCAATTTAGTTTGACTCATAGTTGAAAAATTCCAGTTCTCAAAGCACTGCAAGCTATGCTTCACAAGGTTAACTTGTTATCAATTCTGTATTTTTATTGTGATTATTCTGAATTTGCAAATGCACACAGGAGAGCCATGTTTCCTCCCACCCCCTGCCTCCTCCGTTGAGCACTTAATTTCTTGCCACATGCATATGAGGGGGTTGTGCGTTCCTGATTATTTGTTAAAGACTTTTAGTCAGATTTTTGCCAGCAGCTGGCAAAATGAAGTCATTTTATGCAACAGAATAAAAGGAAAATATTTTGGCCTTTACTTTCAGTGTAAACTTATGTTCATTAACAACAAAGAATATATGCTCCTAAGAAGAAAAAAAAAAATCAAATGTGTACTACTTCCTTTCAAACAGACTTTTGAAAAATTAAGAAAAATCTGAAAACACATCCTAATATATTAAAAAAAAACATGGTGAAATAGAAAAAGTATTAAACTCAGATTCAAAATACATGTAGTCTAAACTAGTTCTGTTGCAGCTGTGCATTTTGGACAAGTAACTTAAACTCTCTGGGTCTCTGCGCCAGTTTCTATGGCTGTGTAATAAACCATCCCAAAAATGAGTTGCAAAAAGCATCAATATTGCTCATGAATCTGCATTATAGGCAATGCTAGGCAGGAGCAGCTCTCTCTGCCCTGAAGTCTCTGCTCCGCTTGAAGTCATCTGAGATGGAAAGAATGCTAGGAAATGTAGCCATGTGAAGGTTCCTTCATTCACCCAGGTGGCAAAACTCAAAACAGCTGGGGCTGGAACAGTTCGGGTTTCTTAGGTACTCTATTTCTATGCGGCCTCTCTGCATGATCTCTCCAGCATGTGGATTCAATGTAGCTGAACTTTTTCACATGTCAGTTGAAGGCTTCCAAGGCATAAGTCTTGACAGAGAGTCACTTAGAAGCCATATAGCTTTTTATGATGTAGCCTCAAAATGCACATAGCACCCCATAGTCACAGTCCTGCTCATATTCGAGTGGAGAGAACATAGACTCCATCTCCCTCAATGGAGAAATTTCAGTGTCAAGTTGCAAGAAAAGCATGTGGTATGGGAGTTATCGGTGTAGTCATTTTTGGAAATACACTCTACAGCAATCTCCTTTAGCTTATATGAAAAATAATCAGGTTGGAATAGGTAAGGTCTTAAATCTCTTTCATCTCAGAAAATCTTGTGAAGTCTCTGATTAAATGGAAACAAGAATGGCTTAAAAGTGAGCTGAAACAGCTAGCATAATGTCAACATATTGGAATAGATAGGAGAACTTATAGGGAATGAGTAACTCTAAAAGTGTGTAAACCATTGAAATGAGTAAATCACCACATTTTTCAGTATCAAGGGTTATATGTGATTGCAAATGCGAGACTATTTTCAAGGTGTGCAATTTTCAGGACATAGGGCAGGTTTATTGTTCCATGCCATTTAGTCTTTCTGCTTAACAACATAGTTATTATCACGGGTCATTTACATTTTGAACACCAGATGTGATGCCAAGAGCTGTTAACACAATATTATTGCTAGGAATTGTTTAAGTCCTATGAATATATATATATATATATATATGCACACACACACACATACACACACACACAGTAATGTATCACTTAATAACAAGGATAATTTATTATGTGATTTTGTTGTTGTGTGGACATTATAAAATATACTTACACAAGCCAAGATGGTATAAACTACTACACACTTAGGTTATATGGTATACAGGCTGTTGATCTTAGACTTAAACCCGTACAAAATGTTACTGTACTGAATACTGCAGGCAATTTGTAACACACTGGTAAGTACGTGTGTATCTAAACATATCTAAACTTAGAAAAGCTACAGAAAAAATACAATATAAAAGATTAAAAATGGTACACATATATAAAGCATTTATCACAAATGAAGCTAGTTCTGGGTAAGCCAGTGAATGAGTGTTGAGTAAATGTGAAAGTCCAGGACATTAATGTACACTACTACAGACTTTATAAACCCTGCACACTTAGGCTGCACTAAATTTATAAAAAAACAAACAAACAAAAAAAAAAAAAAAAACTTCTTTCTTCAATAGCAAATTAACCTTAGCTTGCTGTAACTTTTCTCCTAAGCTTTTAAACATTTATTTTTTTTACTCTTCTGTAAGAATATACCTTAAAATAGGACCACATTGTACAGCTGTGAATTTTTTTTCTTGCTTTATATCCTTTTATATAAACTTTCTTCTGTTTTAAAATTTATTGATTTATTTTACTTTTAAAACTTTTTTGTTAAAAACAAACACACATTAGCTTAGGCCTACACAAGGTCAGGATCATCAATGTCACTGACTTCCACCTGCATATCTTGTTCCACTGGAAGGTCTTCAGGGGCAATAACACACATGGAACTGTCATCTCCTATGATAACAATGTCTTCTTCTGGAATATCTCCTGAAGGACCTGCCCGAGGCTGTTTACAGTTAACTTTTTTTTATAAGTAGAAGTATGCTCCAAAATAATAATAATAAGTATAGTTAATAAATAAACCAGTAACATAAACCATCATTACTATTGTCAAGTATTATGTACTGTACATGATTTTTTACACTATGCTTTCATATGACTGACAGTGCAGGTTGTTTACAACAGTATCACCACAAATATGTGAGTAACATCTTGCACTATGACATTATGATGGCTAAGACATCACTGGGCAATAGAAATTTTTAATCTCCATTATAATCTTATGGGACTCCCTTTGTATATGTTGTCCATCGTTGACAAAGATGTCATTAGGTGATACATGACTGTATATACTGTGCACACACACATACATATTTCAGTACATTATCAATACACACAAAAATTTAAGTCATAATAATGTAGTCCTTTTTTCATATCCATCCTTGACCCTAATGCCCCATGTAATACTAACTGACTAATGAATAAGACTCAATGTTTCCAGTGGTCACCAGAAGTCTAGTAGACTATATATGGTACATTGATTATGGTGAATACAATGAAACAGGGCATGAAGAATTCTCTAAGACCAAATGGGAGGAATCTGACTATAAACAAATGTATACAAAGTTGACCAGTCCATTTGTCCATTCTTATTTCAAGTCTCATATCTGTTTTAATGTATAATGATTTGTTTTTATATTTTTATTATGCATCCACAGAGAACATTTATATGTGCAAACATATGTGTGCATATATATCTATATCTGTATCACTTTAAGTAAGATCACTTTGAGTAAGCAGATGACTTTCCAGTGTAGAGAAATGTATTAAACAAAACATGAATGCCCACTGTTACCCATTTCTTCTAATAGAGTTATTTGCATTTTACCAACGGAAAAACTTAATTCCACAAACAATAAACCTTACAAGGTCATATCATTTATCAGTCTTAACCTTGTAACTTACTGACTATAGTGACATGAATTCTGCACTTCATGGGACTCTATTATGTCATACAAAAAACATGACACAAACACGAGAGGACTCTCCTCAAGCATATCTAATACATGACCAAATATGCAAAGAACTTTATATCTCAGTGGCCTAAATTAAGCAATTCTTAGAAGTCTTTAAATGCTGCTTCTTTTGAATGAAGAATATTTTCTCAGTAAATTGAAACCACTCCAGACACCCATCTATGACCTGACATAAAATTAGAGTATTTGCCTTCACAGTTACAACCTTTTTTTTTTTTTTTTTTTTTTTTTTTTTTTTTTTTTTTTTTTTTTGAGAAGAAGTCTCGCTGTTGTCCACAGGCTGGAGTACAATGGCACAATCTTGGCTCACTGCAACATCCACCTCCCAGGTTCAAGCGATTCTCCTGCCTCAGTCTCCCAAGTAGCTGGGATTACAGGCATCTGCCACCCTGTCTGGCTAATTTTTGTATTTTTAGTAGAGACAGGGTTTCACCATGTTGGCTAGGCTGGTTTCGAACTCCTGACTTCAGGTGATCCGCCCACCTTGGCCTCCCAAAGTGAGGGGATTACCGGCATGAGCCACCACGCCGGGCCACAGTTATAACTTTTTAGGCATGCATTACATGTAAGTAGAATCTCCACAAAATATATATAAATGGAAGTGAACTATAGCAACATAAATGAACCTAGGATTTTTAAAGTTGAAGAAAAAAATCTTCAAAATCCTTTTGATGATCATAACAGCACACAATGGTCCTCCAATTTTCTACCATGACTTTTGAGATATTTTGAAGTAAAATGTTATCTTTAAATTTCATAAGAATTTTCATTTCATCCTTTGATACCTGAGTTGATGTAAAGAAAAATAATATTTTAATACCTTATTTTTCCCCCACAGATGTTAATTACAGTTGATGACATAGTCCCATGGTTTCAAGTTTCCTCTGAATTATTTGCCACATACACCTAAGACATACGCAAATCCCATTTTGATGAGACAGAATCTCCCTCAATAAAATAGAAATTTGATTTTTCAAGTTTATCAACCTTTAAAAAGAGATTCTCTAGTTGGAGAAAGATGTTTAAACCAAACTGCCCTGATTGTTACCCCCGGGACTCATTTTTCCTTTCTGAAATATTTTTTAAATTAAAGCTACCACTATCATGGGGTGATCAGAAAAGTTATTACTAAACACAAGAGAAAAAAACGAATACCCATGTAGAATATATATACATAGTACAATAGTAACAGGAGGAGAGCTTTATTATAGACAACATTTTTTGTTTTAGTCTGAATGGAAGAGGATTCTGTCAGTTAAGAACACTTAGCCACTGAATAATCTGGGCACAGTGGCTCACGCCTGTAATCCCAGCACTCTGGGAAGTCGAGGCAGGCGGATCACAAGGTCAGGAGTTTGAAACCAGCCTGACCAACATGGTGAAACCCCGTTTCTACTAAAAATACAAAAATTAGCCGGGCATGGTGGCACGTGCCTGTAATCCCAGCTACTAAGAAGGCTGAGGCAGAATAATTTCTTGAAAAAACAAACAAACAAATAAAAAAACACTTAGTCACTGAATAAATAGAACTCTACTAAATCTAATTCTAGGTAATTATAACAACTTAAAAACTTAAAATACCTTTTTGTTTGTTTGTTTGTTTAATAGTCAGAGTCTCACTCTGTCACACAGGTTGGAGTACAGTGGTACGTTCTCAGCTCACTGCAACCTTCACTTCCCAGATTCAAGACATTCTACTGTCTCAGCCTCCTAAGTAGCTGGGATTACAGGCATGTGACACCAAGCCCAGATAATTTTTGCATTTTTAGTAGAGACAGGGTTTTGCTATGTTGGCCAGGCTGGTCTCGAATTCCTGACCTCAAGTGATCTGCCTGCCTGGGACTCCCAGAGTGCTGGGATGACAGGCGTGAGCCACCACGCCCAGGCATATATCAAATTATTTTTAAATATACTTGATTTTTTCAAACAATTTTAGATTCACAACCAAATTGAAAGGAAGGTAAAAAGATTTCCCATATATCCCTTGCTTCCACATATGCACAGCCTCCCCGACTATCAAAATCCCACACCCAAGTTGTATGTTTGTTAAAACTGATAAATCTACCTTGACACATCATTATCACCTAAAGTCCACACTTTACAATAGGGTTCAATCTTGGTGTTGCACATTCTTTGTATTTTGCCAAATGTATAATAACATGTATCCACCAATATAATATCAAACAGAGTAGTTTCACTGCTCTAAAACTCCTCTATGCTCCGTCTAGTAATACCATCCTCCCCCAAACCCCTGGCAAACCACTGATCCTTTTACGGTCTCCATAGTTTTGCATTTTCAAAAATGTCATATACATCAAATCATTTTTAACTATGATTTTGGAATAGTGTGGTCATAGACACATTTTTTCAGTTTAGATCAAAGAAATTTCAAAAGTGTAACAAAATATTTATAATTAGTATTCAGTTAAATTTGCTATAATTTCATTTTTATAGCTATAACAATTACATAATGTTTGTACATTCATTTAAAGGCTTGTAGTAAATTCTACTTCAAACTCCTGTCTGACTTCAGTGAAAACAATATGATTTATCTCCCTAAAAAATATTATTTAAACTAAGATTTAGTTACTTGATCTCACATTTCCTATACAAATAATATGAAAACACTATTTCAGAGAGTTTAGACAATGTCACTGATTTATAGCATAATAGGAAATGTCAAGGAGTCCACTTTCAGAATGTTGGCGTAGCCCCCTACGTAGACTGAGCCCCCTACGTAGACTGAGCCCCCTACGTAGACTGAGCCCCCTACGTAGACTCAGCCCCCTACGTAGACTCAGCCCCCTATGTAGACTCAGCCCCCTACGTAACTGGTAAGAATTATTTAATTAAGAAAAAATCTCTAAAATTTGACCTAAGGGCATAAACCAAAAGAAGATAAATTATTTAAGAAAATCTACTAAATCTAGGTTAGAACAATAAGAATCTGTGGCACTTGCACTAAATAGTATTACTGCTTCCTCCACAACCTCAGTTCAGCTTAATGGAAGTTTTACTATGGACAGGAGTGGCCAAGAAACTGGGGTCCACTTTACCTTTGGCTCCCAATAAAAAGTCTCATTGGAAAACACGACACCAACTTTTCTTGTATCCTCCAACTCTAGATTGCTGAGCCTAAACTCCTGTTGAATATAGAAAGAGTTCAAGAGCTCTCTTCCTCTACCCATCCTGCACTCACATGGGGAAGACTTTCCCATCCAAGAAAGGCCAAGAACCCAAGGGCCCCACTGCCCTTGCCCCACTTTTCTGGCAGGAGAGAAGTTCTATGCCAAGAGAGGCAAACCAGAGGCTAACATCCTGCCTAGTGCTAGAGTACCAACTCAGAGATTTCGCTCACAGGTAGAAGCAGTCCATAAGAATGGAGAACTTCAAACCTCTCCACAAAAGAACCGATTTTATTTGAAACAGAGTGTGCAGAGTTCAAGCCTAAGTCTGCTATCTAAAACAATGGAGGTTTTTGTTTTAAGCAATTAAAAGCCGGCTGTAGTTTTATGAGAACAGGAAGTTAAACGGTAGGTTCACTAACTTGTCCAACAAAACTGTGGAAAAAGACAGCAAAGAAGAGCTCTTCTGGAGTGAGAAGAAACTTCAACGAGTGGTCTCAAAAACTATCCCTGCCAGAATTTAATTGCATCAGAGTGGAGTAATTAACGTCAAAAGGCATTATCAGCCAGCAAATAGTGTATATGCTACCAAATGAAGGGATCAAACTCAATAAGCATTAAAATCATACAAAGTATGTTCCCTGACCACAGTTAAGTTGAGGTATAAATCAACAACAACAAAAAATCGTGGAGATTCACAAATGTGGGGGAAATTCTACAACACATTCTTAAATGACAAATGGGTCAAAAAAGAAATCACAAGAGAAATTAGAAAATACTTTCAGATGAGTGAAAATGAAGACTTTATATACCAAAACTTAGGGAATGATGTTCAAGTAGTTATTGGAGAAAAATTTATAGCTGCAAATGCCTACCTTAAACAAAAGGAAAGATCTCAAATCAATAACCTAATCTTCTCTCTTAAGAACTAGAAAAAAAAAAAATCAAACAAGCAGAAACAAGGAAATGATAAAGATTAGAGTGCAAATTTTAAAAATACAGTGAGGAAAAACAACAGAGAATATTAACAAAATCAAAAGTTGGTTCACTGAAAAGATCAACAAATTTGACAAATCTGTAGCTAAGACTGACAAAGACAAAAAGAGAAAAAATCAAATTACTAAAATTAAGAATGAAATATGAGAGACACCACTACTGATACAGCAGATATAGAAATAAAAAAAGAAATACAAGGGAATACTATGAATAACTATTTGCCAAAAATTATATAACTTAGATAAAATCAACAAATTTTTCAAAAGACACAGACTATCAAAACTAACTAAAATATAATGGAAAATATGAGCAGATCTATAACAATTAAAGAAACTAAAGTGTAAATCAAAATCTAATTCCTCAAATCCCAAGGACTAGATGACTTCACTTGATAATTCTAGCAAATATTTGCAGAAGAAATTCTTCAAAAACCCTTCCAAGAACCAGATTATGAAAAATCACTTCTTAATTCATACTGAGGCCAGAATATTTGTTACCCTGATACCAAAGCCAATGATATCATAAGAAATAAAAAATACTGGCCCATATCTTTTATCAATATAGACACAAAATCTTCAACAAAATACTAGCAAACTCAATCCAGAAAACGATTACATAGAATTATCACCATGACCAGAGGGTATTTATTTCATTTGTACTCAAAATTAGTTAACTTTAACATTTTGGAAATATATTAATTTATTATACCATATCAACAGAATAAATGACAAAAGGTATATGATCATCTCAGTAGATACGAAAAAAGCATCTAATAAAATATAACATCCCTTCATGATAAGAATGTTCTACAAATTAGGAATAGAGGCATCTTTGTTAACCTGATAAATGATATCTACAAAATAAAAACAGCTAATATCATATAGCTAGTGGATAATGATTGGATATTTTCCCCTTAAGATCAAGACTAGAACAAGAATAGGACAAGAAACATTTCTGTTTAACACAGTACTGAAGGTTCTATCCAAGGCGATTAGGCAAAAAAGAATTACAAAGAGAAGGAGGAGGAGGAGTAAAAAGCACCTAAGTTGGAAATGAATAAGTAAACTTACTCTATTTGCAAATTATTATCTTGTATACAGAAAATCCTAAAGGATCCACCAAAAATCTATTCAAACTAATAAATTCAGCAATGCTGCAGGATAGAAGATCAATATACAAAAACCAATTGCACTTCAACACATTTATAATGAACTCCAAAAATAAAATTAAGTAAACTTCACTACAAATAATATGAAATTTAGAAATAAATTTAATGAAAGAAATATAAAATTTATACTCTGAAAACTGAAAATCGTTTTTAAGAGAAATTTTAAAAGACTCAAATAAATAGAAAGCTATCACATTGATATATTGGAAGATTTAATATTTTTGTTTGTTTGTTTGTTTGTTTTTTGAGACGGAGTCTTGCTCTGCCGCCCAGGCTGGAGTGCAGTGGCCGGATCTCAGCTCACTGCAAGCTCCGCCTCCCGGGTTCACGCCATTCTCCTGCCACAGCCTCCCGAGTAGCTGGGACTACAGGCGCCCGCCACCTCGCCCGGCTAGTTTTTTGTATATTTTAGTAGAGACGGGGTTTCACCATGTTAGCCAGGATGGTCTCGATCTCCTGACCTCGTGATCCGCCCGTCTCGGCCTCCCAAACTGCTGGGATTACAGGCTTGAGCCACCGCGCCCGGCCGAGATTTAATATTGTTAAGATCACAGTAGTCCCCAGTTATTTTCTACAGATTCCTCACAATCTCCCTCAAAATCTCTGCCAGTTTATTGCCAAAATTGGCAGGCTCATCCTGAAACTCATAAGGCAATACAAGGACGCAAAAATAACCAAAACAATCTTGAAAAATGAGAACAAAGTTGAAAGACTGACATTTCCAATGTTAAAACTGAATACAAAGCTATAGTAATCAGGACAATTGATACTCATAAAAATATACATATCGATCAATGAGATAGAATTTAGATAAAGCCTCACATTTACAATCAAATGATTTTCAACAACTTGCCAAGACAATTTAATAGTGGAAAGAATGATTCTGGGATAAGTAAATATCCATATGCAAATCCACATGGATATCCATATATTTATAACAAAATTAACTAAAAGTGGATCATAAATCTAAATTTAATAGTGAAAATATTGCATTTAAAAAGAAACATAGAATTAAATGTTAGTACCTTTGGATTAGGCAATGGTTTCTTAGATATGATACAAAAAGCACAAGCAACGAAACAAACAAATAGCTAAATTATACTTCATCAAAATTTAAAACTTTTGTGATTCAAAAGACACCTTTGAAAAGAGAAAAAAAAAAGAACTACAGCATGGCAGAAAACTTTTGCAAATCATATCTTACAAAGGAGTTTCATCTAGAATGTATTCAAAATTCTAGCAACTCAATATTAAAAAGCCAAAGACCCTAGTAATAAAATGATCAAAATCTTTAAATAGACCTTTCTCCATATACATGTACAAATGGCTAATAAGCACATTAAAAAGATCCTCAACATCTTTAGGCATCAGGAAAATGCAAAGTGAAACCACAATGAGATACCATTTTATATTAATTAGAATGGCTACAGATCATAACAAGGCTTGGAGAGAATTTGGAGAAAATGGAACCCTCACACTCTACTGATGTGAATGCAAATATTTCAGCCAGTTTGGAAAACAGTCTGGCAGTTCTTCCAAGGTTTGAACAAACAGTTACCATATGACCTATCAAGTTCACTCCTAGGTATATACCCAAGAGAAATTAAAACATATGTCCACACAGAAACATTAATGATCCTAGCAGCTTTATTTGTAATAGTCAAAAAAGTGGAAATAACTCAAATGTCCATCAAATGATAAACGCGTAAATGTCTTATAGCGATAAAATGGAAGATTTGGCCAAAAAAAAAAAGCAGTGAAGTACTGATATATGTTACAAAATAGAACATTATGCAAAGTGAAAGAATCCAGTCATAAAGGACAACATATTATATGATTCCATTTATACAAAATGTCCAGAGTAGGTTAGTCTGTAAAGATAGAAAGCAGGCTGGACATAGTGGCTCACACCTGTAATCCCAGCACTTTGAGAGGCCAAGGCTGGCGGATCATTTGAGGCCGGGAGTTAGAGACCAGCCTGGCCAACATGGCGAAACCCCGTCTCTGCTAAATATACAAAAATTAGCCGGGCGTGGTGGCACGCGCTTGTGGTCCCAGCTACTCAGGTGGCTGAAGCATGACAATCGCCTGACCCTGGGAGGTGGAGGTTGCAGTGAGTTGAGATCATGCCACTGCACTACAGCCTGGGGGACACGGCAAGACACTGTCTCAAAAAGTAAATAAAAATTTAAAAAAGATAAAGTGGTTGCCTTGAGGCTGGGGAGTTTGAAAAAATATGAGTGATACTATTAATAGGTATTGTTTTCTTGACAAAAAATTCTATAATTACATATTAACGATGGTTGCACGATTCTGTAAATATACTCAAAATCATTGACTTGTACGTATGTAAAATAAATCCCAATAAAGATGTTAGTTAAAATAAAGAAAATTCTATTTTGAGACATTATCACAAATGATAAAAATTTACAGCCAAAACTTGGAAACAATCCAAATATCCGAAAGTACTGGAAATGTTAAAAAAAAATTTATGTTAATCCACATAATATAATGTATTCCTATTAAAATAGTATTTACAAATTGTTAATCATAACATAGGAGAGTGTTCATGTTAGAATGGTAAGTAAAAGAAACAAGAAACAATCACATCAATAATAAAATTTATTTGTATTTTAAAAATAGCATGAATATTAAATACCAAAATATTAATAGTTGCTGTCTGTGCTGTTGTAGTATTGGTGATTTTTATTTCAACTTTCTTTCACGTTTTCTAATTTTACAAATTTGCTGTACATTTAAATTTTTAGAAATTTAAACAAATAAAAGTATTTAACCATGGATTGAGGTTTGCCATCAATAAGTGATTGCAAAACTGATATTATTCTACCAACTCATTTTAATAATGTTTAATGATGATTGAGCTAATAGATGTCTATTTTTTAATTTAAATCATCACTCTTTTTAGTTAATAGGGTTTTAAATGAATATTAAAAATAATTGAGTATGCAAATAGACCCATTACTATCCTTTATTGTTATCAGTAAATTAAAATCTGAGCCAGTGAGCTCAAAACATGAGTTGTTTTACCACTGAAACAATATTAGGAGAGAAGAGTAAAGAAAAAAAAATTATAAGGCTATGGTCATATTTTAAATAAGTTATTATTAAGAATTGCTAATAAATCTTAGCTCTTTTATTCTCTATTAATGAGAATAATATGTCATACGAAACAAAAATAAAAACTATGAATCCTCTTATTCAGGATTTAGATAACTTTTTACATATGTTTAGAGCTTTGAATTACTAGATCGGATCATCAGTTTTATCATTATCTCATATTTAATTTGTAAGGAAAGCAGCAAAATATAATCCCTCCTGTGAATGTTTATTTGTTTTTTTTCCCCTGAAGAACAGAGCAGATTTATACAATACAATCTATATTTTTTGCTCAAACTATTCAAGTCTAATTCTGATTCTTTTCACATAGGTTTTAATGACTTTCGACTGAGAAAACAGTTGTTGTTGTTGTTTTTAATAGCCTATAGGTTTTTACTGTTGATGCTACTAATATTAGAAGTTGAACAGTCAAAAAGCTGTTAGAGACCCAGAGAGATCACTACTGAGAAGAGGTTGCTTTGTATAACTCTAAAATACTCCAACTCCAGAGATTCATAATTTTTAAGTAATCTAGTCTAGTATTTTATACTAGACACTGATAATCAAGTTATATTTCTGGTTCCACTTCAGTTTTTTTCCTACTTAATCTCTATCTAGCTCTTCTCATTGAATCTTCAGTAAAATTGAGTAATAAATAAAGGAAACAAACTTTAAGACTAATGGAACTAGTTTTATTTGTTTTATTTTCTTTAACATAGGCTTTGATAAATTCACTGACACATTGAGTTGGCCATAGCATGTGATGGGAGACAGCCCAGTATCCTAGAAACTGATTTATATCATTGCTCTTGAGCGCCATTGCAAGCATAAAGAACTGGCAATTGTTCCCAGGTACTTTGGAGCTCCCTTTCTGGCCAAGGAACTCTGGAGAGGAATACTTGAGGCAATACTAGAACTCAGTCTAAGCATAGTTAACACCAGTAAACACTCAGCATGCCTTGGTGACAAAGAATGAAGTCACTACAATAATAATTCTATTGGTGATATACACAAAGGTGTATATGCACATACAAAGGTTTTCATACAAATACAAATACACAATTTTAATTCCCAGGCAATCCTAGACAGCTATAAGCAAATTCTTGAAAGAGCTTTTATTAATTAAAGAGCTACAGTGCTGAAGAGTCCTTAAGTAAAATATTTGGCTTAAGTTACCATATCATGAAGCCTTTTCCAGACACTAGACAAAAACTTCAAAGAATGGTTGGAAGAAGTTTCTGGCTTTTGTTGAAGGACTCTTCTGGAATGGTAGCCAAAAGCAAATGTGGCAAACTCATGACATGAAAAGCTAGGTACTAATGAACAAGATGCTCAAGATAACAAATAGCAGCCTAAAGGAAAAGACCAGTGGGATTTGCTACTGCCAAGGAGGACAGTGGATCTAAAGCAGTAGAACACATCAAAATCACCTAAAATAATCTTAGTTTTGCCCTGGTATAGGTTTCTTGACCTTAGCACTATTTGTATTTCAAGATGGATAATACTTCGTTTTGGGAAAGGAACAGGACACTAAACATGCACAGGGCATTGTTTAGCAGCATCCCTGGCTTTTATTCAATAGATACCAATATGACAACAATGTTTCCAGATATTACAAAGTGAACTTTGGGGTCCACAATTTTCTACATTTGATAAACAATCATAGATCAACTAAGTCAAATTCTCAGTACTAGGACTACCTTGCTCCCTAATTTGGCCTTCTGAATCCCACACATGGAATGGTTAGATATTTCTGGCCCGTGGCCTTATATTGCATATTTTAAATTTGTTGTTGTTGCTGTGAAACACCCATTCTGGCCAGGCGCGGTGGCTCACACCTGTAATTCCAGCATTTTGGGAGGCCAAGGTGGTGGATCACCTGAGTTTGGGAGTTCAAGATCAGCTTTGCAAACATGGCAAAACGCTGTCTCTATTAAAAATACAAAAAATTAACTGGGCATGGTTGGGGGCACCTGTAATCCCAGCTACTTGGGAGGCAGAGGCAGGAGAAATGCCTCTTGAACCTGGGAGGCAGAGGTTGCAGTGAGCTAAGATAGCACCACTGTACTCCAGCCTGGGCGACAGAGCGAGACTCTGTCTCAAAAAAAAAAAAAACAAACAAAAAAAAAAACATACACACACAGACACACCACACACACAAAATCCATCCTTTCTTGGATATTTGTGGAATTTTCCCTTACTCAACTTATGAATGGCAGTGTGGAGAAAGCAAATGATGAAAAAATATATATGTGTGAATTTAAATCCCAGCTTTGTTCTATTCCATTTGTGAAACATTTGGCAGTTTATTTAAGCTTTGTCTTTAATTTCTACCCAAAGGACTTCTCCAGTCATCTAAAGTCTACTATTAACTGGAGGCAAAATGAGGATCAAGACAATGACCATAATGTTTCACATTAATAATTCATTCTCACATGGTTTCAGCCAGAACACAGAAGCTGTCCGTACAGGAACATCACTGATATTTCAAACCTGCCATCAGAGTTCACCCTTCAGAAAATAACGTGTGGGAATAAGATACATAAAAGGTCTATAATATTGTGATAGGCAGTCCCTAATGTGGACCCCTCTTACCCCTACCACTTGGTAGTCACTCCTTGCCGAGTCCCTTTCTCTGAGTGGAGTATGGATCTACTTAGTAGCTTCTAATAAATAGAATATACCAAAAGTGATGGGATGCCATTTCTGAGATTGGGAGACAAGAAGTCTTACTTCCATTTTGTGAGTGCCTCCTCCTACTCTCTTATTCACTAGCTCTACGAGAAGCTCGTGGTCATGCTGTGAACTGCCCTGTAAAAAGGCCCACATGACAAAGAACTGAGAAAATATTCTGTAGAGAACTGTGGTCTTCTATTCAACAACCTGCAAGAAACAGAATCTTGCCAACAGTCCCATGAGCCAGCTTGGAAGTGAATCCTCCGTAACTGAGCCTTGATGATGCCACATCTCTGTGCAACACTGTGATTGCAGTCTCATAAGAAACTTTGAAGCAGATGACACAGCAAGCTGACCAATAGAAACTATGAGAGTATAAGCATTGTTTTGTCTTACCAAGTGTTAGTAATTTGTTACACAGTAATAGGTAACAAAAGTAAACATAGGAGAATAAATGATTTTCTCTCTCTTCTCCTCATCCATTCTATGACAATCATAATAGTGATAATGATGATGGTGATGGTGCTGTCCTTAACTATCTGAGTCTCAGATGAAGCTGTGCCATGAGTCTTCTGCCCCTCAAACTAGCAGGGGCAATCCTACACTGACCATATTATCAAGATTCTCTCAAACTCTGAGCCCTAATATGGCCCATCAATTATCTTTCCCAATCATAATTACAATAAGATTAAAATTCTCATTATGAAACTATTAGGGATCAGATGTGGATTATTTCACATTGCTTATGCAATTCGTGTTTGAGGTCAATCTCAGGGGCAAAAACCCAAAAGAATCCTGAATGCAGAATTTAATTAGAACATCTCAAAGCAACCAAGT
Source organism: Macaca thibetana thibetana (assembly GCF_024542745.1). Classification (NCBI taxonomy): domain Eukaryota; kingdom Metazoa; phylum Chordata; class Mammalia; order Primates; family Cercopithecidae; genus Macaca; species Macaca thibetana. The sequence continues at coordinate 102,232,973 of NC_065589.1, read as the reverse complement.
CTTTCCTATACTCATATCTCATCCTGAAACCCAGTTTAATATTAAAATAAAAATACCACTTTCCTCAAAAGATTATTTTGATAAATTAAATGACATAAATGCACAAAGTTTCCTAACCTTACTCCTGTGATGTAGTAAGTGTGCAACAAATATTAAGGGTTTCTTGTTATTTTAATTTCTTCCTCTTCCAATCCCTCAGTTTTCTAATCCTCTTATAGGTGTTTAATTCCATTACTAGGCTTTTTCAATTTCTGCCAAGGTCTTATTCTAAAAATACCAAGGAATTCACAGAACCAATTAGTTCTTTTTTTCACCTTAAAGTTTCAAAATGATCCACTTACTCCTCGTTGCCCTTAGATAAAAATAAGGCCAAATGATAAAATGAAATTAAAGATCCATTGTTTATGACCAGTCCATAAACAAATTAAATAATTTTCCTTTTTCTTTAACTAGAATATTGTCTACTTGATTAAAAATTAATGGCTCAAAAATTCAGAAGCTGAATCACAGCTTTTTAAAAAATAAATGCTATCAAAAAGGCAAATGGATTAATACATATTCAGTTTTCTTAAAATGGGAAGAAAAGCACTTTTTCAAGTTTAAGTTTACAGTTAAAGATAGCAAAGGTACCAACGTACCTAAGCTAAAAGAGATCTCCTCATTATCATTTAATCTGTCAGCATATCTAGGGCTGGGTTTCTGGAAATAAACAGGTACCAATCTATCCTCTAAAGATCGGAGCATGGAGTAATTTGAAAATTATAAAATAGCTTGACCTATCTATAAAAATACTTTTTTCACATATCTTTAGGGGTGTTTTATCTGGATGTTGTCAGTGGGTTAAGACAATGTGATATGCTCAAACACATATAATTTAAAAACTTGTCAATCTCTAAGCAGCTACTAATAATTTACTGTGAATTGAAGTAACCAGGCCTTTAGAAAATAGCTTGAGAAGCGGCTCCATTTTGATAAAGAAGAGTGGGGAGAAAGAGTGGTACATTCAATTTTGAGAAGTCTCAGTAGCTAAAAAGAAATACGGCAGCACAAAGTAACTCAGGTAGGGAAAAAGAAAGGTTTCCTAATGCAGATTTGATGTGCTTCATGCGGATTAATCTAAAGTTGGTGTCAAGATCTTTCCCTTTCCTGAGGAGTGCTGAGTGCCTGAAGTTGCATGAGACTTGCCTAAGAGATTCTCTCAATAATATGGAAAATAATATAGATCTCAAATAAGTTGACCACAGTTTTAATCTTAGTAGGTGATCACTGTGCATCTTCTCGGGCTTTTAATTTCAGGTAACATACTGATAAATTGAGATGCCTAATAGAGGTTTGTTTTTATGTTTTGAGTTTAGAAATTACCCAAAAAGGATCTGTGAGATATTTCCAGTAATTTACTTAACATAAAATGCCTTATGTCATGCATGTTTATGATATTTATATTTCAGGTAGTATTGATAAGTTTTTATTTTCTTGTGATATTACATCTTGAAAGATTTACTGAATTGACTACCTACAAATCTATACAAACTGCTTACATGATTAAAAAATATAGTATTGAAGAAAGTTGGAAATGACAAAAAGTAGTTTTAGTTTCACTGTCACAAGAAGAAATTGAAACAGCCCTAAAAATTCACTTTGTAGCCAAGAAAATGGTTTTCATAAAACTGCAAAAATGTCCCAAAGCAACAATATTATATTTCTTAAACTATTGCTGCTACTGACATAAAAAGAATTCTTTCTATAATTCTTCTGTGGCCTTGGTTGGTGACAAAGTGGTTACTAGAAAACTTTTGTAAATAGTTTCTTTTTATAAGCTTCCAGGCATAGAAACTAAAAAAAGAGAGAGACTCATTTGAGTGTCACTAGCTTCAATTATTAAATGGGTTTAAAAATCGCATGATTCAGTATATAAATCAAAATAATACACGATCTTCTACTAGCACAAATTTGCAGAAGTGCAATGTAGCATCATCAAGTAATGCCAACAATGGTCGAAATAAACTTTTGCTTTAGTGGTTACAAATGCAAGATGGCACAGTGGAAAGAACTGGGAGTAGTATACTCCATTAGTATATGACCCCTTGATCTCTTTGGGTTCCAGTTTCCTTACCTGTGTCATGAGGGAGTGCTACAAATGGTGTCAAATACTCCTTCTAGTTCTACGTTTCAAAGATAAATGTGAATGTTGTGGGACTATTAAGGAGGGATTCTTTCATATAAATAGATGACATTCACTCTATAAATGTGGCAATGATATTTTGCTACATATACTCCTTTAGTGTTTTTTAAATAGGTTTTAATTTTTAGAGTTCCAGGTTCACAGCAAAATTGATTAGAAAGTAGAGTTTCCACATATTCCTTCCCCCATACCCAAACAGCCTTGCCCACTATCAACATCTCACACCAGAGTGATACATTTGCCAGAGGTGAATTTAAGCCAACACATCCATAGTTTATATTATCATCTATCGCTAACATTAGGGTTCACTCTTGGTGTTATACATTCTATGGATTCAGATAAATTTATACTGATATGTTCCTTCAGTGTTTTTATTGTCTCAGCCAGATCACTATGTGATGGTGTAAAAAAATATTAAAATATTTCCTATAGTGAGTGCCAAACAGTGACATCCAAATAATGACCCTTATGCTGTGTTTATTTTTTTCTTCTAATAGAGACAGGGTCTCACTATATTGCCCAGGCTAGTCTCAAACTCTTGGACTCAAGTGATCTTCCCACCTCTGTCTCCCAAAGTGCTAGGGTTACAGGTACGAGTCGTTACAGCTGGGCCCTTGTTTATCTTTATCTTCCCTAGCAACTTAGATGTGAAATTCTAAACCTGGTAGATATTATAGTAACCAACAGTTGTTGCATCATTGAGTTGGATGACCTAAATTTGAATAACAGAGATAAAAGATTAAAAAAGAATATAAGTGTGAAGTTTTCCAGATGAATAATTATTCTCTGAGTAGAATGTCCTCTTCAAGTAGCATCCTATCGTTTCATTATTAAGGAAAAGTCATAAGTAGTCCAAGGGGAGGGAGGACTGAATTGAATAGAGCATTACTTACTGAAGATCACTTAACTAAGTGGAGCAATGGGCTTTGTTTTGAAGGCTTTTCTCCAAACTAAAATATATGTGTTAAAGCATCAAATGCAGTATTCATTTATCAGGAGGAATATCACTCAGCAGGCAAGGATTTTCAAAGCTCAATTTTTTTTTTCCACTGAAATGGGACTTTTCCAGTGAAGAGATAAAAATGCTTTGAACATTTTAAATCTAGCCACAGTGTCTTATTTACTTCTGTGGAGAGTATCCAGAATTGCTTCATCTGGCAGAAGAAACAATTTGTTCATTGCAGAAAGCCTTAATTTATTACGACCAAACCCAGAAAGATTCAGATCTGTTAATTCTTATGAAATGCACAGGTTTTGACAATACATTCATTCTGTAATATCATGGTAATGAAATAGTATTATTAAATTACGATACTTGTACTTTGCAAATAATTCTCTTCCACTGCATCTCCTTTGTATGATTGGGGCTGTTTGTTTAGAATAAGAGGCAACTGTGCCTTTCCATTTTGATCCTAATGTAGAGATTATGTCCCTGAGGTAAATGTCATTAATGGAAGAAGAGGAAATAAAATATCTGCAAAAGAAATGAATCGAGAAAGAACCTATAGTCAGGTGAAATATGAAGGCCATAGTAAAAAAAAAAAAAAAGATTAATAAGTAGAGATTGGCACAACAAAAAAATGTTTGTTTTCTCTCTTTCTTTCTCTGAGTAACAATCCAGGTTTTCCTTTCTCTCTCTCTGTAACTTCCCTCCACGAAGTCACAGAGCTTGTATATCATCACTATAAAGATATTATAAATCAAGCTGCTAACACTTATTCTGATCCTAATATATTTTCATAAAACACAATTAATAAAGGATCAGACTGTAAAGTAGATAGAAGTAACAAAAGTCATGCAAAAAGGCATTAGAAAGCTCCAGAGAGCACCACCACCATCATGACTTTCATTAGTGTTTCAGTTAGTTCAGTCTAAGCACTGGATGCCAGCCTCTTCGATTGACATTTAATATTGTAAATAGTTGCTGATGTCTAATCTTTAAGCATCAGCTCTGCAGACTGATGATGATGATGATGATGATGATGTTTATTCTCAACAGGGAGATTTTTTTTAACCTATGTTTATCACCCCAGAGTAGTGAAGAAACACCCATTTTTCTATTCAAATAACTGTATAGAATATATAATATTAGTTGAGAGAAGAGTAAAACAAAATCCTAGCTAATTAGAAATTTAAATTTAGCTTCCAGGGCATCTTTGTAAAAAAAAAATATATATATATATAAAAAAAATATGATAATTTCTACAATATTTTACTTCCCACTTATTTGATATTTTTGTTACCATTCTCTGAGCACCAACGTATATCAGGTACTTTGTTAAACATTTGCTTACTTTGATCTAAACATGCCCACACCCCAAAAAAATAAGGAAACAGAGCCTCAGAAAAATTAGGTAACTTACCCAAGGTCACAAAGCTAGTAGTGGTTGAGCTGGCATTAGAACCCCAGGTTGTCTGTGGCTGAACTCTGGTTTCTTCCAACTATGCTTCCCTGGCCTGTAGATCTCTAACCTTCTTTGGTTTTAAAGAAAGTTTTTCACTGCTGTATTCTGAGTAACAGTAGGGATTTTAATAGATTCTTGAACATTCTACCTACATGACTATTCCATATGCTTGCATCCCTTTACATTTAGAAGAAGAAATAGCTTTTCTGAAAATAATTTTTCCCCAGGAAATAAAAATACGGTAGGCAAAATGTAAAGAACAGAGTTTTAACTAAAACAGGTAACTTCTCCTTAGGAAAAGTCACTTTGACATGAAATAAGTTTAGGATATTAACAATTATTGGACATTTTGAAACAGAAAGTCCTATTCTCTGCAAATAAAAATATCCTCCATCATGGTACATGATATTAAATGTAACCATTTCAGGGCCAATATAAACCTTGGAGAGTGAATTCAACTCATTCAAATTATCTATTTACCCTTAAAAAGTGAAAGATTTACTAAGGATCTTATCAGGACATTTAGATCAAATTGCTTATATTAATATTTTTTCCTCATGGAAATTTATGAAATATTTACAAAACTCATTATGGAGTATTCAAAATAATTGAATATATGCTCCAGCTGAAATAAAGGATTATGTACCTAGTAAAAATATATGAATGTACTGTATGCATAAGATCTTTTACAAGTTCAAGTTTTCTTAGTTTTGCACTTAACAAATCCTATACAATAAAATTCTAATGAATAAAATGCATGTACCTAACCGACAAGGTAGATTATTCATTGTAGAGGTAATTAGCCTTCCACCAATAATGCAATTTGATTAAAGTCTGATCAAAAATCACACTGAGATTTTGGCAAAATTAACATGTTGCTTAATAAAACGTGTTATACTTCTTTGTATTTCCTTTTGGTAAAGGTGGTTTTAAAAATTTGCCTCTATTCAATTCCAAACGGTTGGTGCAAAACAATCTGCTTAAGAAAAGTCCTTTCTGAACCATTTGTGAAGGTCCCCAGTAATTCACTAACTTGCAGTCAAGAATTTTATTAATATATGATTAAACAAAATGTGTTAGAGCTGGGGGAAAATAAGCAACTACCAGAAGCCCACATGCTGGGGCAAGATTACAAAGATTTTTTTTTTTTTTTTTTTAAGATTATAAATCAAATAGCTATTTGTGTTTTAACATTAGATAAAATTAAGTCTTTACACAGATAAAAACACTGTGGACATGCACTTACACGTTCAACACTGAAACGTGAATTCAGGAAACGTACGATTTAGCATTTCTTTTTATAAGTTTAAGTCCTCAAGTGGAAAGTAGTAAATCTGAATTTTAATGTGAATACCAAATATTTATGCTATGTCAGAATTTAGCAATTAGCACCAAAAAACTTGTTTACGTCAGCAAATTCAACAGTGTCTACCATTAATTCCCAATCATTTGTTCATATTAGCCGCAGCAAAATGTTAGTGTCCACTTTGCTTCCTGTTGCTTCCTTTCACTGTTTGCTAAAATATGAGAAGGTAAAGTAAAATCTGACTCCAAATGATACATACTATATTCAACAATAATTTTCAATGGTTTAGCATGTATAATTGTTTCTATTATTTGGATTTCATTTGCCACTGCTTGTATTACAATAGAAAATCACATCCTGATTATATTTTAAATAAGATTATATTTTAGTATATAATAGGTCAACATGCTTTATATGTCTTTATATTTATAACTAGATAAAAGTAAAGTATCAAAATAAAAAAGATAAACAAAAGTAAGCAACCAAGTGCCAATCGTGGTATGTTAATGCAATTGCAATTCAAATGCTATACTTTCGGACAATTTTACTTGATTGTTTTTCAGACATTACATATTTAGAACAATTTATGATTGGCTTTAAAATCTATCCATTTGCTGTTTTCTTATTTCTCACCTTAACTGTTAAAGTGCAGAGGAAAATGTTGTATTCCCATCATGTTTAATAAATCAAGTGAATACATTATGCATAAATTATGACTAAAAAGCTATTTACCTGCATGGAAATCTATTCCCACGGCAAATGAAGTTCCTGATATAGGCATCAAAGCATCCATTTTGTCACTTGGTTCAAGAGGTATTCCCCTGATTCCTTCATGAACAGAGTACATAAGAAATGATTCTATACCTAAATGCAGGACAAGAGATAAGTGGGGGAAGGGAAGCCCAGGATGAATATTTAAAATAAAAATAATTTCATTTGTATTATTTTTAAAATGCTTAATTTATGTTAATAAATGTATTTCTTAGCCTTTTTAAAAATTATTGTGCACTACACTTCCTGACTAATGAAAGGTAGGTAGATTTGTAGTTCTCAAATTTGCTTATGCATAAGATTTATTAAAATAGGAATTTATTAAAATGAATTAGTGGGCACCATCCCCCTCCCAGAAGCCTGATCATTTAAATTTCTAAAAATCTTCCAGTTGGTGCTGACGATGCTGGTACGGGCCCCACATTTTCATAAGCACTGAATTAGATTATTCGCGGAAGCCTACCTCATCCCTCAACCAAAATTTATTACCTTTTCCTTAAAATCCAAACATCTCTTTACTTATAGATGATAATAAACCTGATTTAAGATTACTATATCACTGATATTTTAATAGACTTTTAGATTTCTTAAATTAAGAAATTTATGAAGATAGTCTTCATAAATCTTTGTCATACTAAGAATACATCAATAGCTTAATTAGCTATTAATATCTCACTTCTGTAGCATCAAAAGCCTGTCCTAAAACAGGCACATAAATATTAAGCTAACTACCAGAAGTACACCTGCTAAAGCTTATGCATTTTGCCAATATATTAGAAAATATTTATATATTTTTTCTTATTAAAACTAGAATGCCTAGAATTAAATCTGTTTCTGCTCCTTCCTATCCATGTAACCTGATTAAGTTGCTTAATTTCTCTGTGCCTCAGTTTCCTCATTTCTAAATAAGAGACCTACCTCATGAGGTTATGAAGATTAAGTGAATTAATATGTTTAAGGTACTTAGAACAGAGCCATGTATGTAATACGTATCATATATTGGATTTAAAATAAAATAAATGATAATATTAATATACATATATATTTCTCAAATAAGATTGGAACATTTTTAAAGACAAAATTAAGCTATGATCATTAGATACAAAAGATCATCCTAGAAACAAAGTTCTTTGGGACTAATAGAAGTAGAGACTGCAAAACAATATTTTTTAGGTACCAATTCTCTTACAGTGCTTTTCTCCCTCAGTTATGCAAACCTGAGACCTCACGTTCTTTCTAGCACTTTCTCTAATATAGTCTAAAGTAAACATTATTTAGTTCAAATTCTACATTAATTCCAGCCAATCAAGCACTGCTTTTCACTATAACTTTTGCTTATTCAGGTTAAAGGTAGCTTCTACTAGATTTGGTTAAAGATTTGATAATAAACCGCAGTTGCTAAAAATAACTAAAAAATTAGAATGTCTTATAAGGCAGAACAATATTTTAAATATTTCAAATATTAAAATCTTACACATATGAGACTAAACAGTATACCATTTCCTAATACCTGGTTAATTTTTTTTCTAATGTTTAACTGACTTTGGTGCCTAAAGTCTGCATGGTATGTAACGACTAATGAAGTAAATGAACCAGAGGTAAGGTTTTCCATGAACTCATACCTTGACATGACATGCGGTTCTTTTGGAGATAATATCCCACTGTACACATACACGTCCTTGTAGTTTCAGATGTGGGTAAACAAAGTTGAGAGCATCCACCATTATTTAGTTGGCAAGAATTGCTGCCTGCATAGAATGAAAACAAAACACATTCCTTTAATGAAATTTTAAAAAATAAAGTTTTATTTAATATCGATAATTTAACAAATATGTATGATACTGATTTTGAAGCGCAGTTGTTTCATATTGGTTAGGATTACATTTTATTTTCTTGAATAATTTAAAGTAGCAAATTATGGTTGAATTTGCCCTTTCAAAAAAGTCAACAGAGATACATCAGAAGATTAATAGTTACAGAAAAGCAAAAAGAAATTGATTTGTCATAAATATTTTCACAGACCTTTGTAATATTTTAAGATCAGACAAACCAGAATCTTTTTCTCTTTTGATTTTTAAATTTCACTTCAACTCTACAATTACTTCCTTTGCAAGAATATTTCATCCGAATGTGTCACATAAATAGTTGTTAAATTATTACTAACCACTCAAAGATTATGCATCTAAGAGAAAGGAGGTATGTATGTTTATATGTATTCAATTAATTTTTAAAAGCAAGGAAATAAATTTTCCCATTCATAGAAACATAGTTCTCCCAAAATGTATGAAAAACACAGCCATAAGAGTCATCTAATTAATTGGCATGTTAATTCCTCTTATTTCTGTATAGTACCAATGACAAATATTAGTCAGGTAATCACAGGTAGGCATTCTAGAATCCCTACTGAAGATGATCCACTGAATTTACTAGGCCAATGTGCTAATTAATGCTGGTAGTGTGAAGTTAAGTAATTTACAATCTTACCAAGAAAGTTCATTAAATATTCCATTTTTACAGCTTTTTTATTATTCTAGAGCATGCAATGCCATTTACTGGATGTTAAAGCACTGATATGAAGTGCAATAAATCCAGTGAGAATTACAAAGCATGATGATACTCTATATCAATAGTTCTCTGTGGAAATTTCAAAATACCAATGCAGCTCATTATTTCTCTTCTTCTGAATTCAATATAGTCTGATGGGATTTAATTGTTCAATCGAACCTGTCATGAGGGCTGTCATTTTTGAAGTGTGAAATACTCTCAACTTGGCAGATTTCTCATCAGGAGATCTACCACATTCGATGCTCATGTCCTGTATCTGCCAGTTTGGCCATTGATGAACTCCATTTTATGTAGGGTCACATAATGGCCCTGAACTTTTGAAATGATTACATTTATCCTATATAAACTAATAAAAAATAACTGATTCACTCCACATTTTTTCCAAACTGACGTATAACATTAAGATGAAATTTCATTTCTCTAATTTATCAAATAACAAAACAATTATATTTATAGTGTTTTTTTTTTTTTTTTTTTTTTTTTTTTTTTTTTTTTGAGACAGTCTCACTCTGTTGCCCAGGCTGAAGTGCAGCAGTGCAATCTTGGCTCATCGCAACCTCTGCTCCCTGGGTTCAAGCAATTCTCCTGCCTCAGCCTCCCGAGTAGCTGGGATTATAGACACCAGCCAATACGCCTGGCTAATTTTTGTGTTTTTAGGGGAGATAGAGTTTCACCATGTTGGCCAGGCTGGTCTTGAACTCCTGACCTCCAGTGATCTGTCCACCTGGGCCTCTCAAAGTGCTGGTTTTACAGGCATGGGTCACTGCCCCCAGCCTAGATTTATAATAATTCTATATTGACAATCTCCATATTTCATTTTGTAGAAAGCATGGGTATATTCATGTAATGCCAATCTTTTAGAGAGATGTATTTAGATGCAGATGTATTTCAACTACCAAGACTGAAAGGCTGGGGAGAGATCAGCAGATGATACTTAACTATAAAGCGTGAAGGACAACATTTGGAGAGAAAGAAAAATAAGGGAATTGAAGAAGCTAGGCACGGTGACTCATGCCTGTCATCTCAGCACTTTGGGAGGTCAAGGTGGGCAGATCACTTGAGGCCAAGAGTTCTGAGACAAGCCTGCCTCGAAACCCCATCTCTACTAAAAAAGCAAAACTTGGCCGGGCATGGTGGCTACGCGTGTAATAAGCTACTCGGGAGGCTGAGGCATGAGAATAGCGGAACCCTGGAGGCAGAGGTTGCAGAGATTATATCACTTCACTACAGCCTGGGTGACAAAATGAGATTGTCTTTAAAAAAAAAAAAAAAAAAAAAAACAGTAAAGAAAAATAAGTTAGGAAAGACAATGAACTTCTAAAAATAAGAGAATGTGGCCTGGCACAGTGGCTCAAGCCTGTAATCCCAACATTTTGAGAGGCTGAGGCGGGCAGATCACCTGGGGTCAAGAGTTCCAGACCAGCCTGGCCAACATGGTGAAACCCTGTCTCTGCTAAAATAATCCAAAAACAATTAGCCGGGCATGGTAGTGGGCACCTGTAATCCCAGCTACTCAGGGGGCTGAGGCAGGAGAATTGCTTGAACCCAGGAGATGAAAGTTACAGTGAGCCAACATGGTGCCACTGCACACCAGCCTGGGTGACAGAGTGAGACTCCATCTCAAAAAATAGAGAAATAAATAAAAGAATGTGAGGGGTTATATAGCCTTGATAATAGCAAAAATACGTGGAAAAAAAAGGACTTTCTGGGTCTGGGGCTGTATATTTTAATATAATTGCAAAAATAGCCATATATAAGTATTATATTTAATAGTTCAGATAAATATTCAGATATATATAGAGATAACTATTTTTATAAACAATAAAATTAATATATTTCAACAATTAATATTAAACACTAACCATATACATTTCCCGTATCCTTTGTTTAGTCTCTAAGAAGAAATTAATAGTGAAGCAGAGAAAAAGTAAAAAATAATGAAATGAATTATTATTTACAATAAGGGTCTTTTTCTGTTAAATTTAAAGTAGAAAAAATATAGTAAAATTAAAAAGTAATAATTTATGTAACAAATTTATGTTTTATTTTTAAATTTTTGTTATCTATCAAATTATAAATACCAGCTTGGCTTAATAATTTATAATGATATGGATGTTGAAACCTCATGCCCCAAATCTCTAGTGGAGCTAAAAAGTACACTTCACTAACAAGAAGTCTCAATTCTCCAGTGATCTTTGTCAAAAATGATATATTAAGTCACTAATTGTACTTTGAAATCCAAATAGGTAGTAATGTTAACACCTTAAAGAGTCCTAAATTGGTCATATTTCATACTAATGAAGCTTTTACGCTACCCGCAGTAATTCTGTTAATGGGATTGTCTTTAATACAGATGCCTTTATCAGCATATTCTAGTAAAAATGGTATTTTCACTGCTTAAATTTTAACTTTATTCATATTATACCATTGATTTCTAAGGGCTAGAGGTCCTTGTTCATTTGGCAATACTTTCATAGAGCATAGAACACCCAATTATACCTATAGAATCAAATCTTTAAAAGATGAGGAAAATCTTGTTAACAAGGGTAAAGTACGCTGAGAATCATATACTAAATGTTTCCCCCTACAAACTTCATTGGAATTATATCTAGAAAATTTGACATATTAATTTACAGGTTAAAACAAAGCATATGCTTGTTCACAGTTTGGAAAAGTGGGTAATTTTTTTAAAATACTTTGTTTGGAAATTCTCTCTCTCACTCTCTTGCATACCCTCCCCCTCTCTCTCATATTTTCTGTTATGTTTTCAGATACAGTCTCATATATATGTGTTATGCACTAAGATTTACAATAGTACTGTGAGTTTTTACACATAATTATATTCTATGGAGATCTGAGAAAATGCCTCAATGTTTTATTTACTGAGTAGCAGTATTTTATTCTCAATTACATAATCTATTTCCCATGACTTGAATGTCAGTATAATTATTATTTTGATACAGAAAAATTGCATTACTGAATTGCTAGTGAAAAATATCCTTGTTTATTATTGTGGACATGACCCCAAAAATTCAGAGAACACATAGCTAACCGTTTGGGTATAATACACATTCTCAGGTTATACATGTAGGTTTATGTATGTATATTCATTCTCTTGGGTGCAAGTACATTCTGTATATATGAATTGACAAACGTTCATAAATTCTCAACAATGAAAGGAACCCAACAAATACTTTAGATAAATGTTTAAAGCAATTTTTTCTTCTAAAGTTATTAATTTTTATGAATAAGTAATATGTTTTCTTCTGCCTGGGGCAAGTAAAGATTCCAAACCAATGTGACCCATTGCCTGCACAGGGAAAGCAACCCTAATCTGATCTCTATTTTATCTCCTGATGTGCAGACAGCGCTCTCAATTGGTATGTCCAATAAATTCTGCTTGCTTGATGGTCATCACCTATCTTCAGAAATAGCAGTCTCCTTGGTTTCCTATTTTTCCCCTACTCTTCTCTGCTTTGGTCGACATACCCCAAATCCTTCAGATGAAAATCCCTTTCTTAGCGTTCAAAATCATTCTGGAAAATTTTTCCTAAGAAAAGTATGTGAAGCTAAGGATTTTCATGGAAGAGACTAATGTATGAAAGTAGAGCACCTTTTTTTTGGGGGGGGGGGAGTTGTTTTTGTTGTTGTTGTTTTAAGAAAGAGAATTCTGCTAATGTCATGGATTATGAAGCAAAAAGTAAGAAAGGACTAGCAGATGTGGGGCTGTACTGGCTGCCATCTCTAATCCAATTGCCACTTAGGCAGTGTGACAAGTCTACCTATGTAAACCATCTGTTACTTCTCTCACTCCATTTCACTGCACACAATTTGGACAAGCAAAAACAAAAATGCAGAATGCTTAGAGCCAAACAATGCAGTGCTTTTGGATATGGAATTCTTTTGTTGATGTAGTCCGTTTGAAGGCCCCTAGTTCATTCAGATTCTGGGCTTAAATATACATTGTATATATTTTGCCAGGATATATTTTTTTATTCTTGTATTTTTTTAGTCAAGAACAGGATAAGACCTCTTTGAAGACCTGACAAATTAAGACTCCTAAGGCAGGTTTGCTAATGCTTTCAAAGCTCATTATGCACCTACGTTAAAGGCATTTCTCCTACAGTAGTAAGCAACATTTTCCTTTTTTCTTTTTTATTAGAAGCAAGAATAGAAACCTTCTATTGTTGAATTCAGGAGCTAGTATGAAAAAGAGCACATATGTATTCAAAACCTGGCACAGGCCGGGCGCGGTGGCTCACGCCTGTAATCCCAGCACTTTGGGAGGCCGAGGCGGGCGGATCACAAGGTCAGGAGATGGAGACCACGGTGAAACCCCGTCTCTACTAAAAATACAAAAAATTAGCCGGCCGCGGTTGTGGGCGCCTGTAGTCCCAGCTACTCGGGAGGCTGAGGCAGGAGAATGGCGTGAACCCGGGAGGCGGAGCTTGCAGTGAGCCGAGATCGCGCCACTGCACTCCAGCCTGGGCGACAGAGCGAGACTCCGTCTCAAAAAAAACCAAAAACAAAAACAAAAAAAACCTGGCACAAATTCATTAGTGTGACTTACCTTGCTGTGCTTCTTTATCATATACTTTCATATGAACTACCCCGGATGTTTTATTCCGTAGGATGGTGGGGTTTCTTCCGTCTCTTTTGCTGCAGGTTCCCAGCTGAGCTAAGTTTTGGTCTGCCCACCACAGTTTCTTATCTAGTAAAAGAAAAGATATTATTTAAAGGAAAGTAAAATTTTATTATTAAATAATAATAAATAGTTACTAAACTATAATACTTTCTGATTTCTTTTGTTATATTTCCAAACTCTGTTTCTAAGGGTAACAGTAAAATCACTGTTACATTTAAAAATGCAGCTCGTAGTGACGTTTTATTGTTCAAACTTTCCTCCTCCTCTACAGTTAGATTCTTCAATTTAATTTTTCTTTTTCTTAGAAAAGAATATATAATATTTCTTATATTATATTTTACATAATATGTAAGTATAAAGATATAAACAAAAACATATTTTAAATTAATATAAAATCGGCTTTTATTATTTACATACTTAAACATGATCATGTAGTTTTGTACTATACGTATTTGTAAATAAATGGCAAAATCTAACAATAGCTAAACAACAATTTTAAAATATACATTGTTCTCTAACCTATTTATTAAAACTGTGTAAGTTTATATTTTTATTTTATTATTTTATTTATTTATTTACTTATTTATTTTATTAATTGATTTTTTTTGAGACAGAGTCTCGCTCTGTCGCCCAGGCTGGAGAGGAGTGGCGAGATCTCGGCTCACTGCAAGCTCCGCCTCGCGGGTTCACGCCATTCTCCTGCCTCAGCCTCCCGAGTAGCTGGGACTACAGGCGCCCGCCACCTTGCCCGGCTAATTTTTTGTATTTTTAGTAGAGACGGGATTTCACTGTGTTAGCCAGGATGGTCTCGATCTCCTCACCTTGTGATCCGCCCACCTCGGCCTCCCAAAGTGCTGGGATTACAGGCGTGAACCACTGCGCCCGGCCAAAAGTGTGTAAGCTTTTAATCATTTGTGCTCTCCGTTACTGGTCTCTTCACAATTGTTAACCTTCTCTATTTCTCCTAGTGACCCTTTCTCCCAAATTGTATTAATTTATAGTCACCACCTACTGAATGTTCATTTGATATCAGAAAATCTACAATGTCTCACGGATTAAAAAAAAAAAAAAAAAAAAAAATAGAGCTCTCCCCCTCATATTGTATTATTTCAAATTGTGAAAGCAAAACTGTAAGCAAACTATTATCGTTCCATTTTATAAAGCATCTGAGACTCTATGAAGATTAAGTAACTTAATCAAAGTTACATACTTGGTCTCCCTATCTGCAAAACATGTGTTCTTTCCAAGACTCCATGAGAACATTGAAAATATTTAAGGCAATGCGGGAATTTAAAATGAAGTTATAATGTAAAAGGATTTGAATGATGTAGACTTATCAATAAGAAAAGAATTAATAGCCACAAATTGAGACCACAAATCAATTTCTACCTAGAAGTTGAAATAAGGTTATTTAACTCTATTTGGGCAATGAAATAAAGATATTTTTATATGTAATGCTACCTCCATCTCCTTAGCTCTTTGCCCTTAGTTCACAGAGGGCTGACAGCGGATAAAATGTCTCAAATAAGTAGCCACAGCTCTTTAGTAAGATACTCAGTGAAGAGGTTTTGAATATTAAAGCTGGTGCCATGCAACACAGTTCTCTTCATTCTGGCATTCACGGGAATCAAATCCTGACCCCCAGGTCCCTCCTAAAATAAACCTGCAAGTTACGGTATCCAATGCCTTGCAGAGCTCCTCTCAAGGAAGGTGCCAAGTGAAAAGACTTCTACTCTCATAAAGGTAAAAGACATCCATGAAAGATACACAGTCCTTCTTTGTTAAACATCATAGGAAATCAAGGCTCTCCAGCTCAATGGGAAAAACTAGCACAATGAAAAATAAACACTAAGATAAACATAGGTGCACAAATAATAATTTAGAAAAAATCTTATTTTTTAAAATTACCTAATATCTGATTAACATACGCAAGAGATTCTAGTACATACGCCACTCAAGAAGATAAAAGATGCTGTAAAAAATGAGCAATTACAAAAGAAGAGTCTTTAGAGATTAAAAAATCTACTAAAAAGTATTTTTCAATAGAATCATCAGAAAATATGGTGGAGGCAACCTTCCAAAATATAGAGAAAAAAGACCAAAGAAACCTCAGAAAATAATAGGGGAAAAAAAAAAAAGTAGAATATTTGTTTTAAAAACCCAGTAGCCAGTAGCATTAAACTGTACAGGAATCACTGAATTCACTATTGCCATACACTCACAGGGGGGGAAAAAAAAAAACAATGCCAGTTTTACTTAAAAGTTACCTTAATTGATCAATAAAAAGTATTAATTTTATTAAAGCTAGGACATGACATTTGAATATTGTGTCATAAAATGAAAAGTGCGTAAGGCCCTTCTGCTGCATACCAATATACGATTGCCTGGAGGGAATGTCTTATGAGATTGCTTGAGCTGCAAAAAGAATTAGCTACTTTTTTCATAGAACATCATTTTATCTTTGAAGAATGACTGACAGACTATGGTTATTCAGAGTTAAATATTGAAAAGATGTTTATTCAAAAATGAATGAAATATAAAAAGCTGTCATATAAGAAAACTGAGATAATTTATTTTCAATGATAAAATTAAAGCTTTCAAATGAAGATTAGAGTGTTGGGAAACTTCTATCAATACCATAAGTTTGACAGTTTCCTAATACCTAAAAATTTTTCTAATGAGATTTCTGGCAATATTCATGAATGTATTTTTTTTGATATGGTATAATGAAATATGTCTACACTGGGAAGATATACATAACTGAAGGAAGCAAAGTTTTTCAAATGAACACCACAAGCAAAGTCAAAATCATGCATAGTAAATGATTAATTTGTAGTGAAAGTTAGTCCAATAAATTATATACGAGAGGAAATAAAAATTTAATGATATGCTCTTTGCTATTCACCTTTAAGAAACTAACATTTGTTGAGTTTTGGTGTAGTTTTAAAAGAAGAATGTTCACGATCATCTGAAAAAGCTTTTAAAATAATCCTCTCTATTCTAATGGCATATATATGAACCCATACAACATCTCCTGAAGCAGATATGAAAATTCAGCTATATTATATTAAGATATTCAGAAAATTTGCAAAATGTAGACCATTGCCACTCTCCTAATTGTTTTAAGAAAATATAATTATTAACATTAAAAATATAACATACAAACCTTAATGTTTATTTTGTAATGTTTAAGTGAATTTATAATAAATATATTTTTTTAATTTTATCAGGTTTAATATCTAATATTGTTATGTATAACCCAAATCTAAAAAACTCTTAGGGATCTCAATAGTTTTTAAGACTATAAAATGGTCCTGCAACCAAAAAGTTTGAGGATGACAGTTTCAAGTGATTCACCAGCAAAAAGAATAGAAAAAATGAATATATGCATGTAACATTTCAGAACACTGTGCTTAAAAAGAAAAATCTTTTTTAAAAGTTTGGAGATAAGAAAAAGGTAAGTCACTTATAAAGGATTACCCAGTCCTTCTTTGCTAACTATCATACTAGACTTCTCTTCACCATTGCTAGAAACAAGAAAACATTGAAGCAATGCCTGGGAAATTCTTAGGGGAAATTACAATCTAGGTAGAACTGTATAGTAAACTATTAATTAAGCGTAAGAAGTGTGGCTGGGCATGGTGGCTCACGCCTGTAATCCCAGCACTTTGGGAGGCCGAAGCGGGTGGATCACAAGGTCAGGAGTTTGAGACCAGCCTGACCAACATGGTGAAATCCCGTCTCTACTAAAAATACAGAAATTATTGGGCGTGGTTATGTACGCCTATAATCCCAGCTACTCAGGAGGCTGAGTCAGGAGAATCGCTTGAACCCAGGAGTCAGAGGTTGTAGTGAGCCGAGATCGTGCCACTGCACTCCAGCCCAGGTAACAGAGCGAGACTCCATCTCAAAAAAAAAAAAAGGGTGTGTGTGTGTTTGTCTCTCTGTGAGTGTGTGTGTGTGTAGCAGTGCAGAGGGGAGACAAATATCATAAATTTACCTCCCATGAACTCTTTCTTAAACAGAAACTGAAAGTTAAGCTGGAACAAAATGAGAAAATAAGTCAAGATAATGAGAAGGAGTCTAAAAAACAGGAAACTTAACAAAGCCAGATGGCAAAGGAAAGCCCCAGAATAAATGCTATGAGGCAAACATAAAAAGCTGTCTATATTGGATCATGAGAATAGAAGACTCTGGGAGTAGGAACTCCAGGAAAAGAGAAAGAAAAAAAGGAAGGAAGAAGAAAGAAAGAAATGAAAACAGAAAGGGAGGAAGGAAGGAAAGAAAGTAGTACAACTACAACTAATAATAGACAGCTATAAGAGATTTGTCCCTGAGAAGCAGGAGTGGGTTTAGAAAGATTAGAGTAGGACACATTGCTATTGATAATTGATAAGAATTTCCTCTGTATTATTTTTTCTGTTATTATGTGTATATTACTCCAGAAATAAAATTTATAAACATATTAAAGCATAAATTATGGACAAAATTAAAAAATTAACAACAGGAATTTACCTGAAGTGCAGAATTGAGGGCCTACTGGGCTGGCTGTCTGACTAAAGAAAAAGGCCATAGTTAAAGTCCAAATCAAAATGTGTTCCATTTCTGTCTCCTAGGCCAAAGCCCCTCACCATGGGGACATGGGCGATTGAGTGAGGCTAAGACTATAACACTGAAGCACAGGGGTGTTTTTATTTGGACCACCCCTAACTGAATGTTAGGGAAATGAAGACATTCCCTCCTTACTCACCCACTCAGACCCAATGTGTCTTGAACAGAAACTACATACATTAAAGCTAAAGAGAGCTATGGGGGTAGATGATTCTCCAAGATGTTTCTCTCTGCAAATTATCACATTCAGTCAGCTAAGTAATTTATTATGGGCTTTGGTTATATTCATTTAAAACTGAACATTTGAACACATCTCTATGGCAAGATAATAAAAAAAATTGTTTCTGATTGCATTATTTTTATTGCTAGAGGAGACTAGAGACAAGACTTTTAAAAAATCTGTCTTCCTTGACCACCAGAAGGTAGCCAAACTGTGGCAGACACTGCGGTTGTTTACCCTACCTTGTGGCCCTGGAGAAAACTAATTTCCACAGGCAACATGTAAAATGCCAGACTCACCCTTTTTTGGCTCCCTAGGCAGTACAGATGTCTATGAAACCCAGTTCTGGATCATAGTTTTGGGTGGGTAGGGCTTCTAAGAGTAGCACAAAACCACCCTCCGTTCACACATAAAGTTTCTGAGCATGATCAGTTGGATTCTGATGGCATGGTACAGAGTCGCTAAATAAATGGGTAAAGGAGCAGACTACAAAGAACCACGGCCTTGAAGACCATGACCAAAGAAGCTTGTGCTCATCAAGGACCATTAGAACTCAGATAACAGGCATCTCAAGAATGACCAGTGTCAATCTAAGATCCCAATTGTCCTGGAAAAATTATTCTAGGTTGTTACAGTCATCTAAAACTTATCTTTCATCAGGCATAATTCTTGCTTAAGATTCTTCAAAGCCTCCTCATTATATACAGCTTCAAATTTTAAATTCTCTATCAGATTTTTAAAGCCCTACAAATCAAATTTATTCCACCTACTGAGACTCCTTTCCAATTCCAGTCTTATCATCTTACAATATTCATTAATCCATTGATTCAATTAATGTTGAGCATCTATTATTTGTAAAGTATGATTCCAGATGATGGAAAAATGACAGGAGACAAGAGTAGTAAGATCTCTGCCATTATAGACCTAATATTCTAGTAACAGAGACAGACATACATAAATAACCAAATAGAAAAGAAATAAGTGAAGACTGCTATTAGCGCTTGAAGGAAATAGTCATGGTTCAATTTTTATTTATGATGGTTTCCATACATGTGTCTGCACATAACTCCACTATATCCACCTTTCGGTGCACGAGTATAACCGCATCCTAAGTATTTCACACTAGCACAGCCCACACTCCTGCATCCTTCTCCCTCATTCTAAGGCTCCTCTACAGACAGATTCACATGATTTTATATTTAATGGTTGCTTTTCCTTATTGCTTCACTTGTACTAATTTTGACTCCTTATCCAGGGATGAAAGCTCTTGAGAACAAGGATCCTGTCTTGTAATTCTTTATATTCTTCACAGTGTTTTGCATTCTTTTGAACTTTGTTTTTGACTGCATAATTATTACTTGGAATCACATCTGTTCATCTCACATTTTTTGTTGTTATTGTTTCCCACTGTTATTGACATGAAGATGTTACAATCTTCAGAAATTATTGAAACTCAAACACTGCTTGCTTAAGCTGTACAGAAGCAAGGAGCTAATATAGGGTAAGGGTTAAGCTGTGTATAAGTAATAATGAGTAAATCTACTTTATGGTTAGGGGCTAAATTGTAACTCCCACCCAAAATTTATATGCTGAATTCTTAAGTCCCAGGACTTCAGACTGAGACTGTATTCAGAGAGAGAGTCTTCAAAGAAGTATTTAATAATTAAGTTTAAATGAGGCCCCATTAGGAGGGACCTTAATCCAGTATGACTGGTTTTCTTATAGGAAGAGGACATTGGGACACAGATATGCACTGAGGAAAGGCCACGTGAAACCACAGGGAGAAGACAGTCATCTACAAATAAGGAGAGTGACCTTAGAAGAATCTAGCCCTGACAAAACCTTGATCTCAGACCTCTCTCCTCCAGAACTACTAGAAAATCAACTTCTGTTAAGTCATCCAGTCTGTGGGAATTTGTTATAGCAGTCCTAGCAAAATAATACATTCACTAACAGGGATATTAAAGGAATTAATGAAATATTTTAATATTCATATGTTAAATATGTTAATATTAATAATTAACGTAAATATAAATTGACCCTACCATACAGTCTCCAAAATCTTCTCCAAAAGAGAGAGAAAGAAAAGAAGGAAAATGATATTTACCAAGCACTTACTAAGTTCCAGGCCCTTTGCAAGTCTCCAAATTCAGTAAATACAATTGTCTTATTTCATTGTCATAAAAGCAATATGATGTGTTAACACACACTCTGTTAAAAATAAGCAAATGGAAAAGCAAAAGGTGGCCTTCCTGAAGGTCACACAGCAGGAGTGTGGCGTTAACTCCCAGTCGGCATTCCTTGAATTTCAATGCTCTTTCCACTACATTGCCCTCCCTATTCGTAAAATAGTCTCCCACTGAACCTAATAACACTATACTACTCAATGCAAACATAACTTGATTAATATAAATTGAATTAAAGTTTCAACCCAAATTAAAGGCAGTTGCAATACATATTTCAATTGTATTTTGGAATTATAATTATTAAATTTTGATAACGCTTTACCTCTTAAGATGTATCATTAAATAACTTATTTTTGAAATATTCAGAATATGTATTTTTACTGCCCTATGCCAGAATTGTTGAGATCCATGATTTAAAATTAGATTTTTCTCAAAAATCAGCCCTTCATGTTTAAAATAGAAAATATTCCTAGTTACATTTGAATTTCAGATAAATGAAGAATAATTTATTAAGATATACCCAAAAAAAATCTGTTATTTATTTGGAATTAAATTTTAACTGGGTGTCTTGTATTTTATCTGGCCAATTTTATCTCTTCTCTCTCCTGGCAAACCAAAATTTATAAGAAAACAATGAAAAATTCATAAGGCTACACATATGAAGAATAGGAGAGAAGCCTATGGCAATAAAAAACAGAAGTAGATTGAAAGTAAATTATAATTGGTCATGATTTAATCGATAAAATTAAAGTCTAGACCTGCAATAGGAGGTCAGATGCAAGTTAATTTGTACTGCAGAAGCTCAGACTAGATTAGAAATTGTGGGCCTTAAAATGTCTAAAAATAGGGAGATAGATGCAATTGAAAATAGGAGGATCACTTCAGTCTATTAAAAAAATGGTTAGAACCCAGAGTACACTGCCAAGGGAGTGCCTTTCCTCAAGTCTGGTGAAAGATTAGAAATTCACCCAAAAGGATTACCGAAAAGGACACTGAGAAGAAGGATTAAGCGATGATCTACTTTAGAAGTTCTCAAATTTCAGCCTGAATTAGAATTACCTGGAGCGCTACTTAAATCATAGATTGCTGGGCCCCACTGCAGACTGTATGATTCAGTAGTTCAAGGGTGGGGCCCAAAATTTTACATTTATGAAAAGTTCTCGGGTGATGCAGATGTGTGCTGGCCAGGTAGGTCTTCACCTGAGACAAACATTAGCATCAGCTGGAAGACCTTTTTAAAAATGTCTGGGTGCCACCCCTAGAGATTGTCACTGAATTGTTTTGGCCTATGTCATGAACATGAGACTTTTTCAAATTTCCCACTATCATGTGCAAATAGGGTTAAGAACCGCAGACCTAACTGGTAAATTAGACCTCAGACCCCTACCTCAACTTTTGGGGAGGCGGACATCCAGGTTTCTATGCCCCATGTGAGATATTAAAAGGTTTCCCCCGTTGGGGGAATCTGTCTAGACCGATGCTCTGAAGAAAGAGATAATTGGAGGATTCTGCTTCCTCACATGCACACACAAAAGGCTCGGTGCAGCTATTTTTAAAGATGTTTATCATTACATAAGGTCTGCTGCTTGAACTCAGAATTTCTGATGATCTTTAGAAAGACGAAGATACAGCCCAGAAACACCAGACAATTAAAGAATGACTACATCATGAGCAAGAAATGAAATTAAATAAACAGAAAAAAAAAGAAGAAACAGAAGCAGCTGCAAAAATAGAAAACAACAGAGAATAAAATGAAAACAAATAAATATCCCCAGAGAGATTACAGAAATGATATACATGAAGCAAGAGGAGGTTATAATGAAGAAAAGGTTAAAAAAAATTTGAACTGTGAGAAATTAAAAGGAGTACAGGTGAATTTAAAATGTTGATAGAAAGTTTAAAGTTGAAAAAAATCCTCAAGGAAATATTATTTAAGGAAGGAAATAAACAGAAAATGAAAGTTCACCCTCTAAGTGATATGACCTTAAGAGATTATTGTAAAACAAATAAAAGAAACATTTAAAAAATAATCTGACATTATTTTTCAGAATTGAAAGACGTCAGTTTTTAGATTGAAACTGCCAAATAAGTTCCCAGCAAAACAGACACATGTTGTCATGAAATGCCGGAATAAAGGGGAAAAAAAAAATTCTACAAGTTTCTAGAGTGAAAGAGTAATGATCAAAAGACATAATAGTATGGTAGCACTGGACTTCTCAACTGCGACTTATTATTGAGAAGACGAGAATGTCTGAAAAGATTTGATACCAAATTATTTTCCATCTGGATTTCCATACTCAGTTAATGAAATGTAAACATAAAAGACAGCATTGTCTTGATAAATTTGCTTCACAAGCACCTTTCTCAGAAAGCTGCTGGAAGCTGTACTTCACTAAATCAAAGGAGTAAACTGGAAAAAGTATATGATATATAGGAAATTGAGAGAGAGGCAAAAGAGAACCTTCCAGAGTGACAATGATTAGAGACCGAAGCAGGACAGCAGCAAATCTAGAGCGCAAGCTGCCACATGGAAGCAGGAAATCAGAGAACTTCAAGAAAAATGCAAGTTGAGGGGTCAGCCATATCTTGAGATTCCATAGTATCAAGTCAAATAATATCTACAACTTTTAAAAAATCAATGTATTTTTTAGAATATCAAAATCAGTATCACCAATATCAAAAGGCACCCTGGGAATTTGGGAAGGGTGGGGAGTGTTCTCACTTGCGACTTCACTAACTATCCCCTATGTCACCCCAACAGCTCCCAAATCTCAATGTTATCCCTAAATATCCTCCTCATGTATTTAACTGTAGAGTAGGCATTTCTACCTAAATACAACAAAGTCACCTCAACTTTACATTACCAAAATAAAATTTATTTTTCTCAATCGTGAGTCTTTCCCAGCAGACTTTTCTCAGTGAATGGTACCCACTCAGTCATCACAGGCAAGGCCAGACAGTCATCGTTTCTTCCCTCCCCACCTCCATTGCTTCTCCTAGACCCTGATCTAAACTGCCCACTTAACTGTTTGTCCTCATTGTCTCAGGACAGCTTTACTTCCTCATCTTCCTCATAGAAACTGCTTAGCTCAGGGTCTCATCACTTCTCATTCTCCCGACTGCCATTGCTGAGGGAACACTGGAGCCATCATTCTAAAATGCAAATGTGAGCATGGCCCTCTGCTGCTTAAAACTCTCCAATGGTTTCCCCCCCTCAAAGGCATGGCACAAAGGCCATCCATGATTAGCTGTCTGCTTAATTTTCCATCTCCAGATCTGTGACTGCCCAAAGTGCTCTGTGTTCCAGGAATATTGAATTGCAGTCAACTTCCAGTTTTCCAGGGATAGACTAACCATGTTATGGCAAAACATGGAAGAAAATAACCAAAAGGCAGCATATTTATAAGGGAAAATAATTAAAACTATTGTGAACAAGAGAAATATCTACATATCAGAATGAATGTATTATTTATAATTATGTAGGAGCCATTACATTTTTACACTGTACCTACTGCAAATCAGGAACGCCCCTCCACCTGGACAATCAGAGGTGGCTATGTTTGCTTACAGCAGTCTGTTAGTCTATTAGCTTCTCTTCTGTGTGGGAGCAGCTCTCTGCAGTTTGTCTGAAGCTCTGTGCAAAAATCTCTTTCTTGTGGCAGTGGCGGAATAGAAGTCTCTTTTCCATGCCTTTTCTCAAGATTTTTTTCTTTTTTTTTTTTTCTTAAGCAGAGAATTTGGAGGACAATGAAGGTAAGATGGAGAGCATTGAAGAACAAAGCCCAGAATTTGCTTTCAAGCTTTTGTGGCCTTGAACTGACAGATATGGCCCGAAACTCTTTCCATGCATTGTTATATTGACAGACTTTCCTCATGGAGAGCTGAGGGGGCAGTCTGGGGTTACACAGAGAAAAACTGGAGAATGGCAGGTAATCTAATTTCCCAGGTGATGGCTTGACTGTTGCCAGCTAACTAATATTTGTGCAATGTGAAGGGGAGAATGACAGTGAGCGCGAGGAGTTAGCTGACAAACACAAGGCAGCTCTGAATGACTGCTTGCTGGGATATTTAGAAAATAAAATGTAGAGTTCATTCAATGAAAACCGATGTTACCTAAAATTATTTTCATTTGAAAAAGGAAGAAGAGGAAGAGTAGGAGGGGGAAGAGGAGGGAAATAACTACTCAGCTAACACAGCAAACTATTTAAACATTTTAATTTAATTCATTTGTATTAAATATCCATCTTAAATCACAAATGGGGATTAAGTGGGTCTGAACCACATTTTATCCGTGCTCGCCTCCTATTTTCCACTACCAGGTAATGGGTTAATATAGAGTTGATAGTATTTCTAGTTTCCAAAAGGATAAATCCGAAACATCTCTGTGCCATTTTCAGCTGGCCTCAATTTACTTCTTCCATCTGGAATCTTTCCCTCCAGTGCTACTCCCTCCACTCACTTCTACTCCCATTATCTGAATAATGGACACATACTTCCAGATTCGGCTCAAATGGTATCATTATTTGGAAAGTTTACTAGTCTCCAAGAGGTAGAAGGATTCACCTGATCCCTTATGGGTTTGTGGTCTGTGTATAATTATATCATAGCATTCATAGTCTTATAGGACTTTATTTATTTACATGTGTATCTTCTTGGTTAAATCATAAGATTTTTTTTTTTTTTTTTGGAGACAGGTTCTCATTCTGTCATTCAGGCCAGAATGAAGTAGACCAATCAGGGCTCACTGTAGCCTCCACCTCCTGAGATCAAGCAATTCTCCTAGCTCAGCCTCCTGAATAGCGAGGACTACCGGCACGTACCACCCTGCCCAGATAATTTATTTTTTTTGTGGGGTCAGGGTTTCATTATATTGCTCAGGCTTGTTTTGAACTCATGGCCTCAAGTGATCTTCCTGCCTTGGCCTTCCAAAAAGATGCAATTACAAGTGTGCAGCCACCAACTTTGACCTAAAACATAAGATTCTTCAGGGCAGGAGATAGGCCTTTATTAATTCTTTTATCTTCCACTCACTCTCCAAAATCAGGCACATGGGTGATTTTCAAGGTTGGTTGAAAGTTACATTAGGTAAGGTAATGCAGTTTGGAAGCACACAAACCTGGTGTGAAAATTGTCTGTGACACTTACTCTCTGGATGATCTTAAGTTACTTGGACTTTTTTTTTTTTTTTTTTTTTTTTTTGAGACAGAGTCTCGCTCTGTCGCCCAGGCTGGAGTGCAGTGGCCAGATCTCAGCTCATTGCAAACTCCGCCTCCCGGGTTTACGCCATTCTCCTGCCTCCGCCTCCCAAGTGGCTGGGACTACAGGCGCCCGCCGCCTCACCCGGATAGTTTTTTTTTTTTGTATTTTTTGTAGAGACGGGGTTTCACCGGATTAGCCAGGATGGACTCGATCTCCTGACCTCGTGATCCGCCTGTCTCGGCCTCCCAACGTGCTGGGATTACAGGCTTGAGCCACCGCGCCCGGCCTTCTTGGACTTTAATAATAGTCCCCTAATACGTAAAAAGAAACATTCCACCATATTAATTCAATATGTAAATTATTTAGCCAAATGGTTCAAATGGTAAGGACAATAATTGGTAGCTATATGGAATAAACAAATGAATGAATCAACAACAACAAAAAAAGAAAACTTACATATAACTATACTGATTCTGCTACATAAATAACTCAGAAAAATATTTCCACCCACTATCAATGAGAATGTGTGTGGAATTATTTATCAGAATCATGGCTGGATTTGCACAACTTTTCTATAATTTTACACCACTTCTCTTTTGTCTAGAGACATAAATTTTCATGGAGGCTGGTTGAGACTAATAGCGTAATTACTGTTGGTGGCAAAAAATAAATAAATAAATTAACTGTAGTAACCACTTGCAAGGTCTTATGGCCATTCTTGTAATGCAGTGGTCTCCAGTTTTACACAAAATGATATTAGAGTAGGGGCAATAAAATATTAGAACCTCTCTATTTGTATAACAGCTGAGATTAAGAATGTTAAAAAAATTAATCTTTATTTGACATTTACATATGCTCAGTTTAGGAAAGTAATGAATTATTTATCTCTTTGCTAAGAGGGCTCTGCTTAAGCAAAGTCTAAAGAGGGTTAGATTAGGTGATAACCCTCCCTGTTAAAGACTTTATTGCATCCCCACAAAATGTGTATACTGAAGCTCTATTCTCAATGTGACTGTATTTGGAGATTGAGTCTTAAAAGAGATAATTAAGTTGAATGAGGTCATATGGGTGGATCCTAATCCAACAGGAAAGATATCCTTCTAAGAAAAAGAGACCATAGGGATGTGCACACAGAAAAGACTGTAAGGACACAGCAAAAAGGTGCCCATTTGCTAGCCATGGAGACCTCAGAAGAAACCAAACCTACCAACACCTTGATTTTGGCTTTCTAAGCCTCCAGAGCTGTGAAAAATAATGTCTATTGTTTAAGATACCCAGGCTGTGGTATTCTGTTATGGCAGCCCTAGGAGAGTAACATACTCCCCCGTATCAACTTACTTATTCAGGGCAGGATAAAGTACTGTAGAAAATATTAACAAGAGTCTGAGACATTTTTGAGGTCCAGTCTGAGAAGCAAAATGGGAGCCACTGAGAGAAAATTCACCCTACATTGAAGTAGGAGTGTGAATATTACCTTAACAATATAATCCAATTACCTACCTCCAAATTACTTACCTGGGTCTTGGTGCCTTCCATTGCCCCTGCTACTGCACTAGTTCAAGCTATCATAGTCTCTCCCATGAACTCCTAAAGTTCTCCCACACAGTACAATTGTCACACAATGCTGAGTACTCCTTTTAAAATCTAAACTAGGTTCTATAACTCCTCTGTTTAAACCTTCAATTGGCTATGAAAGTGAAGCACTAAGGTTTTACTATAGTGTGTACGTTGTTCAGGACTTTTCTCCCTTGACCCTCCTCTTTTCTGAATGAAGCTCCTGTCCCTCTAGCTACACCAGCTGGGACATGCCAAGCACGATCTAGCTTTAAGGACTTTTTATTTGCTATTTTATCTGCTTGGTAAGCTCTTCCTTAGAAATTTTCACAAGGCTGATCTTTCTTGTCATCCAGGTCTATGCTCAAATAGTACCTTCTCAGAAAAAGTCTTTGGGAAGCTATCTTATTTTATGTCACACCGTTTTTCCCTATCTGACATTTTTGTAAATATTTATGCATTTACTATCTACCCCAACTAAATGCAAACTCCATGAAGGTGGGGATTTGAGTGGCCTTTTTCACCTCTATTTTCAGCTCCCTGCAAAGGTATAACATAGACATATAATCATGAATTACTGCTCAATATGCTGGTGGAAATTCTGGTCTGGAAAAAATTGGGGCTAATACTGAATACACCCCATATTTAGTTACTCTGGTGCCTAGGGCATGCTTTGGGCAAAAACAGCTATGTGTAAATGAGAGAGAGAGATAGATAATTGGAAAGCTGACCACCTAGAATTATTATCTGCTAGAGCCTGGGCAGCTGTTTCATGGATTTTTCTCTTTAGTTTCATTTTGATATCCTTAAGTAAGTGTGACACTGGAGACCAGAACTTCCTCACTTTTTCCTTAAGTACCAATAGCGCTTTGAGCTGCTGACATTGAGTTTCAGCAGTAAACCCGGAGCAGCCTTGTACTGCTCCTTCGGTGTCAGCCTTGGTAAATGGGGACATTTCTGAGGTTGGGTTCAAGTCTTCTCCTAAGTAATGAGGCCTGTCTGGAAGAGGGAGCACCTGAAGGTCAGGGATTAAGATTTCCTTCAGGATGTAGCCTTGGTTTCCTCTTGGAGATTGTAAACAATGGGAAGATCAATTTTAAATCAAAGTAAGCAATTTTAATCACCCTGCAAAATATCTGAGGCAAGTTATCTTAAGAAAAGATTGGGCCAAGATAATGGCTCACACCTGTAATCCCAGCACTTTGGGAGGCCAAGACAGAAGGATCACTTGATCCCAGAAGTTTGAGACCAGCCTAGGAAAAATAGCAAGACCCTGTCTCTACAAAAAATTTTAAAAATTAGCTTGGCTTGGCCGAGAATGGTGGTTCATGCCTGTAATCCCAGCACTTTGGGAGGCCAAGGCAGGCAGATCCTGAGGTCAAGAGATCGAGAACATCCTGGCCAACATGGTGAAACCCTGTCTCTACTAAAAATACAAAAATTAGCTGGGCATGGTGGCGCATGCCTGTAGTCCCAGCTACTCGGAAGGCTGAGGCAGGAGAATCGTTTGAACCCAGGAGGCAGAGGTTGCAGTGAGCCGAGATTGTACCACTGCACTCCAGCCTGGTGACAGATTGAGACTCTGTCTAAAAACAAACAAACAACAGCTGGGCTTGGTGGTGTACCCCCGTAATCTAAGCTACTCAGGAGACTGAGGTGAGAGAATCACCTGAGCCCAGGGTGATAAGGTTGCAGTGAGCCATGATCTCGCCACTGTACTCTAGCCTGGGTGACAGAGTGAGTCCCTATCTCTAAAGAAATTAAAAATTAAATTAAATTAAAAAGAAAAGATTGGACTTTCTGGCATTCTAGACAGGTTGTGACTTGGAATCAAAGCAATATGAATATTAATGAATATGATGTTTTGTCCTGATAGAATGGCAATCTCGGCACTCTCTGGTGACACTGCTTTAAGTTCAACCAAGTGCTATGTCTATATGTTTTAGTAATTTTTTTTAATAACTTCTAGCCATTTCTAAAGGGGGCAGAAGGAGCCATAATAGACAATGAGTCCACCAGAGCCAACTATTCATAAATTTTTACTGCTAAGTTTCTGAGAGCTGCCTTGTACCAGATTGTCTTGTATCAGACCTTCCAGGTCTGTCTCTATGAACATAGCCATTGAAGGGAATCAGGATATGCCTCCCAAAATATGCCACTTTGATAAAAGAATTATTTTGAGCTGAAGGCAATTGAGAATCAACAAATGCAGGAAGAATTTTCTGCCTTCCTTTTTTCTACCTGAAAGTAGGGTGTAAATTTCCCTTTCTGAAGGTGGCGTAAATTTCCCTTGTATAGGAGTTCTCTCTCCCACACCAGGAAAAGGAGAATGACTCACTCCCTCACAGCAGGCACTGAGATGAGTGTGCATAAACAAACTTTCCTAAAATAACCCTTATCTTCCATTAATTCCCCCCATATATTTCCTGCTCGCTTTCCCACAGTGGTCATCCTTTGAAGCCCAAACCCCCTTTCCTTTGCTAAAATGATATTTAAGCCACAAGTCTCACTACTTCTTTGATATTTCCTTATTTTCTGTGAATTCTGTACACATAAAACATTAATAAATATCATATGCCTTTTCTCCTGTCAATCTATCCTTTGTTAGTTTAATTCATAGGCCACCAGACATTGAACCTAAGAGGGTAGAGGACAAGTGTTTCCTCCCTGACACCATTCTGTAATTTCCCATCTTAGATTTTGTTGACAATCCTGTTTTATCTTCGGGTCATATGTATTTTTATACAAGACACTTTTACTCATTATTTGAGATAACCAGAATAAGACATTCTGCTCCTGGTAACTAAATTCCATATATAATCGTGTCTAGAAAATATTAACCTCAGTAGACCTTGTTCTAAATATGCCTTTATTATTGTGTTCAGGTTTTGGTTTTCAGTTTTTGGAGGAATCCAAAAAATGGAAAACAGTCTTAGAAGATGACTGTCATGATGGAGAAGGTTCTGAAAATCATAACATTCTGAATTTAAAAAGAAATAAAAAGGAAAAAGAACCAGATGTTTCTCTAGATATTTCAAGTCTAACCAGGTATTTCAAGTGGAGAGAGAGTAAGGAAGAATAGGACTGCTTTCATTAAATGACAGAATATTTATAGTAATCCAGAGAGCAAAAGAGGATTGATGTAAAGCCTTAAAAATGTGTAAAATATTTGACCTAGAAATGCTAAATCTATCATTGTGTCCAAGCTCTGAAAACACCTAGTTATATGAAACGTAGTTACAATATCTATAATTTCCAAAATAAAGGAAAATAAATGTGTATGTTTAAGTAATTATTTAAATAAAATATCTATAAGCATACAGTATAGTATTATGTAAACATTAAAATGACAGTGTAGAAATGTTCACTGACCTGAAAACCAATGATAATAACAAATTAAAAGTGAAGGCAGTTTATATATATTTTTTAAATGATATAAATTTTAGTCATTTTAAGTAAGGCTTTAAAGTTTTTTATTGTAGAATTATAATTCTACAATAAAAGTTTCTGATATCTTTAAATGTTAGCCTTTTGCCATTTTTTATAATTTAGTATATTAGCATTAATGTTACGTAACTTCAACTTTGATTTTGATTAAATCCTTTTACAGTGTGCTTCTTAAACAACTTTTTAAATATCAGATGAGAATATACAAACTAGCACTTTACTCTGGCTTGAGCACACTATACATTATTGCAATATTTTAAAAACTATTTCAAATGGCTGCTCTTAGATAATTTACTATTCTGTCATTATTATTAAAATATGAACATGTTGCTATCACTACTACCCAACTCCTGACACTCCCAAATAAAGAGTACTGTAAAATTTACTGACTAGAAATATCTGTGTGGGTATAAATGTAAATATATTACCAAGAAAAATGTTAACGTTATGAATATTGTCACAAACGAATGATCTTTAGTGTTCTCATTTGCCACGTCCCTATCTTTCACAAATAATTTGATATGATATATTCACTTAAAAATAAAAACACACAAATCTTCCACATTATAGCTTATTTCATGGGAAAAAGTTGACTATTTCAATAATCATTTACCAAAATATTATGTCATTGCAACTCAGTACTTTAAATTGGACAGTATACCGTATGCTAGCTAGGAGCGTACTCTTGAATCAGAAAATGAAAATAAAACTTTAGTTTATAAAATGAGTATCATCCTATAATCTTTTATTTTATAGTTTATTTCACCATGAATGTTATGTTTTACATGTAAATCATTAAATAAACAAAAATGTACCTGGCCTTTTTTAAAAAAACTCAAGAACATTATGTTATCACTTTATTGAACCCTTATGCTTATACCTCACAATCTACTAGATTTGTTCTCAGTATGTTAGAAATAAATCACAATATAATGTTTCTGAATAGGAAATATAATTCTGAATTTGCAGATACATACAATTCTCATTATATTTGGAATTTAAAGGTAGTCATTGATTTAAAAACTGTTTTAAAGATAGAGCAGTAAATTATTTGGAAATGTCATTTTAGTTATATGGATAATCACAATATATTTAATTTCCAAGAAAAGGAAAATAATTTAAATGTGAATATATAGGTAATTACTTAGCTAAAATATCAGACAGGCATACAGTGAAATACACCAAGTGTTCTCTAACTTTCACTAGATCTCTCATAAACAGAATTCTTCATAAAACATCTTGATAGTAAAATATAATGAGAAAAAAAATATATGAAATGCCAATATTCAATTTGCATAGAAATGACTTGGAGGCATACTAGCTATTTAAAAAAAAAAAAAAAAAAAAACAAAAAAAAAAACATATATTTCAAGGGAGCTGTCCAGATGAACTTCCAAAGCATAGAATATGGTTAAATAACATTGAAATTTTTTACTCATGTGGTATTTGTTATAGTCACTTCTTCTTCTTTTTTTTTTTTTTTTTCCTTTTTTTGAGACGGAGTTTTGCTCTTATTGCCCAGACTGGAGTCTCGGCTCACCACAACCTCTGCCTCCCGGGCTCAAGCGATTCTCCTGCCTCAGCTTCCTGAGTAGCTGGGATTACAGGCATGTGCTACTATGCTTGGCTAATTTTGTATTTTTAGTAGAGACAGGGTTTCTCCATGTTGGTCAGGCTGGTCTCGAACTCCTGACCTCAGGTGATCCATCCACCCGTCTCAGCCTCCCAAAGTGCTGGGATTACAGAGATGAGCCACTGTGCCCGGCCGGCCATTTTCTATAACTATGGAGCTTTTATAAGGTCTACTGTTCATCTAATGGAACGATAAGAAATAGTTTTCAATTTTTAAAAGTCTTAAATATTTCTCAATTAAAGACAGTACTAGAGATAATGAAATCAAATACATCCTTAAAAGAACAAATGTTTTTGTTTTTGTTTTTTTTAATCTAATTTCATAGCAGTCCTCACTAAGCCACAAGTATTATTTGTCTTACTATTACACCAACTAAAGAGTCTTCTTGTAAAGGTTTTGGGTCACCTACCTGTCTTTCTAAATCTCATCACATAGCTTTAGACAATGCACTTATCTCTATGGTAAGATAACAGAATCTTTTTTTCCTCTCATCTCTAATCTTATTAGAGTCAACTCAGCACAAAATAATCTCATCATTGGCTTTCTGAATACTGTTCGTTTTTGATATATCTATATAAAAATTACATAGAACAATAACACCCACAATTAGAAACCTTAAAGCATACTACTTTTAAAATGTGCACATAGTTATGAGCTCTTCTTTTATCCTAGACTACTCAAAATATTTCTTGAATGGGGCTATAGTTTAAATATGGAACAATATTAATCAGAATTAAGTTGATACAGATGTCTATTTCAAATGTGTAATGTTTAATACTTTTCTTACACCAGATCAGATAATGCTGATATTGATTATGAAAAGGGAGAAAAATAAAACTAAACACAATAATATTCAGGCACTCATTATTTTAAAATATATCTAAATCTAGGTATACATAGCCCCCAAAATTCCTGTAACTAGAGGCCATCTAAATCTAGATTGGGCTGAATAAAATTGCTGAGTAAAAAGGGCTTTGATCTGATTAAGTTCAGTTTAAGAGAATAAAACTGGCCAGATCATGACATAATTCCAAGACATCCACTACATTCCAACATGAGATCATACCTGGGGTATATGAGCAAACTTCAGGAATATTCTCTTGAGTTATCTTGATTTATTCTTATGCTCTAATTAAAATGCTGCTGTGATTATATTAACTCAAACACCTTTTATAAATCTAAAACACTCTTATTTTCCACTCTAAACATTTTACTACTTCTTTTTTAAATAAAGAGGGGACATGGGGGCAATACGTAACAATTATGTCCCTGCTCTATACCTATCTATGTACATACATACATTTTCAAATCCGTTCATTTTTAAATAATATAAATAGTGAACAATGTATTTTTTCCGTGAAAATGATTCCAGATAAAGTTAAAATTCAGCAGTTTACAAAGAAGAAACAATCACTATTTAATACTTTTAAGTATGAAATAGTTGATATGATTTAATTATTCCATTTATGTTAATAAGACCATTTTCCGATCACCAATTATAATCTGGTTACAACAACAGTAGTATGATATACTTTAAAATTGTTGTATTCATCCATTGTGCTAAGTAATTAGCTTTAAGAAGAGCAATCTGTTGGAACATAGCATTTTAAGGTGACAAAAATTGCTGGATGACTATCACACAGAGTCCTTTGGAGATTCTGCATAGTACTTTTCATGTAAATTTTGATGGGCAATTACTTTCATTAATGATGGTTTGAGTACTTAGAGAAGACAACTATGTACTGTACTTAGTGCTGGGCAAATTGCCTGGATATACTTCATATATTGCTGTTACTTTAATGAATAGTGTTATGGCAATTAGAAGACTGATGGCTTAGAACATTTAGGTAGATGTATTTGAAGTTCCTTGAACTAAGTGATATTGCTCAGGGCGCACTGCAAAGTAACTTATCTTTTTGAAAAGTATTATTTGAAAGCGGAATCACTCAAATTATTTAGCATAATTATAGTGCATTTAAAATAACCTGGATTGTATATCTCAAATTACAGATGAAAGTGCAATACAAGTGTAACAATTAAATCTCTAGATCTTTCACTGAAAAGGGGTTGTAAACACAATATTTAAGTAAATAGAATACCATTAAATCTTTTAAAATGATATGTTGTTTGCCGTGCTTCTATTTATTTGTATTATCTTAAGTAGGACATTCGCACAAAAGTCAGGTATACATATTATAATAATTATATGAATACCTAATATAATTGTACTGATCATTCATTTATCTAAGAAAATTAATGTTTTAATCCCCGAGACAGGCAGCAGCTGGGATTATTTTTCTAAATTGTTTTAAAGATTTAATTAAGGGAACTATTCTCAAGCATTATAGTCCATATTCCACAAATGCTTTCTACTAAATAATATTTCATAAATACGTGATCTCAGAAAACTGATGTCTAGAGATAATTCTTCCCCCTAAAACCCAATCTTCTTTTAAAGAAAGTTACCAATTTCTCTACATCTAGATAATTTTAACTGCTATAATTCCATAAACATAGAAATAATTCAAGCTTTAATTTTAGAATATTTGAAATTGAAACAAACTTCTTCAAAGTTAAGTTTGTTCTAAGTAACTATAGTTATTTTCTTCATATGACTGGTTTATGGTTTATTATTTCTATAAACATTAACTATAACAACTCGAAATAATCATATTTACTAGAAATTTCTCTTATTAAAATGCATAATAATAAAAATGCATAATCATTAATAGTAACATTGGGTATAATAAATTGGAAATAAAGCCAAACACATGAAGCAGAACTAATTCCTTCATCATTAATAATCTTATGCACATGAAAGATACAAGCTTTCAATCAATAATGTTATAGATTGCTATTTTTTGCTAATTTTAAATATATGCATAAATTATACAATCCATTTTTTGTTCAATGTAAATATATGCATAAATTAACTATGTAATCTATTTCAGCATAATACTTTAATGGCAGCAGTGGAACCACATGAAACATCAGCTATTTCAGCAGTGGAACCACATCAAACATCAGCTATTTTTTAACTAGAATAAAAGTTATGTAGAGAGGGAAATAAGTTCTATGCCTAAGGTACTGAAAAAGGAAAAAAAATAAGACTCTCCTTCTAAAGGCAAATGTGTTTAAAAATATGGCCAAATAGTCAATTTGCATTTCCTGTTTTCCCTTCCTTAAGTGTTCTTCCCGCAGGTACCTGAATGACTCACTCCAGACTTCCTTCAGATTTTTGCTCAACTGTCATGTCTCAGGGAGAACTGCCATATCTACTCTACTTAAAATTCTAATTTTTCAGGCTCCTTCCTCCTAACCCAACTCTGCACTCCCTAATCATATGTCCTATTTGAATTTTCTCCATTAGTATCCTTTACCATCTGATAAACTTGATTTGTTTATTTGTTTATATACTATTTTCCTCCACTGGGAATATAAGCTACTTAAGGACAGGGAATTGTTATTTGTTTTATGCTCTGCTGTTTTCCTAGAACCTAAATAGTGACAGGCTCATGATAATCACTTGATAAATTATTGAATCAGTAAGCAAATCAAAATTAGAGCAAATGAATAACTTATCAGTATTATAACAGTATATAAGTATAAAAATGAAGAAAATCCTGACTCTTCATTAAATTACATTTAAAAGAAAAATATAAACAGAAAAGAAGCATATTCTCTTCTTACCTTTCTCTGTCCACTTTACAATAAAATGTTATACCATCAAGTTTTATAAACACCAAGTGCTCTCTTTCATTTATTTTTTAAGAATTTCTTTGTTAACCAAAATTTGTAATGATGGGCCCAGAGTCACAGCATCAGGTTTCATAGAGGTAATTGGCTATGAAGGTTAGAAGGGGTATTTTTTGTACAGTGCAGGTTTCTCAACCCCAGCACTATTGACATTTTAGCTCAAATAGTTCCTTGTTATGGGGGCTGTCCTGTCCTGTGCCTTGTAGGATATTCACCAGCATCATATTGTCAAGCTGCTAGATAACAGTAGCGACACCATTTACCCTGCACAGTTAGTATTGTTTAAAATGTCTTCAGATATTGCCAAATGTCTCCTGGTAAGCAAAATCTCCTGGAGCTGAACATCACTGGTGTAATGGGAAGAACTCTGGCTTTGGAGATAGACAGACTTATGTTAGAGACCCAGTTTTGACAGTGATCAATCCAGTTTTCAGAGGTAATACTACAGTCACATTATCTCCACAACATGGTTACTGTTTCTATTAGCACTAATGTGTGTAAGTTATCCAGAACAAAGTAGATGCTCTGTAAATTAGAGTTATTAATATAAATAGTGCATCACAGTGGTTAAAAAATATATAATTTACACATATAAAAAAATTTGTGTTTTTTTAAATAAACACATACAAATGATAAAAGTTGAAGCAGTCTATACAGGCTTTTAAAACATATTTGTAATTAAAATACATTTTTAAAGTAATGCAAATTAATATACAGTTTACTTCTGTTATGAACTGAATTATGTCCACCTTTCCATCCCAAGTCACATGTTCAAGTCCTAAGGAGATGGGGCCTTTGGAAGGTAAGTAGTTCTAGATGAGATTGTGAGGATGAGGCCCTCATGATGGGATTAGTAGAGACACCAGAATGCTTGCTTTCCTTCTCCTTCTTGATGTGTAAGGACACATCAAGAAGACTACAAAGCAGGAAGAGAGCCCTCACCAGGAACCAAATTCACCTGCACCTTGACTTTGGACTTTCCAGCCTCCAGAGCTCTGAAAAAATACATTTTTATTGTGTAATCTACCCAGTTTATTGTACTTTGTTATGGCAGCCCCAGCTGTCTAACACAATCTCATTTTTAATTTTTGCCTAATATTTCACTGTTACAGATATTCCATGATTCATTTGGCTAGTCCTTTATAATGAAGATGTAGATTTTACTTTTGCAATTACAAATACCACTGCAAAGGACAATGTTTGCATATATCTCAGTGCATATATAACTTAGTATATCTATAGGACAGATTCCTAGAAGAAACACAGGCTTTCAAATCTAAACACCATGGATTAAAAAGTTTGCTGCACTATTATTTATTTATTTATTTATTTTTTATTTATTTATTTTTTTTTGAGACGGAGTCTCGCTCTGCCGCCCAGGCTGGAGTGCAGTGGCCGGATCTCAGCTCACTGCAAGCTCTGCCTCCCGGGTTCACGCCATTCTCCTGCCTCAGCCTCCCGAGTAGCTGGGACTACAGGCGCCCGCCACCTCGCCCGGCTAGTTTTTTGTATTTTTAAAGTAGAAACGGGGTTTCACGGTGTCAGCCAGGATGGTCTCGATCTCCTGACCTCGTGATCTGCCCGTCTCGGCCTCCCAAAGTGCACTATTTATTAACTGTATGTAACTGAGCAGTTAATTCAGGCTAGCTGAGCCTCAGCTGACATTTCTAAAATAAGCAATGTTAAGGGTACATCTCTTAGGGGATTGCTGCAAGAATTACATGAGTATAGATTTGTAAATTAAATACTACAATGTTTTTTAAAAATTTAGACTAACAATTATTACTATTAAAGAGAATATTACTATTAAAGAGAATAATGTTGTTAGGCCTGGCTGTGAGACTACCTTTAAGAACCCAATACTCTATAAAGTTTTTGTTTTGTTTTGGAACTCTTTTACTTTTGGTGTGAGTTTAAATTTCTGTTTTTGTTTTTCTTCCATTAAGCTGTTTACTTTCTATGAAAACAGACAAAATCCAATATATTCCTTCTTTCCTTGCATTTCTATATACATATGTACACGTAATAGGTGCCAGAAATGATTGGTTATGTTTTATACATCTTTCCTCTTTTTCATTATCTCCCCATTTCAATTCATATCCTAATATCTTAACTTTTTATTTTAATATGTGTTTCAATAAATACTTAAATTCTATAATATATTTATGGCCATGGTCATTTTACATAAACATTTGTCTGTTTGTGCTGAAAATATATTTTGGTCACAGTGGAGGGTGTTTGTGTGTGTGTTCATTATTCTATTTATTCATATAGTTTACTATTATTATTTAAATGTACTAAATATAAAGTGCCTTGCTGTGTGTTATGAGTGAAACATATGAATAAAATGTGGTCTCAAATTATGGAGAAGTGAGACATGTCCATACATGATTATTTTGGGAGACAAAAATACTCCACCGAATTAGGAAAATACGAATGTGTTCAGAGAAGAGAAAGATCGTCAATTATATTCCTTATATTCATATAGCAGCCCAAGGTAAGATATACAAATATATAAATAAAAATATACATGACTACACTTTGACACTCAAGTAGAATATGTCTTGATAATTTTGCAATCCTTACCTACAAATATCATGGTAAATGCAACTTCCAAAGATCATTTACTACCATAAAACAACAACAACAAAAAGCATATACAAAATGAAATATAAACGAGAGCATCTGTGCATATAGAGTAGCAGAGAATAATGAATAAATCGCTCATAGGTGTGAGTGAATGGTGGAGGGTAAATTCAAACTCATACTCCTTACAGGGCCCAGGGCTCCAACTCTTGATCTTGACAAATTACTACATGATTCATTGTAATAAACAATGTCAAGAGCATCTGTGATTAAATGATACGCTGACCATTAAATACAAACATGTCAGTGATTCTCTATTTAGACATACTGACTTCAGGTTTGCTTAAATATGATTCATAACCTCAGTTCTATTTTAAAGCTATGATCTATTAGCACCAGCTCTTTCATGTCCCAATAAATAAGTACAAAATACAGATAAGCTATCATCCTTCTATTTCCTAAATTCCATCATAATTTTCAACAAGAAATAAGACTATTTTTGTGAGAATATTTGTTTCATATGTGTATTTTCTCTTATCTCCATGAATTTATTTTTTCCACTTTCTCTTCAGTGTAAATACAATATATGCAGTCTGCTCTCAAACTGCATATGCAGAAAGGAAAAAAAAATATATGTTAAATAAAATCCATAAATAACCCAGAAACCCTAATTTTAGTCAATAGTTTTAAAGTCCTGCTCCTCATAAAGACACTAAAAACTCAACAGCGTCTTGATGAACTTGAGCTTGCCTCACTGTCTCCTGCAGGCATTAGTGACCAGAAAAATGTCAAAAGTTGTGAGAGAAAAGGTAAATTAAAAAAAAAAAAACATCCCTATAACTGAATACTAGGTAATCAACAGTAAAATATTACATAACTGACTATACACTATTTTATAGCACAAATAATTTAAAATCACGTAGGAAACTGTTTTACAGTATTATTTCATAAAACAGAAGGTTTTTTTTTTTTTTTTAATTTGTATTTATTTATTTATTTTTTTACACAGAGTCTCACTCTATCTCCTAGGCTGGAGTGCAGTGGCACAATCTCGGCTCACTGCAACCTCTGCAGCCCGGGTTTAAACGATTCTCCTGTCTCAGCCTCCTGAGTAGCTGGGATTACCGGCACCCGCCACTACGCCTGGCTAATTTGTTTTTTGTGGTTTTTTTTTGTTTTTTTTTTTTTTGGTATTTTTAGTAGAGACAGAGTTTCACCATCTTGGCCAGGCTGGTCTTGAACTCCTGACCTCATGATCCACCTGCCTCAGCCTCCCAAAGTGCTGGGATTACAGGTGTGAGCCACCATGCCCGGACAAACAGAAGTAATTTTATAAAAGAAAATTCCATTTAAAAAATTTGCAAAATACTTAGAAAAAATATCTAAGAGAAAAGATTGTAAATATAATTTTAGGGCAACTAGTTATTATTGTATATTAGAAAGTAGAAGCTTTTGTATTTGCCAGCTCTGACATTTAGGAAAACTGACAAGATCATCTTTAAAAATAGAGAAGATGGGAGGCCGAGGTGGGCAGATCACCTGAGGTCAGGAGTTCAAGACCAGCCTGGCCAACATGGTGAAACCCCGTCTGTATTAAGAACACAAAAATTAACTGGGTGTGGTGGTGCATGCCTGTAATCCCAGCTACTGGGGAGGCTGAGGCACGAGGATCGTTTGAACCTGGGAGTTGGAGGTTGCAGTGAACCAAGATCGTGCCACTGTACTCCAGTCTGGGTGACAGAGTGAGACTCCATCTCTAAAATAAAATAAAATAAAATAAAATAAAATAAAAACAAAAATGGAGAAGAATTTGATGTGCAGAATTATAGGTTAGTCAGCTTTTATCTAGCAACTTGAAAGGTGTTAATAGTCCTCATTAAACAGTCATTGCACCCAAAGTGTAAATCACATCTGCCTAAGTGAGCCCCCTGGAGAACAGGAGAAGCACAGACAATGCTCTATTTGAGCCATGACAAACTTAAAAGATTTCTAACTTAGAAAATTAACCTTATCACCTGGGAAGATTTATGTTAATATAATTATGTTTTATGTTAAGAAATAATAATATAAAAACTGTAAAATCAACAAAATGTTAAGCAGTTGTTAGTTCACACAGCATTCCTTCCATCTCTCATTATCTCTTCAGGTCTTTACTCAGAAGTCACTGTCTTGGCAAACTCTTGGCTACTCAGACTCAAATTTCACCCCATACACTTCCTTATCTATTTTCCCTGATCTGCTGGTTTTTTCCCCTTAACATTCAACTATCATACTATATGTTTTACAGATTTATCTGCTTTATGGTCTGTCTTCCATGTTACTATGCAAGCTGGGATTCTTGCCACCATGTATATCAGCAGTTGGCACATAGTGGGCACTGATAAATGCTTGCTGAAAGAATGAAAGAATGAATGGCAATTGATATTTATTGCTGTTAGGGGTGAAAGTTCTACAACAAGTAGTTACATTGCCTTCTCAGGAGTTTAACTCAAGTAAGAGTCAGACTTGACATTAGTATGTTCTTAATCTGTATTTACCTCAGGCAGAATACAAGCTCTGTTCAAACACCACCAGAAAATCTTCGTAGAAAATCCCGTATCCTGTCCACTACAAGAGAGGCCTATTCTCCTCTGTATATTATACCAGCTCTACCAGGTGACTTTTTTTTTTTTCCTACTGAAGTCCCCTCTAGTGGTACAGTTGGGTGTTAGCAGTCTTAACTCCATCCTTTTCTCTCAGCAACTCAATGTCACCAATGTAAATGATGACCAAACCAGAGGTGACACCTGGTGCCCTCTGTACTGAAGCAACAACAGAAGGTTATTGTAGGGATTTTTGTTGTTACTTTTTTGTAGAATGCTTGGCTTTTATAGTGTTAGCCTTCATAGCCTTCATAGCTAGCCTAAAGAGTATGTTAGTCTGCATGGTATTTTTCTAAAATATTTTTTTAAAAAGATTACTTGCTAATAATTAAAAATTATGAGATTTCAAATAAACATCTGTATTTCTTCCTTCTCCTCAAAAATAAAAGATATGGTGCAAATGGTTAATATTTCTTATGACAAAAATAAGTGGAGCTGAGAGGTGTTCTACCATAAGTGGGACATTCATTGTTCCCACTCCATCATAAATCCTGCCACTCCCAAGCTAGTTGAGATATTGCAGGCCTAGACTCAGATTCTACTTAATATTTATGTTGGAGCTATTTGGTTTTATCACCCCTGACATACTTTATTCATTCATAACCTGCCTAACTCTATTAAATTTGGAAGTTCTAAGTCTATTCGTAAATAAATGACTAGGTAAAAATATGAATTAGTATCTATAGCAGTGCAAAAAGTGACTACAAAACTTAGCACCATAATACATTCATTGTCTCACATGGTTTCTGTGGGTCTAGAATCTGGGAGCAGCCACGTGGGAGGTTCTGGTTTGGAGTCTCCCTTGAGGTTACTTTACAGCTGTTGGCTTGTGCTAAAATCTTGACTGAGGCTAGAGGTTCAGCTTTCAAGATGACTAGTTTACATGGCTGCTGGCTGGAGATCTGCATTTCTTCCAACATGTACTT
Source organism: Macaca thibetana thibetana (assembly GCF_024542745.1). Classification (NCBI taxonomy): domain Eukaryota; kingdom Metazoa; phylum Chordata; class Mammalia; order Primates; family Cercopithecidae; genus Macaca; species Macaca thibetana. The sequence goes on along the minus strand of NC_065589.1, from coordinate 102,190,339 downwards.
CTCCATTGGACTGTTTGAGTGTCCTCATAACACGTCAGCTGGCTTTGCCCAAGGACAGTGATCCAAGAGAGGGCAAAGAAGCTCATGTTTTTTATGACTTTGTCCCCAAAGCCACATATCATCACTTCTGCCTTATACTCTCCACTAAAAATGAGACACTACCCACGCTTAAAGGAACGAAAGCTAAGCTCTACTTATTAAAAGGAGAAATAGTAAAGTGTTTATGAAATATATCTTGGTTTAGAGGTCTTGACTGACGCATCAAATAATTGCTTTATTTTGATCTGGGTACTATTCTAAGTAAAACTAAGAGCCTCAAGTGGTTCCAATTTATAATCCTTGAGGTTTAAAAACTTGCGCAAAGTATTCAAAGAGATTTTTTTAAATTCAGCTTTAGGATAAACTACTCGTAAATTTTAGTGAAAGACAAACTTTCAGTTACTTATCATTCAGCACCTATGTAGCCTCTTTGGGGAACCGTCATACACTTGCATATACTAATCACTTCATAGCACAATGACTTGTTTTCTGGATATGTAATTTCAGGATCACTGTAGACAAATTTCTTTTTAAACATGTGTAACTGCAGTCTTCAGTAATCCCCTGGATATTGGTGAGGTTCCCGTGTTTTACTTTTTCATTGCCTTTATTATATGACTGTAGTATTCAGCCTGAGCAGCAAGCAGGTTATCACATTTTTCTTTTTTTCTTCTCAAAGAGAAAGGGTGGAGGTTTTGAAAGAAGGAGAAGCCTGAGGAGAAGAGAAAGTTTAAAACCAAGCCAGAAAATGTTATAGAGATTCCTCCCCTGATTCTCTTTGGTTATGGACTTTAAATTTTAAAATCTCAGACTGCTAAGTGCATTTCGATATGTTCAGTTAACATATTGCCAGTAGAGGCATTAGGAAGTTTTTTGTTTGTTTTGAAGCTGAGTCTCACATTGTCACACAGGCTGGAGTGCAATGGTGCGATCTCGGCTCACTGCAACCTCCACCTCCCGGGTTCAAGCGATTCTCCTGCCTCAGTCTCCCGAGTAGCTGGGATTACAGGCACCCACCACCACACCTAGTTAATTTTTTTGTATTTTGAGTAGAGATGGGGTTTCACTATGTTGACCAGGCTGGTCTCGAACTCCTGACCTCATGATCTGCCTGCCCCAGGCTCCCAAAGTGCTGGGATTACAGGCATGAGCCACTGTGCCTGGCCAAGAGGTTTTGTTTGTTTGGTTGTTTGTTTTAAATATTTATTCTTTATGTTTCAGGGCTACTCAAATTATGGTGGCAAAAAGGGGTATACTTACACAGCAACTTACTTGTTAAGAGAATTTTAATTTCTGAATGTGGGGTTTCTCTGCAAAGCTGATGTCATATCAGATTCACAGGGTTGACACAATATGGGCATTATGATCTTACTCAAACTTTCTCCTTCTTTCATTTATCAGTTGACAAACCTAACAGACGTTATTTTTAGCTAAGATAGATACCTGTTCCATTTTTTGATACTATATTTACAGCATTGAGCTTTGTAAGTTTAGTCTTCATTTCCTACTCAGAACATGGTCAGCAGAAATATTAGCAGAAATAAACCTTTAGAAAGCCTTAAGTATTCCTACGAGGCAACAATTTTATTGAACTTTTTTCCCTTAAAAGTCACTGACTTTCCTTGAAATGTTATGCGAGATTTTTAACACCTTTCCTCTAATTTATTGAGTGCATTGCTTATGCTATTTGCTAGTTTGGGTTTCATAAAGTACACTGGAAATAAGTTTTTGAAAACATAACGTGGGTGATGATTTAGAGACTGTTGCAGATTACTCAATTACTTTCCGAATTTAAACTCTGCTTATTTTTATTTAAAATATGTACAAAGAATCATAAGATAAAATATTAGTGTTCATTTTCCAATACTGAGTAATATATTGCTTTTTTAAAAAGTCATCTTATAGACACTATAAAACAATTGTCAATAAATTCCTACTGTAAAATAACCTATTTATCAAGTATAACCCTTTTGTTTTATATATAACTTCTGGATATATACAAAGAAAAGAATGTCAATATAATGCTATATAAATAGCACATAAATTGCCCAAAGACTCAAAAGAAAATTGGAGACTTAAATACAAGATAGTTTCTCTTTTACACATTTAAATTCCTCATCTGAAGAAAAACTATTAAAAAAAAAAAAACTGATTCTAAGAAATAATTTAGAAACAAAAAAAAAGTAAGAGGTATAGCAGAAGGACAGTAGTTTAAGAATAAGCTTAAGCAAATGAAAACCACTAAACATCTGATGAAGTATTCTATCACATATCTGGAAATTCCCAACTAGGGAAACATAGAGAGTGCTTTAAGGACCAAATTCACAGGCATCAGATGACAACTTTGACATTTCCATAGAATTCTGCTTTTCAAAAAGTACATTCATTTAGAACTTCAGGTGATTCTCACAACTTTGTGATATAGGCAGATAGTTTCATGTCTATTTTCCCTATAATAAAAATTGAAATAGAGATCATCTTAATACTTAAGTTTTTTTAAAACAATCTCCTTTTTTCCTTCCTTCATGAGAGAGGAAGACTCATTCTTAAATAATAATTTGCAATATTTAAACCTTATTCACCTTCATCGAGATATTTTAATTTAATTGAAAATCAAAGATAAAAACAAATTTTTGTCTAGAAAATGGATTCCCAAATCTGTCTCAATTAACCACTGTTTATTAACATATACTCATGAACATTAGCAAAAAAAAAGTATAATAAAACAAAAGCAACAAAGATACTCTCACAAACCTGAGAAACTAAATGTTCTCAAATGGCTAAAAGATTTAGAATATAGAATTAAAAGGCATAATTTTTTACCTATATAAATAAATATAAAAATATATTCAAACGAGATTTTCATAAATTATATAAGTTTTTAAGTTATTCTGACTATATCACAATATTCAAAATTATACATATTAAATAGTTGTCTGATTATCATCCTGTAACCAAATGCAATTACTGAAATTCTATGTAGATTATCCAGTTCTCACACCCTTCACCTACTGCGAACTTCAGCTTAGAGTCAGCCATTCACTAAATCAAAACTCAGCCATCCTCACCAAAGAGTTCTTCTTTATGCTATCCACTCAACATCTTTTGAAAAATTCAAACTATCTTCTTAAACTGAAACTTACATTTCAAAAATGAGCTTCTAATCTCAATATAGTAGAGGTTAATTATTTGCTCCATGGCAGCCACACCTCCCTTTTAGTTTCCTAATCATTTTACTTACCTGGCACCTTTTTTTCCCCAGAAGATCGAATTCAAAGGAATGGAAATAAGACTCAAATAAGTAAAATTTTTACTCACTCTGAAACACTGAAAAGAATTATTCAATGGGAAATTATTTCAATCATTGGTCAAATGGACCCTGTTGTCTTGTCTTTTGAATTCTATCTATGGATCAAGCTGTTCTTTATTAAATGGAGATAAGCCAGGTTTGACTTTATCGTGACAAATGCACAAGGCCCTTACACTTTAGAGGACTATAGTAGAACACAGAAAATAATAATTATAAAATAATATAAGTCATAGTACACCAAGAATCAGTGACAGTAAAGTTAGTATTGCTAAGTTTCTGATCTGGATAATCTTATAAGTCTGTTTGCTAAAGAGGAAAAGAAGGAAGAGAAGAAAACCTCACAGAAGTGTGCAATTTGAATGTAGTTCTGGTGTTAGCAGTGACTTTCCTAAGATTGTAACAAGTCATAATAAATCAGCCCTCATTCAATACAAAGCAACCAAGCTATAGAATCATTTCACTTACCCATGATGGTTAGGGCTGTAGCTTTTGTTAATTCTTCTTTCATTGACTCGATTACTTCTAAATTACCACCACCCAGGTTGCATCTATTGATGGTTCCATTCCCCGAACTGATCCAATAAAGCTTGTTTTCCACATAGTCTATCGATAGACCTGTAATTAAATTTTACAACTTAAACATAATGATAGCCACTTAAATTATAATATTCACCTAGCACCACTGGATTTGAGGGCAAAGAATAAGTTGAAAGCTCAGATTTTTATCTTTACAAATAAGATCTGGCTAATAGGAAAATACACATATGTTGTTTTCGTTTTTTTTGTTGTTGTTTATTTTTTAGAGACAGGGTCTCACCCCATCATTTAGACTGGAGTGTAGTGATGCAATCATAACTCACTGCAGCCTCAGACTCCTTGGATCAAGCAATCCTCCCGTCTCAACCTCCTGCATAGATAGGACTACAAATGCGCACCACTAGGCCCAGCTAATTTTTTTCATTTTTTTTTTTTTAAATAACGGGGGCTCACTATTTTGCTCAGGCTGGTCTTGAACAACTGGGCTCAAGGAATCCTGTCACCTTGGTCTCCCAAAGTGCTGGGATTACAGGCATGAGCCATGGCACCCAGCCAACATAAACAGTTTTAACTGACAGAGAAACATTATACTTTTATAGGCACTTAACAGTTATCTCTATGGATTACTGACCTAATCTTGTTCCTCTGAAAGAAATTACAGTTCAATTTTACAGATACAAAAAATAGTACCTAGAGTAGATAAGAAATCTGTGTTCATAGCTAGTTAGTGGACATTCCAGATATTTTTAGAAAGTTTCTGTTTCCAAATTGAGTGCCTGCCCTCTTCATTATGCCACTTTGCCTCAGAAAGTTTTAATGTGTAATGACTCATTCGGGATACTAATTTAACTGATGAAATTTATAATTACTCATCTATTTTCCATAAAATTTACTTAGGCAGTTACAGATTTAAATTGGTGATTTCATCCCTCTTTAAGTAAATCCAAAAATGGAAGATTTTCAGCAAATAGTAATTTTACCAAAGCACAGAATTAAAAAATGCGCTCATTTGGAGGCTGATATGGGGGAGACAAATCTTTCGGCAAGTGAGTGAATCAAGTCAATGGCTTAAGACGCTAATCTCGACATGGCACAGTGTGTCACTGGAGGTAAGGCTGGACTTTATTGTATTTTATGGGCAACTTCACATATTATAGTGGTGGCCATCATTTTCAGAGGTCTCAGGGTAGGTACTTTTTGTTTGCTAAAGGTCCTTGGCACACATCTACTTAACTACTGTCATGCTCAGCAGCATCAGTATCCACATTTTAACAATAACTCTGTGGAACCATGTTGGCCTTCTGTGATCCATAATTACTCATGGAAAAGTGCATGTGGGCATATACTCAGGCAGACAATGCAACCAACTGTTCCTGGGATCTCTCTCAGAGAATAAAGTGGACAAATCACAGATCATTCCTTCCCTTAAAAAACAATGAAAGGAGAGAAGGGCAGATGATTGAAAAGACACACAGATTCAAGTGCATTGAGAGAAGGTGAAATATAGCCTAATAATTCTCAATTACAGGGATTCCCAGGACAAAGAATGTGAATAATTATAGGCATTTAACAGTTATCTCTATGGATTAGATCCTCTTTCCTCCCCCACCACTCCGAGAGTTGGGGTCTCACTCTGTTGCCCAGGCTAGAATGCAGTGGCACAATCATAGCTCACTGCAGTTTTGAAATCCTGGGCTCAAGTGATTCTACCACATCAACCTCCTGAGCCGCTGGAATTACAGGTGTGAGTCACCTTGCCTAGTTCTTTTACTTTTTCTTTTAATACGTGTATGATTCTATTTTTGGAAAGACCAAGGTAAAGCTAGTTTATGCTCAGAGTCAGGATGTGTGGAATGTGAGGTAATGATTGGCCACAGGGCTATTGTGTTTCTAATTAAATACTGTTTCTTGATCTGGGCGCTGGTTATATAGGCAAATTCATTTAATCAACATTCATCAAGCCATATATTTAGGATGGTTTACTTTTCCATATGTGTGTGATTCTACCATATACAGTTTATATTTAAAATGTGGGAGGAAGCTAGGGAGTATAGGAAGTGTAAACAAAATAAATAAAACCTCCTAAATCAATTCAATACACAATGCCAAGGAATTTGAAGAAGTGGGGGCTTCACAGAGGAAAGAATTTTGTCTCTCTCTCTCTCTCTTTTTTTTGGATCTGAGTTCACCCAGAGTCTATTATTCAATGTCTTTGCTTCTGGACTGTGACTAGAGGAAGCAGACTTTGTCATAGTCAGCTTATTATATTTGCTGTCTAGCATGATGACTAGAATAGAGAAGAAAAATAATAAACATCAAGTAAATGGACAGACTATTTAGTTAATTCCATTATGAAACTATAGCTTGTTTTCAAAGAGTTCTGCCTAGGAAAGTTTAGTTATCTTCCCAACTGAATGTTTTTTTATTTTTCAGATGGAGTCTTGCTCTGTCGCCAGGCTAGAGTGTAGTGGCACGATCTCGGCTCACTGCGACCTCTGCTTCCTGTGTTCAAGTGATTCTCCTGCCTCAGCCTCCCAAGTAGCTGGGACTATAGGCATGTGCCACCATGCCCAGCTAATTTTTGTATTTTTAGTAGAGATGGGGTTTCACCATGTTGGCCAGGATGGTCTCGATTTCTTGACCTCCTGATCTGCCCACTTTGGACTCCCAAAGTGCTGGGATTACAGGTGTAAGCCACCGCACCTGGCCCCAACTGAATTTTTTAATGTACTACTTATACCCAGATACTATAACAAGTACAGAGGAAGAGCAATGATTCAACAGCTCTACTTAGTATGGCTTAAATATTTAAATTAATTTTAACATTGAATAGCATCAAATTAATAGTTTTAAGGTTCACAAAAACGATATTTAAAGTTTCTCTATTAATCTCTCTCTATATATATGCACGGATGCATATCACATAACTCCTTCCATGTATCTTCATTCCTGTTACATATATTAGCTTAACCCTTAAATGTTCTTCGGTGCATGTATTCTCAGGTTCATAAAACAGAATTGCAATGCTTTACATTATTATTATTAATTTTAAAAACTGGTGACATATGCTTTATATTCATAGTATAGATATATATAGAAGTATAATACATATCTCTGAAGTTTATTAATGCAAATGTTTTTGCATCATAAGATTTTTCATTTTGTTATTATCATTCACTTAAGTCCTAACAACACTAAATGATTAATTGGTATAAATGGTGTTGGAGTAATTTCTGAATCAGTTCTCTGTTCTGCTAATATTTTAAAAAATGAATCATTAGGCAGTGAACAAAATTGTTTAATGCAATTAAAACTACTCAGTGATGTTAGAATGCCAAATCAATACCCATGAGAAAACAGGTCAAACTTGAGCATATTTATAAAACTGTCCTGGAACCTATGCAAAGAAATATAATTATGTCTGTACTAAAGGATCCTCAGAATGGGTGACTGAAATTTGAAAATCTTCAAAAGGGCCATAGAATCTGTCTAAAGAACATATCAGTTGTAACACAGTTTTGTTTTTACGAGACATATTTAACTAATTTTTGAAGCATCTGAATCTGGCTATCAAACGAGGAAATCTAGATAGAATAACATAATAAGTATATATTTAAAAAGTCACCATTTAAATCGAGAAAAAACTTTAGGAAATGAAAAAATTATCTTTTTTACCTATCTTTTCTATTTTTATGAAAATACAGTTAACCCTTATGCTTTAATTCTAACATTCCTTATTATCAGTCCCAAATTTTCCTTTATATATTATTTTATTTGAACATTTTAATTTAAATAGACCAGCTTAATTTTTATGGAGACAATGAAAATTGCAAAAATTATGTAATTTCTCTCATAATAGAAATATTCTACATGTTAATATAAGAAACAACTAAATATTTTTAAATAATGTAATTTACCTACATACAGTATTTCATATATTATTGAAAAAATTATGTTTATTAAGTTTTAAGTGTTGTTGCAATTAAGACTAGGCAGTTCATTTTGTGTGTCTCATGTATTTTCTAAGCGGCTCAAAATTAAATAAATATGCAATATTGAGTTAAAATAAAAATGGAAGGGTATAAAAAAGGAATTTTAAAAATTAAGAATTAAGGCTTTCAATCAATAATTTTTAATACATTTCCATCACTTAGCAAATTTAACTCAAAATTCTTATCCCTAGCTGGGAATTATACTTATCTGGAAAGTCATTTTAAAATATTGATCCTACAGCCCCAGTCCACAAAATTTCAGTTTAATTGGTTTGGGCTGGTCCTGGGCCTCAGTATTTTTAAAATATTTCTCCAGGTAATTTTGTGACACACAATTTTTAAAAACATATTCTAAACACTGCATATTTTTATAAGCTTTCAAATGTAATATTTTAGTAAATTCAACTGGGCCATTTAAATTTTTCTGGAAAGAGTATTACAATGGTGAAACCTTTGGAGACAGGGAAATGGTAGAGATGTAGATATGGGAAATAGACACACCATGAATATTAAAATGTAGAGGATTAACTTCTAGGCCTCTACACAGCTATAAAAATATAATCAAAATCTTCTAAATATTCTTTTTCTGGCACTAACTTCAGACAGTAGAAAACAACTCCTACTTCTGGGACTGTGCAAGTTTTAGAAACTGGTCATTGAAAACACAAAATATAGAGAAACACCAATAAGTTATATCCACATGCTATACCTGTAGAAGAATCATAATATTTGAAATATCCGAAAATGAACATTTTTTCAGACTTCATCAGAAATGGCATGACAATTCCGATTCCTGGGGCAGAACTGTTTTGGAAACATTAAAACTTTAGTTCTGATGGAGGCTAGTTATTACATGGGGAAGTATTCACTATTAGGCTATCTCAAGAAATGCTTTATCCATCCTGAGAATATTTGGATTTTGCTGGGTAAAGAATGGGTGTGCTGGCTGGGCTCTGTGGCTCATGCCTGTAATCCCAGCACTTTGAGAGGCCAAGACGGGTGTATTACTTTCAGTTGAGAGTTCGAGAACAGCCTGGCCAAGATGGCAAAACTCCAACTCTACTAAAAACACAAAAAAATTATCCAGGTGTGGTGGCACACGCCTGTAGTTCTAGCTACTCGGGAGGCTGAGGTAGGAGAATTGCTTGAACCCAGGAGGTGGAGGTTGCAGTGAGCTGAAATCATGCCACTGCACTCCAGCCTGGGCAACAGAGTGAGACTTTGTCTCAAAAAAAAAGAAAAAAAAAAAGAATGTGCTGAGGAAACCCAAGCACTTTGTCTGTTCCATCCCTGGCTTCTCTGTGAATGAAGACAAATCAAGGTGCTAGGCTTCAGTTACCTTGTCTAAGTATTTCTGGCAGCCTTGCCCTGGCTATTGCACCATTGTGAGGTGGTAATGATAAGAATAATGCCTCATACAATTGTGTCTGACACATGGAAAGCATGAAGTAAATGTTAGCTATATTTATGAGTGGTATAAATGTTTATACTGCCCTTTCAAACTAAGGTTCTATTCTAAAGCCTGCAACCATCTCTCTGGAGATTGTGTACTTCATTCGTAATCACAATATTCTCTCAATTATAAAACAAGCACATCAAAATTAGAAACTTTTGCTCTGTGAAAAGTAATAAAAGACATGATTTAGTCTGGGAGTAAATATTTGCAATCCATGCATCAAACAAAAGGTAAGTATCAACAAAAGAACTTTCAAAACCCAATAGTTAAAAAAATTGCAATTCAAAATGGGCAAAAGACATGGAGCGTGATGACTAGAACAGAGAAGAAAATTACACAGAACAGAGAACAGAGAACACAGAAGAAATATTTTGCAGAATAATATATACAAATGGCAAATAAACACATAAAAAGATATTCAATATCATAGGAAAATGCAAATTAAAATGAAAACTATTATAGACAACCTAAAGTCTAGAAGAAATAAAAGTGTTTTTAAATGACAATACATGATATATCTATCAGAATAGCTAAAATAAAAAGCAGTGAGAACACTAAATGCTGACAAGGATACAGAGAACTGGATCACTGACACACACTGTTAGTGTGAATATAAAATGGTAAAGCCACTCTAGGAAACAATTTGACAGTTTCTTATAAAACTGAGAACACTGATGCAATATGACCCAGTATTGCATTCCTGGGAATTTATCTCAGAGAAATAAAAACTAATGTTCACACAAAAATGTGTATATAAACCTTTAAACTATTAATTTTTTTTTTTTTCAAGACAGAGTCTCACTCTGTCGCCCAGGCTGAAGTGCAGTGGCATGATCTCGGCTCACTGCGACCTCTGCCTCCCGGTCTCAAGCAATTCTCTTGCTTCAGCCTCCCATATCGCCCTGCTAATTTTTTGTATCAAATATTTTTTATAGAGACAGGTTTTGCCACGTTGCTCAGGCTGGTCTTCAACTTCTGGTCTGAAGTGATTCTGCCCAGCTCAGCCTCCCAAAGTGCTGGAATTACAGGCATCAGCCACCATGCCTGGCCTACATCAAATTTTTTTAAAAAATTATTCAGTAAAAGCACATTATTTTAAAAGAACATTATTCAATAATTAGTCGAGTATACTACCCTTATCTTACCCCGATCTAAATCCTTCCTGGAAATTACCCTTCTCATTTCACCCTGTCAGTTACAGAGCTAAAATGATCCCTTACTACTTATCCTATTCAAGGTAAGATTTCAACATTTCCTCCATCCTTCCTAACATAACTCATTTTACCTCGAACAGTTTATCCATATTCTGAGCCCTTATGAGTAGCAAAATTTATGTGCCTTTGTGAAAATAACACACACAGAAATAGAGGAAAAACCAGAATCAACGAAATTATTTTTAAGTGTTTTCTTTTAAAACCATTTTAAAAGCTTTAATACCTATAGTTTTATAACTTTCCAAAACTATATTTTATAGCTTGATAAGTAAAATAGAACAAAATATTTTTAAAGCACTGGATTGTGTCACTCAAATATTTTTAAACTAGTTCCTGACAACATAATGCTAAATATTTCCTTATGTTAGATTTGCTACGCATATAGAAAAATTCACAGTTTTTTACACATATCATCCTCTTTTATGCCTTTTATGCCTGCTTTTCCTTTCTGCTAAGAATAAGGAAAGTCCCTCCTCTTTCTGTCGTTTAAAAAAAAAAAGTTACTTTTTTCAAGATCCTGTAGAAATTTCAAAATATCATCAATTTGGTTACAATTTTTTTTTCTAAATTTCTTCCCCACAAAATATTAGTTATTTTCAGTATCTACTTATCTAATCTGTATGATGAACATATTACTCATGACAAATATTGAGTGTTTTTGTTTTGTTTAACTCAACTAAAAATCTCATTCAAATGGCTTTTAATTATCTGTGATTTTTTTTCTTTACTGAACTATGTCCTCCTTGAGGATGGTCCCAGGTTTTATTTTTAGGGTCTAGTACCTAGTGTACACTTCACAATCTTTTTAAAAAAATTACCTCCCAGTTGGGCACGGTGACTCACGCCTGTAATCCCAGCACTTTGGGAGGCCGAGGCGGGCGGATCACAAGGTCACGAGATCGAGACCATCCTGGCTAACACGGTGAAACCCCGTCTCTACTAAATATACAAAAAATTAGCTGGGCGAGGTGGCGGGCGCCTGTAGTCCCAGCTACTCGGGAGGCTGAGGCAGGAGAATGGCGTGAACCCGTGAGGTGGAGCTTGCAGTGATCCCAGATCGCGCCACTGCACTTCAGCCTGGGAGACAGAGCAAGACTCCGTCTAAAAAAAAAAAAAAAACGAAATTACCTCCCCCGCACCCTCAACTTAAAAACATTTGAATTAAATGAGTAAATGAATAATCAGATGAAAGTATAATATATTTAAATTATTTGTGTGCTAGCATGCGTAATTATAATATTAGTTTTCAACTCCTCTGGCCTTTTTTGTAACCTATTTGTAACATTTCTTTTGAGATGTGCAGTCTTACATGGAATGTGCTTCCTACATAATAATAGTGATTGTGCTCAGTAATAAGTATATATCAATAACAGAAATACATTATATTGAACAAGGAAACCTATCCAGGACTTTTTTTTAAACTTTACTTCTAAAAACTGAGGTTCCTTATATTATTTGATGTGGTAAAAAAGTGCTTAAGAATGTTATCTATGAATATAATTCACAATCTACTTCATACAGTGTATGAGTTGGAATGAAGTAATAGAAAATGCCTGGTAGATTTCAAGAAAATGTACTTCAAGTTTAAGTAAGCAAATGACTTTCAGTTGGGATTATATTGAAAATAAAGGGAAAGCCGGGAGTGGTGGCTCAAGCCTGTAATCCCAGCACTTTGGGAGGCTGAGGCGAGTGGATCACAAAGTCAGAGTTCAAGACCAGCCTGGCCAATATGGTGAAACTCCATCTCTACTAAAAATACAAAATTAGCCACTCGGGAGGCTGAGGCAGGAGAATTGCTTGAATCTGGGAGGCAGAGGTTGCAGTGAGCCAAGTCGTGCTATTACACTCCGGCCTGGGTGACAGACTGAGACTCCGTTTCATTAAAAAAAATAATAATAATAAAAATAAAAGGGAAACACCAAATAAATAAATAAAATATATAGTACACAAGATTCCTAAGAAAAGCCATGAAGGGTAATGTTGATTAACAAGCCCAACCCAAGTTCCTTTACATGAGGCGTAAGGGATAAAATTCATAATATAAGTGCATTTTAAACATAAAAATCACTGTAAGTAGTAAACAAAAATCCTCTGATATGTGAACTGCTCTAAGCATTTAATATATCCAAGACTGAGCAATAAATCTTAATTGAGACTATTTAGCTCAACAATGGATAACTGGAATGCTGATGTTGATTTGTATTTAACAGAAACAAAGTTTCCTAAATTGCCTGAAGGCTGCAATTACTCAGTCTTTAGTGACACACACTCATGAAATGCCAAGTTTAGTGTTTTCATATGATTATGATGCACTTCTATTTTAAGTATGTAACACGTGGATTTAACAGCAAACAAGCAAGGGAAGTCAGTGAATTACAATATAAAAACAATTCCTCAAACTAGAAAGTCTAATGTATCAGTGGCATTGCCATTTCAAAGCAATTAAAGATCCAGAAGTAATTATTTGTGAGGCACAATTGGCTGAGAGGTGAAATTGGTTCTTGCACACTCCTGGCTGCTTAGAAAAGTCAACTGTTGTGTCCTAACTGGGTTCACATTTCTTAGGAGTAAGCTAGTTCTGAGTTGTTTCCTTTCCCACATTCTATGCTTGAAAAGTATCTGTTTTATTCTCTGATCTTTGCTGAGGTCAGGTAATTGCTATATGAAATCAGCCCCTCTGGGCACAGCATAATGGTTAAGATTTAATATGGTTTTGGAAGCAAATAAACTTGGATTTGAATCCCAGCTTTCATCGTGGACTACCTTCTTTCGACAAGACTCAGTTTCTGAATCTATAAAGGAGAAAAAGAACTTCTTCCAGAAATAATTGTTATCAGATGATAAATGCAAAGCATTTTGAAAGTGGCTGACATATTGCAAGTGCTTAAAAATTAGTCACTATAATTTTATATTATTTTTGTTGCCAGAGTGATCATGGTTCTATCACATAAAAGATCTTGATAAGTGCCTGCAGACACAAAGGTGTGGCCTCATGATGAGAATACAGGTACTATAAAGGGTATTAGGTAATAATTGCTATGAGCTAATTAATGCTTCTCCAGTTTTACAAGGCAGAATGTAGTGTTTTCTCCTCACATTCTGGAAAAAAAAATTAAAATGTATAATCTGACAACAATATGCATGAGAAGAAATTCAATTGAACAGTGGCTCTTCTTTTCTTAATTGTTTAATTTTCTTCACTGAAATTTAAGGAATACTGTAGGCAGTTTGTGCCAGAGCTCACACAGACTCATCATTAAATAATAATTACAATAATTGTTTGCAATAAGTAAATGAAATTACAATGAGTAAATAATGCAGTGATTAATGCCCTTATGTATTTGAGCATTTCATGGTGTGATGATCATGTACGCCAGCAACAACAGGTTTGTATTTATTTTTTCACACATTCATATATCCATTCACAGTACTGTAAAATTCCATTTTAGAAATTACTCAGTGGAATAGTTCTGAAGGAATCTTTTAAAGTGGTATCACCATGACATGGACTCCTTAGAATATTTCAAATATCCTATGTCAAGTGTTTCTTTGTGAAACAACTTTGATTCTATATTAAATAGTAGTTTAAGATTATATATAAAACACAGAAATATTTTATCCAATTATTTGCATAGCAGTGTTAAATTATTCAGAAAGACAGAAAAAATAATAAAATATTAGTCTTAGCAAACTACTACAGGAACAGAAAACCAAATAACACATGTTCTCACTTATAAGTGAAAGCTGAATGATGCGAACTCATGAACACAAAGAAGGGAACAACAGACACTGGGGTCTGCCTGACAGTGCAAGGTGGGAAGAGGGAGGGAGAGGAGCAGAAAAACAGAGCTATTGAGTACTAGGTTTCATACCTGGGTGAAACAATCTGAACAACAAACCCCAATGACACGAGTTTACCTACATAACAAACCTTCACATGTACCTTCGAACCTAAAACAAAAGTTTTAAAAAATAGCAAACGGAGGCCTGGTGCGTTGGCTCAAGCCTGTAATCCCAGCACTTTGGGAGGCCAAGGCGGGGGGATAATGAGGTCAGAGATCGAGACCATCCTGGGCTAATGCGGCGAAACCCCACCTCTACTAAAAATACAAAAAAAAATAGCCGGGCGTGGTGGTGGGCGCCTGTAGTCCCATCTACTGGGGAGGCTGAGGCAGGAAAATGGTGTGAACCCGGGAGGCGGAGCTTGCAGTGAGTTGAGATGGTGCCACTGCACTCCAGCCCGGGAGACAGAGCAAGACTGTCTCAAAAAAAGAAAAAAAAAGCAAAAGGAATTTTAAATTAAAAAAAAAAAAAAGGAAACACAATAATCTGAAATTCTTTAGTATTTTCTCTTAATTAGTAAGAAATATAAGCTATTAAATGTATTTTAAGAAAATCATTGAGGCATGCACAGTGAAAATACTCTAACTTAAAAAAAATTACTATGCACTGTACTTTTAATCTGGTTTAATCATATGAGGCCTTTTGGGATAGATCAAAAATTACAATTAATAGGTTTGAAATAAATGAGGGATTACTGTAAAAATTTTTTGATTTCATCTTTATTCCCTGTGCTAAGAAGATTCATCAATAAGTAGATAACATGGCTATATTTATTTTTGTCTGTTCTTTAATTTTATAAGAAATCAGTCATTGAGGTGCTAATGAGAGTCCAAAGGGCACAGCGTGAGAGAGGGGAAGCTAGAGAAACAGCAAGAGGAATAAGTGGAGAAGAAAATTGAGAAGTATAACATTTCCAACTTTTTCTTCCTAGCTAGTCATATACTTATATAGCAATCCAGGTTCTTATACATAATATTTGTATATCATATTTTGAGAAAATAATGGTATAAATGTAAATCTGAGAGCACTTTAATTTTTTTTACTCCTTGGATACATCAAATGAAATGCAACATGAATTCATACCTAGGTCACCAAGTATGCACTTCCAGTGGAAATATTCTTTCTAAATATCACATATTCACAAATTAATCTTACTCTACTGAGACATATCAATAAATATTAGGTTTAGTCAATCTTGTAGAGACTCTTGCTATGGGATAAGAAACAGTATTCACTTCATTCAACAAATATTTATTGAAAATCGACTTATGTGCCAAAATTGTGCTATAAATTGAGAATATAATGGTAAATAAAGCAGATATGGTCCCTACCTTTATAGTGCTTCCCTTTTAGTTGATGAGGCAGTAGATAATCATATATTCAACAGACAAATTAAAAATGTAAATGATAACAGAGTTAAAAAGTAAAATACAGTCCTAAAAGTATCTGTTTTAGAAGACTTCAACCTGGTCACAGAGGCCAGGGAAGGATTCTTGGAAAATAACACTTGGCTTTTAGATAAGAGTGAGTTAACTAAACTAAGAGGAGACAGGAGAAATTTCTGGGCAAATAAATAACTTGTTAAAATGTAATATTAGTGAAAAGAGTAAAAATTGGGAGAATATCAAAGAAGGGAAATTAGGCTGGAGTGGGAAGTTTTGGTCACACTGCACTTCCGTTTAGTTTCTAAACTCCATAAGGAAACTGTTCATATCACTTTTGTTCATGTTGTCTCCCAGTAACTGACACATTATAGGAACTACTTTTTTTTTTAGTCTTTTTCTTCAAGACTCCCACATGCATGCAAACCAACATGTGGATCTTTACCATGTTCCTTATGTTTTGTTTTGTTTTTTCTCATCGGGATGTAAACATTGCAAAGCCAGTATTACATAAAGTCCTCTGTATCATCCACAGTGCCCAACATAACACATTTAACACATTAAGATAGTAGCTGTGTATAATATTAGTAGTAACATAATAATTCATGTATTTTGAAGAATTTAGATTTTAAAAAGAAGGATCAATTGTGGAATTTTTTTTCCCTTTAATAGAGCTGTTATTTAGATTTTAGGTAAACAATTATGGAAATCAATGTTTGCACCAACATATACACAACTACTACACTTGCAGGGATATACATCAGTGGATAAACTACAGAAAAGTTTGTGTTTAAAACGTATGATGATTACTTTTATGTGTCAATATGGCTAGGCTGTGATACCCAGTTATTCAATCAAACACTATCCTCAGTGTTGCCGTGGAAGTATTTTGTGGATGTGATAACCATCTGCAATCAGTTGACTTTAAGTAAGGGAGATTATTCTCAAAAATCTGGATGGTCCTGACCTGATTCAATCAGTTGAAAGGCCTTATGAACAGAATTGAGGTTTTCCTGATAAACTAACTCATTTTGTGGTCTTCAGCTTCAGCTCCTGCCTGAGAGTGTCAAGCATGTCTTTAGTGACAGCCTGTCCAAGGATTTCAGATTTGCCTAGCCAGTTTTCAGGATCTCATAAGTCAACATTTTGCAACAAATAACATATATGTAGGTGTACATATACAGCAGGTCCTTGAATAACATTTTGGTATAACATTAACAAGGAAAAAAAAAATTATCCCCATCTGGGTTCACTGTCTGTATGGAGTTTGCCTGTTCTCCCCATATCTGTGTGGGTTTTCTCTGAGTGCTCTGGTTTCATTCCGCATCTTAAAAATGTGCATGTTAGGTTAATCGACATGTTCAAATTGTCCCAGTCAAAGAGACTGACATCATCAAAATTGCAGAAGAGAAGCCAGATGGTTTCACTGTCCCCAACAGAAAACCAAAAATAATTATCCAGTGCCAAGATGATCACCAGCAATATCCAGGAACTGAAATCTGAGGCTGAGATGATCCCTGAAGCCACAGAGAGTGAAAAACTCTGAGCAGACAGTAAGAGAAATAAATGGGCCTTTCTATTCATAATGCCCCTCCCCCAATCTGCCAAGCACCATGCATGAATGATTCCTCCTAGACTCATGGTTTTTCTACACTGGAAAAAATGAGATCAAGGCAGAGCCTGCTTCCTCAGCATCTTGGATCCCCTTTTAAGAAAACTATTACTGTCTGGACCCACAGGAAGAATCATGAGGGTCTGCAGGGAGAAAACCCCTGAGGGCAGCTAGAGACACAGAGGGGAGGTGGGATTAGAAATCCCAGACTGTTAAATACTGTTCTTTATCTCAGCCAAGGGGACACCAAATAAAAGTAGCTATTCAGTAGCAACACACTGTAGGAGGCAATCTCAATGAGTATTCTGAGCATGAAGCCCCAACCAGTCTCCTACAGAGCCAAGGTATCCTCCTTAGGTATCCCACTCCAATTCAGGACCAGAAGTGTTCTGAATACTTGTGAGAGTCAAGGCAAATTTGGGATTAAGATACCATCTAATACCGAAAAAATAATAATAATAGAAAAAAAAAAAGCCATCAGTCTAGGATTAAGTGGATTTACAAGTGACTGCAAAGAAACTCTAAGCAAACATACCCTAGAAAACCAACACAAGCCAGATACAAGTAAAAGGCCTTCAATAAAAAGCTATAGACATATATCCATAAGAAACAACAGAAAACAGGGAACCAAGACCTCCTCAAATGAACAAAACAAAGAGCCAGTGACTAACCCTAATGAGACAGCAATTTGTGAGCTCTCAGATTAAGAATTCAAAATGGTCTGAAGAAACTCACTGAAAGGTTACGGACAAAGCAAGGATCCTAAAAGCATCAAGAGATAAGAAGCAAATAACACATAAAGGGGTTCCAATTCACTTGGCAATAGACTTCTCAATGAAACCATGTAGGCCTGGAGAGAGTGGGGTGACATATTTAAATTGCTGAAAGAAAAAAGCTGCTGAGCAAGAATATTGTACCCAGAAAGCTTTCCCTCAAACATGAAAGATACATACAGTCTTTCCCACACAAACAAAAGCTGAGGGAACTCACAATCACTAGATCCATCTTACAAAAAAAAAATTCTGAAGGGAGTTCTTCTATATGCAAACAAACAAACAAAAAAAAAATTAAAAAGATGCTAATGTGCAAAGGAAAACATTTCAAGGTCTAAAACTCATTGATGAAAGTAAGCATAAAGACAAATTCATAATACTCTAAAAACAAGTAACAAAATGGCAGTAATAAGTCCTTACTTATCAAACACAATATTGAATGTAAATGGATTAAATTCTCCAATTTTTAAAAGACACAAAGCAGCTGAATTTTTTTTTATTCAGGCTTTTTTTAGTTAGGCTATATGCTACCTGTAAGAAACTCATTTCACCTATAAAAAGACACACATAGGCTGAAAGTGAAGAGATGGAAAAAGATAGCCCATGTAAATAAAAATCAAAAGCAGAGCAAGAACAATTATTCTTATATTAGATAAAACAGACTAAGTCAAACTTAAAAAGAGACAAAGAAGGTCAATATATAATAAAAAAGAAGTCAATTCAGTAGTAGGATATAATAATTCTAAATATATATGTCTCCAACACCAAGGTAACCAAATATAAAAATCAAACATTAGTAAATCTAAAGGGAGAGAGAGACTGTAACACAATAATAGTGGAGGAATTTAACACCTCACTCTCAGTAATTGACAGAACATTGAGATGGAAAATCAACCAAGAAACAGTGGCTTTAAACTATACTCTAGACTAAATGAATCAAACTGACATTTACAGAGTATTTTCTCCAACAGTTACAGAACATACATTCGTCTCATCAGCACATGCAACATTTTCCAGAATAGACTCTATGTAAGGCCACATAAGTCTAAAATATGTCTCAACAAATTCAAAAAAGTCAAAATTGTATCAAGTATCTCTCTGACCACAATGGGATAATACTAGAATTCAATAATAAGAGAAATTTTAGAAACAATACAAATACATGACAATTAAACAACATGCTCCTGAATAATCAATGGGTCAATGAAGAAATGAAGAAGGAAATTTTATAAAATTAATGAAACAAATAAAATTAGAACATAACATACCAAAACTATGCTATAAAGCAAAAGCAGGGAAGTTTACAGCAATGAACACCTACATCAAAAAGTTAAAAGGTTTCAAATGAACATCTCAATGATGCGCCTCAAGGAACTAGTCAAGCAAGAATAAACTAATCCCAAAACTAGTAGAAAAAAAATAATGATAAAGATCAGAACAGAAATAAATACAATTGAGACAAAAAAATACAAAAGATAAATGACATGAAAAGCTGTTTTTTAAAAGACAAAATTGACAAACCTTTAGCTAGACTAAGGAAAATAAATAAAAGACAAATAAAATCAGAAACAAAAGAAGGAGACGTAATAGCTGATACCACATATATACAAATAATCATTAGGGACTATTATGAACAACTAAACACTAACAAATTGGAAAACCTAGAATAAATTGATAAATTTCTGAACACATACAACCTACAAAGACTGAACCATGAAGAAATAGAAAAAAAAAAAAAAAAAAGACCAGTAATGAGTAATGAGATTAAATGAGAATTAAAAAATACTCCATCAAAAAAAAAAAAAAAAAAAAAAAAACCCAGGACCTTCCTGATGACTTCACTAGTAAATTACGCCACCCATTTAAATAAGAACTAATGACAATTGTACTCAAAATATTTTTAAAAATTGAAGTGGAGGGAATGCTTCCCAACTCATTCTAAGAGGCCAGCATTTCCCTGATGTTAAAACCAGACAAAGACATGATAAAAACTAGGAAAACTATATCCCTAATAAACATAGATGCAAAAATCTTCAACCAAATACTAGCAAACCAAATTCAACAACATATTGAAAAGATTATTCACCACAATCAAGTGGGAATTATTCCAATGATACAAGCATGGTTCAACCTAGGCAAATTAACAAATATGATAAATCACATTACAGAATGAAGGACAAAAGACATATAATCATTTCCTTAGATGAAAACACATTTTAAAAAATCCAATATCCCTTTACAAAAAATACTTCTCAGCAAACTGAGTATAGAAGAATCAGTCCTCAAAACAATGAAGGCCATATATAATAAATCCAAAGCTAAGTTCATACTGAGTGGAGAAAAAATGAGTTTTTCCTCTAAGTTCTAGAACAAGACAAGGATGGTTCTATTATTACTTATTTTCAACATAGTACTGGACGTTCTAGCAAACTAGGAAGGAAGAAGTCAACTTATTTTTGTTTAAGAGGCATGGATATTATAATTAGGAAAACTTAAAGTCCCCACCAAAAATCTATTAGAACTGATAAACAAATTCAATAATGTTGCAGGATTTATCATACAATAATCAGTGGCATTTATATAAGTCAACAGTGAGCAAACTGAAAAAGAGATTAAGAAACAATCCTATATGCAATTGCTACATAAAATATAAAATGCCTAGAAGTAAATTTAACCAAAGAAATAAAAGATCTCTAAAAAGAAAACAATAAACTGCTGATGAAAGAAATTGAAGAACACACACAAATAAGCGAAGATATTCCATGCTCATGGAGTGGAAGAATTAGAATTAATATTAGTAAAATGTCAACACTACCCAAAGCTACCCACAGATTATATGCAATCTCTTTCAAGATACCAATGACGTTATAGAGCCACAAAAGACCCCAAATAGCCAAAGCAATCCTAAGCAAATAAATAAATAAAGCTGGAGGCATCACATTACTTGACCTCAAAATGTACTACAAAGACATAGTAAACAAAACGGCATGGTGCTGACATAAAAACAAACATAGAGAACAATGAAACACACTAGAGAACTCAGAAATAAATCCATACACTTACAGCCAATACATTTTTGACAAAGGCATCATGAACATACATTGTAGAAAGGATAATCTCTTCAACAAATGGTTCTGGGAAAACTAGATATCCCTATGCAGAAGAATGAGACTAGACTCCTATCTCTTGCCATATACAAAAGTCAAATCAAAATGGATTAAAGCTTAAATCTAAGATGTAAAACTATTAAATGACTGAAAGAAAACATTTGGGGAACACTTTAGGACATGGGTCTGGGCAATGATTCCTTGGCTAAGCTTTCAAAAACACAGCTTACAAAAACAAAACAAAAAAGCATTTTGTTTTGAAACAAAATGTTTCAGAAACATTTTCAAAAAGCAAAAATAGCAAATGGGATTACATGAAAGAAAAAGGTTTCTGCACAGCAAAGGAAACAATCAATAAAGAGAAGAGCAAATCTACAGAATGGAAGAAAATATTTACAAACTATCCATTTGACAAGATATCGATAACCAAAATACATACAGAATTCTATTCAATAGCAAAATAACTAATGTGATTTTAAAATGGGCCAAAGATCTGAATAGGCATGTCTCAAAAAAAGACACACAACTGGCCGACAGTTATATGAAAAAATGTTTAACATCACTAACCATCAGGGTAA